>NC_057799.1:541056268-541726951 GCF_018294505.1 Triticum aestivum
GATCCCCACGCCACCGCCCCAGCACCGCCGGTGACCACCGCCCCCACCCTGAACCCTAAGATAGATAGTGGGGTACCTCTCCGGCGAGCCCCCTCCCTGCTACGGCTGGTTCTTCCTTAACTCCGGTGAGCCCCCCACCCCCTTAAAATCGACTAACCCAAAAGTCGAGTCAGTCGACTGAAGTGTAGCTAAATCGGAGCAGCATTGCAAGTAAGAGCAAGAACGAGAGCAGCAGCGCGAGCAAGAGCAGACCAAGCAGGGGACCGAGAGCAAGAGCAGAGCAGCAGCGCGAGCGAGAGCTAAAGCAGCAGCAGCTCCTACTGATGTGGACGTCGCCGCCGAGGGAGCGACGCCGTGGAGGAAGTGGCCGGTGATGCCGCTGTGGAGGAAGTGGCCAGCGACGCCGCCGTGGATGGAGCCGCGCCGTGTCGGCTCGGGATCGAGCGCCGGCAGCACCGTGAGATGGAATCAAGAAGAAAATGCGGCGATTAGTGTACAACCTCTTTGGTGGTGCCGATTAGGCCGCAACTTCATCCGAGGAAACGGTGATGATGATGCTCTTCCGGTGGTGCAGGTGAAGACGGCGGTTTGGGAATGGAGGTGGCGCGAAAGACGAGGGGAACATCGGGGCAGCTCCTTGGAGGTGGAGGACGGGGTGGCTGAACCGGCGGGACGACCAGATCGACGTCGGATCCTCATCCGGTACGGTGGATGAGGGACGTCGAGGTGTTGCTGTGGACGACGTCGTCAGGGAAGAGGCTCCGGCTGGGTGGCGGACGGAGGACGGTGTGGGGCTTCGCGGGTTTTCCCGGCCTCGGTGTACGAATGGGTGGGCAGATGGGATGGGAGTGGGGAACCATGGCTTAGGGACGCGCTTGTCCGAAATGTGGGGTAAGTTACGAAAGTACCCCCACCAATTTGAGGCAGTTCTTTCGGTTCAGGGGTATCACGGGCATTTCGCGTGTCGGGATTTCACAGGAGGTGGGAGTTTTCGCACGCGTTGTAATTTTGGAATAGCAAGGCGTGGGTTGAGATGGAGGGAGTTGTCGGAGCACAACGAGACAAAGATTTATCTTAAATATTTCAGGCTAACAAGGCGCGGGTTGAAGGGGCGGGAGTTTCGCAGCACGATAGACAGAGACGCTAGCTTGAAATTTCGGCATAACAAGGCGCGGCTTGAAATTTTGGGAGAACAAGCTTAACGTGTACCCAAAAAAGACAATTTAGACAAGTATGATATACTACGTACAATGTGTTTAACACGCACAACACACACACAGACACCATTTAGACTAGTAAGGTACACGTGCATTGCACGCATGAGATTTGGCAACCAAATTATGAATAAATACCACATTATAGCATGTAAGCTTTGAGTCATATATGCATGTAGATGTTCGTTGAATTCTTATAGTTCATTTCATTCAAAATCATCTAGTTTTTATAAGAAAGCTAATCTATTTTAAGATTCATGGAATTGTGCGTTGTAAGGCATAAAGTAAAAACAAATCATGTAGAAAAACATTTGGGCAATTCTAATACAGAAGATTCTAGAACAAAGAAGAAGTGCTTGTGTTTTGAGGTTTGTGCATTATGCTTAAGTTCAACCATAGAGTCTTCTAGATTGTACATGTGGCAAAATCTGGTGGAATCTAGATGATATCCAACGGCCAGTAGTGCTCAAATTTGCCAGCTCTGCACCATCGGGTTGGCCTCATCCAACGACCATCTTTCAAAGTTAAAGTTATCCGCACACTATATAAAAAATAAAAAATATAATATATATATATAGGGGTATAGATATAGATATGTGATGCGAAAGCCACCCACCATCTCCAATTAGAATAGTGTGTCCATGCACGGATGCAATGTGGCCAAATGATGTCTGCCATCGGTATCTCAAATTCAAACCAGTCTGACCTTGTTCAATGTGTATACATTACAACATGCTCGTTTCCAAATCACACCGCGCAGATCTCTGTTATATTCATGCATGCATGGGTTTCAAACATCATGATCTCTTATTCAAATATTTGAATTCAACTTTACATTGATTATGACCTCACCTAGTCTTTTACACCCACACATTGGTCTTCTCTTTATAATTGTACCACTAACTTTCTCTCGTGCATGCATGCACACACACTACCAGTTGGCATTATCCATCGCACACATGCAATCTTTTTCTTCAGGTCGGTCTCCCATGAAGGCACACACACACACATCCCCCTCTCCATCATATCAGGCATTCTTTATCTCTCACGTGCATGCGCAACGATCGATGTTCCTCTATGTGTGTGTGTGTGTGTGTGTATATAGCTAGGTCTTTCATAGTTTTCCACATAAACCGATCAATCTATATATCTAGTGACGTCTCACCCTCTTTCCCACGTCCACATCGATCAATCTATACCTCTCTATATAGGATTACATATATAGCTAATACACCCACATTAATTATATATCCAACGACCCCTCTCATCATCAATGCCTTCCGCTTCATCTCTCAGACGCGCGCACAATGGCGAAGACAGGGGCAGCAAGGGCCCTGCCCCCCTAACATCACTATATATCGAGGCTAATATGAATGTGATCATTAGACAATTGCTGGTAAAAATGGTTTAAGTTGATGAATTGGCCCTCCTCGTAAAGGATTAGCAATGCTTGGCCCCCTAGCTCATGGGACATTTTTCATGGCTCCGCCACTGCGTGCAACAGCGCACGTTCTCGCCCCCTCTCTCTAAATATCGATCTCGCAGTTGTGCACTCCTTCATAGCTAGTCTCCCTCCACTCGGCCCCTCGCACCATCTTCTAGCCCCCACCGGATTTTGCCACATGTACAATCTAGCAGACTCCATGGTTGAACTTAAGCATAATGCACAAATCTCAAAACAACAGTGGTTCTCCTTTGTTCTAGAATCTTCCGTATCATAACTGCCCAAACTTTTTTTCTAGTTGAATTGCCATTATTTGTTTTTTACTTTATGCTTTACAACACACAATTACATGAATCATAAAATAGATTAAGGGCTTCTTTGATTCAAAGGATTCTCGAAGGAATTTTGGAGGATTCTAATCCTTAGGAATTTTTCCTATCTTGGTTGTTTGATTCGTAGGATTGTAAACCATAGGAATTTTTCCATATGATTCATTTGCACTAGATTTCATAGGAAACATCCCATCCACTCAAACCTCTTTGAAAGAATTCTGCATTTTTTCTATGCAAAATCAAACACTCGTACCATCCTGTAGGATTCAAGACGACATTCCACTCTAATCCCATGTTCTTCCTATTCCCGCGTTTTGGAAATCCTATGAATCAAGGAGGCCCTAGGTTTTTTGATAAAAACTAATTGATTTTGAATGAGATGAACTATAAGAATTAAACGAAGGTCTACATCAGGCATATATGACTCAGAGCTTACATGCTACAGTGTGGTATTTATTCATAATTTGGTTGCAACATCTGACGCGTGCAATGCACGTGTACCTTACTAGTACTTCGAGTATGTGCAAAACACAATGGCACGCTACACAGTGTCTCTCTTACAGTTCATGAAGCCACGTGGCACATGTGGAGGCGTTGTCGCGACATCCTTGTGTGGATTGATCACAGTGACGTGCTGCTGGTTCTAGAAGAATGTACTCGTCCTCCCTGAGCAGCACTGGCGGTACATGCACAAAGCGAAGATGTGCACGCACGCCACGCACGCACTCATTCCTTCGCACGCACACGCGGGTACACGGGCGGACGCAATTTTGTACCAAGATCCACCCCATGTGATAATTTGACGCGTGTAAAGTCCTTCACTTCATTGATGGTCAATTAATACAACGCATGCAAATTGAGTGGACATGAGGGCGGAAGAAAGACATTACTACTCCATTGCGCGCATGCGAGTAGTTAAATCATGGGTAGATAGTAGTACTTCCATTGGTCTTCTTCGTATTTTGTGCCAATTTTTGACAGTAACATAATATTTACGCATCTAAGCAGTGTAGTCTACTTGAAATTTATGTTCCACTAAACTCATCGGGAGCCGTTTCAGGCCTCGAAACCAAAAACCATCAATTAATCTTTACCTTGTTCCCATCACATTCGAAAGTACTAGTGCTAGAATTAAGTGCAAGCCTGCTCACACCTACCAGTACGTACCAAACCTGAACATGTTCCCACTATGCAGGAGTAGGTTATAAAAAGGGGAACTACCTAACCGAAAATTACTCTACCTTCCTCCTCATAAGTCCTCCTTCTTCGTCCGTCCTTGCCATGGCCGGTGTGCAGAGCTCTAGGTCGAGAACTACTCGTAACAAGGGAGTGGCAACCAAGGCTGCGGAAAAAAAGAGAGGGCTCGCCGCCACGCAGAGACCTCGAAAGATCTCTCATGGGCAGGCGATGGCTCCCAGGAGCTCCCTAGATGCGGAGGTGAACATGCCGAGCTGGTGGAGCTCAATAAGCAGAAGGAGTTCATCCACAGCTTGGTGGAGCTACTGAAGGAGAGCCTCGACGACATGCCCACTGAGCTCAATGAGCAGGGGGAGTTGACCGCCGGCTTGGTGATGCTGCTGAAGAAGAGCATTGCCTCGGAGAAGAAGGCGACCGGCGAAATCCTGCAACTTCAGGAGGACAAGGCAAAGCTCTGCCACGAGCTCGACCTGCTAAAGGAGGAGAACGCCGGCTGGAAGAAGCTGCATGAGAATAGTAGTTCCTCGATGAAGATGTTGCAGGCCCTCGTCATGGAACAGAAGGAGGAGCTGGCGAAGCTCCGCATCGAGCACCCGACTGCTGTCAAGGTACGTAATGCGGCCGTGGAACAGATGATGAAGGCTCGCGTCGAGAAATCCCGCGTCATGGACACAATGATGAAGATGGCGGAGGAGACGTGCAAGGAGATGGAGGTCGTGGAGGCGATGAAGAAGAAGTTACGACTCCGCGGCCAGCAACCCTTCATGTAGTGAGAGCAGCGCCCCAGACTTGTGTGTGTGTCTTCCTTCTTTTTTGGGGTGATAATCCTGCTTCTTCTTTTGCTCCTGTGTTTCTTATTTTGCTTCGGGTGTTTCGCCGCACGTGTCACCTTCTCTGCGAGGCATGAATAGAACAATGCTAAAAATGAGATGACTAGCAAATTAGATCATTCTTTATCGCTAATAGAACAATGCCTCTTGCTAGTAATATAGTAATAAGAGTAGAGAGTAGAGGATATGGCACTGGGCTGCCGTGTTTCGTGCTCCTCCATCGTACTCCAGTGGAAAACTTGAGTATACCGAACGGTTCTTTGCTCCTCCTCAGGTCGTCGGCACATTTATACGAGCAGTGAAATCACAAGGCCCCGCCTTCCAGCGGTAATGAGCCGTCAAATCATAAAGGTCCTCGCCTCTCGTGAAAAGGACCAAGCTAGACTGCCCCACCCTCTAGCCTTTTAAAAAATGTATAAATTTGTACAGTAGTAGTATCGATGGATTGCGCCATGGAGAAAAACTAACAAGATGTAATTAAAGAAAAAGGTGGTACATATAGAGAGCGCTCGTCGCCAAATTATGCATATACTATATGACACTACCCACTATGAAGGTACTAGTAACATAGACTAGTAACTAGTCTATGCTACCCTCCCCTATGACCAGCCAAAGTCGAGGCGTGGATACCAACGAGGGCCTGGTTGTGTCTATACTTCACCCGACTGCATGCGCACCAGGCAGACGAAGCTCGTGTCGTGTTGGTGCCATGTGCGACCCGCACATTAACCAAAACCTCACGCCTTCATCTTAGCCTCCGCGTTTTAAACTTCTCAATCTCAAGGCCAAGGAGCAACGTGAAACCTATGATAGAGCCAATCGGATGGTTGAGAACACTACAATTCGTAGCTACAAATGCGTGTGTGAGAGAGGACGAGTGCGTGCATGCACCTCTTCTTAGAGTACAACTGTATGTGGGTGGCATCGACCTAGGGAACAGTGATGGTGCGTGCGAGAAGTCCCGAGAGATAGGTGTAATGCGTGTGAAAAAAAGACTAGTCTATAGCTCGCCACGAGGCTATTCCTGTCGAACGCCAAGCGTAAGATATGTATCCGACGGTGCCCGATTTTGCACGTACACAGCAGTAGAAAAAGAACTAGTACCATGGCATATGCTACACCACGGCCAAGAAAACGTGCCGACGTTACGCCATCCGGGAATAGTGCTGCACTTCGAAACTAGAACCATCAATAAATTTTGAGCGCGTCTCGTCACATTCCAAATTACTACTACTACTACCACTCTATATTTAATTGCAAACTTGTTCACACCGATCACAACCTAAACGGTTTCCCACTTAGGAGCGTATTAGTAGTACTCGGTTATAAATACTACTATGCTAAGATGACTGCACATTCCTCCTCAACTCCTCATCCACAAAAAACAATCAAGTCAATCAAGCCATAGCCAGCGTGAGTTCTGGGTCGAGAGATTTCCACCAGGGAGAGGTGAGCATGGAAGAGGAAGCACGAGAGATGTCATGCCTCGCCGCGAAAGCAGCTGACATGTCCAGCCGCGCAGTAGTAGCAGCATAGAGGTCCCGCCGCGCCACCGAAGCAGCACGGAGGTCCCGCCGCACCGTCGATGTAGCAGACTGGTCCGGCCACGCCGCGGAAGCAGCAGAGATGTCCCGCCGCGCCACCGAAGCAGCAGGGAGGTCCCGCCGCGCCGGGGCGGCCTGGTAATATTTCTCGCGGGCAGGCGAGGACTCTTACAGGCGCATGCATGCGATAGTCCCAAGCCAGATGGATCAGATCTCCGGCTGGGCAAGGATGCAGGACGAGGCTACCGGCGTCATCCGGCAACTAGGGGAGGGCAATGCGAAGCTCCAGGGCGAGCGCGGCCTGCTGAGGGCGAAGATCGCCGGAAGGGCGAAGCAGGAGAGGGAGACTGCTGCCTTGTTGCGGAGGACGGGCGTCATTATCAAGAAACTTATGGACGAGAATGCCATGCTCAGCATCGAGTGCATCAGTCTGGTGGAGGAATCCATGGATGCTGCCAAGCAGCGTATTAAGGACATGAAACTGATGAAAGAGATCATCTCCCGCCGCGAGACCTAGTCTCCACGACCTGTAGCGCATAAAGAAAGTAGAGATCAGCGAGCCAGATCATTGTATGCGTCTTCCTTGTTCTTTTGCCCTTGTGTATTTCGGGTGTAGCCGCATGTGGCTTTCTTAATTATCTTCCTAATTATGTAAGACAATTATTATCCACTCTCGTCATCCTTATATATATTCATCAGTCTTGCTATAAGTCGCAGTAGATGCTCTATAGGTCCGTCGGATCTTACATCAAGATCCGTGCAAAATTTTCTTTTCAGATTTTCTTTTTTCTCTCTTAGATCTCAGTCGAGTGAGACATTGCCACGCCATTAAAAAGAGGCTCGGGCGCCATTAATGGAGACCTTGGGAGAGAGGTGGACGACGGATGGAGGTCAAAGGGCTCTCCTCCCGATAAGCACGCGCAGGGGTCTGATCGCACGCCTCCCGTACTCAAATAGCTACCCTGCACGGCGCCTCCTAGCTAATAAAAAAAGGGGACTCGTGGCGGCACGTAAATGGTAAATAGAACGCCCACGATTTCAATAATACTTGTGTTTCTGATTGTAATGTGACAGCACTTGTTCCAAAATGACTTTGTTGATTGTTAATGTGTGCGCCTTCGCAAATCGGACAGCAAAATTACCACAGCATGTTGGTGCCATGTCATGACACCAAGCCAAGTTTCATGATTTTCATGCATGTTTCAGATTTACAGGAATTAAAAAACCAAGTTTCTTCAATGTTTCCAGCCGAGCCATGACGTCCAGATGTTTGAATTTCATTCCCATTTCTGGCATGGGACCTAGAAATTTACCCGAGGACACACATGTGATTTTTCAACCAGCTTTGGTGCACTGGAGCATGTGCTTGTATTTAAAATTTGAATTATGCACACAGAGGTGACACGTTCCCTCTCATAACCACGAGCCTTCTTGAGAGAAGCTCCGGTTTGCAAGAAACTTATACCAAAACTTGTTCCTATTCTGCAATTTTTTACCATAGCATGGTAGTACCATGACATGACACCATGCCAAGTTTCATGATTTTCAGGCGTGTTTTGGATTTACAAGAATTTTAAAACCAAGCTTCTCAATGTTCTCGGCCGAACCACGATGCCCAGATGTTTGAATTTCATTCCCATTTCTTGCATGGGACCTAGAAATTCACCCGAGGACACACATGTGATTGTAGTTCAAATTTGAATTATGCACATTAAATGACCAGAAACTCAATTAATGTATAAAAAAGGCCAAACGAACCCGGAATAATTCCAAAAGTTAATGGTGTCCAGCACAACACACCCCTCAAATAAAACTAAGCACCCTGGAATTCTTTGACAAAACTAAGCACCCTGAAATTCTTTGACAACTAAACTGCTGGCTATATGATGTTGGCCATATATATTGTACGGATATAATGTCAAGAAACGAGTGGTAGTACTATACCAACTAAAAGATGAAATGTACGAAATATAACGAGAAGAAACATAACATAGTTCTGCTAGGGGCTCAGCACAATACACCCCTCAAATAAAACTAAGCACACCAGAAATTAAACTAAGCAACTAATCTGGTACTGCATTAGAACCACCATGAGCAACGACACTGCCACCTTACTCGGAGTCCTCATCCACGTCTTCGACTTTGTCCTTGTCCCTCTTCCTCTTGGGCGATACTTCTTTGCTTGAACCGCACACTTGGCTCTTGCTCTTCATCCAACCCTTGTAGATATTGAAACAAAGGTAGCCATCCATTGCAGAGTAGTAGATGTGGTCTATATCTAGTACAGTCCACTGCCATGCACGATGAAACGTGTGCGGAGGTTTCTTCAGTTCACTGTACGAAGGATGAACCATGGCTCCTGCCAGGGTCAGCATTGAAGGCTGATCAAGGGAGGGCACCAGCCCTTCCTTCTGGAGGTCGAAGGGGTCGCCTACAACGAGGCCTATCCGACCAAGGATTTCCTTGTCGTTCCTAAAGTCTACAGTAACGAATTTGACTCGGCCGCCCTTGAGGAACTTCTTAAATTCCTCGCACTCAACATTGGCATGGCATATGTGGTAGACCAAGCATAAGTCATGCACGCAAACCTGGATCACGGCGGGCTTCTTCTTCTCTGCCTCCTTTAGTTTCTTCTCGCTTCCCAGGACTGTGCTGTACTCAACATCTAGCCCAACGACCCACTCATCATTTGAGTTTTCGAACATGCGTTTGAAGCAAGCAAGGCATTCTTTCACCGTTGCGGAAGAACGGGTGTAGATGACATCGAACTCATCACTGGTGATGGTTCTAACCTTGTACTCACCGCCGACCATGGAGATTTGGGACGCCATGGATTTGGGAGGAGGGTTAGGATTAGTGGAACTATCGTAATGTGAAAGGACGGGACGACTAGGAGCGGTTTATTGATTGTAAAAATGTCGAGTGGGGGGGGCGTGCGAATGGCAGGGTAGTGGCTTGCCTGGTGGATAAATGGATTCATGCATAGTGCTATGGGGGGCCAATTAGATGTCATGTCTACTCGATGCCCAATTAAATGGCTTTCGATGTCATGTCAAGCGTTGGGAAAATTACAGGTGATACGAAGCTTTCCATTCTCCCATGATACGGGCTTCCGAGAGCCCTTGGATCTGAGATCGAACGGTTGCATGGCGTGATTCTAGACCTATGGGTGAATATCCTATCCTGGAGGGTTATTCTGCAAATTTTCAGCAACTTAGCATGCGACCGTTCGATCTCAGATCCAAGGGCTACCAGCAGCCCGTATCATGGTCGCGCCTACCACGACCGTCGCCTCGCTCGCGCGGTCGCGCCCTTGGAGATTTAACACGGTGTGTTAGGCTATCTGAATTTGGCATGTCATACATAGTCATTACTTAGTCACTCATACAACAAGGTTAGCTATAAGGTTGGCTATAAGAGTATTTTTTGTTTACTTCTCTCTATCTCTTTCTTCGTAGTATTTATTGCATTTGCCAAGGAGTGACCTCTTCCAATGAAATGGTGCTTAGATGAGGTGCTATGGGCATTAAATGGCTTAGCAACTCAAGTCCCCAATGCATAGGTGCTTAGTTTTTTGTTGCTAAGTTTGCTTCATCTAGGTACACGCGCTTATCACCGTTTCTTCCTGGGGTCACCAAACTAGTCTCTCTTCTTAATTAACTTGCCACATCAGACTTTATGCCTATGTGGCAGGCTTAGCACCTGTAGGATCAAGTACAATAGTGGGCTATAAGCCCGCTTTACATGGCATTTTTGCATATGTGGGGGAAAGAGGCAGGAAAAAAGTGGAGGAGTGGGCTCTCAAGCAAGAGCCAGCCTCTACATGGTGGAGCATCGGGAGAGGCACCTGTATGGAGGTGGTCAGGAATCGGGAGACTCAAGCTGGTCGTAGCGCCACAATTAAAATGATAATGGCAAGTCAAATCACCGGGCCCCACCTGTCCAGCAGTAACTCACTGTCAAATCACACAGCCCTACGTTTGCAGCAGCCTATTCCCTCATCTTCTCGCGTCTCTGTCGAACCGACTAGGCGGAACAGCCCCGCCTACCGTGCGGGAAAAGCCCCGCCCTCGACTTTTAAATAGTACAGTATACTAATTTTGTATCCATGGATTGCGCCATGGAGCAAAGCCTCAAGAGAACGGTGGTACACATGTACGGAGTATACAGCACGCCCGTCGCGTTCGCGTTGCACCCTAGACGGTCGATCGGTCTGGCACGCCGCTCTCCAAATGGAACGCGCGTCATATTGCATTTGCACACACATGTGGGACCGCAATTGAGAACCGACCATAGGCACACTCCCCAGCCCCGCAAGTCGGGTGAGTAAATAGAAGTACATACGTTGGTACCTGGACGATCCCTGCAAGACACGGAAGATCAGTTCGTCCATGCATGTGACCAGACTGAAGGAAATATGCCCTAGAGGCAATAATAAAGTATTATTTATTTCCTTATATCATGATAAATGTTTATTATTCATGCTAGAATTGTATTAACCGGAAACATAATACATGTGTGAATACATAGACAAACAGAGTGTCACTAGTATGCCTCTACTTGACTAGCTCGTTAATCAAAGATGGTTATGTTTCCTAGCCATAGACATGAGTTGTCATTTGATTAACGGGATCACCTCATTAGGAGAATGACATGATTGACATGACCCATTCCGTTAGCTTAGCACTCGATCGTTTAGTATGTTGCTATTGCTTTCTTCATGACTTATACATGTTCCTATGACTATGAGATTATGCAACTCCCGTTTACCGGAGGAACACTTTGTGTGCTACCAAACGTCACAACGTAACTGGGTGATTATAAAGGTGCTCTACAGGTGTCTCCAAAGGTACTTGTTGGGTTGGCATATTTCGAGACTAGGATTTGTCACTCCGATTGTCGGAGAGGTATCTCTGGGCCCACTCGGTAATGCACATCACTATAAGCCTTGCAAGAATTGTAACTAATGAGTTAGTTGCGGGATGATGTATTACGGAACGAATAAAGAGACTTGCCGGTAACGAGATTGAACTAGGTATCGAGATACCGACGATCGAATCTCGGGCAAGTAACATACCGATGACAAAGGGAACAACTTATGTTGTTATGTGGTCTGACCGATAAAAATCTTCGTAGAATATGTGGGAACCAATATGAGCATCCAGGTTCCGCTATTGGTTATTGACCGGAGAGGTGTCTCGGTCATGTCTACATAGTTCTCGAACCCGTAGGGTCCGCACGCTTAAAGTTACGATGACAGTTATATTATGAGTTTATATGTTT
Source organism: Triticum aestivum (assembly GCF_018294505.1). Classification (NCBI taxonomy): domain Eukaryota; kingdom Viridiplantae; phylum Streptophyta; class Magnoliopsida; order Poales; family Poaceae; genus Triticum; species Triticum aestivum. Next base: position 541,068,113 of record NC_057799.1, read on the forward strand.
TGATGTACCGAAGGTTGTTCGGAGTCCCGGATGCGATCACGGACATGAGGAGGAGTCTCGAAATGGTCGAGACATAAAGATTGATATATTGGAAGCCTATGTTTGGACATCGAAAGTGTTCCGGGTGAAATCGGGATTTTTCCGGAGTACCGGGAGGTTACCGGAACCCCCCGGTAACCTAATGGGCCTTATTGGGCCTAGGTGGAAGAGAGGAGAGGAGGCTAGGGCAGGGCCGCGCCCCCCTTCCCCCCAGTCCGAATAGGACAAGGAGAGGGGGGCGGCGCCCACCTTCCTTCCTCCCCTCCACCTCTTCCCCTCTTCCACTCCTAATCCAACATGGAAAGGGGGGGAGTCCTACTCCCGGTAGGAGTAGGACTCCTCCTGGCGCGCCTCTACCTCCTAGGCCGGCGGCCTCCCCCTTGCACCTTTATATACGGGGTTAGGGGGAACCTCTAGACACACAATTGATATACGATATTTTAGCCGTGTGCGGTGCCCCATTCCACCATATTACACCTCGATAATATCGTTGCGGAGCTTAGGCGAAGCCCAGCGTCGGTAGAACATCATCATCGTCACCACGCCATCGTGCTGACGAAACTCTCCCTCAACACTCGGCTGGATCGGAGTTCGAGGGACGTCATCGAGCTGAACGTGTGCTTCACTCGGAGGTGCCGTGCGTTCAGTACTTGATCGGTCGGATCGTGAAGACATACGACTACATCAACCGCGTTGTGTTAACGCTTCCGCTTTCGGTCTACGAGGGTACGTGGACAACACTCTCCCCTCTCGTTGCTATGCATCACCATGATCTTGCGTGTGCATAGGAATTTTTTTGAAATTACTACGTTCCCCAACAGTGGCATCCGAGCCTGGTTTTATGCGTTGATGCTATGCACGAGTATAACACAAGTGAGTTGTGGGCGATATAAGTCATACTGCTTACCAGCATGTCATACTTTGGTTCGGCGGTATTGTGAGATGAAGCGGCCCGGACCGACATTACGCGTACGTTTACGCGAGACTGGTTTCACCATTGCGAGCACTCGTTGCTTAAAGGTGACTAGCGGGTGTCTGTCTCTCTCACTTTAGTTGAACCGAGTGTGGCTACGCCCGGTCCTTGCGAAGGTTAAAACATCACCAACTTGACAAACTATCGTTGTGGTTTTGATGCGTAGGTAAGAACGGTTCTTGCTAAGCCCGTAGCAGCCACGTAAAACTTGCAACAACAAAGTAGAGGACGTCTAACTTGTTTTTGCAGGGCATGTTGTGATGTGATATGGTCAAGACATGATGCTATATTTTATTGTATGAGATGATCATGTTTTGTAACCGAGTTATCGGCAACTGGCAGGAGCCATATGGTTGTCGCTTTATTGTAAATGCAATCGCCATGTAATTGTTTTACTTTATCACTAAGCGGTAGTGATAGTCGTATAGCAATAGTTGGCGAGACGACAACGATGCTACAATGGAGATCAAGGTGTCGCGCCGGTGACGATGGTGATCATGACGGTGCTTCGGAGATGGAGATCACAAGCACAAGATGATGATGGCCATATCATATCACTTATATTGATTGCATGTGATGTTAATCTTTTATGCATCTTATCTTGCTTTGATTGACGGTAGCATTATAAGATGATCTCTCACTAAAATTTCAAGATAAAAGTGTTCTCCCTGAGTATGCATCGTTGCGAAAGTTCTTCGTGCTGAGACACCACGTGATGATCGGGTGTGATAGGCTCTACGTTCAAATACAACGGTTGCAAAACAGTTGCACACGCGGAATACTCAGGTTAAACTTGACGAGCCTAGCATATGCAGATATGGCCTCGGAACACGGAGACCGAAAGGTCGAGCGTGAATCATATAGTAGATATGATCAACATAGTGATGTTCACCATTGAAACTACTCCATCTCACGTGATGATCGGACATGGTTTAGTTGATTTGGATCACGTAATCACTTAGATGATTAGAGGGATGTTTATCTAAGTGGGAGTTCTTAAGTAATATGATTAATTGAACTTGAATTTATCATGAACTTAGTACCTGATAGTATCTTGCTTGTCTATGTTAATTGTAGATAAATGGCCCGTGCTGTTGTTCCGTTGAATTTTAATGCGTTCCTTGAGAAAGCAAAGTTGAAAGATGATGGTAGCAATTACACGGACTGGGTTCGTAACTTGAGGATTATCCTCATTGCTGCACAGAAGAATTACGTCCTGGAAGCACCGCTAGGTGCCAGGCCTCCTGCAAGAGCAACACCAGAAGTTATGAACGTCTGGAAGAGCAAAGCTGATGACTACTCGATAGTTCAGTGTGCCATGCTTTACGGCTTAGAACCGGGTCTTCAACGACGTTTTGAACGTCATGGAGCATATGAGATGTTCCAGGAGTTGAAGTTAATATTTCAAGCAAATGCCCAGATTGAGAGATATGAAGTCTCCAATAAGTTCTACAGCTGCAAGATGGAAGAGAATAGTTCTGTCAGTGAGCATATACTCAAAATGTCTGGGTATAATAATCACTTGATTCAACTGGGAGTTAATCTTCCGGATGATAGCGTCATTGACAGAATTCTTCAATCACTGCCACCAAGCTACAAGAGCTTCGTGATGAACTATAACATGCAAGGGCTGGATAAGACAATTCCCGAGCTCTTCGCAATGCTAAAGGCAGCGGAGGTAGAAATCAAAAAGGAGCATCAAGTGTTGATGGTCAGTAAAACCACTAGTTTCAAGAAAAAGGGCAAAGGGAAGAAGAAGGGGAACTTCAAGAAGAACAGCAAGCAAGTTGCTGTTCAGGAGAAGAAACCTAAGTCTGGACCTAAGCCTGAAACTGAGTGCTTCTACTGCAAGCAGACTAGTCACTGGAAGCGGAACTGCCCCAAGTATTTGGCGGATAAGAAGGATGGCAAGGTTAACAAAGGTATATGTGATATACATGTAATTGATGTGTACCTTACTAATGCTCGCAGTAGCACCTGGGTATTTGATACTGGTTCTGTTGCTAATATTTGCAACTCAAAACAGGGGCTACGGATTAAGCGAAGATTGGCTAAGGACGAGGTGACGATGCGCGTGGGAAATGGTTCCAAAGTCGATGTGATCGCGGTCGGCACGCTACCTCTACATCTACCTTCGGGATTAGTATTAGACCTAAATAATTGTTATTTGGTGCCAGCGTTGAGCATGAACATTATATCTGGATCTTGTTTGATGCGAGACGGTTATTCATTTAAATCAGAGAATAATGGTTGTTCTATTTATATGAGTAATATCTTTTATGGTCATGCACCCTTGAAGAGTGGTCTATTCTTAATGAATCTCGATAGTAGTGACACACATATTCATAATGTCAAAGCCAAAAGATGCAGAGTTGATAATGACAGTGCAACTTATTTGTGGCACTGCCGTTTAGGTCATATCGGTGTAAAGCGCATGAAGAAACTCCATACTGATGGACTTTTGGAATCACTTGATTAGGAATCACTTGGTACTTGCGAACCGTGCCTCATGGGAAAGATGACTAAAACACCGTTCTCCGGAACTATGGAGAGAGCAACAGATTTATTGGAAATCATACATACAGATGTATGTGGTCCGATGAATATTGAGGCTCGTGGCGGATATCGTTATTTTCTCACCTTCACAGATGATTTGAGAAGATATGGGTATATCTACTTAATGAAACACAAGTCTGAAACATTTGAAAAGTTCAAAGAATTTCAGAGTGAAGTTGAAAATCATCGTAACAAGAAAATAAAATTTCTACGATCTGATCGTGGAGGAGAATATTTGAGTCATGAGTTTGGTCTTCATTTGAAACAATGCGGAATAGTTTCGCAACTCACGCCACCCGGAACACCACAGCGTAATGGTGTGTCCGAACGTCATAATCGTACTTTACTAGATATGGTGCGATCTATGATGTCTCTTACTGATTTACCGCTATCGTTTTGGGGTTATGCTTTAGAGACGGCTGCATTCACTCTAAATAGGGCACCATAAAAATCCATTGAAACGACACCTTATGAACTATGGTTTGGCAAGAAACCAAAGTTGTCGTATCTTAAAGTTTGGGGTTGCGATGCTTATGTGAAGAAACTTCAACCTGATAAGCTCGAACCTAAATCGGAGAAATGTGTCTTCATAGGATACCCAAAGGAGACTGTTGGGTACACCTTCTATCACAGATCCGAAGGCAAGATATTCGTTGCTAAGAATGGATCCTTTCTAGAGAAGGAGTTTCTCTCGAAAGAAGTGAGTGGGAGGAAAGTAGAACTTGATGAGGTAACTGTACCTGCTCCCTTATTGGAAAGTAGACCATCACAGAAACCAGTTTCTGTGACACCTACACCAATTAGTGGGGAAGTTAATGATAATGATCATGAAACTTCAGATCAAGTTATTACTGAACCTCGTAGGTCAACCAGATTAAGATCCACACCAGAGTGGTACGGTAATCCTGTTCTGGAGGTTATGTTACTAGACCATGACGAACCTACGAACTATGAAGAAGCGATGGTGAGCCCAGATTCCGCAAAATGGCTTGAGGCCATGAAATCCGAGATGGGATCCATGTATGAGAACAAAGTATGGACTTTGGTTGACTTGCCCGATGGTCGGCAAGCCATTGAAAATAAATGGATCTTCAAGAAGAAGACTGACGCTGACGGTAAGGTTACTGTCTATAAAGCTCGACTTGTTGCGAAAGGTTTTCAACAAGTTCAAGGGATTGACTACGATGAGACCTTCTCACCCGTAGCGATGCTTAAGTCTGTCCGAATCATGTTCGCAATTGCTGCATTTTATGATTATGAAATTTGGCAAATGGATGTCAAAACTACATTCCTGAATGGATTTCTGGAAGAAGAGTTGTATATGATGCAACCGGAAGGTTTTGTCGATCCAAAGGGAGCTAACAAAGTGTGCAAGCTCCAGCGATCCATTTATGGACTGGTGCAAGCCTCTCGGAGTTGGAATAAACGCTTTGATAGTGTGATCAAAGCATTTGGTTTTATATAGACTTTTGGAGAAGCCTGTATTTACAAGAAAGTGAGTGGGAGCTCAGTAGCATTTCTGATATTATATGTGGATGACATATTGCTGGGAAATGATATAGAATTTCTGGATAGCATAAAGGGATACTTGAATAAGAGTTTTTCAATGAAAGACCTCGGTGAAGCTGCATATATATTAGGCATTAAGATCTATAGAGATAGATCAAGACGCTTAATTGGACTTTCACAAAGCACATACCTTGACAAAGTTTTGAAGAAGTTCAAAATGGATCAAGCAAAGAAAGGGTTCTTGCCTGTACTACAAGGTGTGAGATTGAGTAAGACTCAATGCCCGACCACTGCAGAAGATAGAGAGAAGATGAAAGATGTTCCCTATGCTTCAGCCATAGGCTCTATCATGTATGCAATGCTGTGTACGAGACCTGATGTGTGCCTTGCTATAAGTTTAGCAGGGAGGTACCAAAGTAATCCAGGAGTGGATCACTGGACAGCGGTCAAGAACATCCTGAAATACCTGAAAAGGACTAGGATATGTTTCTCGTTTATAGAGGTGACAAAGAGCTCATCGTAAGTGGTTACGTTGATGCAAGCTTTGACACTGATCCGGACGATTCTAAATCGCAAACCGGATACGTATTTACATTGAACGGTGGAGCTGTCAGTTGGTGCAGTTCTAAGCAAAGTGTCGTGGCGGGATCTACGTGTGAAGTGGAGTACATAGCTGCTTCGGAAGCAGCAAATGAAGGAGTCTGGATGAAGGAGTTCATATCCGATCTAGGTGTCATACCTAGTGCATCGGGACCAATGAAAATCTTTTGTGACAATACTGGTGCAATTGCCTTAGCAAAGGAATCCAGATTTCACAAGAGAACCAAGCACATCAAAAGACGCTTCAATTCCATCCGGGATTTAGTCTAGGTGGGAGACATAGAAATTTGCAAGATACATACGGATCTGAATGTTGCAGACCCGTTGACTAAGCCTCTTCCACGAGCAAAACATGATCAGCACCAAGACTCCATGGGTGTAAGAATCATTACTGTGTAATGACTCTAGTGCAAGTGGGAGACTGAAGGAAATATGCCCTAGAGGCAATAATAAAGTATTATTTATTTCCTTATATCATGATAAATGTTTATTATTAATGCTAGAATTGTATTAACCGGAAACATAATACATGTGTGACTACATAGACAAACAGAGTGTCACGCCTCTACTTGACTAGCTCGTTAATCAAAGATGGTTATGTTTCCTAGCCATAGACATGAGTTGTCATTTGATTAACGGGATCACCTCATTAGGAGAATGACGTGATTGACTTGACCCATTCCGTTAGCTTAGCACTCGATCGTTTAGTATGTTGCTATTGCTTTCTTCATGACTTATACATGTTCCTATGACTATGAGATTATGCAACTCCCGTTTACTGGAGGAACACTTTGTGTGCTACCAAACGTCACAACGTAACTGGGTGATTATAAAGGTGCTCTACAGGTGTCTCCAAAGGTACTTGTTGGGTTGGCGTATTTCGAGATTAGGATTTGTCACTCCGATTGTCGGAGAGGTATCTCTGGGCCCACTCGGTAATGCACATCACTATAAGCCTTGCAAGCATTGTAACTAATGAGTTAGTTGCGGGATGATGTATTACGGAACGAGTAAAGAGACTTGCCGGTAACGAGATTGAACTAGGTATCGAGATACCGACGATCGAATCTCGGGCAAGTAACATACCGATGACAAAGGGAACAACGTATGTTGTTATGCGGTTTGACCGATAAAGATCTTCGTAGAATATGTGGGAACCAATATGAGCATCCAGGTTCCGCTATTGGTTATTGACCGGAGAGGTGTCTCGGTCATGTCTACATAGTTCTCGAACCCGTAGGGTCCGCACGCTTAAAGTTACGATGAAAGTTATATTATGAGTTTATATGTTTTGATGTACCGAAGGTTGTTCGGAGTCCCGGATGTGATCACGGACATGACGAGGAGTCTTGAAATGGTCGAGACATAAAGATTGATATATTGGAAGCCTATGTTTAGACATCGGAAGTGTTCCTGGTGAAATCGGGATTTTTCTGGAGTACCGGGAGGTTACCGGAACCCCCCGGTAACCTAATGGGCCTTATTGGGCCTAGGTGGAAGAGAGGAGAGGAGGCTAGGGTAGGGCCGCGCCCCCTTCCCCCCAGTCCGAATAGGACAAGGAGAGGGGGGGGCGCCCCCCTTCCTTCCTCCCCTCCACCTCTTCCCCTCTTCCACTCCTAGTCCAACATGGAAAGGGGGGGAGTCCTACTCCCGGTAGGAGTAGGACTCCTCCTGGCACGCCTCTACCTCCTAGGCCGGCGGCCTCCCCCTTGCACCTTTATATACGGAGGCAGGGGGCACCTCTAGACACACAATTGATATACGATATTTTAGCCGTGTGCGGTGCCCCCCTCCACCATATTACACCTTGATAATATCGTTGCGGAGCTTAGGCGAAGCCCTGCGTCAGTAGAACATCATCATCGTCACCATGCCGTCGTGCTGACGAAACTCTCCCTCAACACTCGGCTGGATCGGAGTTTGAGGGACGTCATCGAGCTGAAAGTGTGCTGAACTCGGAGGTGTCGTGCGTTCGGTACTTGATCAGTCGGATCGTGAAGACGTACGACTACATCAACCGCGTTGTGTTAACGCTTCCGCTTTTGGTCTACGAGGGTACGTGGACAACACTCTCCCCTCTCGTTGCTATGCATCACCATGATCTTGCGTGTGCGTAGGAATTTTTTTGAAATTACTACATTCCCCAACACAGACTCCAGCAGAGATGCCTGGATTGGCTATCGTCTACATATCGTGCAGGCTGTGTTGTACAGGGCTGTAGTTCAGGTGAGAAATCTAAAAAAGGTTTCTTGTCATCTCGCAAAATTAGGTGTCATGTGCTTCGGATCACTGCGAGGGTTAAACAGCGACAACTGAGTTGGCCTAGTCATTGGGGGCACATGCACGAAGACTACTCGGCTTCCATCTAGGTCAAGCCGGCTATGTTAATTAGGACATCTATCGACGGACCCCTTTTCTACGAGTTTATCTTTAATTTGAGCTTTGATCCTCGTCTAGTTTGTCCGTCGGGATTCATCTTGTCTCCTTTGGGCAGTGAGGTTATGATTTCTTGTCATGTGGCATTTTTTCGTGGTATATGTTATAATCAGGTGCTTCAAATCAAAATGACGACAACTGCGCCTCCGGGGCACGTGCATGAAGACTTCTCGACAGTCATTGCCGAGGTCAAGCCGGCTCCGGCCGGTAGACAAAAGAAAACTAGTACTCCACTATATAGGTAGGAGCATCCGCGCTTGCTTGCTTGTGTTGCTCTCTTCACACTGTCTCATCCTCTCCAGATCTAAACATGACAGCGGTGGCCACACACTCTCTCTCTACTCACCGCTGGTCACAGATCCAGCCGGATCCTCTCCGCCGGGGAAGTTGAGAAGGTGCAACATTCACGCGGTCGTCCTCGGCGACGGCTCTTACCCACTGCCGGCGCGTCCCGATCAGCGTGCCTTGCCGTTCTCTCCCAAACATCACTGGCGAGGGAGGGCCTCCCACCCCTTCTTCCTCACTACCGTAGTGTGGGCAGATCCGGCCTCCCGCCGCCCACCTAGCGACATCCCGGCGACCCTCGGGTATAACTTCCTTCGAAACAGGCCTTGCTCTACTTCCCGAGCTCCTGACGTCGCTGCATTTGTATCTTTTACTATTTCTCAGGCCCCCTCGTGTAGATAGGATCGATCGGCTGTTCGAAAACCACCTAATTTTTTACTGTTAAGAGGTAAAACTAGTTCATGCACTCGAATCTAGTAGTACTTGGTTCAAACAAGGAAGAAAGGGGGTGGGGGTGGGGGTGGGGGAAGATTTGTTACCTGAATCTAGGACTTGGTCGAAAGAGGAAATAATGGGGGTGAAAAGTTGCAGAGACTGGCTATCCAACTGGTCTCTAGGTCTAATAGGGAAATAAAGGGAACAGAGTACAAACTCAATATAAACCTGATCTATTGGTTGAAAAAGGAAAGAAAGTGGGGACTGGGGGACAAGTCAACAGAGTAAGTCCAGCACTAGATTTGCTAGCCTCACACAGTATAAGGTGGCTATATACCGAACAAAAATTGGACCAACCCAGATATCCTCTTCTGATGTTTGTTGCCCCGATCCGCTCTTATGTAATGCCACTGGTAAAATGTAGCAGTCGCACTGTTAAAAGTAAGGACACGTTAAACCAATGTTGTTTTCAATGTAATGCCTCCAGTAATATGAATCAATGGCACTTTTTTTCATGTCCTGCTAAATTTCCCATTAAGATAAGTTGCTTCTTTTCGTTAGAGATGCAACTGTCCTGGTCTGCCTACTCTCCAGGAGCTTCACGACCAACCTTGATGTTTCTCAATTTTATTGCAACTAATGAAGATGAAGCTCTATGGGTTTCGTTTTCTGATGGAAATGGAACCGGGGCTGGAGCTTTTTTCCTAAAAGAAGAAGAAGAAGAAGCTGCTAGCTCATGGGACATTGCTTCATTTTAGGTGAACTGCACCAAAAGGTCCCATGAATTGAATCATCCATGTTGGTGACTGGTGTCATCCCTTCTGCGATGGCGTTGACTGCAGATATGGTTCCCATCACGAGGTATGTTCCTTTTTGGTCTGACCGTTTGCCAAAGATCCTGCATGTTGATCCTGCTCTTGTGCTACTGTTTTGGCACTGCCATGATAAAGCAGTAATGTTATTATTTTGCACCTTAATCTAGTGGCACTATTAATTTGAGGCAATGTTTTGGCACCGCTAGTGCCACTATTTTTTTATATATCGAAAGAGGGGGTTCCCTCCGATTTCATTAAAGAAACCCAACCATAGAGAACCATTATCTGACAACATCTCAGTGTAAATGGGCAGTTATGCAACTACTACTAGAACGGACTGAGTACTAGCAGGAGACAAGTTCGCCACATAAGCTAGGCAGGTAGGGGGACGCAGCACCAGCTCGACCAAGTTTGGATTACAACCCAAATGCTACCACATAAACATCAGGGGGAAGATAGGGACTGAAAGAGCCAGCTTCAGCATCCCAGTCTAAGCACCCCCGGCCTTCATCCTTGTGACGCACGGTACACCTCGTTTGCCACCTGCTCGACCCTAGTGTCACTGAGAAAATGAAGTAATAATACAATTAAAATAGAGCGAGTGTCCTCTCTATCATTTCATTTCCAATGTAGATAAAGAAAGTGCTTCTCTTTGTTAATGTATGGTTCATCAACTAGTCCCATTGTTAATGTTTAAGCATTTCTGCAAACTGGGTGCTTAGTTTTAGTTGATCTGCACAAAAATAGAGATTTGAATGTCTCAAGGCCCCTCCTTGTACTACTGTTGTACACTGATGTTCATCACTGGCAGAAGGTGTATCGGGGAGACTTGGGTCAATTTCCAATATGATGTAATATTTTCTTCTGTTTATTAGTGTATGTTTCAGCAACTAGTGCCACTATAATGTAATCACGCCTTTTCATTATCTGTGCAAACAGGGTTATTCAGCTGCATTTTGGTGGAACTGCACAAATGTACGGATGGAACCGGCATATATGCAGAGTGCGAGGTGCCAAGTAAACATTACCGACACCAACCCTGCTCCATCTAAGCATTGGCATCCACCACCATCAGTGGGATGTGTGGCGCTCACTATGGATGGATCTTTCTCGGTTGCAAATCTGTCGGATGTGGGGTTCCGGCAAACCCTTAAGGTTCGAACACTGGGGTGCGCGCGAAGTCTCTCCCTCCTACCGATCTACGCTCTAGCTTGCTAAGATCTCGCGGATGAACTCGACGAACTATCAACACAGAAAGACACGGGGTTTATACTGGTTCGGGCCACCGTTGTGGTGTAATACCCTACTCCAGTGTGGTGGTGGTGGATTGCCTCTTGGGCTGATGATGAACAGTATAAGGGAAGAACAGCCTCCTGAGGTTGAGGTGTTCTTGTGCTTGTGTAGTTGAGGATGATCTGAACTAGTTCGGGATCAGTTGCCTCCTACTGTGGTGGCTAGCCCTATTTATAGAGGCCCTGGTCCTCTTCCCAAATATCGAGCGGGAAGGGAGCCAATAACGGCGGGCAAATTTGATGGGGGACAGCTAGTACAAGCTATCCTGACAAAAGCGGTCTTCGCCTGCGAAAAGCTCTCGGTGACGCCGTCTTGGGCTCCACGATGACCTCCGCCTTGCCGTCCTCCGGTCTTGGTCTCGTTGCACCAATATGGCAACCTTTGCCTGATGCCTCAGTACTCTTCGCCTGTGCTGGCCTCCTTAGCACTAAAGAGGAAATAGAGACGCTGCGCGCACTGGCCCCCGCCTGGCACCCGCCTGGTGCCGTTCGTCATGGCTCATGTCACGAGAGCCTCGTGAGGTTTGCCTCGCCTTGATATCTCCGCTCCTCGTGAGCCTGCCTGGCTAGGCCACTCCAGAGGAGGTCTTGCATCGTCCGCCTCGCGAGGCTTGGACCCTCGCGAGGGTCATGGGTGCCTTGTTGACGAAGATGGGCCGTACGGCCTGCTGCTTAGCCACGCTGTGGGCCGCAGGCAGGCAAGTCTGGGGACCCTCGTTCCTAGAACACCGACAGTAGCCCCGGGCCCAAGATGCGCTCGGGCTTGGCTTCGCGGCGAAGCTAAGGGTGAAGTTCGGAGCACCGCGGGCCCCAAAAGCCTGCGTCCTCGGTCGACGCGTGGCGGTTGATTGGACGTGGGCGTCTCCGCTTCCCACGCTGCCTCGGCAACTGCACGCCTTGACAAGTCCCTACGACATGCAAGGAAAACCATCATTACCTGCGATCATGGGAGACGCCGGTTGGCCTTCTCTTGCTATAAATGGGGAGGGGGCGGAGCCCCCGTTGCCCATCTCTTCCTTGCTTGCTTGCTTCTTCCTCCTTGATCCGCTGCTGACAACAATGGCGCCCATCAGAAGGTTTTCCGCCAAGGAGAAAGGAAAAGCTCCCCGTGACGATCAGGGGCCACTTCCACCAAAGAAGAGGTCGATCCATCACCGTGATGAAGCAGCGATGCAGGTGGTGACGAGGCCTTGGTGCGAGCGGCCTCCTCCGGGGTACCCGCTACCCTTGTACGCCCGAGCTGAGGGCTCGGGAGGTTGGAGCGACGAGCAGGGCCGCCCGCGCCGCGCCCGGGGTGGCTGTGCCACGGCGACACATGCCGTTGCACCTGGGGTCCACGCCGCGGACTCCTCGCGCGAGTTGGTGCTGTGGGCGCCGATGCCTCCAAGCTCCTGGATCCGCTTCCCGTGGTTCTTCTCCGACGTGATGCCGCCGAGGGGGCCTCTCGAGCTCTGGCTGCAGCATGCCGACTGCAGCCGTCCGGCGACCGGAGCGGAGATCGAAGCGGTCCCCACCGGCAAGATCTTCATGACTCGCGGCTGGGGCGAGATTGCGTGGGTCTGCCATGCGAGGGGAGCCCTCGCGATCCACTTCGAGTACGACGACGCCTCCACGCTCTTCTTCAAGGTCTTCGACACCGAGGGCCGCCGCCTGGAGTGGTGCCCTGGAGAGGAGCGCCAGACCGACGTGCGCTCCGATCGCGGCTACGCCAGCAGCAGCAGCCCTTGGGAGTCTGGCAGCTCTCCTGAGCTTTACGAGACTCCGGAGATGAGCGACCACAGCTACGAGCCCCCGAGCTCTCGCCGCACTCGGAGCAGGGCTGCGGCGTCCGGCCGTCGCCGCCGCTGATCTGGATGGGGATGGCGCCGGCCTCCCGTGGCCCACTGTTGATGATGGCGTCTGCCACGGAAGGGTGTAGATAGGATTCCCCTTGGTATCAGCTTTTGTTTCCTGCGAAGGATCATGAATCACCCCGTGGGGGAATGTAAGGGTCTGTAATGTCTTTGGTGCTTATCTTCCTTGTTATGAAAACTTGGTGAGTGCATGTCCCGTTAAGGCTTGGTCCCCCTTTCTTTCCTCGCGATGGCTTGTTGCTCTATGCTGTCAGGTCCCGGTCCCCAGGCAGGCTATAGCCGTCGCTGGTATGCCAGGTTGTGTGCCGTGGTCAAGGCCAGGAGGTGTGCGGCCCGAGGTCCGGTAAGAGCCCCTGAGGTGCGATGCTCAGGAGGTCCCCCTTAGCACTCAAGCAGCCATGGTAAGGGAAGAAAGGAAAATGACTTGGCCACAATGGGGCTGCGGCATGGCGTGAGTGACCATTAGGCCCAGATATTTAGACGATCCTAGAGCGAAACTTATCTTGCTAACTTCGCGATGATTCATGATGTCGCGCTAGGGCTGTGCGCCAACTCGTGCGATATAGCCAGGTCGGCCCATACGAGCCCCCCCCCCCCTCATGCTCTCCTTAGTGCTCTACATCCTCAGGTCCCGGCCCTCGAGCGAGCTCAGCCGTCGCTAGTATGCCAGGTCGCGATGCCGTGGTCAAGGCCAGGAGGTGAGGGCTGGAGAGCCAGTAAGAGCTCCTGAGTCGCGATGCTCAGGAGCCCCCCTTTTAACGCGCAAGCGAATTGCACGAGGGAAAAAGGGACTCGCGGTGCCGCCTGCTATCCTTCCCTCGGGATCCCTATGAGCAGGCACAAGAAGAAACATGGTTTGCCGTTACAGCTATTAGCCTGCCGCTGGTTGCTCTGGGTGAGGTGAAGGCACTGAGGGCCTGGTGAGGTGACGTGCGTGGCGCGTGCCGCGAGCCAGAGCTGGACCACTCAGATTTGTCGGTCGTGGTAGGGACGGACCCATGCACCAGCGCCATGCCTGTGTGAAGGCCTCAAGGGAGGCGATGACCGAGCAGGCGATAGCCGTTGGCAGGTTAAGCATGAAGAGCAGATCAACTTGGATAAATGCAGGAAGATACACGCCACCGGGTCTGGCCCGAGCGGCTTAGGGATGATGCAGCCCGAGGGGCGCCCCCAGCAAGGTAAGCTAAAGACTTAAGCAAAAGGGATACATGCATCAGGGACGGACCCATGTGGCCTGGGAATAATGCAGCCCGAGGGGCGCTCGGTGACACCCAAAATTTTATTTGGTTTTTTTTTCAAAAGATTTTATTTGACTTGAGGGAGGTGATTTAAATTTTTCTTCCAAAGAAACATCCCTTTCAATATTTTTTTTTATGGCAAGAGTCCTTTTATTTTGGATTCACCCAAGACTTGCTTTTGGTCTTGGAGGTCCTTGCCTTTTTATTTTGACTCAAGACAAAATACTTTTCACTTGAGAAAAATGCCTTTTGAAAATCTCTTTGAAATTGCACTATGGCTTTTGGAATAATCCTTTACCACTTTCAACAATTCCCTCTTGCCATGGCCTTAGTGCAAATCCACTCTCCTAACCCTCCCCTCATCTTTAGATCATGTTTTACATCAAATCCAGCAAGTTGGAACTCCCCCAATGATTATTTTTCCATTTAAAACTTATCAAATAAATTTATGCCTTCTATTCTAGCCCTTGGAGATTTACAAAGGAGCTACCATCTCTGCTTTGATTTTTGCCCCCAAACCAATTCCCCTTCCTAGTCCTTTGAACCCTCAACCAAGATCCAGGAAGATCCACTGGTCTTCAGTTCAAATTTTTCAAACTATACTTGCTGCAAGTTTGGACCAGATTTGTCAAATTTGGTGAAATTCATTCAAATCCTTCTCCAAAAATTCCAAGTAAAATCAGGCAGCCTCTGGGTGCATTGAGTGGTCACCTCACCAAGTCCCAGCCCCAGGAAAATTTGTCTCATTGCCAAATCATTCTGTCGAACACCTGCAGTGCATTGTCAATGTCAAGTTCAGATAATTCAGAGAACAGTTCAGTGGCTTATTGTCGTTTTCTTCAGAAACGGTTGTCGATCTCGACAGTGCCCCGATGTCGCCTTGCTCCCCGTCCCCTCCCCCTTGTCCCTGCACCGCACGAACGCCTGGAGCCTTGCGGACGTCGGCGACGAGCAGGGAGAGGTGCGCCGCCCCGTGACCGACGCCAGCGGCGGCTTTGCGGCCGCTAGAGGGAGGCGCGGCGCAGACGGCGCCACCCAGCGCCGCCCAAGCCACCGGAGCTCGCCGCGTGGCCTTCCACTCCCCCGAACACGCTGCCACACTCGTCGTGAACCGCAGGGCGCGGAGCACGCTCTCTGCCGCCGTCGTGCCCGTGCGGCCACCCCACCATGGACCGGCGCCATTACGCCAAGACCAACCGAGATTTGCGGAGGAACGGCACCAGTGCATCTCACTGATGCTGCCTGGCCACCTAAACCACCTGCTCATCCATGACATCGCCGTAATTGCTCGCCGGAGATTCTCCGTTCACGGCCACCCCCTCGATCCGCTATAAATAGAGGCCCCGAGCTTCAACTCGAACCCACACCATCCCTGCACTCCACCTAGAGCACGCCTAGCCACTGGAAGAGCCCCGAGGAGGTCTCCTTCCTCAACTCCGGCCGCTGCGACCCGCCATGGCATCCAGCTCGATTCGCTCCCGTGCGTGCACCTCTGCCTCCCATTTCTTGCCAGTAGCCCTCTATTGCATCCCTCCTTCTGACCCGCGCTTCAATTCGAGGTTTGCAGCTCACCACCGGAGTTCCCCACCATCACCCGAACCGCCGTCCGCCGGAGAAAGTGTCGCCATCAACGTGGTGCTCTCCGACGGTCGAGTCCACCACCTACCGACGCGGAAGGACACGCTGGAGCTCTTGGTACCCTCCGATCCCCCTAACTCGCCGTGGTTCGACGCCGGCGTCCACCGCAGTCTTCGGGCGCCGGCGAGCTTTTTGAACCTGACATGTGGACCCCCATGTCAGCCTCTGTTCTATTCTCCCTCGAACCGTTTTTTGTTGGCGCCTTCGGGCAAAATACGTTTTCCCTCTTTAGCTAGCGCATTTCTTTCCGAAGCGTTTTCTGGTTTCACAGTTTAAACCCTGGAACTTTTTTGTTTCATTACAGATGAGTCCCTGGACAGAAACCTTTATAACTTTTTAATAAAAAGTGATTTTTGGGTGATTCTTTTTCCGACAGTCTTAAAATTTTGTCTAGTTTTTTATGGGATTTATTTGGAAAAAATTTGGAGAAATTTCTGTGCTCGCATTGGTTTTCACGTTAGTACCCGTTTTCGTTATGCCGTAGGTTCCGGAAGGAGTGACGGAGCCGCGAACTTCGCCGAGCTAGACTCCGACTTCTCCGAACCAGGCAAGCATGTTTGAACCTTTGATATGATAGGTGTTTTACATATTTGCGTGAAAGTTTGTGCGTGACATATGAGTGTCGGTGAGTACCTCGTTGCTTGTGAGGCAACTACCCGCATGTCCAAAGTTGCGATGATCTCTGATGAGAGATGGCCTATTCATGTGGTGACATGAAGGGCAGCAAGGTGGTACTGTTGTAGCATACCAGCCTTGCGTTATCCGACTATTTCCGACATTAACGTGGACGGAGTCTCGTTATCGTTCTATCCCCTTCCGTGCTACCACGTGTTTCTTTGCCAAGATGCGGTTTAGTAAGTTGGTAACCTCTTTCCGTGTACACACCAAATAGAGGGGCCGGGATGATGATTCCTTGGCCCAGGATTAAAGCCAGTCATCCGGTCAGGGGGCATGGGTGTTTCCGGTTGGGACCGAGAGGGGGGGCACCCCCTTAGAGCGCGCGCATAGAAATTTGATCCCATGCTACGCGAGGTTGTAGCCTCCCCGTCTCAAGGTTTTTCTTGAACGTTGCCGAGGGTGATCCCTGGCTTCGGCAGATTGAAAGGGTGTGTACTGGTTAGACGCGTTTCTTCCAAAACACCATAAACGAAACTAGTCCCTGTGACTACTGAAATCCGTTGGCTGTGGTTAAGTACAAACTCTGCAGAGTCAATTCCTTCCAAGTCATCGTATCCATGATCAAGTAGAGTAATCGGTACATCTATATCTATCCTCGTGGAAATATATTCCCGGTGAACAAGCTTAAGTGGTAAACCTGGTTTAATTGTTATTCCTGTGGACAGACTAACCTGATATTTGTCTCGTACTTGTAATAATTTATGTCCTCGAGCTACTGTATTATTAAGCTACAATGTAAGCCCTTTATGTGATGTCGCTCAGACGTCCGACTGTGGCATGTTTTGTATATTACTTGCGATATAAGCCCTTTATGTGGTGTCGCCCCGACGCCCGACTGTGGCATTATTATTCTTGCAGTTTCCTCTCGAGGAGTCATTCAGACCCTCATTTGGCACCAGTATTATTATTCTTGCAGTTTCCTCTCGAGGAGTCATTCAGACCCTCGTTTGGCACCAGTATTATTATTCTTGCAGTTTAATCTCGAGGAGTCATTAAGACCCTCGTTTGGCACCAGTATTATTATTCTTGCAGTTTCCTCTCGAGGAGTCATTCAGACCCTCGTTTGGCACCAGCATTACTATTCTTACAGTTTCCTCTCGAGGAGTCATTCAGACCCTCGTTTGGCACCCAGTAATTATTATCTCTATGTCTGAACGCACTGGTTAACTTGTTCATGTGCTTCATGTTTACACTTGTTATATCTTATGTCCGAACTGTCTTGCGAGTACTTTCATAGTACTCACCTGGCTTGTTGATTGGCTAGATGTTGACGATGGCGATCTCTTGGATGAAGAGTTTGATAGTGCGTCCGACGCCTAGAGGAGTCCCAGTCAGTCCTGCGCGATCCCGGATATTGGTCACTTGTATTATATACGTTTCCGCCACCCGCAATAAGTGTCCTCGAGCCTCGCTTCGACGCTCGAAGAGCTGTAGTCTTCAGGAGTCATATCACTCGCTTCGCGGTGATATTTCCACCACCGTTATTATCGTGAGTTAGTTGTTATGCCACCCCATCCGCCGTCTTGTTTTATCGGCGTGCATGTAATAAATTGTTGGGCAGTCTCCGCTCAACCTTGTATTATATTCAGTACTCCTGGTATTTTTCTTCTGTGACCAAGATATTGTCTACCAGTGAGAAGGAATTCTTCCTTACTGGTCCGTAAAAGGGATTGGTCTCTCAATAATTATTTTATTGAAAACCGGTCGTGACAAGCTTGGTACCAGAGCCAGGCTGACTGTAGGAAGCCACTAGGTGCGATCGCTAATCGGTTATTAGCGTCTTTTGTGCTTTTTCAGCATTTTGCAATTGTAGCTATTTTCTGTTGGTCATCATAAATTTATGACATGACTACTCAGAATTTTTGCCTACTTTTGTAGATGGCTGGCAGCAGCTGTGAGAATCGAGTGTTCACGAACGTGCCCGAGGGATTTGTCAAGCTCCTTGTCTCCATCACCAAGCTCGCGATCGGGCCAGCGGCTCGCCCGGAGTTCACGCTCTATCAGCACAAGCTCAGTGACGACGTGTCTATGCACCAAGCTGTGGTGCAATTCAAGGGAGGACGCTCTGCAGCTCGCCACTTCCGTTTTGTGGGAAGGGCCATGCCTACGGAGAGGCATGCCATGCAGATGGCTGCCCGTGAGGCGATAGCTCGTCTTCGGGACATCCTTCCTACGATGAAGACTCGTCGCTACCGCTACCTCCCATGCCATGTGCCATACACCAGTCACTATGCATTCGCCTGCCATCGGGGAGAGCGAGATGAAGCCATCGAGATGGTTGTGGAGTATTTCAAGGCCCTGGAGGAGTCTTTCGACAACCTCGTGGACGATCTTGTGGCTGCCCGCATGGACTTAGTCCGGGGCGGTTCTGCCTGCAGGAAGGAGCTTCTCCACACGGCACCGCCTCTGACATTCGTCTCGTCCTCAGCCTCTTACGCACCGGCCGTTTTAGCCACTGCTCGCCGTCTGCCTACCACTGAGGAGTTCGACCGAGTCATCGCTCCTACTCCAGTCAGAGCTGCACCGCCTGGCGCACCCGCTCTACCACCTGTCGCTCCTGCACCATCACCACAGCGCAACGTTACGCACCAGGAGCCAGCTAGAGAGGAGGTGGAGGTTGATTCTCCTGGACCGCTGAGTCTTGCCATCGGCAAGGGGAAGGAAATCTTCACCATCTCCGACTGAGAGCACCGAGTAGCCGCGCGTTATGTCTGCTTGTATGATGTGTTTCCTCTGTACGCTAGTTTGTATTGGTGTGTTTGCTGCCTTCCGGAGGAGTACGCTAGTCTAAATAACATGTCAGGAATGTGTACGCGCATCCTGAGTGCTGTATCGTGTGTTTGCTTTTCGCGTGTAAGATATAAGCTAAGCGGTTCTTCTCCATGCAAAATCGTCTATGTTTTTTTTAAACCTTGAGGTCTTTTAAATTGTTGCCTTTGCAAGATTTTCCTTGTGCTACACAGTTCTTCTCACGGGGTTTGCAAAATAATACCCCAGACTGGAAAGATGTCTCGTCCGTGGACTCGCTCCATGCCCAATCAGCCAGAAGAGGTTTATGGGACACAGACTAGCAACAATTTCACTCAGGGTCAGTCCAGTCAACAGGACAGCGAAGCAGCCCTGTCTCAAGTATGCCGTCTCTTCGAGCAAAGCCAGCAACAGCACCAAGAGATGATGAATCATGTCATCAATATGGGAAACCACCGTGAGCCCTATCAACCACATTCCAAGTTATCTGAGTTACAGAAGACTCGCCCCTCCACTTTTGCTCACACCGATAGGCCGCTGGAAGCCGATGATTGGCTTCGTGACATTGAAAGGAAACTGATTATTGCTCAGTGTTCAGATCATGAGAAGGTGCTTTATGCACCACACTACCTTACTGGAGCAGCTGCAGCATGGTGGGAAAACTTCCTACACATGCACCCCAGCGAACACAACATCACCTCGGAAGAATTCAAGGAAGGCTTCTGTGGGGCACACATCCCCAGGAGCATCATAAAAATTAAGAAGAGAGAGTTTGATGACCTGAAGCAGAGAGGCATGTCAGTGACAGAATACAATGGTCAGTTTACCCAGCTATCCCGTTATGCCTACGACGAACACATGACAGAAAACAAGAAGATGGAAAAATTCCTGGACGGCCTAGCACCAGCACTAAGATGCCAACTGGTTGTACACACTTTCCCGGATTTTAAGACTCTGGTGGACAAGGCCATTACCTTGGAGAATGAGCGTCGTAGTCTGGAAGATCTCCGTAAGCGAAAGAGGGACAAGACGACTCTTGCTCGCAACAACCGAAGCAAGACTGGGGTCCCAAGGACAGAAGCAAGGAGATCCACGATTGCTGATCCAAGGCCCGTCAGACAGTTTCGTGCCAGAGATAAGGAGTACACATACCATCCAGGGGTCACCTGCTATGCTTGTGGTGAAGAAGGGCACTATGCTAAACAGTGCCCAAAACCAAGGAACTCGGCACCCAAGCCGAACAATGGTGGAAACAATCCAGCCCCCAAGCGCAACAATTTCAACCCCAACAACAACCACAAGAAGGGTCACCTGAACCATGTGACCAGGGAAGAAGCGCAGAATGCCCCAGACATCATGCTCGGTACGTTCCCTGTCAACACAGTACCTGCCACGGTTTTGTTTGATTCTGGAGCTTCCCATTCGTTCGTTTCGAAGAGTTTTGTTTTACAACATGGTTTTCCGATACTTCCCTTGGAAAAATCTATGATCATCAAGTCCCCCGGAAATAAGCAGATCGCCCAGGGTTACTGCCAAGGGGTGGTCATTGAGTTCGAAGGACTACAATTCCAAGCAAATCTTATCGTGTTGGAGAGTAAAGGACTGGATGTCATTTTAGGGATGGACTGGTTGACCACCAACAAAGGATTCATTGACTGTTGCAATCGGACAGTGATTCTCACTCACCATCACGGCAAGACAATAAGGGTTTCCGCTCAAGAATGGCCACGATCACAGCAACCAAAATTGAACAAAATGGACATTGTAGAACGGAGAAAAGTTCCAGTGGTATGCGAGTTTCCTGATGTGTTCC
This sequence comes from Triticum aestivum, assembly GCF_018294505.1. NCBI lineage: Eukaryota > Viridiplantae > Streptophyta > Magnoliopsida > Poales > Poaceae > Triticum > Triticum aestivum. The sequence goes on from NC_057799.1 coordinate 541,089,021, forward strand.
CTGAAGAACTACCAGGCATGCCACCAGACCGAGAGATAGAATTCAGCATTGAACTAGCACCTGGCACCGCGCCCATCTATAAGAAACCTTATAGAATGGCACCCTCAGAATTTGTGGAGTTGAAGAAGCAGATAAAGGAATTATTAGACAAAGGATTTATTCGAGCCAGCTCCTCACCATGGGGTTCACCTATGTTGTTCGCCAAGAAAAAGGATGGGACGCTGAGACTGTGTATAGACTATCGAGCCCTCAATATGGTCACCATCAAAAACAAATATCCGATGCCACGGATAAATGATTTGTTTGATGAGCTCGCACAAGCCAAGGTGTTCTCAAAGATTGATTTGAGGTCGGGATATCATCAACTGAAAGTACGGACAGAAGATATCCCCAAAACAGCATTCACTTCCAGATACGGATTATATGAATTCACAATGCCTTTTGGTCTAACAAACGCCCCCGCATATTTCGTCCACCTCATGAACAAAGTGTTCATGAAATTCATGGACAAATTTGTTGTGGTGTTCATTGACGATATTCTGGTATACTCAAGGACACCGGAAGAGCATGCTGAGCATCTCAGGATTGTTTTGGGAGAATTAAGGAAACATCAGTTGTATGCCAAATTTACCAAGTGCGAATTTTGGCTAAAACAAGTTGGTTTCCTAGGCCATATATTGAACCAAGAAGGCGTGGCCGTACACCCAGAAAAAGTCAAAGCCATACTTGACTGGAAGCCACCCGCCAACGTTACAGATGTGCGGAGTTTCCTGGGAATGGCCGGATATTACAGAAGATTTATTGAAGGATTCTCCACCGTGGCAAAACCTATAACACAGTTGCTCAAGAAGGACAAGAAATTTGTGTGGACGGAAGCATGCGAGAAAAGCTTCCAAGAACTCAAGAAGAAGCTAACAACCGCACCAGTTTTAACTATGCCAGACATACACAAGAGTTTTGAAGTTTATTGTGACGCATCCCGAAAAGGTCTCGGGTGTGTGCTAATGCAGGATGGCAGAGTTGTCGCGTATGCCTCCAGGCAGCTGCGAAAACATGAGGAAAATTACCCAACACATGACTTGGAGCTAGCCGCAGTCATACATGCACTCAAGGAGTGGAGGCACTTTCTGTTGGGAAATCGCTGTGAAATATACACGGACCATAAGAGCCTCAAATATATTTTCACCCAGCCAGAGCTAAATTTACGTCAACGACGCTGGTTGGAATTGGTCAAGGACTATGATGTCGGCATTCACTACCATCCAGGGAAAGCAAATGTAGTGGCTGATGCCCTTAGTCGAAACCCCAGCCCGGACAACGACGGTCCGCAAAACTTGAGGCCTGAGTTTCGGCAAGATTTTGCTAGGCTCAACATGATGTTAGTCTCTGAGGGCACCGTATCAAAACTGGAAATACAACCCACCCTGGTGGAACAAATTAAGAAGGCTCAACAGGGACACCCCAGCATCGAAGGTATAAAGAAGAAAATGAACCTTGGCAAAGCTTCAGAGTTCATCACAGATAGTGAAGGAGTATTATGGTACGGAGACAGACTTTGCGTACCTAACATTGAGGAACTCAAGCAACAAATCTTGACCGAAAGCCACACCGCTCCATACTCGATCCATCCTGGAGGGACCAAAATGTACAAGGACATTCAGGGAAGATTTTGGTGGCACGGTATGAAAAGAGATATAGCCACATTTATTGCTTGTTGCGATTCATGTCAGCGCATCAAGGCCGAGCATCAAAAGCCAGCAGGGCTACTCCAGCCAAACCGGATACCGGAGTGGAAATGGGATGAAATAGGAATGGACTTCATTGTCGGATTACCCCGATCACAACGCAGAAATGACGCCATATGGGTCATCACAGACCGACTAACCAAGGTTGCTCATTTCATTCCCGTGAAGACTACCTACTCCACACAAAGACTGGCAAAACTTTATCTCTCCCGTATAGTTTGCTGGCATGGAGTCCCAAAGACTATAATATCCGACCGAGGCACACAATTCGTCTCCAAATTTTGGGATCACCTACAACAAGCTCTGGGCACGCAACTAGCATTCAGTACAACGTACCACCCTCAGACTGATGGACAAACGGAACGTGTAAACCAAATCCTAGAGGATATGCTAAGAGCCTGTGTGCTCACCTATGGGTCCGGTTGGGAAGAGAGTTTGCCGTATGCCGAGTTTGCATACAACAACAGCTACCAAGCCAGCTTGCAAATGGCACCCTTTGAAGCATTGTACGGACGAAGGTGTCGTACCCCACTGAATTGGTCAGAAACAGGTGACGGCCGTATCTTCGGCCCAGACATGCTTAAAGAGGCCGAAGAGAAAGTTAAGCAGACCAGGGACCGACTCAAGACAGCACAGAGCCGACAAAAGAGCTACTATGATCAGAAACATCGAGAGGTCAGCTTTGAACCCGGTGATTCCGTATACCTCCGAGTATCTCCTATGAGGGGTCTGCAATGGTTCAAAATTAAGGGGAAGCTAGCCCCGAGATTTATTGGACCATTTTGTATAAAGGCACGAAGAGGCACGGTAGCCTACCAACTAGACTTACCCAAGGAGCTGTCAGACGTCCATGACGTATTCCACGTCTCACAATTGAGAAAATGTGTGAGTAACCCGGAGAAGCATGTACCTCATGAGAGCATTGATATCTAACCAGACCTCACCTACAGAGAGAGGCCAGTAAAGATATTGGAAGAGTCTGAAAGGAGGACCCGTCAGAAAACGACAAAATTTTTCAGGGTTCAGTGGAGCAACCACACTGAGGATGAAGCTACATGGGAAAGGGAAGATTTTCTCCAGGCAGAGTATCCATATCTATTTGAGGATCAGCAGAAATCTCGAGGACGAGATTTTTCCTAAGGGGGTAGGTGTTGTGACACCCAAAATTTTATTTGGTTTTTTTTCAAAAGATTTTATTTGACTTGAGGGAGGTGATTTAAATTTTTCTTCCAAAGAAACCTCCCTTTCAATATTTTTTTTTATGGCAAGAGTCCTTTTATTTTGGATTCACCCAAGACTTGCTTTTGGTCTTGGAGGTCCTTGCCTTTTTATTTTGACTCAAGACAAAATACTTTTCACTTGAGAAAAATGCCTTTTGAAAATCTCTTTGAAATTGCACTATGGCTTTTGGAATAATCCTTTACCACTTACAACAATTCCCTCTTGCCATGGCCTTAGTGCAAATCCACTCTCCTAACCCTCCCCTCATCTTTGGATCATGTTTTACATCAAATCCAGCAAGTTGGACCTCCCCCTATGATTATTTTTCCATTTAAAACTTATCAAATAAATTTATGCCTTCTATTCTAGCCCTTGGAGATTTACAAAGGATCTACCATCTCTGCTTTGATTTTTGCCCCCAAACCAATTCCCCTTCCTAGTCCTTTGAACCCTCAACCAAGATCCAGGAAGATCCACTGGTCTTCAGTTCAAATTTTTCAAACTATACTTGCTGCAAGTTTGGACCAGATTTGTCAAATTTGGTGAAATTCATTCAAATCCTTCTCCAAAAATTCCAAGTAAAATCAGGCAGCCTCTGGGTGCATTGAGTGGTCACCTCACCAAGTCCCAGCCCCAGGAAAATTTGTCTCATTGCCAAATCATTCTGTCGAACACCTGCAGTGCATTGTCAATGTCAAGTTCAGATAATTCAGAGAACAGTTCAGTGGCTTACTGTCGTTTTCTTCAGAAACGGTTGTCGATCTCGACAGTGCCCCGATGTGGCCTTGCTCCCCGTCCCCTCCCCCTTGTCCCTGCACCGCACGAACACCTGGAGCCTTGCGGACGTCGGCGACGAGCAGGGAGAGGTGCGCCGCCCCGTGACCGACGCCAGCGGCGGCTTTGCGGCCGCCAGAGGGAGGCGCGGCGCAGACGGCGCCACCCAGCGCCGCCCAAGCCACCGGAGCTCGCCGCATGGCCTTCCACTCCCCAGAACACGCTGCCACTCTCGTCATGAACCGCAGGGCGCGGAGCGCACTCTCTGCCGCCGTCGTGCCCGTGCGGCCACCCCACCATGGACCGGCGCCATTACGCCAAGACCAACCGAGATTTGCGGAGGAACGGCACCAGTGCACCTCACTGATGCTGCCTGGCCACCTAAACCACCTGCTCATCCACGACATCGCCGTAATTGCTCGCCGGAGATTCTCCGTTCACGGCCACCCCCTCGATCCGCCTATAAATAGAGGCCCCGAGCTTCAACTCGAACCCACACCATCCCTGCACTCCACCTAGAGCACGCCTAGCCACTGGAAGAGCCCCGAGGAGGTCTCCTTCCTCAACTCCGGCCGCCGCGACCCGCCACGGGATCCAGCTCGATTCGCTCCCGTGCGTGCACCTCTGCCTCCCATTTCTTGCCAGTAGCCCTCTATTGCATCCCTCCTTCTGACCCGCGCTTCAATTCGAGGTTCGCAGCTCACCACCGGAGTTCCCCACCATCACCCGAACCGCCGTCCGCCGGAGAAAGTGTCGCCGTCGACGTGGTGCTCTCCGACGGTCGAGTCCACCACCTACCGACGCGGAAGGACATGCTGGAGCTCTTGGTACCCTCCGATCCCCCTAACTCGCCGTGGTTCGACGCCGGCGTGCACCGCAGTCTTCGGGCGCCGGCGAGCTTTTTGAACCTGACATGTGGACCCCCATGTCAGCCTCTGTTCTATTCTCCCTCGAACCATTTTCTGTTGGCGCCTTCGGGCAAAATACGTTTTCCCTCTTTAGCTAGCGCATTTTTTTCCGAAGCGTTTTCTGGTTTCACAGTTTAAACCCTGGAACTTTTCTGTTTCATTACAGATGAGTCCCTAGACAGAAACCTTTATAACTTTTTAATAAAAAGTGATTTTTGGGTGATTCGTTTTCTGACAGTCTTAAAATTTTGTCTAGTTTTTTATGGGATTTATTTGGAAAAAATTTGGAGAAATTTCTGTGCTCGCGTTGGTTTTCACGTTAGTACCCGTTTTCGTTATGCCGTAGGTTCTGGAAGGAGTGACGGAGCCGCGAACTTCGCCGAGCTAGACTCCGACTTCTCCGAACCAGGCAAGCATGTTTGAACCTTTGATATGATAGGTGTTTTACATATTTGCGTGAAAGTTTGTGCGTGACATATGAGTGTCGGTGAGTACCTCGTTGCTTGTGAGGCAACTACCCGCATGTCCAAAGTTGCGATGATCTCTGATGAGAGATGGCCTATTCATGTGGTGACATGAAGGGCAGCAAGGTGGTACTGTTGTAGCATACCAGCCTTGCGTCATCCGGCTATTTCCGACGTTAACGTGGACGGAGTCTCGTTATCGTTCTTTCCCCTTCCGTGCTACCACGTGTTTCTTTGCCAAGATGCGGTTTAGTAAGTTGGTAACCTCTTTCCGTGTACACACCAAACAGAGGGGCCGGGATGATGGTTCCTTGGCCCCGGATTAACGCCAGTCATCCGGTCAGGGGCCATGGGTGTTTCCGGTTGGGACCGAGAGGGGGGGCACCCCCTTAGAGCGCGCGTATAAAAATTTGATCCCATGCTCCGCGAGGTTGTAGCCTCCCCGTCTCAAGGTTTTTCTTGAACGTTGCCGAGGGTGATCCCTGGCTTCGGAAGATTGAAAGGGTGTGTACTGGTTAGACGCGTTTCTTCCAAAACACCGTAAACAGAACTAGTCCCTGTGACTACTGAAATCCGTTGGCTGTGGTTAAGTACAAACTCTGCAGAGTCAATTCCTTCCAAGTCATCATATCCATGATCAAGTAGAGTAATCGGTACATCTATATCTATCCTCGTGGAAATATATTCCCGGTGAACAAGCTTAAGTGGTAAACCTGGTTTAATTGTTATTCCTGTGGACAGACTAACCTGATATATGTCTCGTACTTGTAATAATTTATGTCCTCGAGCTACTGTATTATTAAGCTACAATGTAAGCCCTTTATGTGATGTCGCTCAGACGTCTGACTGTGGCATGTTTTGTATATTACTTGCGATATAAGCCCTTTATGTGGTGTCACCCCGATGCCCGACTGTGGCATTATTATTCTTGCAGTTTCCTCTCGAGGAGTCATTCAGACCCTCGTTTGGCACCAGTATTATTATTCTTGCAGTTTCCTCTCGAGGAGTCATCCAGACCCTCGTTTGGCACCAGTATTATTATTCTTGCAGTTTCCTCTCGAGGAGTCATTCAGACCCTCGTTTGGCACCAGTATTATTTTTCTTGCAGTTTCCTCTTGAGGAGTCATTCAAACCCTCGTTTGGCACCAGCATTACTATTCTTGCAGTTTCCTCTCGAGGAGTCATTCAGACCCTCGTTTGGCACCCAGTAATTATTATCTCTATGTCTGAACGCACTGGTTAACTTGTTCATGTGCTTCATGTTTACACTTGTTATATCTTATGTCCGAACTGTCTTGCGAGTACTTTCATAGTACTCACCTGGCTTGTTGATTGGCTAGATGTTGACGAAGGCGATCTCTTGGATGAAGAGTTTGATAGCGCGTCCGACGCCTAGAGGAGTCCCAGTCAGTCCTGCGCGATCCCGGATATTGGTCACTTGTATTATATACGCTTCCGCCACCCGCAATAAGTCTCCTCGAGCCTCGCTTCGACGCTCGAAGAGCTGTAGTCTTCAGGAGTCATATCACTCGCTTCGCGGTGATATTTCCACCACCGTTATTATCGTGAGTTAGTTGTTATGCCACCCCATCCGCCGTCTTGTTTTATCGGCGTGCATGTAATAAATTGTTGGGCAGTCTCCGCTCAACCTTGTATTATATTCAGTACTCCTAGTATTTTTCTTCTGTGACCAAGATATTGTCTACCAGTGAGAAGGAATTCTTCCTTACTGGTCCGTAAAAGGGATTGGTCTCTCAATAATTATTTTATTGAAAAACCGGTCGTGACACGCTCCCAGCTTAAACGAACTTGGAAGATGTCACCTAGTTCTGTAGACGAAGTAGAGTTGGTGCAGCTGAAGCCGCACGTCGAAGGAATGGCTCCTCATGAGCCACCGGGACCCTGAGCCTCGGGGGGCTCTGGAGGTTCAGGAGGTTCCCTGAAGACCGTCTCCACCTCCTCCAGGACGGCGTGGAACCTGGCCTCCTGAGCCGCCAGGACTCGCCGCATGTCGCGCTGGTAGGCCAACGCCACGCTTGGCAAGCCGAAGGGCATGCGAACGTAGCTGTGTGGTGGGCCCGCACAGCGGCCCACATGCGATGGCCAGAAACGCTCCTGAGATGCGGCCGTGTTGAGCCCCGGGACGTCGACGCAGACACGCAGCCCGGCATCCTCGCCTGGATGGGGAGCTGCGCCTTGTGAGCGGCTGTGGCCGCGCATGGCTCTTGCTTCTTGCAGTTTCTGGGTGGTCTTGGTGATGAACTCCTGGGTGGTGGGCACTTCCTTGCCCTGTGCTCTCCTGAGGAAAGTGTGCCATGAGGCACGCTTCCAAGTGGTGCCCAAGCGCCTCCCTCGTGAGGTTGGCAAGGTCTGAGGCTCTCTGGAAGAGAGCCCCCGAGTCCTGCCTGAGGAGGGCGCTGGGCGCGCTTTCCTATGCAGTGGAGGGAGGCGCCCCTGGAGCGGGCGCTGATCCTGACGAGGCTCCTATCGCGACGCCATCTTCTTGGGGTCCTGTGCGGCGCGGCAGCTTCTTCTTGGGGATGGTCTCCGGAGGGCCTTCACTTCTGCTGTCGGGGTTGTCGATTGCTGCGGCTTGAAAGGCGCGCTCAAGGGAGCACACCGCATCCCTCTCTTCACACGGGACCGTGATGATTCCCCCACTTCCCGACATCTTGAGAATGTTGTATCCGTGATGAGTGACTGCCATGAACTTGGCCAGGGCTGGATACCCAAGGATGGCATTGTACGGCAGGCGGATGTGCGCGACGTCGATGTCGATGAGCTCGGTGCGATAGTTCTTGCGCTCCCCGAGTGTGACAGGCAGGCGGACCTGCCCTATCGGTGTGGTGGAACCGTCGGTCACTCCTGAGAAAGGCTTGGTTGGCTGGAGCTGCTCATATGGCACTTGGAGGTTGTCAAACGTGTCGACGGATAGGACATTGAGCCCTGCGCCGCCGTCGATGAGAGTCTTGGTGACTTGCACATTGCCGATGACTGGGGAGCACAGCATAGGGAGGGCGCCAGCGGTGGCTGCGCACTTGAGCTGGTCTGCCGAGTTGAAGGTGATGGCACATTGGGACCACCTGAGCGGGCGCGTGGCCTCGAGCTTGGGGAGCACCGCGTTCACCTCGCGAGCGAACTGTTTGAAGATGCGCTGAGAGGCTGGGGCCTGGGCACCGCCCAAGATGCAGGCTATCGCACGCGACTCCTGGAAGCCCCCAGCCCCCTCATCCTGGTGGTGGTCATCGTTCCTTCTTGGTGGCGGCAGCGGGGGAAGACCGGCGTTGCCCTGGGGGCGATCCTCACGAGGCGGGTCCCTCCAGGCGCCCTCGCGAGGTTGGTCCTGCCAGTGGTCCTCACGAGGCCGGTCGCGCCACTCCTGGCGCGGGCCACGGTCGTCCCAGCGTCTGCCTCTGCGTCCTCCTCTGTGGCCGTAGCCCCGGTCGTTGCGCTCGGGGCGTCGACCGTAGCGTCCTTCCCGTATGGCTCTGAGCTCTTGGCAGTCGCTGGTGTTGTGGGTGTTCAGGTTGTGGAAGGCGCGGAACGGTCGGCCGTTCTTGGATGACTCGGGCTGATCTCTGCCTCACTTGGTGTCGGGCTCCGCTGCGAGCACTACTGCCTCTTTGCACTTCACGTCCTTGGCCTTGGCCTTCTTCTCCTCCGCTCCTGTAGCTGGCAGCTCAAGGAGAGAGAGGTGCCCCTCCTCAGCTCTTGCACACTTGGTCGCCAGGTTAAACAGCTCCTGAGATATGCAAAGCTCCTCATGGATAGCGAGCTCTTCCTTCATCTTGACGTCACGGACGCCGTCCGAGAACGCCGAGATGATGGCTTCGTCCGTGACCTTGGGGATCTTGAGGCGGGTGTTGTTGAAGCGCTGGATGTACTTCTGGAGGGTCTCTCCTGGATGTTGCTTGATGCGGCGTAGATCACCCGCGACCGGTGGGCGGTCACGAGTGCCCTGGAAGTTGGCGACGAAGCGGTCGCGCAGCTCGTCCCAGGAGGAGATCGAGCCGTGCTGCAGGTTCAGGAGCCAGGAGCGGGCCCCATCCTTGAGAGCCATGCGAAACCAGTTTGCCATGATTTTTCGTCGCCGTTGGCCGCTTTGATGCTCAGCTCATAGAGCTGCAGGAACTCCGCGGGGTCAGCGGTGCCGTCGTAGCGAGGAGGCAGATCTGGCTTGAACTTGCCTGGCCAAGCGACGCTACGCAGTTCGGGGGTGAAGGCGCGGTAGCTGGCCGTGGTAGCCGGGGCCCGCTTCTGAGGTGGAGCTTGGTCTTGGCGAGGTCCGCGCTGCGCCACTGCAGGCGGCACGCGGTCTTGACGAGGTGGCGCGGGGAGCGCCGGTGCAGCTTCTCGCGGCCGCGGGATTTCTTGACAACTTCTTTCTTCACGCGTGGGCGCCGGGCACGGTGGATCACGCCGCGGAGGCGCGCGCCTTGGTGCCAAGGCACCGTCTTGGGGTTGAGGTGGTGGAGGCATGCCATGAGCCCCGTCGCCCACGGCTGGTTGAGGGGGAGGCAGAGAGTGGGATGGCACCGGAGAGCCCCCTGCGGCGCGGACGAGCTTGGCGACGCAGTCGAGCCACTCTTCATAGAGGTCGTCGACGAGGCGGTAACGCAGGAGCTCGTTCGCCGCGATGAGCACGGCCCGTGCCTCCATGGGAGCGCGGTGCACGTGAGACGAAGAACTGGCAGGGGTAAGTGATGGAGTAGCGGTGCGTCCGTCTTGCCGCACCAAAGGATGCAGCGAGGACGCCTGCTGCTCATTCCCCGCCGGGCCGGTGGCAGCATTGGCGGCGGGAGACGGAGAACGACGAGGTGGCCCGCCTATGGGAGCCGTCTGAGTGACACGGGCGGAGAGGGCAGCCTGACGCTCAGCTCGAGCACGGCGAGCGTCCGCCATGGAAACGACGGAGCGATGGAGCAACGAACTGATGGAAGGGAAACTACGGCGCACCCCTACCTGGCGTGCCAAATGGCGGATATGGGGTTCCGGCAAACCCTTAAGGTTCGAACTGGTGCGCGCGAAGTCTCTCCCTCCTACCAATCTACGCTCTAGCTCGCTAAGATCTCGCGGATGAACTCGACGAACTATCAACACAGAAAGACACGGGGTTTATACTGGTTCGGGCCACCGTTGTGGTGTAATACCCTACTCCAGTGTGGTGGTGGTGGATTGCCTCTTGGGCTGATGATGAACAGTATAAGGGAAGAACAGCCTCCTGAGGTTGAGGTGTTCTTGTGCTTGTGTAGTTGAGGATGATCTGAACTAGTTCGGGATCAGTTGCCTCCTACTGTGGTGGCTAGCCCTATTTATAGAGGCCCTAGTCCTCTTCCCAAATATCGAGCGGGAAGGGAGCCAACAACGGCGGGCAAATTTGAAGGGGGACAACTAGTACAAGCTATCCTGACAAAAGCGGTCTTTGCCTGCGAAAAGCTCTGGGGTGACGCCGTCTTGGGCTCCATGATGACCTCCGCCTTGCCGTCCTCCGGTCTTGGTCTCGTTGCACCAATATGGCAACCTTTGCCTGATGCCTCGGTACTCTTTGCCTGCGCTGGCCTCCTTAGCACCAAAGAGGAAATAGAGACGCTGCGCGCACTGGCACCCGCCTGGTGCCATTCGTCATGGCTCACATCACGAGAGCCTCGTGAGGTTTGCCTCGCCTTGATATCTCCGCTCCTCGTGAGCCTGCCTGGCTAGGCCACTCCAGAGGAGGTCTTGCGTCGTCCGCCTCGCGAGGGTCTTGGGTGCCTTGTTGACGAAGATGGGTCGTACGGCCTGCTGCTTAGCCACGATGTGGGCCGCAGGCAGGCAAGTCTGGGGACCCCCGTTCCCAGAACGCCGACAAAATCCTCTAACCAAATACTAGTAGCTTAGACTTAAAAAAATACTACTAGCTTATATTGGCAGTTTTCTAGGGGTGTACTCTCTTCTGAAAGAACCACCAATCTAATTTTCTTTATTTGTACACAGTGTCACAACTTTGACCCAAAGGTCCAGAGCTATTTTAGGGTGATTGGCGTAGTACTCAGAGACTGATTGTAAACATGATTTTTATTTGTTGTCACACTGATTGTAAGCATGATCAGATGGAAGATTAGGTTAGTGCGAAGCTTACCTTAAACCCTACCGACGCCGTTGAAACAAGGCGAGCGTCAAGGGAACTGTGGAGAACGGCGGGGAAGCGACATCGCGCCATCCGGCCTCCTCTTCCGGTGGAGAACGAATACTCCTGTGGCTCCGGCTGGCTCTGCACCCTCACGGACGGCACACCGTACTCAATCGATTCGTTATCCTCTGGGTGCTCGACCTTCGACCTATACGCCCACCACCTCCGCCTGACTTTCGCCTCGGGCGAATCTGTCTGCTCCATCGCCCAGAGGAGATACTCGATGAACTCGAAGGACTGTGGCGTGACTGCCGCCGAGGAGTACATCGCCGCCCTCATCGCCGTCGTCTCGCTCTTTCGCATACATTGCCACATGGCCCTCACCGTCCTCGAAACCTCCCACTCATTGTCAAACCAAGTAAGGAAATCCTTCAACCAGGCTAACTTTGCCTGGTCGCCGCCAGCTATCTGCCTGATTCGCTGCTGCATCCCCTCCATAGATATCCTTCTGAGTGGTCCGGTGCTAGCTTTGGAAGCTGGGAGGAGAGACGGTGGTCTTGCAATAGAGAAGAGGGAGAGGCGAGACGGTGGTTTTGGAATGGAGATGATGGAGAGGAGAGGGGGTGGTTTTGAAATGGAGAAGAGGGAGAGGCGAGACGGTGGTTTTGGAATGGAGATGATGGAGAGGAGAGGTTCCCCTGCCTTTCGGTCGCTGACAGGTGGGCCCCGCGCTTGGTTTGACCCATGTGTCAGTGTCTCAATGGCAGGATGGGCTACGTCAGGGGATCCTCGTCCGAGGAGAGAGGAGGTGGTTTTGCAACGGAGAAGAGGGAGAGGCGAGACGGTGGTTTATGAATGGAGATGATGGAGAGGAGAAGAGGTGGTTTTGCAATGGAGAAGAGGGAGAGGAGCGTGCGGGAGAGATTTAGGATTGGACGAGAGGGCCAGCGCGCTGTGACTGGATCAAAATCAAAATCAATTTACCCTTCAATTAAGAAAGCGACCCCACATTAACTAGTCTCCCTTTTATTCTGGGTCATAATTGACCATGATTTTCGCAAATATAATATATCTAATACGTTGCAAAAATAATATAATTTGAAAGTACATTCAGATACGAACCAAACGATACAATTTTTTGTGACATGCATTCACGTTTTGCTTGTCAAATACAGTACGTGGTCAAACTTTGACCCAAAATACGCAAAACAAAAAAAAATACTTCCAAGACCAGCGCCGCTCTTCCGCTCTTCTCCTCTTAAACCACCGCCGCTCCTCTCCTGTTCCAATCTAAATCCAGCGCCGCTCCTCTGCTCTTCCATTTCAAAACCACCGCCCCTCCTCTCCTGTTCCAATCCAAAACCAGTGTCGCTCCTCTCCCATTCTAAACCAAAACCAGCGCTGCTCCTCTCCTCTTCCATTCAAAAACCACCACCGGCGAGTGAAGGTGCTGTGCAGAAGTAGATCGATGGAGGAGTACAACCGATACGTGAGGATCGCAGACGGCGACCCTGTGAAGCTAGCCAGGATGTTGGAGATACAGTCTTGGTTTGACAACAAGGACCAACTAGCGGCGACGGCGACATCCATGGCCAAATATCTGCAACAGAGCGAAAAGGCGGCGATACTCCCGGAGGGAGTCACGCGGGAGTACATAGAGCTGCTCCTCTGGGCCATGGAGCAAACAGATTCACCGAATCCGATCATGGTGGGAGTATCGATCCCAGATGGAGCATCCACCAGAGATTGAAGGATCGAGCATCTACAGGGTGCCGTTTGTGAGGGTGTCATGCCAGAGCGAGCCGTTGGAGTCTTCGTCGACCGAACCCAATTGCAAGAGGAGAAAAACAGTTGGCCCGACGACGCTTCCCCGCCATCCTCTCCCTCGCGGTTCACATCGTCTCACGGGGTGGCTGTCTGCCGCCGAGGAATAGGAGGGATTGCCCCCCAGACCAATAGTCGGGCAGGTTGTGAATTGTCAGGAGGAGCTTAGGGTTGTTAGTATTTGCGGGTTGTGAATTGTGATTTGTGTTGTGTATTTTGGGAGTACTTTCAGATATGAATGTCTTTTGAATTTCAGATTTGCAGTATTGAGCATATGAAGTATTTTATGAATTCTAGAGATCTATTTTTAGCACTTAAAAAATGTAGTTTCATAGGAGTATAAAAGTGCAGACAATGTGATTCTTAGAGAAGAAACTGCAAGTTTCAGTTTCAGATAAGAAACTCCAAGTTCAGTTTCAGATAAGAAATTGCAACTTTCAGAGGCAGAGCATTTATATTAACACGGCCTTTTCAAACAGTGTTAACATCATGTTGGAAGTTTTATTCATGGTGGAAACTGGAACTACCAGCCAGTTAACATCATGCTGATTAACATTCATGCATAGCACATCTTCATATGATGCACAGTCAAAAAGATATGCTATTTTCAAGATGCCCACACAATGTCGAGTGTGCGAAAAACAGAGAAAACGAGGGACGAAGTTTTGGCAAGTGTTGGACGTGGTGTGCGTAGATGACAATTGGGACCCACATGTCAATAAAGGCAGAGGCAAAAAATTTGGAGATATTTTCTCTACACAGGTGGAACCGAACCCGGGCGAAACAGCTGTCGGGTAGAGTCACTCAGCCACTAGGCTAGTTCAGTTGTTTCGTTACTAATAAGGCACTTCCTCAGGTTGTCGGATCTCCTCCTGCGCCTTTGTGCGCTCGCCGCGACGCTGCTGTCTGCCGTTGTGAACATGCTAAACAAACGAGAGGAATCTGGAGAGGACTCTACGTGGAGAGGCGGACAGTCGGGACCCACCAAGTCTATGGCCGTACGCAAGCAAGTGCCTCATCGAAAAAATACTTCCTCCTAATGCTATACTGACGTTGGGGCCCACGGGTTTGTCAACATAGTTACATTTTTTAGGTGCTTCAACGTAGTTACTATAGGAGATAAATTCACAACGAAGCCGGGGAGCTGACAGGTATCATTTATTATCACTGGGGTAGCAAGTATCAGTTGGGTTTTGGGCTGCCCCGTCTAGGCTTTCTTTTTTAACATGCACAGCCCACGACCTCGGATGGGAGATCCATAGGCCTGTTTGTATTTTCTTGAGGGTCGTCATGTATTGACCGACCTATGGACCTCCCATCCGAGGTTTTATTTTTCCTGAAACATCGGCAGCCCAATTTATGTATTTTTCTATATAACAATAGGAACGCCTGGTCCAACTTATGTTTCCCTTCTAACTATATTATATATATTTAAATTATTTTATACGTTATTATATATTATTGTTATCGTCATCATATATTTAACAGATACTTACATATGTAAGAAAACAATATCCCTCATCTTATTAACTTATAAAAATAATTTCTTCACAAAAAAATCCTGGATTTTTTTTCGCAACAAAAATCCTGGTGATTGTGTACAAAAGCTTGGTAAGATTTAAGGACCAATGTAATAATAAATCACTTATTATTTAAATATATATATATAACAAAATGCTCAGCCCCGGTTTATTTTTTGATAACATTGCTGCGCCCACACCAACATTATAATTAGAATAATCCCAGCAAAATCGTGTATTTCGAGAAAGTGCAAATGGCCTGTAATTTTTTAGGAAAAACATAAATGGGCCGCATGGACGCTACATTATTTGTTCACCCAGCCCAGCTAATGGACTATAATTCAAAAAAAAGATCAAATGGACTGTAAATTCTGAAAAAATGGGTTGAATACGTGCCACATTTTTGGAGGCTGAAATGTGGGCCAATGCAAGTCGTTGTCAACTTAGTCAACAAATGATTCTGACATCGTTAGCCGTTGGATTTACATCCAACAACCGGCATCCATCTTCAATCTCTCGTCTTCTTCCTCCAGCGCCGCCGGGACCACCTGCTCCCGCCTCCTCCTGCTAGCAGCTCTGCTTAGCACGCTTCGCTGTGAAGCGCTACCCCACCGTTGGCAGGCCATCCCTCCACGCCTCCACACCTCCTGTTCTTCTCCACCGACTGCCGAACCACACCGCACCAGAACCAGTTAACCCTCGTACACCTCTCCGTCTGCAACTCTACTCCCACGTCTTCCCATCTCCAGCTCGTTGCTGTCCGGGGCCTAACCGTCATCCACCACCTTGGATGCGCTCGGCACGGAGTGGTTAACATGGTCAACGAACGACACCATCGGAAGTAGACTGTGCGTGGAGAGGCTGACAGCTGGGTCCACGGCCGCACGCAAGGAAATGCCTCCTTATTATGCGCAAAATAATGATTCCTCCACCTGACAGCTAGGACCCACCGGAAGGGCCTCTGTATTTCGCGAAAAATGTTCCCACCACTGACAGGTCGGACCCCACCAGCTATATCTTCGCATGCAATGAATGCCTCCTTATTACGCACAAAAAATGTATACCCCCTGCTAGCTGGGACCCACAATAGTGGGAGACTGACTTGTGGGCCAACTAAGTTGACGGGGACGGAGGGCTTTGTCAACTTAGTCAATATGAACGATTCTAGCTCCAGTGACCGTACGATGTCCATCCAACGGCCGTAGTGCTTCTTCAACCTCTGGTCTTCTTGCTCCAGCCGCCCAAAGCAGCGCCGGTCGTGCCTCGTGCTCCTGCCTCCCGTGGCCGGCTGCGATGCCGCGGAGGCCTCACCGCCCCCTACTACTCCCACCGCTGGCCAGGCCATCCCTCTACTCACCCACACCCCCTGTTATTCTGCGGCGACGACAGCCTCACACTGGAGCAAACCAGTGAACCCTCAAACTCCTCTACGCGTGGGCATCCACTGCCGCGTCTTCCCTAGCTCCGCGTTGTCCCATTCCTAGGCCTCGCTGTCGTCCATCGCCTGGTGCTCTTGGCGCGGCGTGGTCAACGTGGTCAAGGAACGGCTTCCATCGGACGTGGACTGTATGTGGAGAGGCTGACAGCTGGGTCCATGGCCGCAGCAAGGAAGTGCCTCCTTATTACTCGCAAAATAATTATTCCTCCACCTGGCAGTGGGGACCCACCGGACGGGCCATCGTATTTCGCGAAAAAACGTTTCCCCTGACTACTGGGACCCACCAGCTACATCTTCGCACGCAAGGAAGTGCGTCCGGGCAAAAAAAACGATTCGCCCCCCTAACTGCTGGGACCCACCAGCTACATCTTCGCATGCAAGGAAGTGTGTCCGGGCAAAAAAAATGATTCGCCCCCTGACTGCTAGGACCCACCAGCTACATCTTCGCAGGCAAGGAAGTGCCTGACAGTCGGGACCCACCTGGTCTAAGCGTACGTAGCGTTGTCATTCTGGTTGCGAACATGTACATACATACTGGTCGATGTAGAGGCGCGCACATGTCGTAGTAGAGGCGCGCACGTAGCATGTACACGTACGTACAGCGGCCAGTGTGCAAGAAAGAAAATACGGCCACGTACGTACATACGGGCAGGGTCTCGAACGCCTACTCGCGCATACGTACGGCCAGGGCTCATGTACATGGCTGGGTCGGAACGGAGAAACTGCATCATCGTCGTGTTCATGGGGAGGCAACGGAATGCGTCGTGTTCATCGGGAGGCAACGGAATGCGTGGGAGCCAACCGGCTTGGACGAAACAGCCGATGGAATCGAGGCCTGGCGTACCGCAGAACGGAGGAAACGGCCTTGTGTTCGACCGGCCACGTTCGAAACGGGATCCTGTTCATCGGGAGGGGTCTGGCGTACCGCAAAATGGAGGAAACGAACCTCCTACGGTCGAAACAGGGGTCCTGTTGATCGGGAGGGGTGTGGCGTACCACAAAACGGAGGAAACGGACTTGTGTTGGAGCGCTACGGTCGAAACGGGGGTCCTGTTCATCGGGAGGGGTGTGGCGTACTTCAAAATGGGACTCCACGGGATACTGTTCATCTCCACCATCGACCCCCTCCAGCCTCCACGGGCTACTGTTCATCCACCGTTGACCTCCTCCAGCCTCCACCTGCGACTGTTCATCCACGGGCTCCTGTTCATCCAGCCTCCACCGCGCGCTACTCCACCGGCTACTGTTCAACCAGCCCTCTCCACGGGCTCATGTTCAACCACTCCTCCACGGGCTACTATTCATCTAGCCCTCCACCATCTACTATTCATCCAGCCCTCCACGGGGTGGTCTTGTTCATCCAGCCCTCCACGGGGTCCTGTTCATCCAGCCCCAACCGGCTCGATCGATCGGGGTCCTGTTCATCCAGAGGCAACACCACGGGGTCCTGTTCATCCACCCCCACCGGGAACTGTTCATCCAACCCCCCCCCCCCAGCAACGCTCACTGTTCATCCAGAGGCAACACACTGGGTCCTGTTCATCCACCCCCAGCGGGAACTGTTCATCCAAACCCCCCAGCAACGCTCACTGTTCATCCAGAGGCAGCATTGATCGGCTTCAGTTAGCAGCAGTAGCGAAGGAATCGCTCGATCGGGTTCAGTTAATAGCCATCGATCGATCGCTCGGGTTCAGTAACGCGTAGCCTACAGTGCAATCGCTCGGGTTCAGTTAGAGCCCAACGCCTCGCTCGGGTTCAGTTAGAGCCCAACGCCTCGCACCCACACGCGTGCGTGTACGAGAGAAACGCACATCGCTCGGCCCCGACCACCCAACGTAACCGGGAACACCCCGATATTTTCCTCGCCCTCGCTTCTACCACAGTTTTTCCCATCATGGAGGGCCCAAAGAATGTCATGCAGCTGCGTCTCCGGCCCGCCCAGGATGAAAATCCCATTTTCTGTCATGATTTTTTGTCATAGAAGTAGGACCCCACCACATCTATGATGATACCATGTTTTGTCACAATTATTGTCATAGAAGTGTCATAAGTATGACAGAAAAAAATTCATTCGGCCCAAAATGTCACGGATGTGTCTTTTTTTTTGTAGTGATTGTATTATATGAGTTATGTGATTTGGTGACCGAATGTTGTTCGGAGTCCCTGATGAGATCACGGACATGACGAGGAGTCTCAAAATGGTCGAGAGGTAAAGATTCATATATAGGACGATAGTATTCGGACACTGGAAGTGTTTCGGGGGTACCAGGTACTTATCGGGGCAGCGGAAGGGGTTCCAGGCACCCCCGGCAAAAGATATGGGCCTTATGGGCCAAGAGGGGAAACGCACCAGCCACAAGGGGCTGGTGCAGCCCCCATATGGGCCGAACCAGAGGAGAAGGAAAGAGGGGAAGGGAGAAGGAAAGGGGGGATTCGGCCTCCCCCTTCCTTCCCTCCTCCCTCCTCTTTCCTCCCCCCTTCGGTAAATAAGGAAGGGGGTGCAAGCCTAGGAGGAACCCAAGCAGGATTCGGTCCTACTTGGGGCGCCTCCTGGCCTCTCCCCTCTCCCTCCCACCTATATATATGTGGGGGGTGGCGCTCCTAGCACACCCCACACAATTTCCTAGCCGTGTGCGGCACCCCCCTCCACCGTTTACACCCTCGGTCATATTTTCGTAGTGCTTAGGCGAAGCCCTGCGAGTATCACTTCACCATCACCGTCACCACGCCATCATGCTGATGGAACTCATCTACTACCTCGACGTCTTGCTGGATCAAGAAGGTGAGGGACGTCACCGAGTTGAACGTGTGCAGAACACGGAGGTGCCATGCATTTGGTACTTGATCGGTTGAAGCGCGAAGAAGTTCGACTACATCAACCGCGTTCTTTAACGCTTCCGCTTACGGTCTATGAGGGTACGTAGACACACTCTCCCCCTCGTTGCTATGCATCTCCATGGATAGATCATTGCGTGTGCATAGAATGTTTTTTGTTTTCCATGCAACGTTTCCCAACAGGTGATTGGCGTAAGAAAGTAAAATGCGAATGGACTCAAGTCTAGCAACAGGGGCATATGTCTCACCATAGTCCATACCTTCGACTTGAGTGTAGCCTTGAGCGACGAGACGGGCCTTGTTGCGTACAACTTGTCCATATTCATCTTGCCTATTCTGAAACACCCACTTGGTTCCAATGACATTATGATCATCGTTGGGCTTTTCAACCAATGTCCACACTTGATTCCTCTCGAAGTTGTGTAGCTCTTCATGCATAACATTTATCCAATTCGGTTCCTCAAGGGCTTATTCTACCTTCATAGGTTCAACACTAGAAATGAATGAGTAGTGTTCACAAAAGTTAGCCAAACGAGTTCTAGAGTGAGTGATTCTCCCGGTTTGAATGTCATCAAAGATTTGTTCGACGGGATGATCTCTTGAAACTCTTGCTCTAACTCGTGAGAGCTTTTTCTTGGGTTGGGGTGGAACATCCTCATCATCTTCTTCTTCATTTTTGGTGGCATTGTCATTCGCTTGTGGAGGTGGAGAAGGAGGTTGTCACAGCTCTAGCATTAGCCTTGCTTGCCATTGCATTTCATCATGTCATCATCTTTTTAATTCATGAAAGTTGAAATGAGGTTAGCTGAAACCCTCATAAATCATTCTCTGAATTGATCAAGTTAAAAATATCTTCAAATGTTCCCAAGGAAATGTTCACTTTTAGCTTTGAAAAATATTGGCAAGAATAAAATTGAAACCAATATTTTTGGAGGTTCAAAAGTATTTATATTGGGCCTTTGAGTTAAATCCGATAATATTTGAATTGGATTTATATTCATAATAACTATTGTATGAATCCAATAATTCCGAAAAATGGTGAGTGGCTCTGAGTATATTATCTCTAGCCACATGATAATTTTCTGAAGCTAAAAAATGGTTTGGTCTTTGAACTAAATCAAAACAAATACCAAAAATAGGAAAACAGAAAGAAAAGGGAAAGGTTTTACCTGGCTTACCTGAGCCGGCCCATCAGGTGGCCCAGCCCACCACCGTAGCCCCTCTGTCGTCTTCCTCCCCGCGCCATTAGAAAGGGCGCGTGGTCGCCGCGCGCGCACCAGCTCCTACTTCCACCGTGACGCCCCGGCTCTTCTGAACGCGCCACAGAGACGCCCGAGACCTTCTCCCCCTGTTCCCCTCGCAGCTCTCTCTTCCCCTCCTCTGCTCCCTCCCCTCTCTCTGTTCGTGGGCGCTCGAGAACACCGACGAGCACCGCCGCATCCACCGCCTCCTCTTTGCTTCTCTGACCGGTCCAAATGCCCCGCTGTCCCTCTCTTCATCTCCTAGTCACACACGCAACACCAGGAGCAGCAGAGCGCCGCCCCCGTCGTCTCCATCGCCGCCTCTGCTTCATCACCGCCGTTGTTGATTCGCCAGCCACAACACTTCCCCGACCTCGCCGTCGCCTCTGCTAGCCCCTCTGTGAGCCCCTCCGTCTTCCCCCTCACTCCCCGCGAGTCCCGAGCGCCGCCGTCCGCCATGGCCGATGAGGTCCTCGCTCCTGAGCACCTCCGCTCGGTCCAGTGGCACCAGCGTGCTCCTGGAGCTCCCAGGAGTCCGCCCTGCCGCTTAGCTCGCTCGTTAGCCAAGCGTAGCGCCTCGCACGCGCTAAGCTGAACTCCGGCCGCCGCATCACTCGACGCCGTGCTCAACTCCTGCCACCCCGCCCCCGTTGTTTGCTCCATCAGATGCGCGTCACTCCCGGGAGCACGTAGGTGCAAGCGGCTCTTCAAATCGGGCCCTGTAGCGAAAGTCCGACGCCCTCCGTCGCGGATTTGGACACCGGCGTTTACACGCCGGTGTGATGACGTGGCACCATCATTAGGGCTAATCACAGCAGCCGCTGACACCAGGGCCCCACCAGTTAAATAACTCCGGGTTTATTTTCTGTTTAGATTAGTTTATAACCCATCAGGACCCACGCGTCAGAGTTGACTATGCTGACGTGTCCGTTGACCCGACCCCACATGTCTATGACCGTAGGCAGCACTGAGTCACTGACTAGTGGGCACAACTGGTCAGGTTTGACCTGAACCGGCTTCTGTTGACTTGCTGATGTCACACGGATGTCATGCTGACGCGGTAACTATTTCTGGAATTTAAATAAATCTAAATGATTTATTTATTTTCAGAAATTTTCCTAAACTTCTAAAAATCATAGAAAATAAGCTGTAACTCCAAATGAAATAATTTATATATGAAAAATTATCAGAAAAATCCAATCTATCCATCTGTATCATTTCCATGCATGTTAGAACAACTTATGGCTTCTGTTTAGGACAAATCAAATAAATGGCATTTGCATATCCACATATGGAGTTTGAATTTGAATCTTGGATTCAAACCAACTTTATTTAAATTGTTGCTAGTTGCATTAGCTCAAACCACAGCATATTGCCATGTCATGATCATGCATCATATTGTTGCATTGCACTGATTGTGTTTCTTCTCTGTTGCCGGTATTTGTCCCCTCTCAGTAGACGTGGTTCCGACGATGAGATCGATGAGACCGATGAAGAACTATACTATCTTCAGAAGTGCCAGGCAAGCAAAAACCCCCTTGTTCATTCCGATACAATCCCACTCTCTCGCTCCTGCTCTCTTTTACTGCATTAGGACAACAACGATTCATCTGTTACATGCTGCGGTAGTTGAACCCCTTTCCTCTGCATGACCTGTCATTGCCACAATAAATAGATGAAACCCACTAGCATGAGTAGGAGTTGTTTGAGCCCTGATGTGCCTACTCATTCATGCTTGTTGTCATGCCTCCTACTGCTTCGAGTTGAGTCAGGTCTGTTCATCAGGGATAAATTGGAGGTGTGTGAACATTTGCCACTATTGAGAGCTAAGGGTGTGAACATGATTTGGTAAAGGTATCAATGAGAGGTTATGTAGGAGTACATGGTGGGTTGTCTCTGTCGACGTTATGTGAACGGGGGTCCCCAGACTTGCCTACCTGCGGCCCACGGCGTGGCTCTGCGCGTGGTCTTGTACGGCCCATCTTCATCAACAAGGCATTCAAGACCCTCGCGAGGGGCCAAGCCTCGCGAGGCGGACGACACAAGACCTCCTTAGGGTCGGCGTTCTGGGAACGGGGGTCCCCAAACTTGCCTACCTACGGCCCATGGTGTGGCTCTGCGCGTGGGCCCGTACGGCCCATCTTCATCAACAAGGCGTTCAAGAACCTCGCGAGGGGCCAAGCCACGTGAGGCGGACGACACAAGACCTCCTCAGGAGCAGCCTCACCAGGTTGGCTCGCGAGGAGCGGAGAGATCAAGGCAGGGCAAAACTCGCGAGGTTCTCGTGACGTGAGCCATGACGATCAAGATCAGGCAGGCGCCAGGCGGGCGCCAGCGCGTGCAGCGTCCTTGTTTCCTCTTTGGTGCTTAGGGGGCAAGTGCAGGCGCGGAGTACTGAGGCGTCAAGCAAAGGTTTCCATATCGGTGCAACAAGACCAAGACCAGCCGGACGGCAAGACGGAGGTCACCATGGAGCCCAAGGCGGCGTCACCACCAGAGCCCTTTGCAGGCGAAGACCGCTTTTGTCAGGATAAGCTGTACTAGTTGTCCCCTTTCAAATTGGCCGTTGTTGGCTCCCTTCCCGCTCAATATTTGGGGAGAGGACCAGGGCCTATATAAGTAGAACTAGCCACCACCGTAGGAGATAACTCATTTGGAGACATCTGATCTTTAGCTGATCCTTAGCCACACACCAAGCACAAGAACACCTCAACCTCAGGAGGCTGTTCTTCCCCTTGTACTGTTCATCATCAGCCCAAGAGGCAATCCACCACAACCACACTGGAGTAGGGTATTACACCTCAACGGTGGCCTGAACCAGTATAAATCTTGTGTCTCTTGTGTTGTGAGTTCGTTGAGTTTGTCTGCGAGATCTTAGCAAGCTAGGGCGTGGATCGGTAGGGAGAGAACTTCGCGCGCACCCCAGAGTTCGAACCTTAAGGGTTTTGCCGGAACCCATGATCCGACAGTCTCATTGAAACCATCCTCAGGAACTGAGTTCTGTGTTTGTGATCCAAGACAGTTAGTACCACACATTGGGCTCCGGGCACTCGAAGCTCTCTCGACTTATTAACCGCCTTGATCTCTGTCCAGGAGTTGCAACTAGTTTCTGGTGTTTGTAGGATATGTGTTGGGGGCGTGTGTAGCACTGACCCTAGGGGTGGGCTATGATGCAGTAGAGACATGAGGCACGGTGTACCGAGACGCCCGTTTGGTGCCTCGGGAACCCTGCTCTCATCGTTTGGGGCCGTGAGCGAAACCTCGGCCGTATCTCCTTGCGGATGGAACCTGAATAGGCTATAAACCTGGACTAGAGACTTGTGTGGTTAGTCGGGTCGTGGCCGACTCCCTCGCCAGGCTTCCACTTGAAGGTTGACGAGATACACGACATGTACATGGTGGTAAGTGGCGGGAGCGTGTGTGAAGAAGTACACACCTGCAGGGTTAACAAGATCTATTCGAATAGCCGCGTCCGCGGTAATGGACTACTGGGTTGCTTGTACAGTTCATAGACAAGTGAAAGTGGATACTCTAAAATGCGCAAGATAAGCATGAGTGCTATGGATGGCGTTCTCGTAGGGAGACGGGAGCGGATCCATAGTGGTGTATTGATTTGGTGAATATGTGGACTCGTGTGCGCCACCCCAAAAGAGTTACTTGCAGACGTATTTCAGGATAGCCACCGAGTCAAATCTGGCTTGCTGCAGTTAAACTCCACCATCCCCTTTGTTGATACTCGTGCATATGTAGCTAGTTCTGATGTAAGTCTTGCTGGGTACATTTGTACTCATGTTTACTTAATTTATGTTTTTGCAGAGAGACTTCAGTCTCACTAGTAGTTCCACACGTTTAGCTTGTTACCTAAGCTACGATCTTGTACCCTTTGGAGGGTCTTGTAGATAGATAGGCTTAATAGCATTCTCTCTTTTCAGATGTCTGTACTCAGACATGTTTATGCTTCCGCCTGTGCTTGTTGCTTGTATGACTTGAATGCTGGGTCAACAGACCCATGTTTGTAATATCTGGCTCTTTGGAGCCTAATGAATAAATACTTTGAGTCATAGAGTTTTGTTGTGATGCCATATTGTATTTGCACATATCGAGCATATTGTGTGCATGTTAAATGCTTGGTATGTGTGGGATCCGACAACCTAGTTGTTTATTCTTAGTAGCCTCTCTTATGGGGAAATGTCTCCTAGTGCTTCCACTGAGCCATGGTAGCTTGCTACTGCTCCGAAACACTTAGGCTGGCCGGCATGTGTCCTTCTTCGTTCCTGTGTCTGTCCCTTCGGGGAAATGTCACGCGTTGTTCCTTTAAGTCCTTGTAGCTTGCTACGACTTGGGTTCATACGTTGATGACCGACACGTTCGTTGCTGGGTCATGTATGCCTGTCCCTGTAAGTTAGTGCCACCTTGGGTTTACGACTAGACATGTCAGACCGGGTTCTCTGTCATATGGATGCTAGCGACACTATCATATACGCGAGTCAAAAGGCGCAAACGGTCCCGGGCCAGGTAAGGTGGCACCTGTGGGGATACCGTGCGTGAGGCCGCAAAGCAATATGATGTGTTACATGCTAGATTGGTGTGACTTAGGATCGGGGTCCTGACAGAGGTTGAGGTGGGTCATCTTGTTGTACTTCCTCATTTCCTTCATATTGACGTGTTCCACTTGTGGATGCCTCCAAATCAACTTGTGGTTCACCTTGATGTGATGTTGAGGCTTCCACTTGAATGGGCGAAGTACTCTCCTTCACCTTCGATGGGCGAATTTTTCCAATGGACATATCTTGGATTGCTTCAGATGGATCTTTGTCTCCTACATCAATTGGCAATTGCTCTACTTGCGAGCCATTAGATTCATCAAACTTCACATCTATCATCTCTTCAACCTTTCGGGTGAAATTGTTGTAGACACGGTAAGTGTGAGAGTTTGAACCGTAACCGAGTAGGAAACCTTCATGAGATTTAGGAGCAAATTTCGAATGATGATGCTTATCAAGAATGTAGCACTTTGAGCCAAATACTCGAAAGTATCCAACTTGGGGTTACTGTTGGGTAGCTTGAATGCCGTTTTGCCGAGAAGCTTGTGAAGATATAGTCGATTCATAGCATGACAAGCTGTCTCAACCGCTTCCTCCCAAACGTGTCTTAGCGTCTTGTATTCATCAAGCATCATTCTCGCCATCTTGATAAGTGTCCGGTTCTTCCTCTCAACAACTCCATTTTTTAGAGGCATGTACATTGCCAAGAACTCATGTGAAATCCCTTCTTCGTCAAGAAAGGTATCCACATTGGCGTTCTTGAACTCCGTTTCATTATCACTTCGAACCTTCTTGATCTTCACTTCAAATTGGTTTTGGGGCTTCTTGGCGAAGTTCTTGAAGATCTTTTGGACCTACGATTTGTCATCAAGAAAGAAAACCCACGTAAATCGTGAAAAGTCGTCAACAATGCCAAACCGAAAGAGTTACCACCAAGGCTCTTATAAGCATTGGGACCGAAGAGATCCATGTGAAGTAGCTCAAGTGGTCTTCTCGTGGTCATGATGTTCTTCACGGGATAACTTCCTCCAACTTGTTTCCCTGCTTGACAAGCACTTCAAAGTCTATCCTTGTCAAATATAACATCTTTAACACCAAGGATATGATCACCTTTAATAATCTTATCAAGATTTTGCATGCCCACATGACCTAACCTTCTATGCCATAACCATCCTTTAAAATATTTAGCAATTAAGCAAGTACGAGGTTGGGCTCTCTTAGTGAAATCAACAATGTATAGATCACCTCTACGAATACCGGTAAATTCCATATTATGATTATCTGTATGAAACACTTGGCAATCTACTTCAGTAAATAGAACATTGAAACCGAAGTTGGCTAGTCTAGATACGGAAAGGAGATTGTAACAAACAGATTCAATGAGCATAACATTTTGAATGGAGCTATCATTGGATATGACCACCTTACCAGGGCCAAGTACCTTACCCTTGGAGTTAACTCCAAAAGTTACATACTTGCATGGGCCGTCGTTTTTAGCAAGCTCACGGAACATATCTTTATCTTCGGCCATTGATCAGTACATCCACTATCGAGAATCCACTCTTTTCCTTCGGCCATATAGCCAAGAAAGTTGGCCATGAGATGAAGATTTCTCATAGTCTCCTCAAAGTCAATATCAGTTTCTTCGTCTTCATCATAATAGCCATGCTCATCATCATGTATGTGATCATCACCTAGAGAAAGTGATTCGTTAGATTTATGACCATGACAATGTTCAAGTTTATGAATTCTAATTGTCTCCAAAATGATGCTACTAATGACTCCAACATTTCCTTTAGCATGCATCAGATCACAGAGCTCAAATAGACATTCATCAAACTTGGGATCACTAGGCTTCATTTTATGGAAAGCAATAGACTTTTGAAGAATCTCATCTATATTTTTCATGGAGTAATCCGGAAAGCGTTCCTCAAGATAATTCCATATAGTATATGTGCATTCAAAAGTAGGCAAGCACACAAGCAAATTTCTAGGCAATCCTCTAATGATAAGATCAATAGTCCTAAGATTGCGAACCAAGTCAAGCTACTCATCGGGGGTAGGATGCATGGGATCAATAGGAGGCACATAAGGGATAAGAATATACTTGTTCAAATTATATTCATTGAAAATCTCAAGCATCTCATTTTTTCATGAACCATAATACTCCCCATCAAGAATAGGCACTTTACGTCTAATACTCCCGAACGTACACTCATCCATCTTCCTCCAATGGTGATTAAACCAAAGCAATGGAGACCAAAGCTCTGATACCAATTGAAAGGATCGTAAGGAGGGGTCTAGAGGGGGGGACTGATTAGACCCTTAACAAGCAAAAGTGGCAGTTCTTTGTTTCTTCAAGTTAAGGCTGAGTTTAGCATATGTTAAAGCACTTACAATACATTTCAAGAAAGCATGACAAGAGTATATGCAGCGGCAATAGTAAACCATGCAAGTTGCAAGAAATTAAAGGATGGGATTGGAGTGTGCCAACGCAATGAAGACGCGAAGAATTTTTGGCATGGTTACGATAGGTGGCGCTATCGTACGTCCACGTTGATGGACACTTCAACCCACGAAGAGTAACGGTTGCGCGAGTCCACGGGGGGCTCCACCCATGAATGGTCCACGAAGAAGCAACCTTGTATATCCCACCATGGCCATCACCCACGAAGGACTTGCCTCACTTGGGTAGATCTTCACGAAGTAGGCGATCTCCTTGCCCTTATGAACTTCTTGGTTCAACTCCACATCACGACGGAGGCTCCCAAGCGACACCTAATCAATCTAGGAGACACCACTCTCCAAAAGGTAATAGACGGTGTGTTGATGATGAACTCCTTGCTCTTGTGCTTCAAATGATAGTCTCCCCAACACTCAACTCTCTCTCTCAGATTTGGCTATGGTGGAAGAAAGATTTGAGTGGAAAGCAACTTGGGGAAGGCTAGAAATCAAGGTTCAAATTGTAGGAATGGAATCTCTTGATCTCAACACATGAGTAGGTGGTTCTCTCTTAGAAAATGAATGGTGGAAGTGTAGGCACGTTCTAATGGCTCTCTCACAAATGGAGAAGGGGGTGGAGGGGTATATATAGCCTCCACACAAAATCCAACCGTTACACACATTTGACTCATCTCAGTGGGACTGAATAGTTAAACTCGGTGGCGCCGACCAGTTCAAAAATCTGAACGTTAGGAATCTCGGTGGGACCGACTGGAACAACTCGGACCGATGTGCTACGGCTTAGGGCAAACCACATCTCGATGGCACCGATTTGCATCAACTCGGTGAGACCAAAGTGAAGCAATAAGGCAACAGAGAGTTGGTCAAGCCATCTCGGTGAGACCGATTTCTATTTTGGTGAGACCGAAATAATTGCAATAGATATCAGGGAGTTGGCAAGGCCATCTCGATGAGACTGATATCCATATCGGTGAGACCAAACTATTACGGTTTCTGGCTGTGGCTATGTCATATGAACTCGGTGGCTCCGGATAGGAAGTATCGGTGGGGCCGAGTTGGAGTTTAGGGTTTTGACATATTTGGATGGAGAAAGTGGCTGAGGGTTTTTGGAGCAATATCACTAAACACTTGAGCAAGTAAGCCATTAAGCAACACCTCATCCCCTCTTAATACTATTGGCTTTCCTATGGACTCAATGTGATCTTGGATCACTAAAATAGAAAATGAAGAGTCTTGAGCTTTTGCCAATCTTTGTCCTTAGCATTTGAAGGGGTTCCACATCCTCTTTTCCTTGCCACGCCATTGTTGAACTTGTCTAAGATACACTAGATAAAAATATTAGTCCAACAAGAAATATGTTGACATTAATTACCAAAATCACCTAGGGAACACTTGTGCTTTCAGATAGCATTCTTTAGGCATTGATATTTTGAAAGATATGATTGTTTGTTGGGATGCCTGAGTATTGATGTCTTTATGTCAATTTATAGACTATTGCTTTGAATCACTTGTGTCTTAATATTCATGCCATGAGTAGATATATGATCAAGATTATGCTAGATAGCATTCCACATCAAAAATTATCTTTTTTATCATTTACCTACTCGAGGACGAGCAGGAATTAAGCTTGGGATGTTGATACGTCTCCGTCGTATCTATAATTTTTTATTGTTCCATGCCAATATTATACAACTTTCACATACTTTTTGCAACAATTTATATGATTTATTGGACAAACATATTGATCCAGTGCCCAGTGCCAGTTCCCGTTTTTTGTATGTTTTTTGTTTCACAGAATATCCATATCAAACGAAGTCCAAACGCAATAAAACTTTATGGAGATTTTTTTGGAATGTATGTGAATTTTTTGGAAGAAGAATCAATGCAAGACGATGCTCGAGGAGCCCACTACCCACCAGGGTGCGCCCAGATGGGTAGTGGGCACCTCGTAAGGCGGTTGTTACCCTTCTTTCGCCCCAAGAAAGATAATTTATGGATAAAACCCCCTCAAAATTTCAGCCCAATCGGAGTTTAGGATCTTCGGGAATTTAAGAAACGGTGAAGGGCCAGAAAACACGAACGCGAAACAGAAGAGAACGGAGAGACAGATCCAATCTCGGAGGGGCTCTCGCCCCTCCGCCACCATGGAGGCCATGGACCAGAGGGGGAAATCTCCTCCCATCTGGGGGGAGGAAGAAGAAGAAGGACCGGGCTCTCTCCCCCTCTCTCCTGGTAGCGCCGGAACACCGCCGGGGCAATCATCGTGTGACCACGATCTACCCCAACAACTCTGTCATCTTCACCAACATCTTCATCACCTTCCCCCATCTATCTACATCGGTCTGATGACCCACAAGTATAGGGGATCAATTGTAGCTCTTTTCGATAAGTAAGAGTGTCGAACCCAACGAGGAGCAGAAGGAAATGACAAGTAGTTTTCAGTAAGGTAATGTCTGCAAGTGCTGAAATTGTAAGCAGCAGAGTAGTTTGATAGCAAGATAATTTGTAATGAGCAAGTAACAATAGTAGTAACAAAAGTGCAGCAAGGTAGCCCAATCCTTTTGAGGCGAAGGACAGGCCAAAACGGTCTCTTATGATAAGCAAAGCGTTCTTGAGGGTACACGGGATTTTCATCTAGTCACTTTCATCATGTTGGTTCGATTTGTGTTCGCTACTTTGATAATCTGATATGTGGGTGGACCGTGCTTAGGTGTTGTTCTTACTTGAAGAAATCTCCTACTTATGATTAACCCTCCCGCAAGCATCCGCAACTACGAGAAATGTATTAAGAATAAATTCTAACCATAGCATTAAACTTTTGGATCCAATCGGTCCCTTACGGAATAGCGCATAAACTGGGGTTTAAGCTTCTGTCACTCTCGCAACCCATCATCTAATTGCTACTCCACAATGCATTCCCTTAGGCCAAATTATGGTGAATTGCCATGTAGTCGACGTCCACATGACACCACTAAGGGAATCACAACATACGTACTATCAAAATATCAAACACATATCAAGTTCACATGATTACTTGCAACATGATTTCTCCCGTGACCTCAAGAACAAAAGTAAATACTCACAAATGATAAACATGCTCATGATCAGAGGAGTATTAAATAGCATATTGGATCTGAACATATAATCTTCCACCAAATAAACCATATAGTAATCAACTACAAGATGTAATCAACACTACTAGTCACCCACAAGCACCAATCTATAGTTCCGGTAACAAGATTGAACACAAGAGATGAACTAGGGTTTGAGATGAGATGGTGCTGTTGAAGATATTGATGGAGATTGCCCTCCCCAAGATGGGAGAGTTGTTGGTGATGATGATGACGATGATTTCCCCCTTCGGGAGGGAAGTTCCCCTGGCGGAATCGCTCCGCCGGAGGGCAAAAGTGCTCCTGCCCAAGTTCCGCCTCGAGACGGCGGTGCTCCATCCTGAAAGTCCTCTCTTTATTTTTTTCTAGGTCAAAATGACTTATATACAAGAAGATGGGCACCAGAGGTGGGCCTGGGTGAGCACAACCAACCAGGGCGCGCCTGGGCTGCCTGGCGCGCCCAGGTGGGCTGTGCCCACTTGGTGGGCCCCCTCGAGTAGTTATTTGCTCCAATAGTTCTTAAATATTCCATAAAAAATCTTCATGAAGTTTCAGCTTGTTTGGAGTTGTGCAGAATAGGTAGCGTGACGTAGCTTTTCCAGGTCCAGATTTCCAGCTACCAGAATTCTCCATCTCGGTGTGTACCTTGCAAATTATGAGAGAAAAGGCATTAGAATTACTCCAAAAAGCATTATTATGGATAAAAACATTATAAATAACAGTAAGAAAATATGATGCAAAATGGACGTATCACGGTCCACTCTTGCGCAACCCGCTGTACCCTTTACTTTAACATGGTGTTTTATGCTTCATGTTATCATCCAATGATATGTTGCCATCCTATGATGTTTGAGTAGATTTTTGTTGTCCTATCGGTAATTGGTGAATTGCTATGGTTGTTTTAATTTGCTTGTGCTTATGTTGCTGTCCTTTGGTGCCCATCACATGAGTGTGCTTGTGGATCACTCTATAGGGTTAGTTGTATGTTGATAGGACTATCCATTGGAGGGCAAGAGTGACAGAAGCTTCTTCCTAACATAGAAAATGGTGCATACAAGATTGAAGTGGGGACCAATATATATATTAATGCTATGGTTGGGTTTTACCTTAATGAACGTTAGTAGTTGTAGATGCTTGCTAATAGTTCCAATCATAAGTGCATAGAATTCCAAGTACGGGATGACATGCTAGCAGTGTCCTCTCCCACATAAAAACTTGCTATCGGCCTAGTAACGTAGTCAATTGCATAGGGAAAATTCCACAAATCCTACCACTACTAATCCACACTCGCTATACTAATTTAATTTTACTTTAATTAGAACATCACCTACTTTTTATTTGTACGTTCTTTATTATGTTGCAAACTTATCCCTTCATACCTACAAAGCACTTCTAGTTTTATTCTTGTTCTAGGTAAAGAAAATGTTAAGTGTGCGTAGAGTTGTATCAGTGGTCGATAGAACTTCAGGGAATATTTGTTCTACCTTTAGCTCCTCGTTGGGTTGACACTCTTATTTATTAAAAAGGCTACAAATGATCCCCTATACTTGTGGGTTATCAGGAGGCTCCAGTCGTACATTACAGACTAGGAGACTGCGACAACACGGCTCTGGCACGAGGCTCTCGGGTTGGATCTCCATCGATTCAATCCTATTTGCAGGGGTACCTGAACGGAACACGGATACACATCATTCAGCACTCTTACCCAGATGAGATACTGACCCTTGCTACATGGGATACGTACTCGAGCTATGATACTTCGGGCTCCATACATTACGCGGTAACATATATTCTCTTTATCTAATGCATCTAGTTGTTACATACTTTGCCGTGCATACTTAATAATCATCGTGACAATTTCAGGCCAAGTTGACACCTAATCTTCACGAGGAGATGACCAACTTTGGATGTTCACTTTCGTCTGGACCTCTTCTTCGACATCGCCTCAGCTCCAACCCTGTGTGGCGTGCATGCAGCAGAAGATACGAGCTGTCTATGCAGCTATCACGTGCACCCGCACTTCGGACGTTGTTCACCAGCAGCCCCTACAACGCACCCCGCGTCCCTCCACACAACAGTACCAACCGCATCTCTCCATGCACCATCAAGAACACACACAGCACCGACATCATCTGCGTCTGATACGTCTCCAACATATCTACAATTTTTTCTTGTTCCATGATGTTATATTATCATTCTTGGATGTTTTACAATCATTTTATAGCAACTTTATATCATTTTTTGGGACTAACCTATTGACATAATGCCCAGTGCCAGTTGCTGTTTCTGCTTGTTTTTTACTTTGCAGAAAATCAATACCAAACGGAGTCCAAACGCAGCGAAACTTTCTGGAGAATTTTTCTGGACCAGAAGGAACAACTTGGGCCGAAAAAGTACCAGAGGGGTGCCCCGAGGGGGCACAACCCACCTGCGCACGCCTGGGGGCCCAGGCGCGCCCTGATTGGTTGTGCCCACCTTGATGTCTCCCGCACCGCCTCTTTGCTCTATAAATACATGATACGTCTCCAACGTATCTATAATTTTTGATTGTTCCATGCTGTTATATTATCAATCTTGGATGTTTTATAATCATTTTATATATTTTTTGGTACTAACCTATTGACATAGTGCCAACTGCCAGTTACTGTTTTCTGCATGTTTTTTACATCATAGGAAATCAATATCAGACGGAGTCCAAACGCAGCGAAACTCCACGAAGATTTTTTTGGGGCCAGAAGGAACACAATGGGCCCTGGCTGCGTCTGGGGGGTGCTCCGAGGAGAGCACAACCTACCAGGGCGCACCTCTTTGCTCTATAAATACCCCAATATGCCCTAAACACTAGGGGATTCGACAAAATATTCATCCAGCCGCCGCAGAGTCCAGAACCACCAGTTCCAATCTAGACACCATCTCGGATGGGGTTCACCACCCCCATTGGTGCCTCACCGATGATGCGTGAGTAGTTCTTTGTAGACCTTAGTAGCTAGATGGCTTCATCTCTCTCTCTATCCCTCTGAATCATCAATACAATGGTCTCTTGGAGATCCATATGATGTAACTCTTTTGCGGTGTGTTTGTTGGGATCGATGAACTTTGAGTTTATGATCAGATCTATCTTTTTATATCCATGAAAATTATTTGAGTTTCTTTGATCTCTTATATGCATGATCTCTTATAGCCTCGTATTTCTTCTCCGATAATTGGGTTTTTTTGGCCAACTTGATCTATTTATCTTGCAATGGGAAGAGGTGCTTTGTAGTGGGTTCAATCTTACGGTGCTTGATCCCAGTGACAGAAGGGGAACCGACACGTATGTATCATAGCTACTAAGGATAAAACGATGGGGTCTATCTCTACATAGATAGACCTTGTCTACATCATGTCATTGTTCTTATTGCATTACTCCATTTTTCCACGAACTTAATACACTAGATGCATGCTGGATAGCGGTCGATGTGTGAAGTAATAGTAGTAGATGCAGGCAGGAGTCGGTCTACTAATCTTGGATGTGATGCCTATATAATGATCATTGCCTGGATATCGTCATGAGTATTTGATGTTCTATCAATTTCCCAACAGTAATTTGTTCACCCACTGTTTTCTATTTTTCTCGAGAGAAGCCACTAGTGGAACCTACGGCCCCCGGGTCTCTTTCTCATATATTTGCCTTTGCGATCTATTTTTCCTTGCATTTATTTTCAGATCTATTAAACCAAAAATACCTTGCTGTGTTTTATTTCTATTTATTTTATTTGGTGTTCGATCTATCAATCTACTACAATTTTATCTCACGTCCGTTTGCCATTTGAGGCGCCGTACCCCAGAAGGGATCCCTTTAACACGTCGGGTTGCAAGGATTTGTTGTCTGTGTGTAGGGGTTGTTTACGTTGTGTTGCTTGGTTCTCCTACTGGTTCGATAACCTTGGTTTCATATCTGAGGGAAATACCTACCGCCGCTGTGCTGCATCATCCCTTCCTCTTTGGGGAAATACCGACGTAGCTTCAAGCGACATCAAAAGGAATTTCTGGCGCCGTTGCCGGGAAGGATCTTCAACATATACCAGGTTCCTAGTCACAAATCTCATCTCCTCATAATTTACGTTATTTGCCATTTGCCTCGTTTTCCTCTCCCCCACTTCACAATAAATTGCCGTTTTATTCGCCCCTCTTTTTCCGTTCGCCGTTTTCTTGTCGGATCTATTTTTGAGTGCAATCTTGTTGTGTGGTCATCATGACTCAAGAGAACACCAAGTTATGTGATTTCTCAAATACCAACAACAATGATTTTATCGGCACTCTGATTACTCCTCCCTCCACTAGTGCGGAGTCTTGTGATATTAATACTGCTTTGCTGAATCTTGTTTTGAAAGATCAATTTTCCGGTACTCCTAATGAGGATGTCGCGTCCCATCTTAATACCTTCATGGAATTATGCGATATGCAAAAGAAAAAAGATGTGGACAATGATGTGGTGAAGATAAAATTATTTCCGTTTTCTTTGCGTGATTTTGCAAAAATTTGGTTCTCTTCTTTGCCTTGCAATAGTATCGATTCTTGGAATAAGTGCAAAGATGCTTTTATCACTAAGTATTTTTCCTCCCGCAAAAATTATTTCCCTTAGAACCCTGATCACGAATTTCAAGCAACTTGAACATGAGCATGTTGCACAATCTTGGGAAAGGATGAAAATGATGCTAAGGAATTGCCCAACTCATGGGTTAAATCTTTGGATGATCATACAAAATTTTCATGTGGGATTGAATTTTGTTTCTCGTAATCTTTTAGATTCCGCCGCGGGTGGTACTTTTATGGAAATTACTTTGGGTGAAGCCACCAAATTGCTTGATAATATCATGGCAAATTATTCACAATGGCATACCAAAAGAGCTCCTACTAATAAAAAAGTTAATTCAATTGAAGAAATTTCTTCTTTGAGTGAAAAAGTTGATGCTCTTATGAAATTGGTTGCTAGTAAAAGCGCTCCTATTGATTTTAATGATATGCCTTTATCTACTTTGATTGAGCAAAATAGTGATGCCATAGATTTGAATTTTATCTCTCGAAATAATTTCAACAACAATGCTTATAGAGGTAATTTTAATCCTAGGCCTTTTCCTAGTAATTCCTTTAATAATTATGGTAATTCCTATGGAAATCAATCTTATAATAATAATAGAAACACCTCTCATCTTGAGAATAATATTAAAGAATTTATCAACACATAAAAAGTTTTCAACACTTCCATAGAAGAAAAGTTGAGTAAGATTGATGATTTGTCTAGAAGTGTTGATAGAATTGCTCATGATGTGAAAAATCTCAAGATGAAAATTTTTGTGTCTAAAGTGGATGAATCAATTAAAGCTCTTTATGTTTCTATGGATGAAAGTAAGAAAAGAACTGCTATGCTTACAGCTAAAAGAGAATTTTTAGAAAAAGCGTTTTCTAGTGATTTATTTCGTAAAAGTGATGAAGATCTTAAAATGATTGGTGTTTCTTCTATTGATTCCTTGTCTAGTAAAGTTAAGATTGATGAAAAAGGAACTGGAGAAGAGTCAACTTTAGGTAGAAGGCGTCCCAATATTTTGGAGGGTGAAAATCTTGTTGAGAAAATTGATGAAAGTGGGTTTGAAGAGGTGAAAACTTTAGCTAGTGATGTGCCCACTCTTTTGGATTACAAAGACTTTAATTATGATAGTTGCTATTTGATTGATTTTATTTCTTTGTTGCAATCCATGATAAATTCACCCCATGCTTATGAACAAAATAAAGCTTTTACTAAACATATTGTTGATGCTATGATGAAAGCTTTTGAAGAAAAATTGGAATTAGAAGTTTCAATTCCTAGAAAATTGCATGATGAGTGGGAACCTACTGTCAAAGTCAAGATTAACAATTATGTGTGTTTTGCTTTGTGTGACTTGGGTGCTAGTGTTTCTACAATTCCGAAATCTTTATGTGATGTGCTTGGTCTTACCGATCTTGAAGAATGTTCTTTAAATTTGTACTTGGCGGATTCTACTATTAAAAAGCCTATTGAAGAATTAATGATGTTCTTATTCTTTCAAATAGGAATTATGTGCCCATAGATTTTATTCTTCTTGATATTGATTGCAATCTGTCTTGTCCAATTATTCTTGGTAGGCCGTTTCTACGCACTATCAGTGCCGTGATTGATATGAAAGAAGGCAATATTAAGTTCCAATTTCCTTTGAGGAAGGTCATGGAACACTCCCTAGAACAAGAATTGGTCCACCATATGAATCAATCATGAGGGCATCTTATGGATCTCGAACCAAAGATGACAAAACTTAGATCCTTGCTTTATGCCTAGCTAAGGGCATAAGACTATAGCGCTTGTTGGGAGCAACCCAATGAATAAAATTATTTTTTGCCTTTTGCTTTCTGTTATTGAGTGTTAGCACAATTATGCTACTGTTATGATTGTGTTTTTTGTGTTTTAATTAGTGTTTGTGCCAAGTAGAACCGATAGGATCTTCTTGCGTGATAGTTGTTTGATCTTGCTGAAACAATAGAAACTTTTACGCTCACAAAAACAATTCTTTTTTTACCAGAGCGTGATAAATGATAATTCTTTTTGCAGAAGATTAATATCCAAATTACCTAGGTCTTCCTAGTTTTTCAGAATTTTTGGAGTACCAGAAGTATTCGAACAAATCAGATTGCTACAGATTGTTCTGTTTTGACAGATTCTATTTTCTTTGCGTTGTGTGCTTATTTTGATGGCTCTATGGTTTTCTTTGATGAGTTTTTGCCATAGAAAAGTTGGAATACAGTAGATATAATGCAAAAACAAAATATGAATTTGTTTTGTACAGTACTTATAGTAGTTATTTATTTTTCCTACACTAACGGATCTCATGAAGGTTTTGTTGAGTTTTGTGTGATTGAAGTTGTCAAGTTTTGGGTTATCTTACGATGGATGAAGGAATAAGGAGTAGAAGAGCCTAAGCTTGGGGATGCCCTGGCATCCCAAGCTATTATTCAAAAATGAGAAACCAATTAAGCTTGGGGATGCCCCGAGTGGCATCCCCTCTTTCTTCTAACGACCATCGGTATTTTACTCTAAGCTATATTTTTATTCGTCACATACTATGTGTTTTGCTTTGACCGTCTTGCATGATATGAGTATTTGCTTGTTTTATTTTGTGTTTTAAGTCTTGATCCCTTGCTGGACACCCCTATTTGTGAGAGCCAAAATTATGTCATGATTTGTTAGAATTGCTCTCTATGCTTCACTTAAATTTTTATGAGCTATGGACTTGCTCTAGTGCTTCACTTATATCTTTTTGAGCATGGTGTGCTTAGTATTTTTAAGAAATGCTCTCTTGCTTCACTTAGATTTATTTGAGAGTTAGTAAAATTTTCAAGAAATTCTCTCTTGCTTCACTTAAATTGTTTTGAGAGAAAGAAAAATTATGCTCATGATCTTCACTTATATTTGTTTGAGCTTATGAAAAGCAACACATGAAAATTAGTCCCAAAGTGATAGATATCCAAGAAGGATATAATAAAAACTTTCATGAAGATCATTGGACAAAATAAACTTGATTCTTAGTAATAGTTTTGAGATATGATGATGTGATATGTGAGTTATGTTGATGAGTAATTATGCTTTAGTAAGAATATTGGTGTTAAGGTTTGTGATTCCCTATGCAAGTACGAAAGTCAATACTCATGCAATGAAATTATATCCTACTTGTGGTGCATTATTCGGTGTTATTTATGCTTAATGCTTGCTTATGAGATTATCCGTTTCTTGGTTGGTCGCTTCTCAATCTTTTGCTAGCCTTCGTTTTGTACTAAGTATGATCTCTACTTGTGCATCCAAAAACCTTTAAACCAGTTTTGCCACATGAGTCCACTATATCTACCTATATGCGGTACTCTTTTGCCGTTCTAAGCAAATTTGCATGTGCCATCTCTAATTTTCAAAATAAACTTCTCTTTTGTGTATTCGTTTCGCTCACGGAGCGGTGAGGGGTGGCCAATATTTTCCATGCTAGATGTGTTATTCTCATGATGAGTGTTTATTCACTTGTCATTGCACGACAGTAAGGCAAAGGTATTAGGGATGCCTAGTCCTGAAATGAAAAATGAATTTACTTTATGTTATCAAATAATAAATTCCTTGGAAAGTGTTGGTACGGAAGGCACCCGTGGATACGGTTAGCCATGGAAAGTAAAAGTATGGAGGAAAAAGGAATAAATTTTATTTTATCTCTAATTTTTCTCTTTGAGCTCTGGCGCCTCCACAAATCCCTACTTCCCTCTGCGAAGGGCCTTTCTTTTACTTTATGCAATTTTTATTTTGAATTTGAGTCTCCATCTTCTCTTATAAAAGCACCAACTAGGAGGCAATATGATCGTACTTAATTATTGGGTGTAGCTAATATGCGAGTGTGTTTCATGAATGGATCAATGGTTGAGCATGATGGGCTAGGGATAACTTATTTTAGCGTTGATATTTTGAAAGACATGGTTGCTTGTGGATATGCTTGAGTATTTAAATTATCATGTCAAAACTAGACTATTGCTTTGAATCATATAAAAGTCCAAATGTCCATGCTATAAAGAAAATAATATGATATGACATGTTAGGCAACATTCCACATCAAAAATTCTGTTTTTATCACTTACCTACTCGAATGAGTAGGAGTTAAGCTTGGGGATGCTGACACATCTCCAACGTATCTATAATTTTTGATTGTTCCATGCTGTTATATTATCAATCTTGAATGTTTTATAATCATTTTATAGTCATTTTATATCATTTTTTGGTACTAACCTATTGACATAGTGCCAAGTGCCAGTTACTGTTTTCTGCATGTTTTTTACAACGGAGGAAATCAATATCAGACGAAGTCCAAACGCAACGAAACTCCACGAAGATTTTTTTGGACCAGAAGGAACACATTTGGCCCTGGCTGCACCTGGGGGTGAGGGAGTCCTGGATTAAGGGGTCCTCAGGCGTCTGGGCTATGTGACGTGGGCCAGACTAGTGGGCCGTGAAGATACAAGACAGAAGACTTCTTCCCGTGTCCGGATGGGACTCTCCTTTGCGTGGAAGGCAAGCTTGGTGTTCGGATATGAAGATTCCTTCCTCTGTAAACCGACTCTGTACAACCCTAGGCCCCTCCGGTGTCTATATAAACCGGAGGGTTTAGTCCGTAGAGGCAATCAGAATCATACAGGCTAGGCATCTAGGGTTTAGCCAATACGATCTCGAGGTAGATCAACTCTTGTAAACCCCATATTCATCCAAGATAATCAAGCAGGAAGTAGGGTATTACCTCCATCAAGAGGGCCCGAACCTGGGTAAACATCGTGTCCCTGTCTCCGGTTACCTTCGATCCTCAGACGCACAGTTCAGGACCCCCTACCCGAGATCCGCCGGTTTTGACACCAACATTGGTGCTTTCATTGAGAGTTCCGCTGTGTCGTCGTCAGAAGGTTCGATGGCTCCATTAGTCATCTACAATAATGCTGCCCTGAGGGAGGTCTTTCTCCCCGGTCAGATCTTTGTGTTCGGCGGCTTCGCACTGCGGGCCAACTCGCTTGGCCATCTAGAGCAGATCGACAGCTATGCCCCAGGTCACCGGATTAGTTTTGGAAATCTGGATTATGTCGCTGATATCCGAGGAGACCTGGTCTTCCAAGGGTTCGCGACCCCAACCTTTGCTCTGGCCTTAGATCCGGAGTGCATCACCAGGTCCGAAGATGGGATCCTCGAGCCCGCAGGACTCTCTGTGGCTATTGAGCCTAGTACGGGAGAGTCGGAGGAAGTAGTGTCACCGGCCGTCACCTTGAAACCGGACTCTTCTCCGAACATTGGCTCTGAACCCTCGGAGTCAGCACCATGTGTGCTCGGCCAAGGAGTTTCCTTCTCGCCGCATTCCACGGACTCTCTTCTCCCTGGCCAAACCTCACCTTTAAGCGAGGCTCTGGACTTAATGCGATCCCTCGTCATTACAGAGAGGGGCAACGTCCGAACTACGCCCAGCCCGGACTAGGGGCAGGGAGCGGGGGATTTTACCTCCCACCCACCACCCACTTCATAGCCACTATCGAGGACTTAACCGACATGCTCGATTACGGCTCCGAAGTCATCGATGATATGGACGACGATGTCAGAGAAGAGCAGATCCAAAACCTGCCGTTTACTGGACGCTGGACAGCCACCTCTTCGTATGATGTGTACATGGTGGATACACCCAAAGAAGGTAACGGCAATAACGAGAAAAATCCAGTTGAGGATACACCTCTTGAGATACAACCAAAGCGCCGACATCAGCGGCGCCGCTCTAAATCACGCTGTGGAAAAGATAGCAATACCGGCATCGGAGACAACAATACTCCGGACGACGCCGAAGACCAAGAAAACCCCGTCGAGCCAACCTCCAAATAGGATGACCAGGAAGATGGGCAAATTAGCCTTGATGAATAGGTTGCAAACGAAGACTCGGAGGACAGTAATTACCTTCCACTCTCCAAGGATGAGGTGAGCCTCGGCGACGAAGACTTTATCGTGCCTGAGGAACCTCTTGAACAGGAGCGCTTTAAGCGCCGGTTAATAGCCACTGCAAGGAGCCTGAAAAAGAAGTAGCAGCAGCTTCAAGCTAACCAAGATCTGCTCAACGACAGATGGACTAATGTCCTGGCAGCCAAGGAATACGGCCTCGGGCGCCCAACCAAGAGTTACCCCAAGCGTAAACTGCTACCTCAATTCGACGACGAGGCGCTGGAGCCCGTACCATCAACGCGTAACGCGGCCAACCGGCCACCACGTGGCCGTGACAAGACGGCAGCTCAAATCGAACACCATCCTGCACTACCTCGCCATAAAGGTAGAGACACAACAGCTCGGGGATATACGTACGACCTACGGCAGGACCTGGAAAATAGAGCTGGTCAGACCAGATCGATCTACGGATCGAGGGGGCGCGCCCCGATGCGCGAAGACGGCTATCAAGCCAGGTGCGACAAGCATAACCACATCCGGGCGGAAAACCGCAGACGGACTCCATCCGAACTGCATCGCAACTTGGCCAGATATAGAGGCACCGCACACCCCCTCTGCTTCACTGACGAAGTAATGGAGCACGAATTCCTAGAAGGGTTTAAACCCGTGAATATCGAATCATATGATGGAACAACAGATCCCGCAGTATGGATTGCGGACTTTCTTCTCCATATTCATATGGCTCGCGGCGATGATCTTCATGCCATCAAATACGTCCCGCTAAAGCTCAAAGGACCAGCTCGTCACTGGTTAAACAGCCTGCCAAAAAACTCCATTGGCAGCTAGGAGGACTTGGAAGACGCCTTCCGCGACAACTTCCATGGTACATACGTCCGACCTCCGGATGCCGATGACTTAAGTCACATAGTTCAACAGCCCGGAGAGTCATCCAAGATATTCTGGACTAGGTTCCTAACTAAAAAGAACCAGATCGTCGACTATCCGGATGCCGAAGCCCTAGCGGCCTTTAAGCATAGCATCCGCGACGAATGGCTCGTCCGACACCTTGGCCAAGAAAAATCGAAGTCCATGGTAGCCCTCACGGCACTTATGACCCGCTTTTGCGCGGGCGAAGATAGTTGGCTAGCCTGTAGCAATAACAGTGCAAGCGAACCTAGCATCTCTGAAGCCAGAAATAGCAATGGCAAGCCCCGACGCAACAGGCACAAGTGTCGGAACAACGGTGAAAATATCGATGACACGGCGGTCAACGCCGGATTCAGCGGCTCCAAGTCTGGTCAGCGGAAGAAGCCATTTAAAAGAAACAATCCGAGCTCATCCAGCTTGGACCGAATCCTCGATCAACCATGTCAGATCCACAGCACCCCCGATAAACCCGCCAATCATACCAACAGAAGTTGTTGGGTCTTTAAACAGTCTGGTAAGTTAAATACCGAGAATAAGGAGAAGGGGTCGCCAAGTGAGGACGACGACAAGGAGCCCCGTCCACCGAACACAGGGGGGCAGAAGAAGTTTCCCCCCAAGTCAAAACGATGAACATGATATACGTTACTCATATCCCCAAGAGGGAGCGCAAACGCACGCTCAGGGACGTCTATGCGATGGAGCCTGTCGCCCAAAATTCAACCCATGGTCATCTTGCCCGATCACTTTTGATCGGAGGGACCATCCGACCAGTATTCGTCACGGCGGCTCAGCCACACTAGTCCTCGACCCAATCATTGATGGATTCCACCTCACGCGAGTCCTCATGGACGGTGGCAGCTGCCTTAACCTGCTCTATCAGGACACAATCCACAAGATGGGCATCGATCCGTCAAGGATCAAGCCCACAAAACTACCTTTAAAGGAGTAATACCAGGTGTAGACGCACATTGCACGGGCTCAATCATATTGGAAGTCATCTTCGGGTCAGCGGACAACTTTCAAAACAAAGACTTGATCTTCGACATCGTCCCCTTCCGCAGTGGCTATCACGCACTGCTCGGACGAACCGCATTCGCTCGCTTCAATGCGGTGCCACACTATGCATACCTCAAACTCAAGATGCCCGGACCACGCGGTGTCATAACAGTCAATGGAAACATGGAACGCTCCCTCCGTACTGAGGAGCACACTGCAGCCCTAGCAGCGGAGGTACAGGGCGGCCTTGTCAAGCAGAATATGAATTCGGCGGCCAAGCTCCCGGACACTATCAAACGAGTCTGGACTACTCCGCAGCATGACAGTCCAGCTCATCAGGAGTTCGACTAGCAA
Organism: Triticum aestivum; assembly: GCF_018294505.1. NCBI lineage: Eukaryota > Viridiplantae > Streptophyta > Magnoliopsida > Poales > Poaceae > Triticum > Triticum aestivum. The sequence continues at coordinate 541,131,977 of NC_057799.1, forward strand.
TTCGGCCTCCGTCTCAGTCTCGACCGAATTGCGGCATATGTACCGCGCGTATATAACTATGCCCTAAAAATACCATGGCCAAAGACGGAGGCATAACTCGATCATGGTCCACAATACGGCTCGACCTTATCTGGGCACTCATACTTTCCCTTTTCTTTCCATTCTTTTCAGGTTTCTTTTCCACAGGCCCCTCACGACAGCCTGATCATCGATCCTTTCGAAGGATGAAACATACCAAGGAGGCAAGCAGCATAGGCGCGTGGCAGAATATCCGGATGATCTTCTCGACGATCACTTTGCCTGTTTTTAGGACCCGCGCGCAGCTTACCCTTGGTCCCGGCATGTTAAATAGCCCGGTTGCTTATCGCATTATTTGTACAAATATGCTTTGACGTATCAATCAGCTTATAATGGAAACAGTTTACGGCCCAACATATGTGGCACTGGCTTACTCCTTCATTATATTTCACTATTTTTATCGATTGCACCCGTACACTTTGGTACGACTTAACTCGCCAGGGGCTCTATTGCGCTCCATACGTTTGCAACAAGTCCGAACACTTTTTACAGTATAACTCGGCGCCCCGAATATAGCATTATATGCATCGGCTCTGAATCATGTCGTTGGTCAATAGTTGGGTTGCCCGGCTCCTGTGCTTGCTACCTTACGTTCCGTCTTATCGGCTAGGGTGGTAAAGGGAGAACTACTGCGATTGTGTTTCTAGTTCATCCAGATAAACACCTCAGTAGAGAAAGCCGAAAACTGACTGTCATTATGCGGCAAGAGCTGGTCAGCTATTCTGTGGCTAAACATAAATCTCTTGCGATTTTTTCCACATTACGCGACGAATCGGCCTCATCCTGATCAAGTGTCTACAGCGCCCTAGTCCGGATAAACAAATACTAACTAGGGGCTGCGCCTACACTCCTATTGTAAAACTCCTATGGCTAAGTGAGGGTGATAAAGCCACATAGTCCGATTGCCTGGTTCGCTGCGCTAAACACCTCCTTCAAGGACCAAATTCTTGGGTCAAGTGTGTTTAGGTTCCAACCCGAACACCTCCGTACTACCTACGTGGGGGCTGAAGCCGACGACTGGCCAACCCTCAGATTTAAATAAATGGCCGCACAGGAGGAAATATTTTCAAAAAAAACGACAAGCAGTATATTACATATAGGCTTTGTTCCATAATACATGACCGGATACATTCATTCAAAGATAATGTCCCTCGCACACTGGCCCTCCACAATGCGGGATCCTTCCAGGACATCATCAAAATACAGCTCGGGCTTGCGGTGCTCTTTGCCCATAGGCGGTCCCTCGGTCGCAAGCTTGACGGCATTCATCTTTGCCCACTGTACCTTGACACGGGCGAAGGCCATCCGCGCACCTTCAATGCAGACCATCCACTTTATGGCATCAAGCCAAGGGCAGGCATCGACCAGCCGCTTCACGAGCCCGAAGTGGCTGCTGGGCATGGCTTCGGCAGGCCACAGACGGATTATCAAATCCTGCATGGCCAATCCGGCCACCCTATGCAGCTCGGTCAGCTGTTTCAGCTGATCGCTGAGGGGCACCGGATGCTCTGGCACAAGATATTGCGACCAGAACAGCTTCTCCGTTGAGCTCCCCTCTTTGGCTCGGAAGAACTCCATAGCATCAGCAACACTGCGAGGCAAATCCGCAAACGCTCCTGGAGAACTCCAAATCCGGGTCAGTAAGAGGTACCTTTTCTTCAAAAATTTGCTCTGCATAATAAAGGCCTTACCCGTCGCAACCTGCTTGGCTTCCTGGATTTCCCGGAGGGCACCCTGGGCTTCAACCCGGGCATCTTGTGCGCTTTGGCGGGCCCTAGCAAGTTTGGACTCTTGGTCCACAATCTTGCGCTCCAAGGACTCGCATTTCTTTATGGCATCCTTGAGCTCCTGCTGAACCTCCCCGACCCTCGATTCATGTTTTTTGCGGGTGGCTTGTTCCTTCTCCGCTTTCTTCTGGGCCTCGTCCAACACGTTCTTAAGGGACTCCACCTCGGCCGCAGCTCCTATTAAATATCATAACAACATGATCAACACACACAACTCATATCATTTTAGATCTGAACAGGCCATTGCATACCTTGCTTGTCCTCTAGTTGTTTTTTGACACGGCCGAGTTCTTCATCGGCCTGCTCCAGACTCTGCTTCAGTTTGGAGACTTCGGCAGAATGGGGGATCGCAGCCAACATCGACGCCTGCTTATTCATATAGACATATATGATTAGTCTCCTGCGAAAATTATTTGATCCTTTGTCCGGCCTTTCTTTTCGAACACCAGAAAGAGTCTCAGGAGCTACTGTCTGTACTATGGCATTCCTTTTGCATAATTACGTCACACACCTCAAAGCCTGTTAGAAGGCTGGTGCTGGCTTCGGTCAGTCCACTCTTAGCAGACTAAACCCTCTCAACCACCGTACCCATAAGGATACGGTGTTCTTCTACAATGGAAGCACCTTGAAGCGCTTCCAGTAGAGTATCAGGCGCCTCTGGATGGACAGAGGTCACCGGCAGAATAGGTACACCTCCTTCTTTCGAGCGAGGCGGCTTACCTGATTCTGGAGCCGTATGGGCCTCCGGAATAGTATTCGGCTGGAGGCCAAATTGGGTATGGCCCCCGTAGCCAGTTTCCAGGGGGATCTGCTCCCCCATGTGTCCGGCGGCCGAGGTATCACCCTCTGGCGCCACCTTGACGGCCTCCTGTACCCCTCCCTGTCCTGGGAGGGTCCTTCGGGACAACACTTCGGCATCGTCCGTAGTCTTGGGGAGGAGTCCGGCGGAAGCGACCCGCTGTCCATCACATTTGGATCCAGCAAATTCCCTGAAGATGAGGATCGCTGGAGGTGGACGTGAGCCGGACTGCAGCGCATGATTCAACATGTTAAAACCATAAAGTAAAGGAGCTATATATATATGTGTGTGTAAGTGCCTTCGAGTACTTACGATTCGGCCAGGGGCTTCTCCCTGGGACGCCACTCAGAACTGCTATCGGAAGGGAAACCCTCCCTTTCTTGGACGCCTCCGCAAGGGAAACCCTCCCTTTCTTGGACGCCTCCGCCTCTGCCTCCAGATCCGTGGAAGCCGCCCTTTCCTTCCTTCCCCCCTCGGGGGGATAATTGCTTTCCTCCTCCTTGTCGTCGTTCTCGGCGGGGGAGGAGTGGGTTTTGGTGTCTTCGAACGTTGCGTCCGAAGTGCCTTTACAGCGGAGGCCACTTCTCGCCTCCTGGCCCTTCTTCTTGGCCTTCTTCTCCGGCGCCTGGTAGGGAGCCGGAACCAGCATCTTCGTCAGAAGTGGGATAGCTGGGTTTTCAGGCAGCGGGGCCGGACACTGGATCCGCTCCGCCTTCTTTATCCAGCCCTGAAAAGACAAATGGAGAAGCTTAGACATCTTCCTTGAATACACAGGTAGAGATACACCATGAAGTATGAAAAACTTACTGAACTGGCTGGTTGAGTCAGGTTATATCTGCGGTCCTCTCAGTCGTCTTCGGCCACGTTTGATTGGCCTTGAAAAGCACCTTCCAGATACCTTCGTGCGTGGAGCCGAAGAATCGTTGCAAGATCTAGTGCTTGGCCGGATCGAACTCCCACAGATGGCAAGTCTGGCTTTGGCAAGGAAGGATACGGCAAAAAAGCATCACCTGGATCACATTGACAAGCTTGATGTTCTTGTCCACCATGCTCTTGATGCGCGTTTGCAGCGCTGACACTTCGTCCGATGACGCCCAGTCCAGGCCCCTTTTTAGCCAGGAGGTAAGCCGCATTGGGGGCCCGGACTTGAATTCGGGAGCCGCGGCCCAGGTGGTGTCACGGGGCTCTGTGACGTAGAACCACTGTTGTTGCCACCCCTTGACGGTCTCCACGGAGGTGCCTGTGGGCCATGTGACGTTGGACAGTTTGCTCACCATGGCACCCCTGCACTCTGCATGCTGACCATCCACCACTTTCGGCTTCACAATGAAGATCTTCAGCCATAATCCGAAGTGGGGTGGGATGCGGAGGAAGGCCTCGCACACGACAATGAATGCCGAGATGTTGAGGAAGGAGTTTGGGGCTAGATCGTGGAAATCTAGCCCGTAGTAGAATTTGAGTCCGCGGACGAAGGGGTGGAGAGGAAACCCTAACCCACAGATGAAGTGGGGGATGAATACCACCCTCTCGTGGGGCTCCGGGGTGGGGACGATCTGCCCCTTGGCCGGAAGCTGGTGGGCGATTTCCTGGGCCAAATACCCCGCCTCCCTAAGCTCCGTGATGTTCTCCTCTGTGACAGAGGAGGCCATCCACTTGCCCTGCGCTCCGGAGCCGGACATGGTCGGAGTGCTTTGTGGGGGGAGAAAGGATGGAAGCTTGGGCGCTGGAGCTCGAGAATGGATGGGCTGAGAGAAAGAAGGCATGGGTGAAAGAGTAGATCCTTATCCTCTTATAAAGGCAACGAATATCAAGCGCCTCCCCACTCGCCTTAAAACTCGCCTATTCCCCAAGGGTCGTGCGGACGACGCGGTTGGATTACCCATACCCGTATTGATGAGAATCCCGCGATAAGGGGACACGATCTTTGCTTCGACAAGACGTGCCAATGAAAACCGCATCTCAAAACATGGAGCGGGAGGCTAAAAATGGTTCGAAATAATGACCGGGTAGGGACTTAACGTCTCACTACAAAAGTTGTCAGTAGATGGGACTTGTGAAGTATTATACTCTTTGCGGCTGTGTGTGGTGCCTGTTTTGCAGAGTCGGACACGTTTTCTGTGTTCGAGGACTACTTTGAAGTATTTAGAGGAGGAACCCGCCTTGCAATGCCGAAGACAATCTGCGCACCGGACACATCGCCATTGAAGCCTGTTTCAGGGGCTACTGAGGGAGTCCTGGATTAAGGGGTCCTCGGGCGTCCGGGCTATGTGACGTGGGCCGGACTAGTGGGCCGTGAAGATAAAAGACAGAAGACCTTCTTCCCGTGTCCGGATGGGACTCTCCTTTGCGTGGAAGGCAAGCGTGGTGTTCGGATATGAAGATTCCTTCCTCTGTAAACCGACTCTGTACAACCCTAGGCCCCTCCGGTGTCTATATAAACCGGAGGGTTTAGTTCGTAGAGGCAATCAGAATCATACATGCTAGACATCTAGGGTTTAGCCAATACGATCTTGAGGTAGATCAACTCTTGTAAACCCCATATTCATCCAAGATAATCAAGCAGGAAGTAGGGTATTACCTCCATCAAGAGGACCCAAACATGGGTAAACATCGTGTCCCAGTCTACTGTTACCTTCGATGCTCAGACTCACAGTTCGGGACCCCTACCCGAGATCCGCCGGTTTTGACACCAACAGGGGATGCTCCGAGGAGAGCACAACCCACCAGGGCGCGCCAGGAGGCCCAGGCGCGTCCTGGTGGTTTGTGCCCACCTCGGGTGCCCCCGGATCGCCTCTTTGCTCTATAAATACCCCAATATTCCCAAAACCCTAGGGGAGTCGACGAAATATTCATCCAGCCGCCGCAGAGTCGAGAACCACCAGATCCAATCTAGACACCATATCGGATGGGGTTCACCACCTCCATTGGTGCCTCTCCGATGATGCGTGAGTAGTTCTTTGTAGACCTTCGGGTCCGTAGTTAGTAGCTAGTGTTGGGGAACGCAGTATTTCAAAAAATTTACCTACGATCACGCAAGATCTATCTATGTGATGCATAGCAACGAGTGGGAGAGTGTGTCCACGTACCCTCGTAGACCGAAAGCGGAGGCGTTAAGTAACGCGGTTGATGTAGTCGAACGTCTTCGCGATCCAACCGATCAAGTACCGAACGCATGGCACCTCCGCGATCTGCACACGTTCAGCTCGGTGACGTCCCTCGAACTCTTGATCTAGCTGAGGTCGAGGGAGAGTTCCGTCAGCATGACGACGTGGTGACGGTGTTGATGAAATTACTGACGCAGGGCTTCGCCTAAGCACTACAACGATATCACCGAGGTGGAAATCTCTGGAGGGGGGCACCACACACGGCTAAGACAATTGTCAACCTGTGTTCTAGGGTGCCCCTGATGACCCACAAGTATAGGGGATCTATCGTAGTCCTTTTGATAAGTAAGAGTGTCGAACCCAATGAGGAGCAGAAGGAAATGACAAGCGGTTTTCAGTAAGGTATTCTCTGCAAGCACTGAAATTATCGGTAACACATAGTTTTGTGATAAGGTAATTCGTAACGGGTAACAAGTAACAAGAGTAAATAAAGTGCAGCAAGGTGGCCCAATCCTTTTTGTAGCAAATGACAAGCCTGGACAAACTCTTATATAAAGGAAAACGCTCCCGAGGACACATGGGAATTATCGTCAAGCTAGTTTTCATCGTGCTCATATGATTCGCGTTCGTTACTTTGATAATTTGATATGTGGGTGGACCGGTGCTTGGGTGCTGCCCTTCCTTGGACAAGCATCCCACTTATGATTAACCCCTATTGCAAGCATCCGCAACTACAAAAGAAGTATTAAGGTAAACCTAACCATAGCATGAAACATATGGATCCAAATCAGCCCCTTACGAAGCAACGCATAAACTAGGGTTTAAGCTTCTGTCACTCTAGCAACCCATCATCTACTTATTACTTCCCAATGCCTTCCTCTAGACCCAAATAATGGTGAAGTGTCATGTAGTCGACGTTCACATAACACCACTAGAGGAAAGACAACATACATCTCATCAAAATATCGAACGAATACCAAATTCAGATGACTACTTATAGCAAGACTTCTCCCATGTCCTCAGGAACAAACGTAACTACTCACAAATCATATTCATGTTCATAATCAGAGGGGTATAAATATGCATAAAGGATCTGAACATATGATCTTCCACCGAATAAACCAACTAGCATCAACTACAAGGAGTAATCAACACTACTAGCAACCCACAGGTACCAATCTGAGGTTTTGAGACAAAGATTGGATACAAGAGATGAACTAGGGTTTGAGATGAGATGGTGCTGGTGAATATGTTGATGGAGATTGACCCCCTCCCGCTGAGAGGATCGATGGTGATGACGATGGTGACGATTTCCCCCTCCCGGAGGGATGTTTCCCCGGCAGAACAGCTCCGTCGGAGCCCTAGATTGGTTCTGCCCAGGTTCCGCCTCGAGACGGCGGCGCTTCGTCCCGAAAGCATCCTTCTGATTTTTTCCAGGACGAAAGACATCATATAGCCAAAGATGGGCACCGGAGGCCTGCCAGGTGGCCCACGAGACAGGGGGCGCGCCCCCACCCTCGTGGGCAGGGTGTGGGCCCCCTCTGATTGATTCTTTCGCCAGTATTTTTTATATATTCCAAAATGTGCCTCCGTGAAGTTTCAGGACTTTTGGAGTTGTGCAGAATAGGTCTCTAATATTTGCTCCTTTTCCAGCCCAGAATTCGAGCTGCTGGCATTCTCCCTCTGTTGGGGAACGTAGTAATTTCAAAAAATTCCTACGCACACGCAAGATCATGGTGATGCATAGCAACGAGAGGGGAGAGTGTTGTCCACGTACCCTCGTAGACCGACAGCGGAAGCGTTATCACAACGCGGTTGATGTAGTCGTACGTCTTCACGATCCGACCGATCAAGTACCGAATGTACGGCACCTCCGAGTTCTACACACGTTCAGCTCGATGACGTCCCTCGAACTCCGATCCAGCCGAGTGTTGAGGGAGAGTTTCGTCAGCACGACGGCGTGGTGACGATGATGATGTTCCACCGACGCAGGGCTTCGCCTAAGCTCCGCAACGGTATTATCGAGGTGTAATATGGTGGAGGGGGGCACCGCACACGGCTAAGAGATCTCAAGGATCAATTGTTGTGTCTCTGGGGTGCCCCCCTGCCCCCGTATATAAAGGAGCAAGGGGGAAGGAGGCCGGCCCTAGGAGGGGGCGCACCAAGTGTGGAGTCCTACTAGGACTCCCTAGTCCTAGTAGGATTCCACCTCCCATATGGAATAGGAAAAGAGGAAGGGAAAAAGAGAAGGAAGGAAGGGAGCGCCCCCCTTCCCTAGTCCAATTCGGACCAGACCAAGGGGAGGGGTGCGGCCACCCTTGAGGCCCTTTTCCTTCTTTCCCGTATGGCCCAATAAGGCCCAATACGTATTCCCGTAACTCTCCGGTACTCCGAAAAATACCCGAATCACTCGGAACCTTTCCGAAGTCCGAATATAGTCGTCCAATATATCGATCTTTACGTCTCGACCATTTCGAGACTCCTCGTCATGTCCCCGATCTCATCCGGGACTCCGAACTCCTTCGGTACATCAACATACATAAACTCATAATAAAACTGTCATCGTAACTTTAAGCGTGCGGACCCTACGGATTCGAGAACTATGTAGACATGACTGAGACACGTCTCCGGTCAATAACCAATAGCGGGACCTGGATGCCCATATTGGCTCCCACATATTCTACGAAGATCTTTATCGGTCAGACCGCATAACAACATACGTTGTTCCCTTTGTCATCGGTTGTTACTTGCCCGAGATTCGATCGTCGGTATCTCGATACCTAGTTCAATCTCGTTACCGGCAAGTCTCTTTACTCGTTCCGTAACACATCTTCCCGCAACTGACTCATTAGTCACAATGCTTGCAAGGCTTATAGTGATGTGCATTACCGAGTGGGCCCAGAGATACCTCTCCGACAATCGGAGTGACAAATCCTAATCTCGAAATACGCCAACCCAACAAGTACCTTTGGAGACACCTGTAGAGCACCTTTATAATCACCCATTTACGTTGTGACGTTTGGTAGCACACAAAGTGTTCCTCCGGTAAACGGGAGTTGCATAATCTCATAGTCATAGGAACATGTATAAGTCATGAAGAAAGCAATAGCAACATACTAAACGATCGGGTGCTAAGCTAACGGAATGGGTCAAGTCAATCACGTCATTCTCCTAATGAGGTGATCTCGTTAATCAAATGACAACTTATGTCTATGGCTAGGAAACATAACCATCTTTGATTAACGAGCTAGTCAAGTAGAGGCATACTAGTGACACTCTGTTTGTCTATGTATTCACACATGTATTATGTTTCCGGTTAATACAATTCTAGCATGAATAATAAACATTTATCATGATATAAGGAAATAAATAATAACTTTATTATTGCCTCTAGGGCATATTTCCTTCAGTCTCCCACTTGCACTAGAGTCAATAATCTAGTTCACATCGCCATGTGATTTAACATGAATAGTTCACATCACCATGTGATTAACACCCATAGTTCACATCGTCATGTGACCATCACCCAAAGGGTTTACTAGAGTCAGTAATCTAGTTCACATTGCTATGTGATTAACACCCAAAGAGTACTAAGGTGTGATCATGTTTTGATTGTGAGATAATTTTAGTCAACGGGTCTGTCACATTCAGATCCGTAAGTATTTTGCAAATTTCTATGTCTACAATGCTCTGCATGGAGCTACTCTAGCTAATTGCTCCCACTTTCAATATGTATCTAGACCGAGACTTAGAGTCATCTAGATTAGTGTCAAAACTTGCATCGACGTAACCTTTTACGACGAGCCTTTTGTCACTTCCATAATCGAGAAACATATCCTTATTCCAGTAAGGATAATTTTGACCGCTGTCCAGTGATCTACTCCTAGATCACTATTGTACTCCCTTGCCAAAATCAGTGTAGGGTATACAATAGATCTGGTACACAGCATGGCATACTTTATAGAACCTATGGCCGAGGCATAGGGAATGACTTTCATTCTTTTTCTATCTTCTGCCGTGTTCGGGTTTTGAGTCTTACTCAATTTCACACCTTGTAACACAGGCAAGAAACTCTTTCTTTGACTGTTCCATTTTGAACCACTTCAAAATCTTGTTAAGGTATGTACTCATTGAAAAAACTTATCAAGCGTCTTGATCTATCTCTATAGATCTTGATGCTCAATATGTAAGCAGCTTCACCGAGGTCTTTCTTTGAAAAACTCCTTTATGCTTTGCAGAATAATTCTACATTATTTCCGATCAACAATATGTCACTTACATATACTTATCAGAAATGTTGTAGTGCTCCCACTCACTTTCTTGTAAATACAGGCTTCATCGCAAGTCTGTATAAAACTATATCCTTTGATCAACTTATCAAAGCGTATATTCCTACTCCGAGATGCTTGCACCAGTCCATAGATGGATCGCTGGAGCTTGCATATTTTGTTAGCACCTTTAGGATTGACAAAACCTTCTGGTTGCATCATATACAACTCTTCTTTAATAAATCCATTAAGGAATGCAGTTTTGTTTATCCATTTGCCAGATTTCATAAAATGCGACAATTGCTAACATGGTTCGGACAGACTTAAGCATCGCTGCGAGTGAGAAAATCTCATCGTAGTCAACACCTTGAACTTTGTCAAAAACCTTTTTCCGACAAGTCTAGCTTTGTAGATAGTAACACTACTATCAGCGTCCGTCTTCCTCTTGAAGATCCATTTATTTTCTATGGCTTGCCGATCATCGGACAAGTCAACCAAAGTCCACACTTTGTTCTCATACATGGATCTCATCTCAGATTTCATGGCCTCAAGCCATTTTGCGGAATCTGGGCTCACCATCGCTTCTTCATAGTTCGTAGGTTTGTCATGGTCTAGTAACATAACCTCCAGAACAGGATTACTGTACCACTCTGGTGCGGATCTTACTCTGGTTGACCTACAAGGTTTAGTAACAACTTGATCTGAAGTTTCATGATCATCATCATTAACTTCCTCACTCATTAGTATAGACGTCACAGGAACCGTTTCTTGTGATGAACTACTTTCCAATAAGGGAGCAGGTACAGTTACCTCATCAAGTTCTACTTTCCTCCCACTCACTTCTTTCTAGAGAAACTCCTTCTCTAGAAAGGATCCATTCTTAGCAACGAATGTCTTGCCTTCGGATCTGTGATAGAAGGTGTACCCAACTGTCTCCTTTGGGTATCCTATGAAGACACATTTCTCCGATTTGGGTTTGAGCTTATTAGGATGAAACTTTTTCACATAAGCATCGCAACCCCAAACTTTAAGAAACGACAACTTTGGTTTCTTGCTAAACCTCAGTTCATAAGGCGTCGTCTCAACGGATTTTGATGGTGCCCTATTCAACGTGAATGCAGCTGTCTCTAATGCATAACCCCAAAACGATAGTGGTAAATTGGTAAGAGACATCATAGATTGCACTATATCCAATAAAGTACGGTTATGACGTTCGGACACACCATTATGTTGTGGTGTTCCAGGTGGCGTGAGTAGCGAAACTATTTCACATTGTTTTAACTGAAGGCCAAACTCGTAACTCAAATACTCTTCTCCACGATCAGATTGTAGAAACTTTATTTTCTTGTTACGATGATTTTCCGCTTCACTCTGAAATTATATGAACTTTTCAAATGTTTCAGACTTCTGTTTCATTAAGGAGATATACCCATATCTGCTCAAATCATCTGTGAAGGTCAGAAAATAATGATACCTGCTACGAGCCTCAATATTCATCGGACCACATACATCTGTATGTATGATTTCCAACAAATCTGTTGCTCTCTCCATAGTTCCGGAGAACGGCGTTTTAGTCATCTTGCCCATGAGGCACGGTTCGCAAGCATCAAGTGATTCATAATCAAGTGATTCCAAAATCCCATCAGTATGGAGTTTCTTCATGCGCTTTACACCAATATGACCTAAACGGCAGTGCCACAAATAAGTTGCACTATCATTATTAACTTTGCATCTTTTGGCTTCAATATTATGAATATGTGTATCACTACGATCGAGATCCAACAAACCATTTTCGTTGGTGTGTATGACCATAGAAGGTTTTTATTCATGTAAACAGAACAACAATTGTTCTCTAACTTAGATGAATAACCGTATTGCAATAAACATGATCAAATCATATTCATGCTCAACGCAAACACCAAATAACACTTATTTAGTTTCAACACTAATCCCGAAAGTACAGGGAGTGTGCGATGATGATCATATCAATCTTGGAACTACTTCCAACACACATCGTCACCTCGCCTTGTACTAGTCTCTGTTTATTCTGCAACTCCCGTTTCGAGTTACTACTCTTAGCAACTAAACCGGTATCAAATACCGAGGGGTTGCTATAAACACTAGTAAGTACACATCAATAACATGTATATCCAATATACCTTTGTTCACTTTGCCATCCTTCTTATCCACCAAATAGTTGGGGTAGTTCCGCTTCCAGTGACCAGTCCCTTTGCAGTAGAAGCACTTAGTCTCAGGCTTAGGTACAGACTTGGGTTTCTTCACTTGAGTAGCAACTTGCTTGCCGTTCTTTTTGAAGTTCCCCTTCTTCCCTTTGCCCTTTTCTTGAAACTAGTGGTCTTGTCAACCATCAACACTTGAAGTGGTCTCGTCAACCATCAACACTTGATGTTTTTCTTGATTTCTACCTTCGTCGATTTCAGCATCACGAAGAGCTCGGGAATTACTTTCGTCATCCCTTGCATACTATAGTTCATCACGAAGTTCTACTAACTTGGTGATGGTGACTAGAGAATTCTGTCAATCACTATTTTATCTGGAAGATTAACTCCCACTTGATTCAAGCGATTGTAGTACCCAGACAATCTGAGCACATGCTCACTAGTTGAGCGATTCTCCTCCATCTTTTAGCTATAGAACTTGTTGGAGACTTCATATCTCTCAACTCGGGTATTTGCTTGAAATATTAACTTCAACTCCTGGAACATCTCATATGGTCCATGACGTTCAAAACGTCTTTGAAGTCCCGATTCTAAGCCGTTAAGCATGGTGCACTAAACTATCAAGTAGTCATCATATTGAGCTAGCCAAACGTTCATAACGTCTGCATCTGCTCCTGCAATAGGTCTGTCACCTAGCGGTGCATCAAGGACATAATTTTTCTGTGCAGCAATGAGGATAATCCTCAGATCACGGATCCAATCCGCATCTTTGCTACTAACATCTTTCAACATAATTTTCTCTAGGAACATATCAAAAATAAACATGGGGAAGCAACAAAGCGAGCTATTGATCTACAACATAATTTGCAAAATACTATCAGGACTAAGTTCATGATAAATTTAAGTTCAATTAATCATATTACTTTAAGAACTCCCACTTAGATAGACATCCCTCTAATCCTCTAAGTGATCACGTGATCCATATCAACTAAACCATGTCCGATCATCACGTGAGATGGAGTAGTTTCAATGGTGAACATCACTATGTTGATCATATCTACTATATGATTCACGCTCGACCTTTCGGTCTCCGTGTTCCGAGGCCATATCTATTATATGCTAGGCTCGTCAAGTTTAACCTGAGTATTCCGTGTGTGCAACTGTTTTGCACCCGTTGTATTTGAACGTAGAGCCTATCACACCCGATCATCACGTGGTGTCTCAGCACGAAGAACTTTCGCAACGGTGCATACTCAGGGAGAACACTTATACTTTGATAATTTAGTGAAGGATCATCTTATAGTGCTACCGTCAAACAAAGCAAGATAAGATGCATAAAGGATTAACATCACATGCAATCAATATAAGTGATATGATATGGCCATCATCATCTTGTGCTTGTGATCTCCATCTCCGAAGCACCGTCATCATCACCATCGTCACCGGCACGACACCTTGATCTCCATCGTAGCATCGTTGTCGTCTCGCCAACTTATGGCTTTTACGACTATCGCTACCGCTTAGTGATAAAGTAAAACTATTACATGGCGATTGCATCTCATACAATAAAGCGACAACCATATGGCTCCTGCCAGTTGCCGATAACTCGGTTACAAAACATGATCATCTCATACAACACATTATATCACATCATGTCTTGACCATATCACATCACAACATGCCCTGCAAAAACAAGTTAGACGTCCTCTACTTTGTTGTTGCATATTTTACGTGGCTGCTACGGGCTTAGCAAGAACCGTTCTTACCTACGCATCAAAACCACAACGATAGTTTGTCAAGTTGGTGCTGTTTTAACCTTCGCAAGGACCGGGCGTAGCCACACTCGGTTCAACTAAAGTGAGAGAGACAGACACCCGCCGGTCACCTTTAAGCAACGAGTGCTCGCAACGGTGAAACCAGTCTCGCGTAAGCGTACGCGTAATGTCGGTCCGGGCCGCTTCATCTCACAATACCGCTGAACCAAAGTATGACATGCTGGTAAGCAGTATGACTTATATCGCCCACAACTCACTTGTGTTCTACTCGTGCATAGCATCAACGCATAAAACCAGGCTCGGATGCCACTGTTGGGGAACGTAGTAATTTCAAAAAAAATCCTACGCACACGCAAGATCATGGTGATGCATAGCAACGAGAGGGGAGAGTGTTTTCCACGTACCCTCGTAGACCGACAGCGGAAGCGTTATCACAACGCGGTTGATGTAGTCGTACGTCTTCACGATCCGACCGATCAAGTACCGAACGTACGGCACCTCCGAGTTCTACACACATTCAGCTCGATGACGTCCCTCGAACTCCGATCCAGCCGAGTGTTGAGGGAGAGTTTCGTCAGCACGATGGCGTGGTGACGATGATGATGTTCCGCCGACGCAGGGCTTCGCCTAAGCTCCACAACGGTATTATCGAGGTGTAATATGGTGGAGGGGGGCACCGCACACGGCTAAGAGATCTCAAGGATCAATTGTTGTGTCTCTGGGGTGCCCCCCTGCCCCCGTATATAAAGGAGCAAGGGGGAGGAGGCCGGCCCTAGGAGGGGGCGCACCAAGTGTGGAGTCCTACTAGGACTCCCTAGTCCTAGTAGGATTCCACCTCCCATATGGAATAGGAAAAGAGGAAGGGAAAAAGAGAAGGAAGGAAGGGGGCGCCCCCCTTCCCTAGTCCAATTCGGACCAGACCAAGGGGAGGGGTGCGGCCACCCTTGAGGCCCTTTTCCTTCTTTCCCGTATGGCCCAATAAGGCCCAATACGTATTCCCGTAACTCTCCGGTACTCCGAAAAATACCCGAATCACTCGGAACCTTTCCGAAGTCCGAATATAGTCGTCCAATATATCGATCTTTACGTCTCGACCATTTAGAGACTCCTCGTCATGTCCCCGATCATATCCGGGACTCCGAACTCCTTCGGTACATCAACATACATAAACTCATAATAAAACTGTCATCGTAACTTTAAGCGTGCGGACCCTACGGGTTCGAGAACTATGTAGACATGACCGAGACACGTCTCCGGTCAATAACCAATAGCGGGACCTGGATGCCCATATTGGCTCCCACATATTTACGAAGATCTTTATCGGTCAGACCGCATAACAACATACGTTGTTCCCTTTGTCATCGGTATGTTACTTGCCCGAGATTCGATCGTCGGTATCTCGATACCTAGTTCAATCTCGTTACCGGCAAGTCTCTTTACTCGTTCCGTAACACATCATCCCGCAACTAACTCATTAGTCACAATGCTTGCAAGGCTTATAGTGATGTGCATTACCGAGTGGGCCCAGAGATACCTCTCCGACAATCGGAGTGACAAATCCTAATCTCGAAATACGCCAACCCAACAAGTACCTTTGGAGACACCTGTAGAGCACCTTTATAATCACCCATTTACGTTGTGACGTTTGGTAGCACACAAAGTGTTCCTCCGGTAAACGGGAGTTGCATAATCTCATAGTCAGAGGAACATGTATAAGTCATGAAGAAAGCAATAGCAATATACTAAACGATCGGGTGCTAAGCTAACGGAATGGGTCAAGTCAATCACGTCATTCTCCTAATGAGGTGATCTCGTTAATCAAATGACAACTTATGTCTATGGCTAGGAAACATAACCATCTTTGATTAACGAGCTAGTCAAGTAGAGGCATACTAGTGACACTCTGTTTGTCTATGTATTCACACATGTATTATGTTTCCGGTTAATACAATTCTAGCATGAATAATAAACATTTATCATGATATAAGGAAATAAATAATAACTTTATTATTGCCTCTAGGGCATATTTCCTTCACCCTCTTCATGTAAACCATGTAAAATAAGAGAGAATAGACATAAGTATTGTGACATAATGTGTAATAACAACCCATAATGCAATAAATATCAATATAAAAGCATGATGCAAAATGGACGTATCAACTCCCCCAAGCTTAGACCTCGCTTGTCCTCAAGCGGAAGCCGATAACAGAAAATATGTCCACATGTTTAGAGATAGAGGTGTCGATAAAATAAAATACGGACATGAGGGCATCATGATCATTCTTATAATAGCAACATATATATATATATATATATATATATATATATATATATATATATATTGTCATATGATTTCTTATGCTAAAGTAACAATCTATTCACAATGTCAAGTATGAATCAGAAACTTCATTGAAAACTAACAAACTATGACCTCGGTCATTGAAGCAATTGCAATTTATCATAACATCGGAAAGAGTCTATGTAAGAGCTTTTCAGCAAGTCCACATACTCAACTATCATTCAATCTTTCACAATTGCTAACACTCACACAATACTTATGTGTATGGAGTTTTAATCGGACACCGAGAAAGATAGGGGCTTATAGTGTTGCCTCCCAACCTTTTTACCTCAAGGGTAATGTCAACAATAATAGTTCATGATAACTTACATCCAACTGGATATATATGTCAGGATCTTTCCAACACAATGTGATTGCCAAAGGATAAAATGTAAAAAGGAAAGGTGAAGATCACCATGACTCTTGTATAAGGTATAAGACAAGAATAAAAGATAGGCCCTTCGCAGAGGGAAGCAGAGGTTGTCATGTGCTTTTATGGTTGGATGCACAAAATCTTAATGCGAAAGAACGTCACTTTATATTGCCACTTGTGATATGGACCTTTATTATGCAGTGCGTCGCTTTTATTTCTTCCAAATCACAAGATCGTATAAAGCTTATTTTCTCCACACTAATAAATCATACATATTTAGAGAGAAATTTTTATTGCTTGCAACAATGACAACTTACTTGAAGGATCTTACTCAATCCATAGGTAGATATGGTGGACTCTCATGGCAAAACTGGGTTTAAGGGTATTCGGAAGCACAAGCAGTATCTCTACTTAGTGCAAAGAATTTGGCTAGAATGAGGGGGAAAGGCAAGCTCAACATGTTGGATGATCCATGACAATATACTTTATTTCGGATATAAGAAAACATAACCCATTACATTGTCTTCCTTGTCCAACATCCACTCTTTAGCATGTCATATTTTAATGAGTGCTCACAATCATAAAAGATGTCCAATATAGTATATTTATATGTGAAAATCTCTCTTTCTTTATTACTTCCTATTAATTGCAACGATGACCAAAACTATGTTTGTCAACTCTCAACAACTTTTATTCATCATACTCTTTATATGTGAAGTCATTACTCTTCATAAGATCAATATGATCTCTTTGTTTCTTCTTACTCTTTCTTTTTCTTTTAATCCCTCAAGATCATAGCAAGATAGCAAAGCCCTGGACTCAACACTACTCTTTATTATATATAGCTCAAGGACTCGATTACATAGAGGGATCACAAAGCAAGACTCAAAACTAAATCATGCTAAAACTTTATTCTACTAGATCAAGATATTACCAAAAGGATCGAACTAAGAAAAATAGTAAAGATAGGAGTGTGATGGTGATACGATACCGGGGCACCTCCCCCAAGCTTGGAAGTTGCCAAGGGGAGTGCCCATACCAGATACTCAATTCCCCTTTGCTGGTGAAGAAGATTGTGGTGATGATGGATAGTCACACATCGAGCATAGGAGATCCTCCAATTTGTGGATAATGCCCTTGAGTGCGGTGATATGCTCCTTCAACAAAATATTTTCACGTGTGAGATACTTGTTTTGTATGCGATCTAACTCAATCATCTTGAAAGGTTCAATCTCAGTTGCGGTAAGAAGATTGTGATGAAGTTGAAGGATGTCTTCTTCTTCTGTTGCCGGAGCTTGATCCTCCATGGCCTTCTTGATCCCTTCATCCTTGTTGATCTCCCCGGGTTCATCTCTCTTCAGCTCCATCTTCATTAGCCAAGCATCGTTGCCCTCATTGTTGGAGGAGGGGGACGACATGATGCCTGACCTTGACAACTCTGGCAAAAAACAGCTCAAAACAAAAATAGAGGATATTTGCGTGATACGAGGTTCAAAAACTGCAAGAGATTATATAATGAATTTTTACCGACCAAAAGAAGTATCGTGCAAGAAAACGGAGTCCGGAGAGCACACGAGGTGCCCACGAGGCAGGGGGCGTGCCCTCCACCCTCGTGGACGCCTCGTGTCCTTCCCGGACTACTTCTTATTTTCCTATTTTCTTAAATATTCCAGAATGGAGAAAAACTGCCATTAGAACTGTTTTGGAGTCGGTTTACTTACCGTACCACATACCTATTCCTTTTCGGAGTCTGAAACATTCTGGAAAATGTCCCTTATGTACTCCTCCGGGGTCATGGTGTCAATAACATTAGTTTCAACATTTATGGAATTACCTGAGATATAATGTTTAATTCTTTGACCGTTCACCACCTTCGGATTTGTGCCTTCGAAGTTGTTGATTTTTATGGCACCAGAACGATAGACCTCCTCGATAACCTGAGGACCTTCCCATTTAGAGAGAAGTTTTCCTGCAAAAAATCTTAAACGAGAGTTGTATAGCAAAACATAATCACCTACATTAAACTCACGCTTTTGTACCCTTTTGTCATGCCATCTTTTAACCTTTTCTTTAAACAGTTTGGCATTCTCATAGGCTTGGTTTCTCCATTCATCAAGTGAGCTAATGTCAAATATCCTCTTCTCACCGGCAAGTTTGAAATCATAGTTGAGCTCTTTAATGGCCCAATATGCCTTATGTTCTAATTCGAGAGGTAAGTGACATGCTTTTCCATAAACCATTTTATATGGAGACATACCCATAGGATTTTTATATGCAGTTCTATAGTCCCATAATGCATCATCAAGTTTCTTGGACCAATTCTTTCTAGATCTATTAACAGTCTTTTGAAAAATTAATTTAATCTCTTTATTACTCAGTTCTACTTGACGACTAGACTGTGGGTGGTATGGAGATGCAATTCTATGATTAACGTCATACTTAGCAAGCATTTTACGAAAAGCACCATGAATAAAATGTGAACCACCATCACTCATTAAGTATCTAGGGACTCCAAACCTCGGAAAAATAACTTCTTTAAGCACCTTAATAGAGGTGTTATGATCAACACTACTAGTTGGAATAGCTTCTACCCACTTAGTAACGTAATCAACAGCAACTAAAATATGTGTATACCCATTAGAGGAAGGAAACGGTCCCATATAACCAAAGCCCCAAACATCAAATGGTTCAATAACAAGTGAATAGTTCATAGGCAGTTCTTGACGTCTACTAATATTACCAATTCTTTGACATTCATCACAAGACAAGACAAACTTACGGGCATCTTTGAAGAGAGTAGGCCAATAAAAACCGGATTGCAATACCTTATGTGCAGTTCTATCTCCAGCGTGGTGTCCTCTGTAAGACTCGGAGTGACACTTGCGGAGGATCTGTTCCTGTTCATGCTCAGGTACACAACGTCTAATAACACCATCTACTCCTTCTTTATAAAGGTGTGGGTCATCCCAGAAGTAATGTCTTAATCATAGAAAAACTTTTTCTTTTGCTGGTATGTGAAACTAGGTGGTATAAATTTAGCAACAATGTAATTAGCATAATCAACATACCATGGAGCAGTACGAGAAGCATTTATGACAGCTAATTGTTCATCAGGAAAGCTATCATCAATAGGTAGTGGGTCATCAAGAACATTCTCTATCCTAGACAAGTTGTCTGCAACGGGGTTCTCAGCTCCCTTTCTATCAATAATATGCAAATCAAATTCTTGTAGCAGGAGAACCCATCTAATAAGTCTAGGTTTAGCATCTTTCTTTTCCATAAGATATTTAATAGCAGCATGATCACTGTGAACAGTTACTTTGGAATCAACAATATAAGGTCTGAACTTATCACAAGCAAATACAACAACTAAAAATTCTTTTTCAGTAGTAGCATAATTTCTCTGGGCACTGTCTAGAGTTTTACTAGCATATTGGATAACATTTAATTTCTTATCAACTCTTTGTCCTAGAACAGCACCTACAGCATAATCACTAGCATCACACATAATTTCAAAGGGTAAATTCCAATCAGGTGGCTGAACAATAGGTGCAGAAAGCAAGGCTTTCTTAAGTATTTCAAATGCTTCTACACAATCATCATCAAAAACAAAAGGAACATCTTTTTGTAAGAGATTAGTCAGAGGCCTATAAATTTTAGAGAATTCCTTAATGAACCTCCTATAAAAACGGACATGACCAAGGAAACTTCTTATACCTTTGATGTCCTTAGGACACGACATCTTTTCAATAGCATCGACTTTAGCTTTATCCACTTCAATACATCTTTCAGAAATTTTATGCCCCAAGACAATACCTTTATTAACCATAAAGTGGCACTTCTCCCAATTCAAGACAAGATTAGTTTCTTCACATCTCTGCAAAACTCGAGCAAGGTTGCTCAAGCAATCATCAAAAGAAGTTCCATATACGGAGAAATCATCCATGAAAACCTCAACAATCTTTTCACAAAAATCAGAGAATATAGCCATCATGCATCTTTGAAAGGTAGCGGGTGCATTGCATAAACCAAAAGGCATACGTCTATAAGCAAAGGTACCGAAAGGGCAAGTAAAAGTGGTCTTTTCTTGATCCTCTTTTGACACAGGTATTTGAGAGAAACCAGAGTAACCATCTAGAAAGCAAAAATGTGTATGTTTGGATAATCTTTCTAGCATTTGATCAATAAAAGGTAAAGGGTAATGATCCCTTTTAGTAGCTTTATTTAGTTTACGAAAGTCAATTACCATTCTATAACCTGTAACAATCCTTTGTGGGATCAATTCATCTTTCATTAGGAACGACAGTAATACCTCCCTTCTTAGGGACACAATGGACAGGACTTACCCACTGACTATCAGCAACGGTATAAATTATACCTGCCTCCAGAAGCCTTAATATTTCTTTTCTTACCACTTCTTTCATCTTAGGATTTAACCGTCGTTGGTGATCAACAACCGGTTTAGCGTCTTTCTCCAATTTTATTTTGTGTTGGCATAGAGTGGGGCTAATGCCCTTAAGATCATCAAGAGTACATCCAATAGCAGCACGATGCTTCTTTAGAGTTTTCAATAATTTCTCTTCTTCCTTCTCTAAAAGATTAGCACTAATAATAACAGGATATATCTTCTTTTCATCAAGATAAGCATATTTAAGAGTATCAGGTAATGGTTTAAGCTCAAACACGGGACCACCCTTGGGTGGAGGGGGATCCCCTAGAATTTCAACAGGCATGTTGTGTTTCAAAATAGGTTCCTGTTTAAAGAATATTTCATCTATTTCCCTTCTTTCATTCATGAACATATTATTTTCATGGTCTAGCAAATATTGTTCTAAAGGATCATTAGGAGGCACGGCAATAGAAGCAAGACCAATAATTTCATCTTTACTAGGCAATTCTTTATCATGGGGTTGTCTACGAAATTTAACAAAATTAAACTCATGAGACATATCCCCCAATCCAATAGTAACAACATCCTTTTTGCAATCTATCTTAGCATTAACAGTATTCAAGAAGGGTCTACCAAATATAATGGGACAAAAGTCATCTTGTGGGGAACCAAGAACAAGAAAATCAGCAGGATATTTAACTTTCCCACACAAGACTTCAACATCTCTAACAATCCCAACTGGTGAAATAGTATCTCTGTTGGCAAGCTTAATTGTAACATCAATTTCTTCTATCTCAGCAGGTGCAATATCATGCATAATTTCTTTGTATAAAGAATGAGGTATTGCACTCGCACTAGCACCCATATCACATAAGCCATGATAGCAATGATCTCCTATTTTAACAGAAATAACAGGCATGCCTACAACAGGTCTATGTTTATTTTTAGTATCGGGTCTAGCAATTCTAGCAGCTTCATCACAGAAGTAAATAACATGCCCATCAATCAGCCAAGAGATCTTTAACCATAGCAATACTAGGTTCAACTTTAATTTGCTCAGGGGTGTAGTTGTTCTAGTATTACTCTTACGAACTACAGTTGAAGCTTTAGCATGATCCTTTATTCAAGTAGGAAAAGGCGGTTTCTCAATATAAGCAGTAGGAACAATAGGATCAACATTATAAGCGATAGTCTTTTCTTCAACTTTAATAGCTGAAACTACTTTTACCTCAATGGGAGGATTATATTTAAACCACTTCTCCTTAGGGAGATCAACATGAGTAGCAAAGGATTCACAGAAAGAAGCTACTATCTCAGAGTCAAGTCCATATTTAGTGCTAAATTCATGGAAAACATCGGTATCCATAAAAGATTTAACACAATCAAACTTAGGTGTTATACCTGACTCCTTACCTTCGTCGAGATCCCAATCTTCAGAGTTGTGTTTAATTCTTTCCAATAAATCCCATTTGAATTCAATAGTCTTCATCATAAAAGAACCAGTACAAGAAGTATCGAGCATGGAGCGATTATTGAGAGAAAGCCGAGCATAAACTTTTTTAATAATAATTTCGCTTGAGAGCTCATGATTGGGGAAAGAATATAACATTGACTTAAGCCTCCACCAATCTTGAGCGATGCTTTCTCCTTCGCGAGGCAAAAAATTATATATATAATTACGATCACGATGAACAAGATGCATAGGATAAAACTTCTGATGAAATTCCAATTTCAATCGGTTGTAGTTCATGATACCATATCATCACATAGCCTAAACCATGTCAATGCCTTTCCCTTCAAAGATAAAGGGAAGACCTTCTTCTTGATAACATCCTCGGGCATACCTGCAAGCTTAAATAATCCACAAACTTCATCCACGTAGATTAGGTGTAAATCGGGATGTAATGTTCCATCTCCTGTAAAAGGATTAGCTAGCAGTTTCTCTATCATACCCGAAGGAATTACAAAGTAGACATTTTCAGTAGGTTCAGTAGGTTGAGGAGCAACTCTTTGCTCTACTGGTCGGGGTGAAGATACCCTGAACAAGCCCCTCAAAGGATTACTTTCCATAGTAACAAGTGACAGTAAATTTCAGCACACTATATAAATTTTTCCTTACCAAAGGCGCTTCACTCCCCGGCAACGGTGCCAGAAAAGAGTCTTGATGACCCACAAGTATAGGGGATCTATCGTAGTCCTTTCAATAAGTAAGAGTGTCGAACCCAACGAGGAGCAGAAGGAAATGACAAGCGGTTTTCAGTAAGGTATTCTCTGCAAGCACTGAAATTATCGGTAACAGATAGTTTTGTGATAAAGTAATTCATAACGGGTAACAAGTAACAAGAGTAAATAAAGTTCAGCAAGGTGGCCCAATCCTTTTTGTAGCAAATGACAAGCCTGGACAAACTCTTATATAAAGGAAAACGCTCCCAAGGACACATGGGAATTATCGTCAAGCTAGTTTTCATCGTGCTCATATGATTCACGTTCGTTACTTTGATAATTTGATATGTGGGTGGACCGGTGCTTGGGTGCTTCCCTTCCTTGGACAAGCATCCCACTTATGATTAACCCCTATTGCAAGCATCCGCAACTACAAAAGAAGTATTAAGGTAAACCTAACCATAGCATGAAACATATGGATCCAAATCAGCCCCTTACGAAGCAACGCATAAACTAGGGTTTAAGCTTCTGTCACTCTAGCAACCCATCATCTACTTATTACTTCCCAATGCCTTCCTCTAGGCCCAAATAATGGTGAAGTGTCATGTAGTCGACGTTCACATAACACCACTAGAGGAAAGACAACATACATCTCATCAAAATATCGAACGGATACCAAATTCACATGACTACTTATAGCAAGACTTCTCCCATGTCCTCAGGAACAAACGTAACTACTCACAAATCATATTCATGTTCATAATCAGAGGGGTATAAATATGCATAAAGGATCTGAACATATGATATTCCACCGAATAAACCAACTAGCATCAACTACAAGGAGTAATCAACACTACTAGCAACCCACAGGTACCAATCTGAGGTTTTGGGACAAAGATTGGATACAAGAGATGAACTAGGGTTTGAGATGAGATGGTGCTGGTGAAGATGTTGATGGAGATTGAACCCCTCCTGCTGAGAGGATCGATGGTGATGACGATGGTGACGATTTCCCCCTCCCGGAGAGATGTTTCCCTGGCAGAATAGCTCCGCCGGAGCCCTAGATTGGTTCTGCCCAGGTTCCGCCTCGAGACGGCGGCACTTCCTCCCGAAAGCTTCCTTCTGATTTTTCCGGGACGAAAGACATCATATAGCCAAAGATGGGCACTAGAGGCCTGCCAGGTGGCCCACGAGACAGGGGGCGCGCCCCCCACCCTCGTGGGTAGGGTGTGGGCCCCCTCTGGTTGATTCTTTTGCAAGTATTTTTTATATATTCCAAAATGTGCCTTCGTGAAGTTTCAAGACTTTTGGAGTTGTGCAGAATAGGTCTCTAATATTTGCTCCTTTTCCAGCCCAGAATTCCAGCTGCCAGCATTCTCCCTCTTCATGTAAACCTTGTAAACTAAGAGAGAATAGACATAAGTATTGTGACATAATGTGTAATAACAGCCCATAATGCAATAAATATCAATATAAAAGCATGATGCAAAATGGACGTATCAGTCCCCTTCCCCACGTATATAAAGGAGCGAGGGGGAGGCCGGCCGGCCCTCATAAACGCGCCAAGGGGGGAGGAATCCTCCTCCTAGTAGGAGTAGGACTCCCCCCTTTCCTAGTCCTACTAGGAGAAGAAGGAAGGAGGGGGCCCCGCCCCTCCCCCAAATCCAATTTGGACTAGGCCCATGGGGGGCGCGCGGCCAGCCCTTGGCAGCCCCTGTCTCTCTCCCCTAGGCCCAATAAGGCCCATTACTTCTCCGGTGGTTCCGATAACCCTTCCGGCACTCCGATATTTATTCGGTGATCCCGGAACTCATCCGGTGTCCTAATAATATAGTCCAATATATCATTCTTTATGTCTCGACCATTTCGAGACTCCTCGTCATGTCCGTGATCACATCCGGGACTCTGAACTACCTTCAGTACATCAAAACACATAAACTCATAATACCGATCGTCATCAAACGTTAAGCGTGCGGACCCTACGGGTTCGAGAACTATGTAGACATGACCAAGACACATCTCTGGTCAATAACCAATAGCGGAACCTGGATGCTCATATTGGCTCCTAGATATTCTACGAAGATATTTATCGGTTAAACCGCATAACAACATACGTTCCCTTTGTCATCGATATGTTACTTGCCCGAGATTCGATCGTCGGTATCACCATACCTAGTTCAATCTCGTTACCAGCAAGTCTCTTTACTCATTCCGTAATGCATCATCCCGCAACTAACTCATTAGTCACATTGCTTGCAAGGCTTATAGTGATGATCATTACCGAGAGGGCCCAGAGATACCTCTCTGATACTCGGAGTGACAAATCCTAATCTCGATCTATGACAACTCAAAAAACACCATTGGAGACACCTGTAGAGCATCTTTATAATCACCCAGTTACGTTGTGACGTTTGATAGCACACTAAGTGTCCCTCCGGTATTCGGGAGTTGCATAATCTCATAGTCATAGGAACATGTATAAGTCATGAAGAAAGTGATAGCAATAAAACTAAACGATCATTATGCCAAGCTAACGGATGGGTCTTGTCCATCACATCATTCTCTAATGATGTGATCCCATTCATCAAATGACAATCACATGTCTATGGTCAGGAAACATAACCATCTTTGATTAACGAGCTAGTCAGGTAGAGGCATACTAGGGACACTCTGTTTGTCTATGTATTCACACATGTACTAAGTTTCCAGTTAATACAATTCTAGCATGAATAAATAAACATTTATCATGATATAAGGAAATATAAATAACAACTTTATTATTACCTCTAGGGCATATTTCCTTCAGTCTCCCACTTGCAGTAGAGTCAATAATCTAGTTCATATCGCCATGTGATTTAACACCAATAGTTCACATCACCATATGATTAATACCAAAAGGGTTTACTAGAGCTAATAATCTAGTTCACATCGCCATGTGATTAACACCCAAAGAGTACTAAGGTGTGATCATGTTTTGCTTGTGAGAGAAGTTTAGTCAACGGGTCTGCCACATTCAGATCCGTATGTATTTTGCAAATTTCTATGTCTACAATGCTCTGCACGGAGCTAATCTAGCTAATTTCTCCCACTTTCAATATGTATCCAGATTGAGACTCAGAGTCATCCAGATCAGTGTCAAAACTTGCATTGACGTAACTCTTTACGACGAACTTTTTGTCCCCTCCATAATCGAGAAACATATCCTTATTCCACTAAGGATAATTTTGACCGTTGTCCAGTGATCCACTCCTGGATCACTATTGTACCCTCTTGCCAAACTCATGGGGAGGTACACAATAGGTCTGGTACACAGCATAGCATACTTGATAGAACCTATGACTGAGGCATAGGGAATGACTTTTCATTCTCTTTCTATTTTCTGTCGTGGTCGGGTTTTGAGTCTTTACTCAACTTCACACCTTGCAACACAGGCAAGAACTCCTTCTTTGACTGATCCATTTTGAACCACTTCAAAATCTTATCAAGGTATGTACTCATTGAAAAAACTTATCAAGCGTCTTGATCTATCTCTATAGATCTTGATGCTCAATATGTAAGCAGCTTCATCGAGGTCTTTCTTCGAAAAACTCCTTTCAAACACTTCTTTATGCTTTACAGAAAATTCTACATCATTTTCGATCAACAATATGTCATTCACATATACTTATTAGAAAGGTTGTAGTGCTCCCACTCACTTTCTTATAAATACAGGCTTCACATAAGTCTATATAAAACCATATGCTTTGATCACACTATCAAAGCATATATTCCAACTCCGAGAGGCTTGCACCAGTCCATAAATGGATCGCTGGAGCTTGCACACTTTGTTAGCACCTTTTGGATTGACAAAACCTTCTCGTTGCATCATATACAACTCTTCTTTAAGATATCCATTAAAGAATGTAGTTTTGACATCCATTTGCCAGATTTCGTAAAATGTGGCAATTGCTAACATGATTCGGACAGACTTTTATGCATCGATACAAGTGAGAAAATCTCATCGTAGTCAACACCTTGAGCTTGTCAAAAACCTTTTTTGACAATTCGAGCTTTGTAGATAGTATCACTACTATCAGCGTCCGTCTTCCTCTTGAAGATCCATTTATTCTTAATGGCTTGCCGATCATCGGGCAAGTCAACCAAAGTCCACACTTTGTTCTCATACATGGATCCCATCTCAGATTTCATGGCCTCAAGCCATTTCGCAGAATCTGGGCTCATCATCGCTTCCTCATAGTTCGTAGGTTCGTCATGGTCAAGTAACATGATCTCCAGAACAGGATTACCGTACTACTCTAGTGTGGATCTTACTCTGGTTGACCTACGAGGTTCGGTAGTAACTTGGCTGAAGTTACATGATCATCATCATTAACTTCCTCACTCATTAGTATAGACGTCACAGGAACCGTTTCTTGTGATGAACTACTTTCCAATAAGGGAGCAGGTACAGTTACCTCATCAAGTTCTACTTTCCTCCCACTCACTTCTTTCTAGAGAAACTCCTTCTCTAGAAAGGATCCATTCTTAGCAACGAATGTCTTGCCTTCGGATCTGTGATAGAAGGTGTACCCAACTGTCTCCTTTGGGTATCCTATGAAGACACATTTCTCCGATTTGGGTTCGAGCTTATCAGGTTGAAACTTTTTCACATAAGCATCGCCGCCCCAAACTTTAAGAAACGACAGCTTAGGTTTCTTGCCAAACCACAGTTCATATGGTGTTATCTCAACGGATTTAGATGGTGCCCATTTAACGTGAATGCAGTTGTCTCTAATGCATAACCCCGAAACGATAGAGGTAAATCAATAAGAGATATCATAGATCGCACCATATCTAATAAAGTACTGTTATGACGTTCGGACACACCATTTCGCTGTGGTGTTCCAAGTGGCGTGAGTTGCGAAACTATTCCACATTGTTTCAAATGAATACCAAACTCATAACTCAAATATTCACCTCCACGATCAGATCGTAGAAACTTTATTTTCTTGTTACGATGATTTTCCACTTCACTCTGAAATTCTTTGAACTTTTCAAATGTTTCAGATTTATGTTTCATCAAGTAGATATACCCATATATGCTCAAATCATCTATGAAGGTCAGAAAATAACGATACCCGCCGCGAGCCTCAACACTCATCGGACCGTATACATCAGTATGTATTATTTCCAACAAGTCAGTTGCTCGCTCCATTGTTCCGGAGAACGGAGTCTTAGTCATCTTGCCCATGAGGCATGGTTCGCAAGCATCAAGTGATTCCAAAAGCCCATCGGCATGGAGTTTCTTCATGCGCTTTACACCAATATGACCTAAACGGCAGTGCCACAAATAAGTTGCACTATCATTGTTAATTTTGAATCTTTTGGCTTCAATATTATGAATATGTGTATCACTACGATCGAGATTCAATAAACCATTTATATTGAGTGTATGACCATAGAAGGTTTTATTCATGTAAATAGAACAACAATTATTTTTGACTTAAATGAATAACCGTATTGCAATAAACATGATCCAATCATATTCATGCTCAATGCAAACACCAAACAACAATTATTTTAGGTTCAACACTAATCCCGAAGGTAAAGGGAGTGTGCGATGGTGATCTTATCAACCTTGGAATCACTTCCAACACACATCATCACCTCGCCCTTAACTAGTCTTTGTTTATTTTTGCAACTCCCGTTTCGAGTTACTACTCTTAGCAACTGAACCAGTATCAAATACCGAGGGGGTGCTATAAACACTAGTAAAGTACACATCAATAACATGTATATCCAATATACCTTTGTTCACTTTGCCATCCTTCTTATTCGCCAAGTATCTAGGGCAGTTCCACTTCCAGTGACCATTTCCTTTGCAGTAGAAGCACTCAGTTTCAGGCTTGGGTCTAGCTTTGGGCTTCTTCATGGGAGTGGCAACTTGCTTGCCGTTCTTTCTTGAAGTTCCCTTTCTTTCCCTTGCCCTTTTACTTGAAACTATCGGTCTTGTGAACCATCAACAGTTGATGCTTTTTCTTGATTTCTACCTTCGCCGATTTCAGCATCGCGAAGTGCTTGGGAATCGTTTTCGTTATCCCTTGCATATTATAGTTCATCATGGAGTTCTAGTAACTTGGTGATAGTGACTAGAGAACTTTGTCAATCACTATCTTATCTGGAAGATTAACTCCCACTTGATTCAAGCGATTGTAGTACTCAGACATTCTGAGCACATGCTCACTAGTTGAGCTATTCTCCTCCATATTGTAGGCTAAGTACTTTGGCAGAGGTCTCATCCTCTCGACTCGGGCATGAGTCTAAAATACCAATTCCAGCTCTTGGAACATCTCATATGCTCCGTGGTGTTCAAAACATTTTTGAAATCCCGGTTCTAAGCCGTAAAGCATGGTGCACTAAACTATCAAGTAGTCATCATGCCGAGCTTTGTCAAATGTTCATAATGTCTGTATCTGCTCCTGCAATAGTTCTGTCACCTAGCGGTGCATCAAGGACATAATTCTTCTGTGCAGCAATGAGGATAATCCTCTGATCACGGACCAAGTCCGCATCATTTCTACTATCATCTTTCAACTTATTTTTCTCTAGGAACATATAAAAAATAAACGGGGAGCTACATCGCGAGCTATTAATCTACAACATAGTTATGCAAATAATATCAGGACTAAGTTCATGATAAATTAAAGTTCATTTTAATCATATTACTTACGAACTCCCACTTAGATAGACATCCCTCTAGTCATCTAAATGATCACATGATCCATATCAACTGAACCATGTCCGATCATCACGTGAGATGGAGTAGTTTTCAATGGTGAGCATCACTATGTTGATCATATCTATTATATGATTCACGCTCGACCTTTCGGTCTCAGTGTTCCGAGGCCATATTTGCATATGCTAGGCTCGTCAAGTTTAACCCGAGTATTCTGCGTGTGCAAAACTGGCTTGCACCCATTGTATGTGAACGTAGTGCTTATCACACCCGATAATCACGTGGTCTATCAGCACAAAGAACTGTCGCAATGGTGCATACTCAGGGAGAACACTTATACCTTGAAATTTTAGTAAGGGATCATCTTATAAAGCTACCGTCGTACTGAGCAAAATAAGATGCATAAAAGATAAACATCACATGCAATCAAAATATGTGACATGATATGGCCATCATCATCTTGTGCCTTTGATCTCCATCTTCAAAGTACCATTATGATCTCCATCGTCACCGGCATGACACCATGATCTCCATCATCTTGATCTTTATCAATGTGTCGTCACATGGTCGTCTCGCCAACTATTGCTTTTGCAACTATTGCTATCGCATAGCGATAAAGTAAAGCAATTATATGGCACTTGCATCTTATGCAATAAAGAGACAACCGTAAGGCTCCTGCCAGTTGTCGATAACTTTAACAAAACATGATCATCTCATACAACAATTTATATCTCATCATGTCTTGACCATATCACATCACAACATGCCCTGCAAAAACAAGTTAGACGTCCTCTACTTTGTTATTGCAAGTTTTACGTGGCTGCTACGGGCTTCTAGCAAGAACCGTTCTTACCTACGCATCAAAACCACAATGATTTTTCGTCAAGTGTGCTGTTTTAACCTTCAACAAGGACCGAGCGTAGTCACACTCGATTCAACTAAAGTTGGAGAAACAGACACCCACTAGCCACCTGTGTGCGAAGCACGGCAGTAGAACCAGTCTCGCGTAAGCGTACGCGTAATGTCGGTCTAAGCCGCTTCATCCAACAATACCGCTGAATCAAAGTATGACATGCTGGTAAGCAGTATGACAATTATCGCCCACAACTCTTTGTGTTCTACTCGTGCATATAACATCTACGCATAAACCTGGCTCTAATACCACTGTTGGGGAACGCAGTATTTCAAAAAATTTACCTACGATCACGCAAGATATATCTATGTGATGCATAGCAACGAGTGGGAGAGTGTGTCCATGTACCCTCGTAGACCGAAAGTGGAAGCGTTAAGTAACGCGGTTGATGTAGTCGAACGTCTTCGCGATCCAACCGATCAAGTACCAAACGCATGGCACCTCCGCGATCTGCACACGTTCAGCTCGGTGACGTCCCTCGAACTCTTGATCCAGCTGAGGTCGAGGGAGAGTTCCGTCAGCATGACAGCGTGGTGACGGTGTTGATGAAATTACCGACGCGGGTATTTGCTAAGCACTACAACGATATGACCGAGGTGGAAATATGTGGAGAGGGGCACCACACACAGCTAAGACAACTGTCAACCTGTGTTCTAGGGTGCCCCTTCCCCACGTATATAAAGGAGGGAGGGGAAGGCCGGCCGACCCTCATAGGTGCGCCAAGGGGGGAGGAATCCTCCTCCTAGTAGGAGTAGGACTCGCCCCTTTCCTAGTCCTACTAGGAGAAGAAGGAAGGAGGGGGCACCGCCCCTCCCCCTAGTCCAATTTGGACTAGGCCCATGGGGGGCGCGCGGCCAGCCCTTGGCAGCCCCTCTCTCTCCCCCTAGGCCCATTACTTCTCCGGTGGTTCTGATAACCCTTCCAGCACTCCGATATTTATCCGGTGACCCCGGAACTCATCCGGTGTCCGAATAATACCGTCCAATATATCATTCTTTATGTCCCGACCATTTCAAGACTCCTCGACATGTCCATGATCACATCCGGGACTCTGAACTACCTTCAGTACATCAAAACACATAAACTCATAATACTGATCATCATCGAACGTTAAGCGTGCGGACCCTACGGGCTCGAGAACTATATAGACATGACCAAGACACATCTCCGGTCAATAACCAATAGCGGAACCTGGATGCTCATATTGGCTCCTGCATATTCTACGAAGAGCTAGATGGCTTCATCTCTCTCTCTCTCTCTCTCTGAATCCACAATACAATGGTCTCTTGGAGATCCATATGATGTAACTCTTTTGCGGTGTGTTTGTTGGGATCGATGAACTTTGAGTTTATGATGTGGCACTAGTCAATGGTGGTTTTGACCTTGGTGGGCCCCTCTTGTCAGGTCGGGCGTGGGCATCCCCGTCGGTCCCTCGTGCTTCATTCCGGCTCAAGCGCGACCTCGCCGATGAGGCGCGCCTCCTCCACCCCGCGTTGGCCCGCCTCCTCCCGCGGCTACGCCGCCCCACCGTTCGCCGTGGCGCTCTTAGTGAGCACCCCGCTCGGCCTCGCCTCGCTCCTCCGTGGCGTTGGCTCCGGCGCCGTCCGTTTCGTCGCCGCTCCGGCCGCGCGCCAGCGCTGCCCCGCCTCCTCCCCGAGCTTGCGCTGTGGACCCCGGCCGCCCTCGCGCGCTGCTCGCGCCGTCGTCCCCGGCCGCCCGCCGGCTCCGACCGCCCTTGCTCTGCCCTCGCCCGCGCGGCCCTGTCCGCGCCCAAGCCGGTCCGCGCCGCTCTACCCTCGCGCACGCAAACCCATCACTGAGCCTGGCCGCGCCCAGCCTCCCCCGCTCGACGCACACCAGCTCCGCTCGCTGGCTCCGACCACGCATGCTCTGCCCTCGCGCGCGCAGCCCAGTCCACGCCCAAGCCGGTTCGTGCCGCTCTGCCCTCATGCACGCGAACCCTTCGCTGCGCCTGGCCGCGCTCGGCCTCCCCCGCTCGGCGCACGCCGGCTCCGCCCGCCATGGCTGCCTGCCGGCTCCGCGCGCACCGGCTGTCGCCGCTGTGGCCGGCTGCTACTGCAGTAGGGGGCCACCCTTTTTTTCTTTTTTAATTTCTTTGTTTTTAAAAAACTGACGAGTGGGACCCACCGGCAGGTCAAATACCACCTTTGACTGTGTCCACGTCATCATCTGGTCTGGGTAAACCACCTAGGGTGCTTTTTTGTCTGGTATGAGATTGTTTAGGGGGGTATAGGAACCAAAAACTAGATCAGGGGGTAAAGTGAACCACCCACTTTATTCAGGGTAGTAAAATGGAATTTTTTTTCTATCCAAAGAGAAACAACCAACTAAGTTTGGGATGCCCCGAGTGGCACCCCCTCTTTCTTCTAACGACCATCGGTATTTTACTTGAAGCTATATTTTTATTTGTCACATATCATGAGTTTTGCTTGGAGCATCTTGTGTTATATGAGTCTTTTCTTGTTTTGCTTTTTAGTTTGTGTCATCTATCCGACACACCTTTTTGAGAGAGCCAAAATTATACTATATTTTGTTAGAATTGCTCTATGTGCTTCACTTAAATTCTTTTGAGCTATGGAATTGCTCTACTTCTTCACTTATATCTTTTTGAGCACGGTGTGCTGTAGTATTTTTGAAGAAATGCTCTCATGCTTCACTTAGATTTATTTGAGAGTTAGTAGATTTTTGAGGAAATTATCTCATGCTTCACTTATATTATTTTGAGAGAAGAAGATTGGTATTCTCATGTTCTTCACTTAGATTTGTTTGAGCTATCAAAAGCAACACATGAAACTAGTCCCAAAGTGATAGATATTCAAGAGGGATATAATAAAAACTTTCATGAAGATCACTGGACAAAATAAACTTGATTCTTTGTAATAGTTTTGTGATATGACGATATAATATGTGAGTCATGTTGGTGAGTAATTATGCTTTAGTAAGAATATTGGTGTTAAGGTTTGTGATTCCCTATGCAAGCACGAAAGTCAATAGTTATGCAATAAAATTACATCCTACTTATATGGTGCATTATTCGATATTAGTTATGCTTAATGCTCGCTTATGAGATTTTTCATTTCTTGGTTGGATGCTTCTCAATCTTTTTGCTAGCCTTCCCTTGCACTAAGTGGGATTACTACTTGTGCATCCAAATTCCTTAAACCCAGTTTGCCATATGAGTCCACCATACCTACCTATATGCAGTATTCTCTTGCCATTCTAAGCAAATTTGTATGTGCCATCTCTAATTTTTAAAATAATTTCCTTTTTGTGTGCTCGTACCGCTCATGAAACGGTAGGGGTGGCTGATATTTTTCCATGCTATATGTGTTATTCTCAAGATGAGTGTTTATTCACTTGTCATTGCACGAGAGTACGACAAAGGTATTAGGGATGCCGTGGATACAGTTAGCCGTGGAATGTGAAAGTATGGTGGAAAAATGAATAAACTTTATTTTCTGTTTGGGAACCGCCTATGATATATCTAGCATGGAAAGTATTGGATACTACCCGATCATTTTCGTTCACAGGAAAAGCATGCACCCAAAAAAAATTTATCTCTATCTTTTTCGCTTTGAGCTCTGGCACCTCTACAAATCCCTACTTCCCTCTGCGAAGGGCCTTTCTATTTACTTTATGCAACTGTTATTTTTACTTGAGTCTTCATCTTCTCTTATAAAGCACCAACTATGGGGCACTATGATCGTACTTGAGCATTGGGTATAGCTAATACGCGAGTGTGTTTCATGAATGGGTTAATGATTGAGCATAATAGTCTAGGGATAACTTGCTTTAGTGTTGATATTTTGAAAGACATGGTTGCTTGTTGATATGCTTGAGTATTGAAATCTTCATGTCAAAACTAGACTATTGCTTTGAACCATATAAAAGTCCAAATGTCCATGCTACAAAAGAAACGAATATGTGATGAACATGTTAGGCAGCATTCCACATCAAAAATTCTGTTTTTATCATTTACCTACTCGAGTACGAGTAGGAATTAAGCTTGGGGATGCTGATACGTCTCCAACGTATCTATAATTTTTGCTTGTTCCATGTTGTTATATTATTATTCTTGCATGTTTTATAATCATTTTATAGAAACTATCATGTTTTGGGACTAACCTATTGATATAGTGCCGAGTGTCAGTTGCTGTTTTTTGCTTGTTTTTTACTTTGCAGAAAATCAATACCAAACGGAGTCCAAACGCAGCGAAAATCCATTGTAGACCTACGGGTCCGTAAGCAGTAGCTAGATGGCTTCCTCTCTCTCTCCTTTTACTATCAATACAATGGTCTCTCGGAGATATATTTGATGTAACTCTTTTTACGGTGTGTTTGTTGGGATCCGATGAACTTTGAGTTTATGATCAGATCTATTTTATCCATGAAAGTTATTTGAGTTTTGATCTTTTATATGGCTGATTGCTTACAGCCTCGTATTTCTTCTTTGAATCTTTGGTTTAGTTAGGCCAACTAGATCGATTTTTCTCGCCATGGGAAGAGGTGCTTTGTGATGGGTTTGATCTTACGATGCTCAATCCCAGTGATAGAAGGGGACATGACACGTATGTATCGTTGCTATTAAGGATAACAAGATGGGGTCTATTCCTACATGAATAGATCTTGTCTACATCATGCCATCATTCTTATTGCATTACTCCGTTTCTCCATGAACTTAATACACTAGATGCATGCTAGATAGCGGTCGATGTGTGGAGTAATAGTAGTAGATGCAGGCAGGAGTCGATCTACTAATCTTGGACGTGATGCCTATATAATGATCATTGCCTGGATATCGTCATAATTATTTAAAGTTCTATCAATTGCCCAACAGTAATTTGTTTACCGTCGTATGCTATTTTTGTCGAGAGAAGCCACTAGTGAAATCTACGGCCCCGGGTCTATTCTTTATCATATTTGCTTTCCGATCTATTATTTGCCTCTTTTATTTTCAGATCTATTATTCCAAAAACCCAAAAATATCTTGTTGCAATTTTTTGTTATTTATTTTATTTCGCGTTTCCGCGAGATATATTTATCCAATCTACTACAAATTTATCTATCTTTTACCCGGGAGGGATTGACGACCCTCTTACACATCGGGTTGCTAGTGTTTGTTCTTTGTGTGCAGGTACCGTTTAGATAGTGTTGCGTGGTTCTCCTACTGGTTCGATAACCTTGGTCTCATCATTGAGGGAAATACCTACCATAGTTGTGCTGCATCATCCCTTCCTCTTCGGGGAAAATACTGACACGGACACGAGCCATCAACGTCCACGTCTAGCACAGCAGTCGATGACACGACCACCCCCTCTTGGCCAGGCGGGAAGTTAGGCGTGGAAGCACCGACAACAGGGTCCCACGTCGGGCTTCACGTTTCAGCCACACCCACAGTAGCAGGGTCCCACATCAGGCTTCATGTTGCAGCCACAACCAGCTGGCATGTCTCTTCATAATTATTCTTTTCAATAACAATTGGGACTACGTATTTCTTTAGTACTTATGTTCCCTCTTGCAGGAGCCTATGGGTATCGGGCGTCTATGTTCGGCCATGAGGCGTCTATGTCCGGATCCGCGTGGGAGAGTGATCGGGAAGGTGAGGAGAACATATATGATTACATGTCGCAACACAACTACTGGATGGAAATGTATTCGACTCCTCCACCAGGGCCCACACATGATACACGCTATGACCAGGACGGGACCGAGATTCCTCTTCGTAACGTTAGGGCACCCCGATGCCTAATACACAGCCTGATCGCCGTGCCAGACGTCTTCAGTGACGCTTCTCTCTATCAGTAGAGACATGACTATCTACTTATGTATGAGAGATATGCCTATTCTATGTATATGAGACAAATGACTATCTACTTATGTATGAGACATATGCCTATTCTATTTTAGTGTTCAGTTAGTTTAGCCAGGATAATTCGGATACTACAAACTAACTATCCAACATCGTGCAACAACTACAACATCAAATTAAGATACAACATAATGCTGCTACAATAAGATAGTACAAACTAATAATTCAAGTGCATCGAAATTAAACGGTAGGACTAAACTTAAAAAATACAGTTTAAAAACTACATGAAGGCATCATCGTCATCCTTCGTCGATGCATAACTCTTGCCCTTCGACGATGCGGTAGTCTTGGCCTTGGTGCTTGGCATGAAGATATCGTCTTCGTTCTCACTGTCGACACTCCATAAAAAATATGTTCTGCTGCATACTTTAGGTATGATTTACTCTTATGCTGTTGCTTCTTCCATCTTCCATGCAACCTAAGAAGTTCTTTTCGTATCTCCTCAAAGGTCATTGAAGGCCACCCGCACCTAGTTAATGCGTGACCCAGCTCATTCAGTAGGGTGTCACTACTGAGGAGTTCGTCCCATGAAACTATTCTATTGTTTATCTTAAAATCGCGAGCTAAACACAGAAGGCATTGGGACATACTAGGGGTGAAAACTCGATCAAAAGGAAAACCGAACATCTTGACGAGACTACGAGACTATACCGGACTGCTTACCCACCTTAGTGTGGAGGGGATTTTATAGGTTGAGAAAAGAAGAATAGGTGGGAACTCAGAAGCGGGAGACAATGGCAGAGATAATGCGGGAAACAGTGGCGCGAGATATACGCGGGAACTCAGGAACGGGAAACTATGACATGAGATATAAGCGGGAAACGCTGCTGCCGCCTGGTCCAGTAGCGGCGGGTGTCACGTGTCGGCTGGCGCGGCTGTAGGCACAGCCAAGGAGGTATTTTTTTATCTGGTCTAGAGGTAGTCTTTTTTGTCAATTATATTAGCCAAGGTGGTATTTTTTAACAAAAATATGGATGCATGCGGCTGTCCACTTGCCAAAGCCGATAGGAACTAATTGGTTTCGGTAAAACCAATTAGCTCTAAATGGTCACACGAAAATCGATTGGAGGTAACCCCTGTAGCCGAGTGGCCAATCGGCTTGGCCGAAACGGATTGGATTCTAATCGGCTTTGCCGAAGCCGATAGGATTCGTCGGCTTCAACGTGACCAACTGAAGCCAATCAACTTTGTTGCTGCCGATGCTGTATTTTTTTGAAAAAAAAATCAAAACAACGTAATAATTCTCCAATTTATTAAAAATATTGTATTATTTAAAAAAAATGTTCCAAATGCAGACTCGATGAGATGGTCATACCATCTCATTATGCCCAAATACGCCTCCTCGAGAGCCGAGCTGTGAAACAAAAAACATTAACACCAAAAGTTTAATTGTATGCGGTTTACGGAAAGCAGCGGAATGCACGTGAGCTCACACGCACCTGTGGTGAACAGTAATATAAACATAACTTAATTGTCAAAAATAGTGAAAAAACACACCGACTGTTGTACTTTCTTCTATGCATGTAAAACTTCATGGGGAAAAGAGCATTTTTTTGCCCTATGGAACAAATTTTGTGGTGACCAGCAAAATTTTATAGCACGAGACTTCTCTTTTGCACGTAGTGCAAAAAAAAAACATTTTCCATGAAATTTACAAGCATAAAAAGGACTAGGGAGTCTACATGCCTCGCTATTGTTCTCTCTTTCAGAAAAGCATTCGGTATTCGGCAAAAAAAAAAATCACATTTGGTGTTTTTGTTTTCAATCTGTGCGCCTTTGACTCATCGGGCTCATTCTTGTTTTGTAGACTGGACCTGATCGACTGATCCCAGTTTTGTCTTTTAGCCGGCAGTAGTGTTCGCCTTTTAGCCGGATCTTAGTTTTTATAGACACCATTTATGGTTTCTCTCGGGTAGAAGTGATCACATTTCATCCATATGATCCCAATCTCTTGTCATGTTTCTTGCACTGTTGTAAGAGGGCAACTAGTTATATATCCTGATATGTAGGACTGAGAAGAGAACCAATCATGTTTTGCTGATGTATGTGATAACAAAGGAGTGTTGCCTGAACATAAGCAAAATTTACCAATGTCATTTAGAAACTTTGTTCAAACTTCACAGCATGTCGCTGAGGTGACTCCATGGCATTTCTTCAGTTGTCAGCCACAACATAGTCAAATAACCTGTCAGAGGGAAATATTAATGCCACAAATCAATTTGTATATGTTATGAAAGGTTATATCTGTTGAAATGGAAGGTCATATTAATAATGAATCCTCGCATGCCTTTAAGCCAATGAAATCATTACTTTTTTATTACTCCCTCCAATATCTAGACGTATTTTAGTGCTAGATACATCCGTTTAAGCGGCAAGTAATATGGATCTGAGGGAGTATTAAGGAACACATTTTTGTTTGAATATGCATAGGCAATGTTGTATGTAGTGTGTAATTTCTGCAAGGGTATATGCATTTTGTATCAGATTGCGAGGAATTTTATTCTTTTGTTCATATAGCATGGTTTCATCCAGGTTTTGATATTCCTCCATTCAATCTATTGGCTTGTTTGCTCTGATGTACACATGTAAAGAAGCTGAAAATGACTCCAACTAAATATGAAGCTGAGCAAGATAGATTTGTTCCTATGTTCTGCCATTTGCTGTATCTTTAAAACCTTGGCATATCTTCCATGACAAATTCTTGAAGCTCAGCCCCAGGCAGAGTGAGATGTGCCCTATAAATGTCTTCAGGAATCACCGCGGTGCTGTCCTAGTTGACCTTCGTCGTAGCATCGTGGCCACTGGATTTGCTCTATCTTATTTAAGCTACAACGTGGTATGTTTTGTTTCGATGAAATGAATTATAAACTTTGCACTCTAACACTCCTACCTAAACTATGAAATCATTTGCAATGATCCTACACGTTTCTAAACCATTTGACATGAACCCCATCCTCGGTAGGATAGTCCTTTTTCATTTCGTACTTTCGGTGCTTGTAAAAAATGTGAAAGATATTCATGGATGTAAGGAATGCTATGAAACGATAACTCACAAAGCTCATAAAAAAGGAGGGATAAATAAATCCATGTTGCCTTTTCTTTGAACAAAACACAAAAAGAAACATAAACTGTCATATATTTGGCATGCATCTTTGTATGGTCACATTTCGCAATATTCGATACATCTGTGAAATATTTCTGAATTTTGTGGAACATTGGAGTTAAGGGCATGTCTAAGGTTCAGAGGGTGGCTTTGTCTCTTAGAGTGCCCAAATAACCTGGAACAATTTCTGAGTGTAAATAATGCTACCATGAGAACAGTAAAGGCATTTGTGTAGTAGAGAAAATAATAAGACAATAGATAAAAGAACTACACATGTTTTGTTCACATGACACCTTCTTTTTTATGATTTTTGTGGGGTAGCGTCTCATGGTGTCTACACCCGATTTTCCTATCAGTTTCGAAAATCCCCAAAGTGCAGAACAATTATACAAAACCAGGATAGGGTTTAAGTTAATTTATTCTAATAAATTCATGATTCATTATAAGACAGATGCATAAGTCACAATTCGTATCGAATCAAATTACCATAGTTCATAAATTTAAAATATCCATTACATACTACCTCATTTCTGAAATGTATGTCGTCAAAACCTTTTACACAAATTGCGGCGTAAGACCTCATTGCATTCACAATCACCATATGACATACAAAAATAAATGAAAGTATTTTCATCTGCAAAGGTGGTGGGAATGAGATGTAAGAAAAACCGGCTTCCGCGCATTAAACTAGATTTGTAAGTTCAGACCCCTCTTTGGATTATTTGTCGTTGCATTTTGGTCATGCTTGGTTGCAAGCCAAAAATTAGCTAGTCAATGCTTTGGCATACCAACATTCTACAACTCCAAAATTTACAAAAAATGCCAAGTATTGTGAGATGACAAAGATAAGTTGATAATTAATCAATTGGTGGCTAAATTTTCCTGGCTTGCTCGTGCATTAGCCACCAACTTTTGGCTAGCCAATGTGTTAGTAAGTTAATCTTTATAATGCCAAAACTTATTGGTAACCCCGAACCACCCTATGGTCGGATGGTTAGGAGGATAGTGATATCTCTAGCTCACCAGAGTTCAAGTCTTAGATTTAACATTAGGGATGAAAATGGAGTATGAACGAACGAAACTGAGTGCTATCATATTTGTTTTCATATATTTTTTATGAAAGCAAAACTTAAAACCCCCTCAAATCGTAGGAAAATACAGAAGCGAACCAACCATAGTTAATCAATTTTTAACATGACTACAAAATATTATGTTGATTATCTTACAAGATATGCATTTATGCATATTTTTTTCAACTTGACAACACAAACACATTTGTGGCAATTAGAAGGACAAGATCATACATGAGCAAAACACGGTGTATCAAGTCACCCTTCTTACAAGTAAAATAAATTATAACATTGCAAAAAATAATACATAAAGGGAAACTTTAGGCTCGACCTCCATTGTAGTTCTAATCAGGGCTAGCTTTCTTATATGGTACTAGAAGGTGGGCTACAGGCAAAATTGACAAATTTGACCTCTGGATAAAATCAAATCACAGAATGAACTACCCGTGAAACTATTTCACGCGGCTGACCTTTTTGTGTGACGCCCGACACGAAGGCGCCACACTACACTGTGCAACGCCTCACAGATAGGCGCTACACGCCTGGCCAGCGTCGCACCCGTGTGATTCAAAAATTACTAAGTCAGTGTGCAGCGCCTGATAGCTAGGTGCCACACTATACAGTGTAGCGCCTAGCTTCTAGGCGTTGCACTAGTGATTGCTTCATTTTGTAGTGCAACCACTAGTGCAATGCCTGAGAGCTAGGCGCCACACTATACAGTGCAGCGCCTAGCTCTTAGGCTCTCCACAATGACTTAGCAATTATTACGCAGTCTGGGGTGCAACGCTGGCCAGTCGTGTAGCGCCTATCTGTGAGGCGTTGCATAGTGTAGTGTGGCGCCTTCGTGT
The DNA here is from genome assembly GCF_018294505.1 of Triticum aestivum. Taxonomy (NCBI): domain Eukaryota; kingdom Viridiplantae; phylum Streptophyta; class Magnoliopsida; order Poales; family Poaceae; genus Triticum; species Triticum aestivum. The sequence continues at coordinate 541,173,771 of NC_057799.1, forward strand.
CGGGCGTCACACAAAAAGGTCAGTCACGTGAAATAATTTTACGGGCAGTTCATTTTATGATTTGATTTCGTCCACCGGTCAAATTTGTCAAATTTGCCGTGGGCTACACATGGGCCATTTTGCTCATTATATAATTGTGTGATGTACCGACGTTTGACGATTAGGCTACAAAGCAGGCATAGTAGTAGAAACGAAAAATTTCATATTTACGGAAACGAAAAGTTATACTTTTCATGTCTGTTCCACGGGAAAAAGACATTTCGTTTTTGTTTTTGTTTTTGTTTCCGCATACCGTTTTCATTTTAGTTTTCTAAAATTTCACTTGTGTTTTCATATTTTTCTCTTTGTTCTCCATTTTCTGCTAGAAAGCGAAAGTTTTCATTTTGTTTTCATTCCTACTTGACACGGGTGCTTGTATCTTTTCTGTTTTAATCCGTGTGGCGATGTGCCGGCTATAAAGACGTCTATGACGAATTTATCAATCTTAAAATGATATGCCGGCTCAATCTTTTGGAATTGGATAGTGTGTATGCGTATCCGTTCATAGGGACGAGTGTACGTGTGTGTAGGAGCCTGTGTTAAAATAAAAGACTTATTAGAAACTGTCATGAATGCAAACAAGTGTGTGAGACTGTGACCGTGCCAGCCATCGGCGTTCCTCCCCCCGCCGCCGAAATAGAAATCACGCCCTAGCTCCAAGGCAATGGCGCCACCGCCGCTAGCCACGGCGGCGGCGGACGAGGAGTTCTTGGAGGTGCGCTGCGCGGGGTGCGAGGAGACGTTGGAGGTGGAGCGGGGGCTGACGGAGTTCGTTTGCCCCGACTGCGGCACGGCGCAGTCGCTCCCTCCGGAGCTCATGCCGCCGGCCCGGCGGAGGGCGCTGCCCCTGCCGCGACGCGCCGCGGACGCGCGCGGGGCCAGGCTTCCGTGCGGCGCCTGCGGCGAGCTCCTCAGCGTGCCGGTCGGGCTATCGCGCTGCGCCTGCCCACTCTGCGGCGCCCAGCTGGCCGTCGACTCCGCGCGCCTGCGGAACTACATCCTCTCCTCCGCCGAGGCGGCCGTCGTGCCGCTCGCCGCCGCATCTGTCCCACCGATTGTTGCTGCTCGGGAGGTATATATATACTTGTCGATTATGTTGGGTTGTGGATTTTGGTATTGCACAGTCGAAAAAATTGCAATTCAATTGGAATCTATTATCATCTTCATTTCATGATTTCATATACTCTGTACTGTGTCTAGCTCGGTTGGTCGGAGATCTGGATGACCCATCGACCTTTTTTCCCTAAATAGGGCACACCTTTCTTTTCCTGTGATGCAGAAATGGCAAGAGCGTCCTAGTTATGCAATGCGCGCAGGGCTACCACGAGCAGAACCTGATGAACAACAGGGGTATACTGATCATATGATTGATGGAGAACAAATACATGTGACAAATGAGACCGTTGCAAATAATAGCCTTCAGAGAAATCGACCGCCCCTTGGCCGTCGTATTGTAGGCAACGAGGAGAGACAAGCTTTGCCTCTAAATGAGGTCAGAGATCATGTAAATGATCAGCACCCTAGTTACACTATGCAGCCAAAGCGAGCGAAGCTGGCACGCTTGCATAGAGTCACTCATTCAGAGGAGATGCAGGATGGACTTCTCAGCCATGAAGTTTATGGAGAGGCGGGACATAGTGAACTGATAGATGAGGCTACTGCAACTCATAAAAACCAGAGAGTCGGATGCTCCGTTAGCCCCCAAACTGTAAGTATAGGGGAGAGGCATATGGAGACTCCTGCTCAGATCATACAGCAGGTGCACAAACAGCCTTTTCATGATGCGGTGGTTCATGCAGAAGGCAGTCAGTTATACTGTCTGGATCTTGATGGGGTGGTTCATCCACCTGTCGACCAAGCAGAACATGGAGAAGAGGCATCTCCTGAGATGATCAATAAAACAGTTTTGAGGGAGAGCATTCGGCCAACTGGATGCGCTGTTGAACCCAACTCTGTTAATGTAGAGAAGAGAAAGGCATCGGCCACAAATCAGGCAATTCATGAGTGTCTCAATCCTGCAACTAATAGAGAAGCCATGTGCTCTCTTCCTATAAAGGAGACTACTGCATCATGTAGTAGCAAGCAGAAAAAATCAAAGTTAGCTAATGCTAAGACTATTGGCAAGAAGAGACATATAGAACCACTGAACCACATTATACAGCAGGCAGAAGGACAGACCTCTGATAGCGGTAGTCATGGAATCCAGGTCGACTTTGAGCGTCAAAGTAAGGCTAATGAGAGGCCTGGCAACAGCTCGACTCTTAAGGAGCGGGAACAGGTTGCGCCTCCAAATAAGATGGCTGATCTAAAACAGAAAAATGTACGCACTAATGATGAAACCCAGAAGGGGCAGATTGAAGTTAATGTTTCCAAGCAGACTACTGGTTGGACTCAGAAGAAGAATAGAAAAGGCTCAATAGCTTCATCAAGTGCAGGGCTTCTGCTTAGACGTAGTAAACGTTTGGCCAAAGATTCAGCTGCTGCTATAGAAAATGAACCTCTAGAAAGTGACCCTGGTGACCTGCAGGATTTTGGTCCTAATGTCCAAGTGCCAGCAGATGCTATGAATAACGAATCAATTGACTGGGAGCCTCTTCAGCAGTGTCCTGCCTCTCCAGATTGTGAAGTGTCAATTGCCATGATAGACACTGAATCTGTAGAAAGTGAGAACGATGATGCTGTATCTCCAGATGAAAGCATGTCTGATCCTGACTATCCGGACACTGATAGAATGAGCGCTGGTCTTTACCCTAGCACACCGTCTGCGCATAAGTTGCCTCAAGAAATCTCTGATGAACTAGATGACCTTGATTTAACAAGAACTCCTTCAAATACTGATATGTCTGAACCTGAGCATTTCGCGCGGAATTATTGTCGGTTATTACCTCTAGAGGTCAGAAGGGCCCTTGCCAAGAAGAAATATAATGCGTTTCATGACCGTCTGCTGCCTGAGGGTTCCAATAAGGTATTCCTGCACGATATAACTGATTCTGAGGAGCAGCAACAAGGTAAAAAGGGACACAAAGCAGGAGGTAATCTTTGTGTCAAAATGTGGACCTTGCCTGAGGGTGTACGGGTGCCAATCTCCTTGAACACTTCGGGCCTGCCAATTGGAGAAAATGCAAACATGTTGATTAACTTTCTAGGCGCACTAGCACGAGATGGAATATTGGCACCTCTCACGTATATAAGTTGGAAAAATATTCCAAAGGAGAACAAGGATGTTATGTGGCACATTGTTAAGGTATTCATTGCTAATGTTGGTCTTTTCCCTGCCTGTTAACTTTTTTCACACTCCTTGTTCTTCGGTATAGCTTAAATTTGATGTTGATCGACCTCACGAGTTGTCGGTCCTGAGGTCAATAAGAAACAAGTGGCGGGTTTGGAAATCTTATTTAAAACGGAAACACTATGATTCTCATACAACCGAAGAGGAACGCCTTGCTGATCGAGATCCTCGTGTCACAAAAGAACAATGGCGAGTCCTTGTTGCATATTGGAATACCGAGAAGGCAAAGGTAGTGCTGTGCATTCTCTTTCATTTGTTTCAACAATGTACTACTACCTCCATTTCAAAATAGATGCCCTTTTTGCCTCCATTTTTTCTCAAAATACTTGTACTTCTACACTTCCAATGCAATTTAAGTCATTGTGTTTCTACTTTGCCCTTAATCAATGTCAGCAGAAAAGAGATAGTTAACTCCTCTTGTGCTTGCATACCTTGCTTTGGTGGAAAAATGGTAATTAATGGAGGAAAAAAGATATGGGCAATATAGACATTTCACCAAAACTTAATTCTTTGCCCAACTCTGAAAAGACATCTATTTTGAAACGGGAGGGAGTAAACATTTTGGATAATTTGGATGATTGATATATGCTTTTAAACACAGGCCAGAAGTGCTGCATCTAAAGCTTCTCGAGCCAAATCAACCTATATCAATAAAACCGGATCCAAGAGCTTTGCGCGGATGCGTCAGGAAGAGGTCTCTTATTTATTTGTTTTCTATCTGGATGATTTATTCATACATTACTTGAATGAAAAAACAATCTGCCCTTGCTCACTGTGCAGTCACGATCTGGTGACCCATCTCTTGAGGGTCCAGAAGGCTCAGGAGACGGCTATGCACCTGCCATCGGTGCAAACAGGAGGGTTAGTGCACGCAGGCATACACCTGGGCCCTCCCCCAAAGACCTGCAGGAAAGGTCAGACACGCAAGCTGCGAGGGCCAAACGAAAGGCTGGAGATGAAGTCTCCACACTGAGAAATAAGGTGGTAGTAACAGAGGAAAGTCGCCCGAAGAACTCCCAGGAAAGTGCAGTCTTGGAATCTGCGAGGGATAAAAGAAGGGCTGAAGATGAGGCAGCCGCTCTAAGGAAGAAGGTGATAGCGATGGAGGAAAGTCAGAGAAAGCTTCAGGAGGACTTGGCAAGAGTGACGAATGCAATGAGTGCTATGCAGAAGATGATGGCAACTGGTGGCTTACCAAATCGAAATGGGTGAACCAGCAATGCTACCAAGTTTCCAACAGGTAATATCATTTCAGTAGACTGATTTGGCTGTGGGAGATATGTAGCTGCTATTGACTTGTGACCATGTATCTGAACCCGGGCTTTTCTTGTTACATGCCATGCCAGGAACGAAATGAAGCGAGCTTTGATGATGTTTTGCAGCTGTAAATTGTTTACTCATGGCTATGTCACCCTTCCCCGCATAATGAACTGACTCAGTGAGATGGTAATGCCATCTGAAATGCGCAAATATGCCTCCTTGAGAGCCGAGATGTGAAATTAAAAAAATAACTTTTTTTTCAAGAGTATGCCATTTACTGAAAGCAGCGAAATGGCACCTGAGCTCACGTGCTCCTGTGGTAAACAGTATAATAATAATAATTAAATGTCAAAAAATCCTGGAATAAATGGTATGCACATGACTGTTGTAGTTTCTATATGCCTGTAGATTTTATGCGTAAAAGAGCATTTGTTAGCTCTAAATGAATAAATTTTGTGGTGTAAACCAGCAACATTTTATAGCACTGAACATCTCTTTTTGCACCCGGCGCAAAAATAATCCTTTCTATGAAATTTACAAGCATAAAAAGGACTCAAGAGTCAAAAACTCTACATGCATCGGTGTTTCTTTCCCCCAAAAAGCACATTCAACGTTTCTTTTTTCACTCTGCACCTTTTGAATTATTGGGCATTTATTTTCTTTGACTTATTCTTGTTTTGCAGATTGGACCTGATTGGCTGATTCTTGGAGTACATAGCTGCAATTGTTTCCGCCTTCTAGCTCTCCGATCCTGCAATCGTATCTATGGATCCTAGTTTTAGATGTGCAATCTCTTGTCATGCTTTTTCTGTCGTCGTAAGAGGGTAACTAGTTATTCATCCTGATATGTAGGACTGAGAACTTAAGCTTGTTTTGCCTATGTATATGTGATGACAATGGGATGTTACCCGAATTTTAGCAAATCTTACCGATGTTGGCAAGAAATTTCGTTCAACCTTCACAGTATGTTGCTGAAATGACATCACGGCATTTCTTCAGTTGCCAGCCATATCCTAGTTAAAAAATTTAACAGAGGGAATTATTAATGCCATAGCCTATTTCTATATGCCTGCATTATCTAAGTTGAGATTGCGACGTATGTTAACGAGATGATTTCTAAAACACCAGTGTAAGATTTTGAGAACACCTTAACTGTATCTGCATTTTATCTTCAAGTTTTATGATGTACAGTACTAAACTACATCACACTTCTAATATTTGCTCGCAGGTAGAAGTGGAAGTTCACATTAAGAATGAATCCTCTCACGTCCTAAGGCCAACAGTGATTCGTCCTCTGACAGCAAGGTAACACGATGCTATTTTATTTAGGAACACATGCTTCTGTGCTAATTTACAGCCGCAGCGTAACACAACCCTTCTATATCATGTATGTAGAGGAAATAGCGTATGTTGTATATATATTGTTGAACTTCTGCAAAGGTATGAGACGTGGAGTTCCTGCTCTCGAGTTCAAATGCACCCAACTCTTACATGCTCCCGTGTTATCAATTAAAAAAATTCAAATTTAAGATTTTCAAAAACCTCAAAAAACATTCGTGAATTTTTACAACACTAGCAAAAGAGCCCGTGCGTTGCAATGGGAGAGAAAACATAACACACGCTCTTAACTCAACAACCATCACTCAAGACCACAATAGGTCCATCTCCTTTATTTTTGCGAGGCATCATATTTGTGTTGCCGCTTATCCTCCTTCTCACCCTCGCCGGCGATGGCCTCGGTGTTCACACAAAACAACAACAAAAAGTGTGTTGAATATGGTTAATCTTAAGGCGTCTCTCTCTCTCTCTCTCTCGCTCGCTTTCTCTCACTCTCGCGATGAGAAATCTGTTGTTTTCCCCTGCGACATTTTTCAGAGGTATGCATGTGTAGTTATCGATGTTTTCTTCTCCGTATATGGTTATAGTGGGGTGTTTATTTGCAATCCGAATCGCCGCCGGTATGAAAAAAAAGGATCTTGCGCTATAAATTATAAGTTTGCTTCCATAACAATATTTTAAAAATATTTAACAAGTAAAATTAACATCATATTTAGATTCCACACATTTTTCTAATAAAATTTCATATATAATATGTTAAAATCAAAGTTACGGTTTAAAAGATACAGATAATTTAAAAAATCATTTGGTTTGACTCAAATTTATTCCAAAATAATATTTAAAAATACTTAACAGGTAAAAATAATCTCATATTCATATTCTACATATTTTTCTAATCAAATTTCATATATAACATGTTTAAATCGGAGTTACGGTTTAAAAGATATGGATGATTTTAAAAAGCATTTGTTTGACTTAAATATGATCCGTGGATTAATTACCTAAAACATCAGGGGGTTCGAAAAACGTAAAATAACGGTTCGGGTGTGATTTAAATCCGGACGGCGGGTTGGTTTCAAGAAAAGACAGGGACTTTTATATAAAATACGAAAATAACGATTCGTTTTAACTTAAAACAGGCCTGCGGGTTGAATTCTCTGAAATAGAGGGACTTTTCTGAAAAATTCCATGACGGACGAAAGAAACCCAATTTGCTTTATTATTAGGTAAAGATAAAGATATGTGTCCACAACACCTAAAAATTCAAAACCAAACTCAAAATACACATTGAGAAACAAAAATGAGAAGTCCAAATGTGAATAGTATCAGAAAAGACGAATTCAAGCCGTTAGAGATATTCAGTGATGATGCATGATGCGTCCTTGTCTGTTGCATCATGCGTGATACATCATCTAATTCTTTTAGAAGGAAACTAACACAAGACTAACACGGCGCCCTCCACCTCAACGCTTCCTCCCTCCACCTCAACGCTTCCTCCCTCCATCTCCTCAACATCTTCCTCCTACTCCGAGGAGCTCGGCTCGGCGCAAGCGGCGATGCCCCGCAACCACCTCCATCGTGATTTGTGCCTGATGGGCGGCGAAGAGCTTGGTGTAGTATGTTGGGCGGCTGCGCACCATGGTATGGATGGCGGGGTGTTCGTTGGTGCTCGCGGGCCGCGTGGGTTGGGGGATAATCCGAAGGAAAATAGGGTGGCGCGCCTAGGGTTTGGCTCTGGCGTGGCGGCGTGCTGCCTTTATAGCCGGGCGGGTCTAATCGGGGCGGCGCGCCGGTGGCTGCACCATAAATACGGCTGAGATGAAGAGAAAGGGATTTGAGGATAATTCATTTCTTTTTGCTCCAATTTATTTGACCCGAATGGGTAAGCTATGAGGGATAACTTTTCAAATATTTGAGGGATTATAGGTTTGGGAGAAGGACTAGTTGGGTTAGTTTCCTAAACGATCTTTTTTTGCGGGAATCCTTCCAATCAGTTCATCATCTGTCATAGTACAAGGAACACTAAATATAAGAAATTACATCCAAATTCACAAACCACCTAACGACGACTACAAACACTAAGCGATCCGAAGCCGCATTGCCTTCATCACCCCTCCCTTATAAGTGGTGGAAGAAATTGCTCTTAGACCTCGTTAGCGTTAACCTATCACAAGAACACAACTAATTACGTCAGAACCTGCAGCGGACATATGGTGATTGATGCTTTTGCGCATAGGCAGACGTATTACACGATGACATAGGAAGCGTCCTTGTCTGATGAGTCATGTGCTTGGGACTTCATCTAATTTTTAGAAGTAAACTGACACAAGACTAACAAGTCCAGTTTCTTTTTGACTAAGAGAGCGTAGTTATTAACTTATTATTATACTCCGCGATGGCTCGTCAGCGGTTGATCGGTCACTTGGCCAGCCACTTAATAATAGGAAGTCAGAAGCTCAGGAATTGCTCGGACGCCACCCACTCTCAAATCTCAATGGAGCTACCACCATGGGCGCCCTTCCTCGCCGTCGTGCTCGCCACCATTCTCTTCTTGAAGGCCGTCTTCCGCCGCAAAGGCACGTGCAACCTCCCGCCTGGCCCCAAACCATGGCCGATCATCGGCAACCTCAACCTCATCGGCACGCTCCCGCACCGCTCCATCCACGCGCTCTCCAGGCAGTACGGCCCGCTCATGCAGCTCCGTTTCGGGTCCTTCCCCGTCGTCGTCGGCGCCTCAGCCGAGATGGCCAAGCTCTTCCTCAAGACCCACGACGTGGTGTTCACCGACCGGCCCAGGACCGCCGCCGGCAAGTACACCGGCTACGATAACAGCACCATCACATGGTCCCCGTACAACGCGCACTGGCGCCAGGCGCGCAGGGTGTGCCTCGCCGAGCTCTTCAGCGCCAAGCGGCTCGAGTCGTATGCTTACATCCGCCGCGAGGAGATGTGCGCCCTCCTGTGCGGCCTGCACGAGACCTCCGGGCGCGTCGTGCTGCTCAAGGACCACTTGTCGACCTTGAGCCTGAACGTGATCTCGCGCATGGTGCTGGGCAGGAAGTACCTGGAGAAGCAGGCGGTGGGCGAGGATGGCCCGGCGATCATGGCGCCGGAGGAGTTCAAGTGCATGATAGACGAGCTGTTCTTCCTCAACGGCGTGCTCAACATCGGCGACTCCATCCCATGGCTCGACTGGATGGACCTTCAGGGGTACGTCAGGAGGATGAAGAAGCTGAGCAAGAAGTTCGATCAGTTCCTGGAACATGTCTTGGACGACCACAACGAGCGCCGACGCCTCCAGGGTGAGAGCTTCGTGTCACGGGACATGGTTGACGTGCTGCTGGAGATAGCCAGCGACCCAAATCTTGAGGTCAAGCTCCACCGGAATGGCGTCAAAGCGTTCATTCAGGTCAGTCCATCCATCTTTCCGTTATTCAGTATACGAGCCAGAAGAGCAGATTGGAGGCCAGGAAGCTCTCGGAGACCGGGTTACCCCGCTGACCTTTACAGTTAAAACAAAAAAAACTTTACAGTTAGAGAGGTTCCACAAAAATGCATATTAAAGGAACTTATCAGGTTATGAACCATTAATTGCACTAAACTACTTTAATCACATGCAGGACCTCATCGCTGGCGGCACGGAAACCACGGCGATCACGGTGGAGTGGGCCATGTCGCAGATGCTCAAAAAACCCGAGGTGTTCTCCAAGGCCACAGAGGAGCTGGACCGCGTGGTGGGGCGAGAACGATGGGTGACGGAGGACGACATCCCCAACCTTCCCTATGTGGAGGCCATCGTCAAAGAAACCATGCGGATGCACCCGGTGGCACCCATGCTGGCACCCCGTCTGGCCCGTGAGGACGCTTCCGTCGGTGGCTACAACATCCCCGTTGGTACGCGCGTGCTCATCAACGTGTGGTCCATCGGCCGCGACCCGGCAGTGTGGGATTCACCGGAGGAGTTCATACCAGAACGGTTCGTCGGCAGCAAGATCGACATCAAGGGGCATGACTTCGAGCTGCTGCCATTTGGGTCCGGACGGCGGATGTGCCCCGGATATAGTCTGGGACTGAAGGTGATCCATGTGAGCCTCGCCAACCTGCTGCACGGCTTTGTGTGCAAGCTCCCCGATGGCGTGGCGACGGATCAGCTGAGCATGGAGGAGATCTTCGGCCTGTCGACCCCGCGCAAGTTCCCGCTACAGGTCGTTATGAAACCCAAGCTCCAGGGCCACCTCTACGCAAGGGGTCATTAGTGTATTGCTGTCCACTTGTTGTGCTTCCCAAGTCTCTTATTGTGTTCTTGTGTTGCGTACAGTCATGTGGGAAAATAAAAATGGGAAGATTCGATGGATGCTTGTCCATAAGATGCTTGCTAATTAAGGGCATTTAACTTTTATATAATCCTCCCATTTGCATTTGTTTTATCTCGTTTTGATGCTTTCGGTGCAGTGCTTAACACAAAAGGGTGTGGCTAGCTCTAATCTAGATGAGAATCAACTAAGTCTCATCTAACTTCTACATCATTTGATTATATATGGAGACTTGTATGCGTTTTCCATTTTCTTTTTTAATTAATAAAATCTTATAGGTTTTAGATGCGACTTTGTTGAGAATTAGCAAATGAGTCATGAACTCGTTTGGCTTCATTCTGGTAATGAAGCCGGGGAGAGCCTCCTTGTTTAAAAAAATAATAATTACTAGCAAATGTACATAACAGAAAATGTGCCACCTTATTCACACCACTAGGCTAACCGCTGCAGCCAACAAAGACCAATGACTTCCATCGGACCATCACAAACCTTCACTGGTTCCTTCCGTGTTGCTCCTCCTCTCTACCTAGACAACCTTGATCAAGGTGTATTTGTGTGTTCCCATCAAATGAGGCCCGCACGTAGAGGAATAGTCCTATGTTAGTCCGCGTTGCTCAAAATTCCAACTAATCTTTATTACTATATGGAGCATGCTACGTGTCCGCTAGCGGATACTTCTAAAAGATCCGCCGCCTCGCCATCTGTTAGATCTGGTGTCACCCAGTGGCCTAGCCTCGTCCTCACCATTGCAAGAGCACATGTTGCACACACCCTTTTGCAACATAGGTGTTGTTGCAGAATTTTTTTCCTTCCTCACTTTTCTGCTATATGAGTGTTGTTGTGGAAGAAACTTTTGCAACATTGATGATGTTGGAGAAAAAAAATCTTCACTTTCCTGCAGCATGAGTGTTGTTGCGGAAGGAACTTTTGCAACATGCAATATAGATGGTCAAGGTTCAAAACTCTATTAAATCTTGCGGTTGGGGATGATGTCAAAATCGAATTTTCTCGACAAAGAGAGCTGGTTCTAATCAACTTTGAAATTCTTCAGTAGCAGCACACAACTGTCGAACTGATCTATCCTCCGAGAGCTTTTGATGTAATATGGCATGGTGAAACAAGTGTCCTTTGTGTATAAGTAGTACTACAGTATTATTTATCACGTAGGATATCGTGAAAGAATTTCAACTCTGATTGTTGGTTAGGAATTGTCGTTCGGTTTCATTCTAACAGTTGTCGTGCTTTATTTAATTTTCTGTATTCGCCTTACGACAGCATCTAAAACCAGCGCCGTACCGATCGTACGCAAAATTTACCGGATGAAATGCGCCGAGTTAGAACACATGGCCCCCAAACGTGCAGGCCCACCGGCCTGTGGCCCAAAGTCCAGACCCGTCAGCCTATCTGAGTATTTTATTCTCATATGAACCCCTTAATATGTTATATATATCCCCCTTGATTTTCCTTATGTATAAAGGTGTGATATAAAGGATTTTTATATTTCTTTACAGATGGAGTATCCCTCCATCAAAAATATATTTATGTGCAACTACTTACTCCTGCCTTTCTACTTCCTTTTGTTGATATGCGGGGCATTCGGCAACGGGATCCACGTGCCATGCACCAAATTAGAGTGCACAACTGCACGATAGACTCACCCCGTTCGTAGCGCCACAGTAATGCCCAATGAGCCGTCAAATCACAAAAAAAATCCACCTTTCCAGCAGTAGCAGTAAGTTGGACGGACAAAGCAGCAATATTTCACTCGGCCTGAATCCCCTTCTCCCTCGTCTGCTTGTTCAGAGAAAACCTTTCCTCAACGATTGCTTAGGGTTTTCTCATGGAGAACCAGGTATGAATTCTTCATCCATCCCTGATAAATCGCAGTCCCTTGGTCGCCGGTAATCCTAGATGGCAACCGCCACCGTTGATGGATTTTTCTTCTTACTGAATCTAGTGTGTTTCTTTTACAGTGCACAAAGTGCAAGGACCCCACAGGTTTTTGCACCCTTGGCGAGACGCCAGACTTGTTTCTTCTCATCCTAACACATGATTTTTAAATGAGCACAGTATGTTTCTAGAATCCTTTTTTCTATCTGGGAGGGTTGGGGTTTTTGAACATGCTGTCGACTAATTTGAAAATTTGGATTGCTATATTTGGATAAAAGGTACTAGTACCATGGTCAACACTGACATGAAAGAGGAAATTATTTCTATATTTGGATAGCAAATAAATTGTGTTCTCATATTATTTTTCCTGCCAGAACACATGTACTCAAGAAGGCCGGCCTTGCCATAACTGAATACATCAGTTTAATGGTCATATTGGATATAAGTTCACAGTTGGGTTCATGAACCAAGAAGATAGCTCCTTTTTTATGTCCAAACTTGGATAAACTTTCTCAAGTGTTACGGACTGAAAGTTGGCACACGAATGTTGATGGAAATAGCAGAACTTGGTCTCATCTTCTCTGTGACCTTCCACCCCGACGTCGTTCCAGTAGTTCATCCATGTTAGTTTTGTATCTGGTTCTTGCATGTTGCCCCGATTACTTCTTAATCCACCTATTCTGTCTAACTAATCACAATTTGACTTTAGAAGTAGCAACAATTTGTGATTCCCTTCTCTCAGGAAGATGCTACTTCTAACTAATATTTCTTATAATTGGTGGCACATGTAGGTTATTACAAAGTGTAGGACACTACTCATTTGTTATTTGATAAGAACTCGACTGTTACTGATGCCACTGAAGTTGACTGGGACGACATCCATCAGTTCCTACACTTTATTGATTGTCTTGAGGTCCTTGTGGGGCGTTTCAATGATGGAAGGCCACATGGGTTATGTGTGCCACTGGTGCATACATTGAACATGTCCAACTATGTCAAAAAACTGATGGTACGAGCTATTTTTTGTTATATATGTTGTTCATAAACTCTTAATTATACATAGTTTTACAGTTGTGATCTTCTTGAAACGGAAACTGCCCAGTTTTATTGTTCCTATACAGATGCATGACCATGGTCGGGTCAGACTTGCGCTTGGTCACAACATGATGTTTATGTCGACCTACTCCATTTCTCTTAGAGGTGAAAAGATACTTATTCATGGGTGGTCTCAAATAAGGAAGGCCCGTCGATCTTGGAGAATAGGACAGAAGGTTATGTTCACGCTTTTCCATGGCTCTGAAGCGAATATCCTATTTATTGACCACATTGCGAGATGAAGCCGCTTTCAGAAAGTTGTGAATGCGCGGGGTGGCGCCTGGGCCTTGTCCTGAGGCTTGGTAACTCACCCTTGGTTAACTGTAGGCAAAGTAGCACTGTTCGAGGTGTGCTTTGTATGGTTGAACCTGTATAAGTACTCATACTGCTTTCAGCTATGGTTGTTAAGTGCCCCTGCTGCTTTTACAGTTTGTCGTGTTTCTTCAGTCGCGTCTTCCTCCAGCCGCCAAAATCAAACCAGCACCGGCGAGGCCACCTGCTCCCGCCTCCCACAGCTGGTTGCGCCTCAGCGCACGCATCGCCGCCCCACTGTCTCCTAAATCGTTAACGCCGACGTCATCCCCACCCTGTAGCCGAACCAGTCAACTCTTGTACTCTTGTTCACCCGCATTTCACCGTCGCATCTTCCCCGACTCCTGTTTGTTCCTGTCTGAGGCCTCGCCGTCGTCCTCCGCGCGCCTTGGTGCGCTCGCCGCGGCGCCGCCCTCTCGCATTGTCAACATGGTCAACAAATAAGAGGAATAGGGAGAGGACTGTACATGGAGAGGATGACAGTAGGGACCCACCATGTCCATGGCCATACGCAAGCAAGTTCCTCAGTTTTGTTATATACAAGCAAAAAAGAAATGCTTCCTCCTAGTGGTTGCTGACATCTGGAACCCACGACATTGTCAGCCTATAGTCAATAGACAAGAGAACTTCACAAGAGCGGCTGACACTTGGGACGTAGCTGCTCAAGCAGTATTTTTTTGTTATTGTTGAGACGGAGCAGGGTTTCAACTGGGTTGTGGCCCGTCTAGCCCAGAATTCTATTTTACGTTCACCACATGACCAGCCCAGCTATTTTTTCTTTGTGAAAATGGCTAGCCCAGTTTATTTTTCTGAAGAATACCCAATCCATGCATACCCAACCCAAGCCTACTTATTTTTCTCCGCCCTGCTGGGCTGCAACTCTTTTAAGACGGCTGCAAATCTTAAAAGTAATATGAAATGGGCTGTAAATATAAAAAACACACGACAAATTGGACTTTCAAATTTCTGAATTTTTTTTCACATTTTTAGATTCCAATTTCATTCGGTTTTAACCTAATTTAAATATATTTTGAAAGTACTTTAAATCTGGCTCGACATTTCGGTATTAAAAATAGTTTGGACCACACCGAAATATGCGAAATTTCATTTAAATTTTTAACCCTGGCCCTGGCCAACAAAAAGAAAATGGATTGCAATAAATTGCATAAGAAGTTGCAAATGAGCTGTAAATTATTAAAAAAATAGGAAATGGGCTGACTTGTGGGCCTATTAGTCAACAAACGATTCTAGCAGAAGTGACCGTTCGATGTCAATCCAACGACCGTCGTGCTTCTTCAATTTATGATCTTCTTGCTCCAGCCGCCAAATCCAGCGTCGGCGGGACCCTCTGCTCCTGCCTCCCGTGGCCGGTTGTGCTGCCACACAGGCCTCACCGTCCCCTCCTACTCCCACCGCTGGCCAAGCCATCCCTCTACTCACCCACATCCCTACACAGCTATGGCTTCGCCGCCTCCGGGTCATTCCCTTCCTGGGTCTAGCCATTGTCCACCGCGTTTCTGTTCTCGGCTGATACGTCTCCAACGTATCTATAATTTCTGATTGTTCCATGCTATTATATTATCCGTTTTGAATGTTTAATGGGCTTTACTATACACTTTTATATTATTTTTGGGACTAACCTACTAACCCAAGGCCCAGTGCAAATTGCAGTTTTTTGCCTATTTCAGTGTTTCGCAGAAAAGGAATATCAAACGGAGTCCAAACGGAATGAAACCTTCGGGAGCATGATTTTTGGAACAAACGTGATCCAGAGGACTTGGAGTGGACGTCAAGAAATCAACGAGGAGGCCACGAGGCAGGGAGGGCGCCTGCCCCCTTGGGCGCGCCCCCCACCCTCGTGGGCCCCTCGTGGCTCCACCGACCTACTTGTTCCTCCTATATATACCCATGTACCCCGAAACCAACCAGGAGCACCACGAAACCCTATTTCCACCGCCGCAACCTTCTGTACCCGTGAGATCCCATCTTGGGGCCTTTTCCGGTGCTCTGCCGGAGGGGGAATCGATCATGGAGGGCTTCTACATCAACACCATAGCCTCTCCAATGATGTGTGAGTAGTTTACCACAGACCTTCGGGTCCATAGTTATTAGCTAGATGGCTTCTTCTCTCTCTCCGGATCTCAATACAAAGTTCTCCTTGATCTTCTTGGAGATCTATTTGATATAACTCTTTTTGCGGTGTGTTTGTCGAGATCCGATGAATTGTGGGTTTATGATCAAGATTATCTATGAACAATATTTGAATCTTCTCTGAATTCTTTTATGTATGATTGGTTATCTTTGCAAGTCTCTTCGAATTATCAGTTTGGTTTGGCCTACTAGATTGATCTTTCTTGCAATGGGAGAAGTGCTTAGCTTTGGGTTCAATCTTGCGTTGCTCGATCCCAGTGAAAGAAAGGGAAACGACATGTATTGTATTGTTGCCATCGAGGATAACAAGATGGGGTTTATATCATATTGCTTGAGTTTATCCCTCTACATCATGTCATCTCGCCTAATGCGTTACTCCATTCTTATGAACTTAATACTCTAGATGCATGCTGGATAGCGGTCGATGTGTGATAACCCACAAGTATAGGGGATCGCAACAGTTTTCGAGGGTAGAGTATTCAACCCAAATTTATTGATTTGACACAAGGGGAGCCAAAGAATATTCTCAAGTATTAGCAGTTGAGTTGTCAATTCAACCACACCTGGATAACTTAGTATCTGCAGCAAAGTATTTAGTAGCAAAGTAGTATGGAAGTAACGGTAACGGTGGCAAAAGTAACAGTGATAGTTTTGTAGTGATTGTAACAGTAGCAACGGAAAAGTAAATAAGCGAAGATCAATATGTGAAAAGCTCGTAGGCATTGGATCGGTGATGGAGAATTATGCTGATACGTCCATTTTGCATCATGCTTTTATATCGACATTTATTGCATTATGGGCTGTTATTACATGTTATGTCACAATACTTATGCCTATTCTCTCTTATTTTACAAGGTTTACATGAAGAGGGAGAATGCCGGCAGCTGGAATTCTGGGTTGGAAAAGGAGCAAATATTAGATACCTATTCTGCACAGCTCCAAAAGTCCTGAAACTTCACGGAAGTCATTTTTGGAATTAATAAAAAATACTGAGCGAAGAAACTACCAAAGGGGGGCCACACCCGGGCCACGAGGGTAGGAGGCGCGCCCCCTGCCTCATGGGCCCCCCTGGTGGCCCTCTGATGCCCATCTTCTGCTATATGAAGTCTTTCGTCCGAGAAAAAATCATAAGCAAGCTTTCGGGAAGAAACTCCGCCGCCACGAGGCGGAATCTTGGCGGAACCAATCTAGGGCTCCAGCGGAGCTGTTCTGCCGGGGAAACTTCCCTCCGGGAAGGGGAAATCATCGCCATCGTCATCACCAACGATCCTCTCATCGGGAGGGGCTCAATCTCCATCAACATCTTCACCAGCACCATCTCCTCTCAAACCCTAGTTCATCTCTTGTATCCAATCTTTGTCCCAAAGCCTCATATTGGTACCTGCGGGTTGCTAGTAGTGTTGATTACTCCTTGTAGTTGATGCTAGTTGGTTTATTTGGTGGAAGATCATATGTTTAGATCCATTATGCATATTAATACCCCTCTGATTATGAACATGAATATGATTTGTGAGTAGTTATGTTTGTTCCTGAGGACATGGGAGAAGTCTTGCTATTAGTAGTCATGTGAATTTGGTATTCGTTCGATATTTTGATGAGATGTATGTTGTCTTTCCTCTAGTGGTGTTATGTGAATGTCAACCACATGACACTTCATGTTTGGGCCTAGAGGAAGGCATTGGGAAGTAATAAGTAGATGATGGGTTGCTAGAGTGACAGAAGCTTAAACCCTAGTTTATGAGTTGCTTCGTAAGGGGCTGATTTGGATCCATATGTTTCATGCTATGGTTAGGTTTACCTTAATACTTCTTTTGTATATGCGGATGCTTGCAATAGGGGTTAATCATAAGTGGGATGCTTGTCCAAGTAAGGGCAGCACCCAAGCACCGGTCCACTCACATACCAAATTATCAAAGTAACGAACGCGAATCACATGAGTGTGATGAAAACTAGCTTGACGATAATTCCCATGTGTCCTCGGGAGCGCTTTTCTCTATATAAGAGTTTGTCCAGGCTTTTTCTTTGCTACAAAAAGGATTGGGCCACCTTGCTGCACTTTATTTACTTTCACTACTTGTTACTCGTTACAAATTACCTTATCACAAAACTGTTGGAAATATGCCCTAGAGGCAATAATAAATGGTTATTATTATATTTCTTTGTTCATGATAATCGTCTATTGTTCATGCTATAATTGTATTGTCCGGAAATCGTAATACATGTGTGAACACATAGACCACAACGTGTCCCTAGTAAGCCTCTAGTTGACTAGCTCGTTGATCAACAGATAGTCATGGTTTCCTGACTATGGACATTGGATGTCATTGATAACGGGATCACATCATTAGGAGAATGATGTGATGGACAAGACCCAATCCTAAGCATAGCATAAAAGATCGTGTAGTTTCGTTTGCTAGAGCTTTTCCAGTGTCAAGTATCTTTTCCTTAGACCATGAGATCGTGCAACTCCCGGATACCGTAGGAGTGCTTTGGGTGTGCCAAACGTCACAACGTAACTGGGTGACTATAAAGGTGCACTACGGGTATCTCCGAAAGTGTCTGTTGGGTTGGCACGGATCGAGACTGGGATTTGTCACTCCGTATGACGGAGAGGTATCTCTGGGCCCACTCGGTAATGCATCATCATAATGAGCTCAATGTGACTAAGGCGTTAGTCACGGGATCATGCATTGCGGTACGAGTAAAGAGACTTGCCGGTAACGAGATTGAACAAGGTATTGGGATACCGACGATCGAATCTCGGGCAAGTAACATACCGATTGACAAAGGGAATTGTATACGGGATTGATTGAATCCTCGACACCGTGGTTCATCCAATGAGATCATCGTGGAACATGTGGGAGCCAACATGGGTATCCAGATCCCGCTGTTGGTTATTGACCGGAGAGGCGTCTCGGTCATGTCTGCATGTCTCTCGAACCCGTAGGGTCTACACACTTAAGGTCCGGTGACGCTAGGGTTGTAGAGATATATGTATGCGGAAACCCGAAAGTTGTTCGGAGTCCCGGATGAGATCCCGGACGTCACGAGAGGTTCCGGAATGGTCCGGAGGTGAAGAATTATATATAGGAAGTCCAGTTTCGGCCACCGGGAAAGTTTCGGGGGTTATCGGTATTGTACCGGGACCACCGGAAGGGTCCCGGGGGTCCACCGGGTGGGCCACCTGTCCCGGAGGGCCCCGTGGGCTGAAAGTGGAAGGGAACCAGCCCCTAGTGGGATGGGGCGCCCCCCTTGGGCCTCCCCCCATGCGCCTAGGGTTGGGAACCCTAGGGGGGAGTTCCCCCTTGCCTTGGGGGGCAAGGCAACCCCTTCCCCCCCTTGTGGCCGCCGCCCCCCTTGAGATCCCATCTCTTGGGGTTGGCGCACCCCCCCAGGGGCCTATATAAAGGGGGGGAGGGAGGGCAGCACACAATAGCCTTGGGCGCCTCCCTCCTCCCCTGCAACACCTCTCTCTCTCTCGTAGAAGCTCGGCGAAGCCCTGCACGAGACCCGCTACATCCACCACCACGCCGTCGTGCTGCTGGATCTCCATCAACCTCTCCTTCCCCCTTGCTGGATCAAGAAGGAGGAGACGTCGCTGCACCGTACGTGTGTTGAACGCGGAGGTGCCGTCCGTTCGGCACTCGGTCATCGGTGATTTGGATCACGGCGAGTACGACTCCGTCATCCACGTTCATTGGAACGCTTCCGCTCGCGATCTACAAGGGTATGTAGATGCACTACTTTCCCCTCGTTGCTAGTAGACTCCATAGATGCATCTTGGTGAGCGTAGGAAAATTTTAAAATTATGCTACGATTCCCAACAAAAACTATCTGTTACCGATAATTTCAGTGCTTGCAGAGAATACCTTGCTGAAAACCGCTTATCATTTCCTCCTGCTCCTCGTTGGGTTCGACACTCTTACTTATCGAAAGGACTACGATAGATCCCCTATACTTGTGGGTCATCAAGACTCTTTTCTGGCGCCGTTGCCGGGGAGTGAAGCGCCTTTGGTAGGTGGAATTTGGTAAGGAAAAATTTATATAGTGTGCTGATATTTACTGTCACTTGCTACTATGGAAAGTAATCCTCTGAGGGGCTTGTTCGGGGTATCTTCACCCTGACCAGTAGAGCAAAGAGTTGCTCCTCAACCTACTGAACCTACTGAAAATGTTTACTTTGAAATTCCTTTGGGTATGATAGAGAAACTGCTAGCTAATCCTTTTGCAGGAGATGGAACATTGCATCCTGATTTACACTTAATCTATGTGGATGAAGTTTGTGGATTATTTAAGCTTGCAGGTATGCCCGATGATGTTATCAAGAAGAAGGTCTTCCCTTTATCTTTGAAGGGAGAGGCATTGACATGGTATAGGCTATGTGATGATATGGGATCATGGAACTACAAACGATTGAAATTGGAATTTCATCAGAAGTTTATCCTATGCATCTTGTTCATCGTGATCGTAATTATATATATAATTTTTGGCCTCGCGAAAGAGAAAGCATTGCTCAAGCTTGGGGGAGGCTTAAGTCAATGTTATATTCATGCCCCAATCATGATCTCTCAAGAGAAATGATTATTCAGAATTTTTATGATCGGCTTTCTCGTAATAATCAATCCATGCTCGATACTTCTTGTACTGGCTCCTTTATGATGAAGAGTATTGAATTCAAATGGGATTTATTGGAAAGAATTAAACGCAACTCTGAAGATTGGGACCTCGACAAAGGTAAAGAGTCAGGTATAACACATAAGTTTGATTGTGTTAAATCTTTTATGGATACCGATGCTTTCCGTGAATTTAGCACTAAATATGGACTTGACTCTGAGATAGTAGCTTCTTTCTGTGAATCTTTTGCTACTCATGTTGATCTCCCTAAGGAGAAGTGGTTTAAATATAATCCTCCCATTGAAGTAAAAGTAGTTGCACCTATTAAAGTTGAAGAAAAGACTATCACTTATAATGATCCTATTGTTCCTACTACTTATGTTGAGAAACCACCTTTCCCTGTTAGAATAAAGGATCATGCTAAAGCTTCAACTTTAGTCAACAAAAGTAATATTAGGACACACAAACCTCCGGAACAAGTTAAAGTTGAACCTAATATTGCCATGGTTAAGGATCTCTTGGCTGATAATATTGATGGGCATGTTATTTACTTCTGTGAAGAGACTGCTAGAATTGCTAAACCTGGTGCTAAAGATAAACATAGACCTGTGGTAGGCATGCCTGTTATTTCTGTTAAAATAGGAGATCATTGTTATCATGGCTTATGTGATATGGGTGCTAGTGCTAGTGCAATACCTCATTCCTTATACAAAGAAATTATGCATGATATTGCACCTGCTGAGATAGAAGAAATTGATGTTACAATTAAGCTTGCCAATAGAGATACTATTTCACCGATTGGGATTGTTAGAGATGTTGAAGTATTGTGTGGGGAAGTTAAATATCCTGCTGATTTTCTTGTTCTTGGCTCCCCACAAGATAGCTTTTGTCCCATTATATTTGGTAGACCCTTCTTGAACACTGTTAATGCTAAGATAGATTGCGAAAAGGATGTTGTTACTATTGGTTTGGGTGATATGTCTCATGAGTTTAATTTTTCTAAATTTCGTAGACAACCCCGTGATGTGGAATTGCCTAGTAAGGATGAAATTATTGGTCTTGCTTCTATTGCCGTGCCCCCTAGTGATCCTTTAGAACAATATTTGCTTGACCATGAAAATGATATGTTCATGAATGAAAGAAGGGAAATAGATGAAGTATTCTTTAAACAGGGACCTATTCTGAAACACAACTTGCCTGTTGAAATCCTGGGGGATCCTCCTCCACCCAAGGGTGATCCCGTGTTCGAACTTAAACCATTACCTGATACTATTCAATATGCTGCTATTGGATATGCTCTTGATGATCTTAAGGGCATTAGTCCCACTCTATGTCAACACAAAATAAATTCGAAGAAAGACGCCAAACCAGTTATTGATCATCAACGACGGCTGAATCCTAAGATGAAAGAAGTGGTAAGAAAGGAAATATTAAAGCTCCTTGAAGCAGGTATAATTTATCCCGTTGCTGATAGTCAGTGGGTAAGTCCTGTTTATTGTGTCCCTAATAAGGGAGGTATTACTGTCGTTCCTAATGATAAATATGAATTGATTCCTCAAAGAATTATTACAGGTTATAGGATGGTAATTGATTTTCGCAAATTAAATAAAGCTACCAAAAAGGATCATTACCCCTTGCATACACATTTCTGCTTTCTAGATGGTTACTCTGGTTTCTCTCAAATACCTGTGTAAGCTGATGATCAAGCAAAGACCACTTTTACTTGCCCTTTTGGTACTTTTGCTTATAGACGTATGCCTTTTGGTTTATGTAATGCACCTGCTACCTTTCAAAGATGCATGATGGCTATATTCTATGATTTTTGTGAAAAGATTTGTGAGGTTTTCATGGATGATTTCTCCGTTTATGGATCCTCTTTTGATGATTGCTTGAGCAACCTTGATCGAGTTTTGCAGAGATGTGAAGAAACTAACCTTGTCTTGAATTGGGAGAAATGCCACTTTATGGTTAATGAAGGTATGGTCTTGGGGCATAAAATTTCTGAAAGAGGTATTGAAGTTGATAAAGCTAAAGTTGATGCTATTGAAAAGATGTCGTGTCCCAAGGACATCAAAGGTATAAGAAGTTTCCTTGGTCATGCCAGTTTTTATAGGAGGTTCATTAAGGACTTCTCAAAAAATTATCGGCCTCTGACTAATCTATTACAAAAAGATATACCTTTTGTCTTTGATGATGATTGTGTAGAAGCATTTGAAATACTTAAGAAAGCATTGATTTCTGCACCTGTTGTTCAGCCACCTGATTGGAATTTACCTTTTGAAATTATGTGTGATGCTAGTGATTATGCTGTAGGTGCTGTTCTAGGGCAAAGAGTTGATAAGAAATTAAATGTTATTCAATATGCTAGTAAAACTCTAGACAATGCCCAGAGAAATTATGCTACTACTGAAAAAGAATTCTTAGCAGTTGTATTTGCTTGTGATAAGTTTAGACCTTATATTGTTGATTCTAAAGTAACTATTCACACTGATCATGCTGCTATTAAATATCTTATGGAAAATAAAGATGCTAAACCTAGACTTATTAGATGGGTTCTCTTGCTACAAGAATTTGATTTGCATATTATTGAAAGAAAGGGAGCCGAGAACCCCGTTGCAGACAACTTGTCTAGGTTAGAGAATGTTCTTGATGACCCACTACCTATTGATGATAGCTTTCCTGATGAACAATTAGCTGTCATAAATGCTTCTCGTACTACTCCATGGTATGCTGATTATGCTAATTACATTGTTGCTAAATTTATACCACCTAGTTTCACATACTAGCAAAAGAAAAAGTTTTTCTATGATTTAAGACACTACTTCTGGGATGATCCATATCTTTATAAAGAAGGAGTAGATGGTGTTATTAGGCGTTGTATACCTGAGCATGAACAGGAACAGATCCTACGCAAGTGTCACTCCGAAGCTTATGGAGGACATCACGCTGGAGATAGAACTGCACATAAGGTATTGCAATCCGGTTTTTATTGACCTACTCTCTTCAAGGATGCCCGTAAGTTTGTCTTATCTTGTGATGAATGTCAAAGAATTGGTAATATTAGTAGACGTCAAGAAATTCCTATGAATTATTCACTTGTTATTGAACCATTTGATGTTTGGGGCTTTGATTATATGGGACCGTTGAGGGAGTCCTGGACTAAGGGGTCCTCGGGCGTCCGGCCTGTTATCTGTTGGGCCGGACTGATGGGCTATGAAGACATGAAGGCCGAAGACTATACCCTTGTCCGGATTGGACTCTACTTGGCGTGGAAGGCAAGATAGGTGATCGATTTATGAAGATTTCCTCCTATGTAACCAACTCCATGTAACCCTAGATCTCTCCGGTGTCTATATAAACCGGAGGGCATAGTCCGGATAGGACAGATTCATTACCATATACTCATAGGCTAGACTTCTAGGGTTTAGCCATTACGATCTCGTGGTAGGTCAAATCTTGTAACACTCATATTCATCAAGATCAATCAAGCAGGAAGTAGGGTATTACCTCCATAGAGAGGGCCCGAACCTGGGTAAACATTGTGTCCCCCGTCTCCTGTTACCATCGATCCTAGACGCACAGTTCGGGACCCCTTACCCAAGATCCGCCGGTTTTGACACCGACATTGGTGCTTTCATTGAGAGTTCCACTGTGCCGTCGACGAAAGGTTCGATGGCTCCTTCGATCGTCAGTCATGACGTGGTCCAGGGAGAAACCTTCCTCCCTGGACAGATCTTCGTATTCGGCGGCTTCGTACTGCGGGCCAACTAGCTCGGCCACCTGGAGCAGATCGACAGCTACGCCCTGGCCATCAGGTCCGATTCGGAAGTTTGAACTACGTCGCGGACATCCGTGGGGACTTGATCTTCGACGGATTTGAGACCGCGACAACCGCTCCCCTTCACCCCGTTGAACATGGCTTAAACCTGTCCTCGGGCCGCATCCAGGAGATAGCTCCTGCAACAACTCTGGCCTTAGATCCGGAGCAGATCAAGACGTCCGAAGGTGGGAGGCTCAACCCCATCACAGGGGCCACCGAGTCCGTGGCGTTGGGGCCACGTGCAGATCCCTCTTCATACGATACCTGCACCAACGGAACCCCGGACTCGTCCGATATCGAGTTCTGAACCCTGCGAGCCCGTGGATACCGAACTCGATCGGTTATCGATCTTCAAGTTCAGCGCCGCGGACATCTTCCAACACTCACCCATGGGCGACCTACTAAACTCACTAAAAAACCTATCCCTGGTAGACGGCTCATCGCCGAACTATGTTCGGTTCGACCTTACGGCGGATGATGGAGAATTTTGCTTCCCACCCACCACCCACTTCATAGCCACTGTCGAAGACCCAACCAACACGCCTGGCCTCCGCTCCGAAGACATCGACGGTCTAGACGACGATGAGGGGCAGGGCCAGAGCTTACTATCTGCTAGACGCGGGACGACCACTTCCTGGTATGACGTGTGCATGGTAGACACACCCAACGACGATCTCGACGATGACAAGGAGGATCCAGTCGAGGATAAGCCTCCTGGTATACAGTCCGAACACCTGCACCCCCCGCGCCACTCTCAGTCATGCCACTCAAGAGAAAACAATACTAGCACCGGAGGTGATAATACACCAGACAACGAAGACCCTGTTGAGGCAGGATCCGAACAGGAGGACCAGGAAAGCGGGCAAGATAGCCCCGATGAATAGGTCATGTACGGAGACTCGGAGGATAGTAATTATCTTCCCCTCTCCGAGGAGGAGGAGAGCCTTGACAACGAAGAATTCATCGTGCCGGATGAACCTCTCGAGCAGGAGCGCTTCAAACGCCGGCTAATTGCCACAGCAAGGAATTTAAGAATAAAACAGCTGCAGCTTCAAGCAAGCCAAGATCTGCTCAATGATAAATGGACCGAGGTCCTAGCCGCCATAGAATATGGCCCTAGTGGCCCAGACAAAAGCCACCCCAAGAACAGGTGGCTCCCTCCACATGATGGCAAGGCGTTGGAGCCCATTCCACCATTGAACAATGCGGCAGGCCGACCACAGTTCGGTCTGGATAAAGCAGCAGCCCAAGCAGAACAACATACTAACCAATACGGCCGTAAGAACAACACGGTTTGGGAAAACAATCACGACATCCGCCAAAGCTTAGTGGGCGGAGCAGGAGAGACAAGATCGACGTACAGATCGAGGGGATATGCCCCGACCGGTGATGATGGTCAATCAGCCGGACTCAACCGAGCCAACCACGCCCGAGGCTGCCAACGGCATCCAACGGAGGCGCTTCACGGTGTGGCCCAACATAGAGGAGCCGCACACCCTTTTGCTTCACCAACGAGGTAATGGAGCACGAATTTCCAGATGGGTTTAAACCCATCAACATCGCATCATACGACGGAACAACAGATCCCGCGGTATGGATTGAGGATTACCTCCTCCATATCCACCTGGCTCGCGGAGACGACCTTCATGCCATTAAGTACTGCCTCTCAAGCTTAAGGGTCCAGCGCGGTACTGGCTAAATAGTTTTCCAGAAAATTCTATTGGCAGCTGGGAAGATTTGGAAGACGCCTTTCGTGACAACTTCCAAGGAACATATGTCCGGCCATCCGATGCCGATGACCTAAGTCACATTGTCCAACAGCCCGACGAGTCAGCCAGGGAACTCTGGACTAGGTTCTTAGTCAAAAAGAACCAAACTGTCGACTGTCCGGACGCAGAAGCCCTTGCGGCCTTCAAATATAGCGTCCGGGACGAATGGCTAGCACGTCACCTCGGCCAGGAAGGACCTAAATCCATGACAGCCCTTACCGCTCTAATGACTCGCTTTTGTGTGGGAGAAGACAACTGGCTCGCTCATAAAAGCAACTACGCCAGCGACCCGGGCACTTCCGAAATCCGAGACGGCAACGGCAAGCCACGACTAAACGAACACAACAGTCGCAGCAATAGTGAAAGACTGTGCGACACAGCGGTCAACACCGGATTTCACAATCCGAAAACCGGTAAACGGAAGAAGCCATTTAAGGCAAACCAGGATGGACCATCCACCCTCGACAGGATATTGGACCGACCTTGTCAAATTCACGGCCACCCTGATAAGCCAGCTAATCACACCAACAGAAACTGTTGGGTCTTTAAGCAGGCAGGCAAGCTTAACGCCGAACACAATGGGAGGAGGCCACCAGGCGATAAAGACGACGGATCGGCTCGCCAGCCAAACACCAGGGGCCAGAAACAGTTCCCCTCCGAAGTTCGACCACTCCCGGAACGGAAGTAGCAGTTCGGCTTCCGCCACCCACCCGCTATACCGAAAAGATTCACACCACGCATACATCACTATGCGCTCAAGATACCATGGGCACCGGCGGAAGCACAATACGGGCAACCCTGCAAACATTCCCGTAACGTTTTTTATCTGTCTTTCATATTTTTCTTTATTATCTCTTAAAAACAGGTGACCATCAGGTAGGTGATAACCCACAAGTATAGGGGATCGCAACAGTTTTCGAGGGTAGAGTATTCAACCCAAATTTATTGATTCGACACAAGGGGAGCCAAAGAATATTCTCAAGTATTAGCAGCTGAGTTGTCAATTCAACCACACCTGGAAACTTAATATCTGCAGCAAAGTATTTAGTAGCAAAGTAATATGGAAGTAACGGTAACGATAGCAAAAGTAATATTTTTGGGTTTTGTAGTAATTGTAAGAGTAGCAACGGAAAAGTAAATAAGCAGAGAACAATATGTGAAAAGCTCGTAGGCATTGGATAGGTGATGGAGAATTATGCCGGATGCGGTTCATCATGTAATAGTCATAACATAGGGTGACACAGAACTGGCTCCAATTCATCAATGTAATGTAGGCATGTATTCCGAATATAGTCATACGTGCTTATGGAAAAGAACTTGCATGAAATCTTTTGTCCTACCCTCCCGTGGCAGCGGGGTCCTAGCGGAAACTAAGGGATATTAAGGCCTCCTTTTAATAGAGTACCGGAACAAAGCATTAACACATAGTGAATACATGAACTCCTCAAACTATGGTCATCACCGGGAGTGTGTCCCGATTATTGTCACTTCGGGGTTGCCGGATCATAACACATAGTAGGTGACTATAGACTTGCAAGATAGGATCAAGAACTCACATATATTCATGAAAACATAATAGGTTCAGATCTGAAATCATGGCACTCGGGCCCTAGTGACAAGCATTAAGCATAGCAAAGTCATAGCAACATCAATCTCAGAACATAGTGGATACTAGGGATCAAACCCTAACAAAACTAACTCGATTACATGATAGATCTCATCCAACCCATCACCGTCCAGCAAGCCTACAATGGTATTACTCACGCACGGCGGTGAGCATCATGAAATTGGTGATGGAGGATGGTTGATGATGACGACGGCGACGGATTCCCCTCTCCGGAGCCCCGAATGGACTCCAGATCAGCCCTCCCGAGAGGTTTTAGGGCTTGGCGACGGCTCCGTATCGTAAAACGCGATGAATCCTTCTCTCTGATTTTTTTCTCCCCGAAAGTGAATATATGGAGTTGGAGTTGAGGTCGGTGGAGCGTCAGGGGGCCCACGAGGTAGGGGGCGCGCCCGCCACCCTCGTGGACAGGGTGTGGGCCCCCTGACATGGATTTTTCTTCCAGTATTTTTCTTATTTTCCAAATAGATGTTCCGTGGAGTTTCAGGTCATTCCGAGAACTTTTGTTTCTGCACATAAATAACACCATGGAAAGTCTGCTGAAAACAGCGTCAGTCCGGGTTAGTTCCATTCAAATCATGCAAGTTAGAGTCCAAAACAAGGGCAAAAGTGTTCGGAAAAGTAGATACGACAGAGATGTATCAACTCCCCCAAGCTTAAACCTTTGCTTGTCCTCAAGCAATTCAGTTGATAAACTGAAAGTGATAAAGAAAAACTTTTACAAACTCTGTTTGCTCTTGTTGTTGTAAATATGTAAAGCCAGCATTCAAGTTTTCAGCAAAGATTATGATTAACCATATTCACAATAACACTTAGGTCTCATGTTTACTCATATCAATGGCATAATCAACTAGCGAGCAATAATAATAAATCTCGGATGACAACACTTTCTCAAAACAATCATGATATAATATAACAAGATGGTATCTCGCTAGCCTTTTCTGAGACCGCAAAACATAAATGCAGAGCACCTTTAAAGATCAAGTACTGACTAGACATTGTAATTCATGGTAAAAGAGATCCAGTCATAGTCATACCCAATACAAATTAATAGTAATGGATGCAAATGACAGCTGCGCTCTCCAGCTAGTGCTTTTTAATAAGAGGGTGATGACTCAACATGAAAGTAAATAGATAGGCCCTTCGCAGAGGGAAGAAAGGATTTGTAGAGGTGCCAGAGCTCGGTTTTGAAATAGAGATAAATAATATTTTGAGCGGCATACTTTCATTGTCAACATAACAACCAAGAGATGGCGATATCTTCCATGCTACACACATTATAGGCGGTTCCCAAACAGAATGGTAAAGTTTATACTCCCCCTCCACCAACAAGCATCAATCCATGGCTTGCTCGAAACAACGAGTGCCTCCAACTAGCAACAGTCCCAGGGGGAGTTTTGTTTGCAATTATTTTGATTTAGTTTGCATAAAGCATGGGACTGGGCATCCCGGTGACCAGCCATTTTCTCGTGAGTGAGGAGCGGAGTCCACTCCTCTTGAGAATAACCTGCCTAGCATGGAAGATAGGACAGCCCGAGTTGATACATGAGCTATTCGAGCATACAAAACAAAATTTCATTTGAAGGTTTAGAGTTTGGCACATGCAAATTTACTTGGAACGGCAGGTAGATACCGTATATAGGAAGGTATAGTGGACTCATATGGAATAACTTTGGGGTTTAAGTGATTGGATGCACAAGCAGTATTCCCGCTTAGTACAAGTGAAGGCTAGCAACAGACTGGGAAGCGACCAACTAGAGAGCGACAACAATCATGAACATGCATTAAAATTAATAGACATTGAGTACGAGCATGAGTAGAATATAATCCACCATGAACATAAATATCATGAAGGCTATGTTTATTTGTTTCAACTACATGTGTGAACATGTGCCAAGTCAAGTCACTTAAATCATTCAAAAGAGGATACCACCCCACTATATCACATCACAACCATTTTAATAGCATGTTGGCACGGAAGGTAAACCATTATAACTCATAGCTAATCAAGCATGGCATAAGCAACTATGATCTCTAATTGTCATTGCAAACATGTTAATTCATAATAGGCTGAATCAGGAACGATGAACTCATCGTATTTACAAAAACAAGAGAGGTCGAGTTCATACCAGCTTCTCTCATCTCAGTCAGTCCATCATGTATCGTATAATTAATTGCCTTTTACTTGCACGACCGAACGATGTGAAAATAATAAGAGTGCACGTGCATTGGACTAAGCTGGAATCTGTGAGCATTCAATAAACAGGAGAAGACAAGGCAATATGGGCTCTTGGTTAAATCAACAATAATGCATATAAGAGACACTTCAACAATTTAATCATGGTCTTCTCCCATCGACCCCCAAAGAAAAGAAAAGAAATAAAACTATTTACACGGGAAAGCTCCCAACAAGCAAAAGAAGAACGGGAAATATTTTTGGGTTTTCTTTTTAATTATTACTACTATAGCAAGAAAAGTAAACTAAATAAAAGCTACACTAATTTTTTTTGGTTTTTCTTAAAGTTTATCAAACACACAAGAAGAAAGCAAGAAAAAGAAAATAAACTAGCATGGATATTACAGTGAAAAAGTATGAGCACCGACATCTAGCAATGAGTGTGTGAACATAAATGTAATGTCGGTGAGAAATACGTACTCCCCCAAGCTTAGGCTTTTGGCCTAAGTTGGTTTATTGCCACGGATGGCCTGGCGGATATCCATAGTTGTAGCCGGGGTCGTACTGAGATGCAGCGGCTATCGCCTCCTGAGCTGCGGCGTGGCAGCGAGCTGCCTCCGCACTCCTCTCGTACTCATCTGCCTCCTCTCTGGTAATAACATATCTTCCTTTTTCTTGATAATCAAAGAAGGCCGGAGCAGGGAGAGTAATACGGACAGCACGACGTCTGTCAAAGATTAAGCGATACCGGAGAGGTGATTCATTCCTCTCGACAAACTGGTGGTGAACCATAGCATTAAAGTCTAAATAAGTAGGAGGCAACTCAATATCATCCTCACGTATGTCCACACCAAGAAAATCAGCTAAGCGGGTTGCATAAATTCCTCCAAAGAAATCTCCATTAAATCTATTATGATGCAACCTACGTGCAACAATGGCTCCCAAATTATAAGATTTGTCTCCTAACACAACACTCCTAAGAATACTGAGATCAGGGACACACATATGACATGCTTCATCTTTACCATTTATTCACCTACCTATGAAGAGAGCAAAATAATGTATAGCAGGAAAATGGATGCTCCCTATGGTAGCTTGTGCTATATCTCTAGATTCCCCCACGGTTATACTAGCAAGAAAATTTCTAAATTCAGATTTGCGGGGTTCACTAGCACTACCCCATTGTGGAAGTTTGCAAGCAGTGGTAAAATCCTCTAAGTCCATCGTATAAGATTTTTCATAATCAAACAGGACAGTTGGAGAATTACGTGAAGATGAAAATTCAAACCTCCTCACAAATGAACTAGTGAGATAGTGGTATTGGCGGCACTTCTCTGCCTCGAAGCTCACAAGATCAGCGTTACGCAAATATGCATTAAATTCTTCCTTGATTCCCGCTCGATCCATAAAGTTCTCTGAAGGCCATTCACAAGGCCGCACTGGAGCATCCCTTGATGGCTCATCGTCAGCATCACGCATTGCAAGCCTGGGTCCTTGCTTCCTTGAAGAACCACCTTGGAACATTTTCCTAAGCATATTTCTTCCTCTGATTTTTTTTTGAAATTTTTAGTAACTTCAAATAAAAGTGAACCAAACTCAACAAAATTGATAGCAACTACTCCTACAAGTGCCTAGAGCCTTTATCATGCATTAGAACTACTTGGAACCATATAGATTTAACATGCAAGCTCAAGAACATGGTCACCTAGGCAGCACAAATTTGCAATGAATAGCACTAGAACAAAAAATAATTGGACCAATGGAGGAGTCACATACCAAGGAACAATCTCCCCAAGCAGTTTTGTGAGAGGTGCTTTGAGCAAGAAGATCGAAAACCGCAGCAAAATGAGCTAGAACTCATGCTTGAGCTGGATGGTGATTTTTTTGGGAGGAAGAAGAAGTGTGGGGGGGCAGGAATAAGTGGAGGGGAGCCACCATGGGCCCACGAGGCAGGGGGCGCGCCCAGGGGGTAGGGCGCGCCCTCCACCCTCGTGGCCAGGTGCTTGCCCCTCCTGCTATGTTCTCAGTGCTAGATATTCTCAAAAATTCCAGAAAAAATCATATTTCATTTTCAGGGCATTTGGAGAACTTTTATTTTGGGTATTTTTATATTGCACGGATAAATCAGAAAACACATAGGAAAATACTATTTTTACTTTATTTCAACTAAATAACAGAAAGTAGAAAGAGAGTACAGAAGGTTGTGCCTTCTAGTTTCATCCATCTCATGCTCATCAAAAGGAATCCACAAACAAGGTTGATCAAGTCTTGTTAACAAACTCATTCCGAATAACATGGAACCGGAGAAATCTCGAATGACACTATGTTACCTCAACGGGGATATGCACATCCCCAATAATAAGAATATCATATTTCTTCTTGACAGTAGGAAGAGGAAATTCAAAACCTCCAAAAATAATCGATGGAATTTTTCCAATAGAATTAATACTATGAACTTGAGGTTGTTTCCTCGGAAAGTGTACCGTATACTCATTACCATTAACATGAAAAGTGACATTTCCTTTGTTGCAATAAATAACAGCCCCTGCAGTATTCAAAAAAGGTCTTCCAAGAATAATAGACATACTATCGTCCTCGGGAATATCAAGAATAACAAAGTCTGTTAAAATAGTAACGTTTGCAACCACAACAGGCACATCCTCACAAATACCAACAGGTATAGCAGTTGATTTATCGATCATTTGCAAAGATATTTCAGTAGGTGTCAACTTATTCAAATCAAGTCTACGATATAAAGAGAGAGGCATAACACTAACACCGGCTCCAAGATCACACAAAGCAGTTTTAACATAGTTTCTTTTAATGGAGCATGGTATAGTAGGTACTCCTGGATCTCCAAGTTTCTTTGGCATTCCACCCTTAAAAGTGTAATTAGCAAGCATGGTGGAAATTTCAGCTTCCGGTATCTTTCTCTTATTAGTGACAATTTCTTTCATATACTTAGAATAAGGATTCATTTTGAGCATATCAGTTAATCGCATACGCAAAAAGATAGGTCTAATCATTTCAGCAAAGCGGTCAAAATCCTCTTCATCCTTTTTCTTGGATGGTTTGGGAGGAAAAGGCATGGGTTTCTGAACTCATGGTTCCCTTTCTTTACCGTGCTTCCTAGCAACAAAGTCTCTCTTATCATAACGTTGATTCTTTGATTGTGGGTTATCAAGATCAACAGCAGGTTCAATTTCTACATCATTATCGTTACTAGGTTGAGCATCATCATTAACATTTTCATTAGGTTCATGTTCATTACCGGATTGTGTTTCAGCATCAGAAATAGAAATATCATTTGGATTCTCAGGTGGTTCAGCAATAGGTTCACTAGAAGCATGCAAAGTCCTATCATTTTTCTTTTTCTTCTTTTTAGAAGGACTAGGTGCATCAATATTATTCCTCTGACAATCTTGCTCAATTCGCTTAGGATGGCCTTCGGGATACAAAGGTTCCTGAGTCATTTTACCAGTTCTAGTAGCCACTCTAACAGCATAATCATTATTCTTACTATTCAATTCATTGAGAAAATCATTTTTAGCTTTAAGTACTTGTTCCACTTGAGTGGTAACCATAGAAGCATGTTTAGTAATGAGTTTAAGTTCACCTTTAACTCTAGACATATAATCACCCAAGTGTTCAAGCGTATTGGAATTGTATTTCAATTGTCTACCAAAATAAGCATTGAAGTTTTCTTGTTTGACAATAAAATTATCAAACTCTTCTAAGCATTGTCTAGCAGACTTATAGTGAGGAATATCACCTTCATCAAATCTATAGAGAGAATTTACCTTTACTACCTGTGTCGGGTTATCAAGACCATGAGTTTCTTCAATAGGTGATGAATTAAGATCATATGTTTCTTCAACAGGCGGTAAATTTAGACCATGTATTTCTTCAATAGGAGGTAAATTCTTAACATCTTCAGCTTTAATACCCTTTTCTTTCATATATTTCTTTGCCTCTTGCATATCTTCAGGACTGAGAAATAGAACACCTCTCTTCTTCGGAGTTGGTTTAGGAACTGGCTCAGGAACTGGCTCCGGAAGTGTCCAATTATTTTCATTTGTCAACATATTATTCAATAGAATTTCAGCTTCATCCGGTGTTCTTTCCCTGAAAACAGAACCAGCACAACTATCCAGGTAATCTCTGGAAGCATCGGTTAGTCCATTATAAAAGATATCAAGTATTTCATTTTTCTTAAGAGGATGATCATGCAAAGCATTAAGTAATCGGAGAAGCCTCCCCCAAGCTTGTGGGAGACTCTCTTCTTTAATTTGCACAAAATTATATATTTCCCTTAAAGCAGCTTGTTTCTTATGAGCGGGGAAATATTTAGCAGAGAAGTAATAAATCATATCCTGGGGACTACGCACACAACCAGGATCAAGAGAATTGAACCATATCTTAGCATCACCCTTTAATGAGAACGGAAATATTTTAAGGATATAAAGGTAGCGAGATTTCTCATCATTAGTGAACAGGGTGGCTATATCATTTAATTTAGTAAGATGTGCCACAACAGTTTCAGATTCATAGCCATGAAAAGGATCAGATTCAACCAAAGTAATTATATCTGGATCAACAGAGAATTCATAATCCTTATCAGTAACACATATAGGTGAAGTAGCAAAAGCAGGGTCAGGTTTCATTCTAGAATTAAGAGAATGTTGCTTCCATTTAGCTAATAACCTCTTGAGCTCGTATCTATCTTTGCAAGCTAAAATAGCTAAAGCAGCTTCCTTTTCAAAAACATAACCCTCAGGAATAACAGGCGATTCATATTTATTAGGGGGAGAGTCTTCATCATCACTTTGATCAATGTTATCAGTTTCAATAATTTCTTTCTCTCTAACCCTAGCAAGTTGTTCATCAAGAAATTCACCAAGTGGCACAGTAGTATCAAGCATAGAAGTAGTTTCATCATAAGTATCATGCATAGCAGAAGTGGCACCATCAATAACATGCGACATATCAGAATGAATAGCAGAAGCAGGTTTAGGTGTCACAAGCTTACTCAAAACAGAAGGTGAATCAAGTGCAGAGCTAGATGGCAGTTCCTTACCTCCCCTCGTAGTTGAGGGATAAATTGTTGTCTTAGCGTCTTTCAAGTTCTTCATAGTGACCAGCAGATATAAATCCCAAGTGACTCGAAGAATAGAGCTATGCTCCCCGGCAACGGCGCCAGAAAATAGTCTTGATAACCCACAAGTATAGGGGATCGCAACAGTTTTCGAGGGTAGAGTATTCAACCCAAATTTATTGATTCGACACAAGGAGAGCCAAAGAATATTCTCAAGTATTAGCAGCTGAGTTGTCAATTCAACCACACCTCGGAACTTAATATCTGCAGGAAAGTATTTAGTAGCAAAGTAATATGGAAGTAACGGTAACGATAGCAAAAGTAATATTTTTGGGTTTTGTAGTAATTGTAACAGTAGCAACGGAAAAGTAAATAAGCGGAGAACAATATGTGAAAAGCTCGCAGGCATTGGATCGGTGATGGAGAATTATGCCGGATGCGGTTCATCATGTAACAGTCATAACATAGGGTGACACAGAACTAGCTCTAATTCATCAATGTAATGTAGGCATGTATTCCGAATATAGTCATACGTGCTTATGGAAAAGAACTTGCATGACATCTTTTGTCCTACCCTCCCGTGGCAGTGGGGTCCTAGCGGAAACTAAGGGATATTAAGGCCTCCTTTAAATAGAGTACCGGAACAAAGCATTAACACATAGTGAATACATGAACTCCTCAAACTATCATCACCGGGAGTGGTCCCGATTATTGTCACTTCGGGGTTGCCGGATCATAACACATAGTAGGTGACTATAGACTTGCAAGATAGGATCAAGAACTCACATATATGCATGAAAACATAATAGGTTCAGATCTGAAATCATGGCACTCGGGCCCTAGTGACAAGCATTAAGCATAGCAAAGTCATAGCAACATCAATCTCAGAACATAGTGGATACTAGGGATCAAACCCTAACAAAACTAACTCGATTACATGATAGATCTCATCCAACCCATCACCGTCCAACAAGCCTACGATGGAATTACTCACGCACGGCGGTGAGCATCATGAAATTGGTGATGGAGGATGGTTGATGATGACGACGGCGACGGATTCCCCTCTCCGGAGCCCCGAACGGACTCCAGATCAGCCCTCCCGAGAGGTTTAGGGCTTGGCGATGGCTCCGTATCGTAAAACACGATGAATCCTTCTCTCTGATTTTTTTCTCCCTGAAAGTGAATATATGGAGTTGGAGTTGAGGTCGGTGGAGCATCAGGGGGCCCACGAGGTAGGGGGCACGCCCGCCACCCTCGTGGACAGGGTGTGGGCCCCCTGACGTGGATTTTTCTTCAAGTATTTTTCTTATTTTCCAAATAGATGTTCCGTGGAGTTTCAGGTCATTCCGAGAACTTTTGTTTCTGCACATAAATAACACCATGGAAAGTCTGCTGAAAACAGCGTCAGTCCGGGTTAGTTCCATTCAAATCATGCAAGTTAGAGTCCAAAACAAGGGCAAAAGTGTTTGGAAAAGTAGATACGACGGAGACGTATCAGACAGCATCTAGTCGGACTCTATCGGAGTTCGGACCCGTGCGCTCACCTAAGGGGCTACTTTCATTAAGAACTCCCCTCCCAGAGGACGGGCGGCGCAGACGTGCAACAGGAGGTCCAAAATAGCTTTTTGTAGACCGCACTCGTTATTTTGAACCTGTACTATGCCCTTTTCCTCCGTTCCCGACCCCGAGCATGTCAAATAGCCGGGTTGTGGTTCTTCCTTTTATACGAATTTATCATTGGCATATTGCTCCACTCCTAGTAAACTTTATCCGAGCTAATCTTAAAAACTCTGTATACAATGAGTACAGCTGCAACGGCTGTGTTGCAAGACGCACCTTGGCATAACCTGCCAGGGGCTCGGTATGGGAACAAATGAGTCGCCAATAAAAGTCCGAACAACTCTATAGCGTACTTCGGCGTCGCAAGTTTGGCCTTATATGCATCAGCTCCGAATCATTGTCTTTGGTCAATAGTTGGGTTGCCCGGCTCCTATGCTTGCTACCCTACGTTCGGCTCTATCGGCTAGGGTAGTAAAGGGAGAACTACTGCGATTGTGCCCTGGCTTTGACCGGATGAGCGCCTCAGTAGAGAAAGCCGAAAACTGACTGTCATGATGCGGCGAGAGCTGGTCAACCACTTGACGACTTATTCGAATCTTTAGCGATTCTCTGTGTTACACGAAGGATCTTTTTCAGATCAAAACATGTAAGGCACAATATTAGGATACGCCGCATACATACCAGGGGCTATGTCGTAGCCCCACCATAAAACTCCTATGGCTAAGTGAAAGTGTTAACGCCCTATAGTCCGATTGCCTGGTTCGACGCATTATCACCTCCTTTATGGACCAAGACATTGGATAAAGAGTGATTCAATGCTTTTCCGAACACCCCCGTATTTCCTACGAGGGGGTTGAAGCCGACGACTGGAAAACTTTCAATTTATATTAAAACGGCCGCACAGGAGGAATACAAGCTCTCGAGCAAAACATAAAAATAGATTAACTATAAAGTTGTCTGTTACAACCCTTGTACACATCACTCGAATATTATGTTTTTCGAGCACTGACCCTCTATTAAGCGGGCGGCCTCAAGAACGTCTTCAAAATAACGCTCCGGTTCCGGACGGTCCTTGCCTTTGGGTGGACTCCTCGTCGCAACATCGATGGCCTTCATCTTCCCCCAGCATGTCTTGACACGGGCGAAGGCCATCTGTGCACCTTCAATGCACGCCGACCGCTTCCCAGCATCGATACGCGGCACTGCGTCAGCAAGCCGCTGAACCAGGCTGAAGTAACTACTAGGAACAGGTTCAGTCAGCCACAACCGGGCTATGACGTCCTTCATGGCCGCGCCGGATATCCTATGCAGCTTGGCCCACTGGGACATCTGTTCATTCAGCAACAGAGGGCGCTTCGACGCGCCAAATTGTGACCAAAAAAGCTTCTCCCTTGCATACCCCTCTTGCGCCTGGTAAAACTGCGCCGCATCGTAAGAACTCTTCGACAAATCTAAAAAATTGTCCGGAGAACTCCATACTTGGTTAAGCTGAGCATAGTTCAGATCGCCGAACCTAGCCTGTAGCAAAAAGGGCTTGCCAGCCACAATCTCCCAAGCTTGCCGGATCTCCTCACGGGCTACTCTGGATTCAGACCGCGCTTCTCTCGCTTGTCGTAAGGCCTTGTCAAATTCAGCCGTTCTGGCTTCATTTTCCTTCTCAAGAAGTTTATAGCGGCTAGCCGCATTTTCTAACTCGTGCGCCATGGTGGACATCGTCTCCTGGTCTTGATGCCGCGCGGCTTGTTCGGCCTTCAATTCAGCCGATGCCTTTTCGGCAGCCGCATTACTAAACCGGGCCTGCTCCTTGGCCTGGGCTAGCTCCGCCCGAAGGGCTTCCACGATGGCAGCACCATCTGCATTCATGCACATTTCATATCAAACTCTTTTCAGAGTCAGGATTAAATTACAGACACATTGGTATACGGAATACTCGAAATATATACCTTGTGAGTCGTCAAGACGCATGTTGATCAAAGCAATGTCATCCTCCGTAATATCCAGCTTTCGCTGCAGTTCGATCACCTCCAAATTTCGGGCAGTGGCGGGAGGGGAGACAACCTACATTCCAAATTAAACCAAGGTTAGCACCTGAAAATATCTTTTCGATCCTCCGATCGCTTCCTTCGGAAGGCGACCCGAGTCTCAGGGGCTACTGCATACACAACAGGTGCATTCTGCCAATAT
The DNA here is from genome assembly GCF_018294505.1 of Triticum aestivum. NCBI lineage: Eukaryota > Viridiplantae > Streptophyta > Magnoliopsida > Poales > Poaceae > Triticum > Triticum aestivum. Next base: position 541,212,300 of record NC_057799.1, read on the forward strand.
TATTCAATTGGCAACATTACATCACAAACCTCAAAACCCCTCAGAAGGCTTGTAAAGGCCTCGTTCAACCCGCTCTTCGCAGATAAAACCTTTTCGACCACCGTAACCATTAAGGCATGGTGCTCCTCTGAAACGGACGCTCGACGCAGCATGTCCGTCAGCGTCTCCGGCACTCCTGGGTCTTCGGACACCGCTGCCGGAGCACGACATTCCTTTGGAGGAATTCGCTTACCCGCCTCCAGCATTGTCTTCGGCTGTAAACCAGACAGTTCAGGGTCGTCATTCTTGATCCCCGAACCCTGATCGACAGAGGCACCACCTTCGGGTACCTCCTTCCTCGTTTCCTGCACTACCTGCTGGTTGGGTGGAGCCCTCTGGGACGACACCTCGAGATTATCCGCCCTGTCGGGCGAAGAGGCCGGAGAAGGCGTGTCACTCTCCATCATCTCCAGAAGAAGGTCTCCCGAAGAGGAGGACGATTGAGAAACACCAGGTGTTAACCTGCGAGGATGCACGCATGTCGGTGGATTATTTCAGTAAAGAATGAGGTATGGTTGAAGTGCCCTGCTTCACTTACGGTCTGGCCGGAGGTTCGTCCTCATCATCAAGCTCTATGACGGCATCGCTTGCCCGGCCCAAGCCGCCCGACGATGGCATTTTCCCTTTCTTGGAAGGTTTCCCCTCTTGACCTCCAGAAGCAGCCCTCTTCTTGCCACACCTTTGCCCCTAGGCAAAAGGGTTTCGGTTTCCCCGAACACAGAGCTTAAATCGCCCTCAGGATGGGCATCGCCTCTGGGCTCCCTACTCTCGCCCCCCTCTGCAGACACCAGGTACGGTGTCGGAGTCAACATCTGTGTCAGTAGGGCGGACGCAGGGTCTTCGGGAAGGGCCGCCAGACACCAGATTAACACCGCTTTCTTTATCCAGTCCTGTATAAGGATGAATTGCTCAGTGTCTTGTCAAGAGATGCTTGGATGAAAGGTGTACGACAATTGAATACTTACCAGAGTGTCCGGATGATCGCAGTCGAGGCCAACGTCTTCGGTGGTGTCCGGCCATTGCTCTCGCTCCCCGAAATATAATTTCCACATTCCTTCGTGTGTAGTGCCGAAGAAGTGCTGAAGAGTCCGCCGCCCTTCTGGGTTGAACTCCCACATAAGGAGAGGCCGCAGCTGACACGGCAGAATCCGGCGGACCAGCATTACTTGAACGACATTCACAAGATCGATGCCCTTCTCGGTAAGGCTTCGGATGCGGCCTTGCAGAGTCTGCACCTCATTGACGGATCCCCAGTCCGATCCCTTGTTGATCCATGAAGCAAGCTGAGTTGGAGGGCCGGGTCGGAACGCAGGAGTAGCCACCCACTTGGAGCCCCGCGGCTCATTGACATAAAACCACCCCTGCTGCCATAATTCGGAAGACTCGGCGAAGGATCCTTCAAACCAAACCATGTTGGCGAGCTTGCTTATTACAACCCTGCCGCACTCCGCCTGCTCCTCCTCCATCACCCGCGGTCTCACATCGAAAGTCTTGAGCCACAAACCAAAGTGTGGAGGAGTCCGGAGGAAGGCCTCACACGTGACGATAAATGCCGAGATAAGAAGAAAAGAGTCCAGGGCCAGATCGTGAAAATCTAGCCCATAGTAGAACATGAGCCCCCGGACGAAGGGGTTAAGCGCGTGATACGTCTCCAACGTATCTATAATTTCTGATTGCTCCATGCTATATTATCTTCTGTTTTGGACATTATTGGGCTTTATTATTCACTTTTATATTATTTTTGGGACTAACCTACTAACCGGAGGCCCATCCCAGAATTGTTGTTTTTTGCCTATTTCAGAGTTTCGCAGAAAAAGAATATCAAACGGAGTCCAAACGGAATGAAACCTTCGGGAACGTGATTTTCGGAACGAACATGATCCAGGAGACTTGGACCCTACGTCAAGAGATCAAGCAGGAAGCCACGAGGTAGGGGGCGCGCCCTCCACCCTCGTGGGCCCCACGTTGCTCCACCGACGTACTCCTTCCTCCTATATATACCTACGTACCCCCAAACGATCAGATACGGAGCCAAAAACCTAATTCCACCACCGCAACCTTGTACCCACGAGATCCCATCTTGGGGCCTATTCCGGAGCTCCGCCGGAGGGGGCATCCATCACGGAGGGCTTCTACATCAACACCATAGCCCCTCCGATGAAGTGTGAGTAGTTTACCTCAGACCTTCGGGTCCATAGTTATTAGCTAGATGGCTTCCTCTCTCTTTTTGGATCTCAATACAATGTTCTCCCCCTCTCTCGTGGAGATCTATTCGATGTAATCTTCTTTTGCGGTGTGTTTGTTGAGACCGATGAATTATGGGTTTATGATCAAGTTTATCTATGAACAATATTTGAATCTTCTGAATTCTTTTATGTATGATTGGTTATCTTTGCAAGTCTCTTCGAATTATTAGTTTGGTTTGGCCTACTAGATTGATCTTTCTTGCAATGGGAGAAGTGCTTAGCTTTGGGTTCAATCTTGCGGTGTCCTTTCCAAGTGACAGTAGGGGCAGCAAGGCACGTATTGTATTGTTGCCATCGAGGATAACAATATGGTTTTTTTTATCATATTGCATGAATTTATCCCTCTACATCATGTCATCTTGCTTAAGGCGTTACTCTGTTCTTATGAACTTAGTACTCTAGATGCATGCTGGATAGCGGTCGATGTGTGGAGTAATAGTAGTAGATGCAAGCAGGAGTCGGTCTACTTGTCTCGTACGTGATGCCTATATACATGATCATACCTAGATATTCTCATAACTATGCTCAATTCTGTCAATTGCTCAACAGTAATTTGTTCACCCACCGTAAAATACTTATGCTCTTGAGAGAAGCCACTAGTGAAACCTATGGCCCCCGGGTCTATCTTCATCATATTAATCTTCCAACACTTAGTTATTTTCCTTTGCCTTTTATTTTACTTTGCATCCTTATCATAAAAATACCAAAAATATTATCCTATCATATCTATCAGATCTCACTCTCGTAAGTGACCGTGTAGGGATTGACAACCCCTTATCGCGTTGGTTGCGAGGATTTATTTGTTTTGTGTAGGTGCGAGGGACTCGCACGTAGCCTCCTAATGGATTGATACCTTGGTTCTCAAAAACTGAGGGAAATACTTACGCTACTTTGCTGCATCACCCTTTCCTCTTCAAGGGAAAACTAACGCAGTGCTCAAGAGGTAGCAGCGCGAACCCTAACCCGTGGAGGAAGTGAGACACAAATGCTACCCTCTCATCGGACTTGGGGGTGGGAATAATCTGCCCCTCAGCAGGAAGCCGATGAAGGATTTCTGGAGTCAGGTACCTCGCTACACGGAGCTTCACAATATCCTCCTCCGTGACGGAAGAGGCCACCCACCAGCCTGAACGGCTGGACCCGGACATGATTAGGGCTGGTGGTGGTTGGAACTCGAGGAGGCTGGGGTTGAGGAAGAAGCAAGCGCAGAAGAGAAAGACAAGTCTGGGTCCCTATATAAAGGCCCAGAATATCGAGCATCCCCTCCTGGGTCTTGAAACTTACCTATCCTCGAAGAGTTGTACTATGACACCCAAGTTTTTATTTGGATTTTTCAAAAGATTTTATTTGACTTGAGGGGAGTGATTTAAATTTTTCTTCAAGAGAACTCTCCCTCTCATATATTTTTCTTTATGGCAAAAGTTTTGTTTGGATTCACCCAAGATCTGCCTTTGGTCTTGGAGGTTCTTGCCTTTCACTTGGACTCAAGACAAAATATTTTCACTTGGGAAATGACTTTTGAAAATCTCCTTGAAAATTTGCACTATGGCTTTTGGAAAGTCCTTTGCCACTTTCAACAAATTCCTTCTTGCCATGGCATTAGTGCAAATCCTCTCTCCTAACCATTTCCTCACCTTTGGATCATGATTTGCATCAAATCCAGCAAGTTGAACCTCCCCATGTGATTATTTCCATTCAAATTCTATTCAAATAAATTTCTGCCTTCTTTTCTAGCACTTGGAGATTTCCAAAGGAACTCCACTTTCTGTCTTGATTTTTGCCACCAAACCTTTTTCCCCTCCTAGTCCTTTGAACCCTCAACCTAGAACCATGAAGATCCACTGGTCTTCAGTTCAAAATTTTCAAACTACACCTGCTGCAAGTTTGGACCAGATTTGACAAATTTGGTGAAATTCATTCAAAACCTTCTCCAAAAATTCGAAGTAAAATCAGGCAGCCCCTGGGTGCTTTGAGTGGTCATCTCACCAAGTTACAGCTCCAGAAAAATTTATCTCATAGCCAAAACCTTCTGTCGAACACCTGCAGTGCACTGTCTATGTCAAGTTCAGAAAGTTCAGAGAACACTGCAGTGGCTGCTGTCGTTTTCTTCAGAGAAGGACGTCGATCTCGCCAGTGCCACCGCGTCGCCTTGCTCCTCATCCCCGCCCTCTTGTTCCTGCACCGCACGAACGCCTGGCGCCTTGCGGGCGTTGGCGACGAGCAGCAGAAGGTGCGCCGCCCCGTGACCGACGCCGGCGGCGGCTTTGCGGGCGCCAGCGGGAGACACGGCGCCGACGACGCCACCCAGCGCCGCCCAAACCACCGGAGCCCGCCGCGTGGCCTTCCACTCCCCCGAATACGCTGCCGCTCTCGTCGTGAACCGCAGGGCGCGGAGCGCGCTCTCTGCCGCCGTTGAGCCCGTGCGGTCACCTCACCATGGACCGACGCCATTACGCCAAGACCATCTCCGTTTAGCTGTGAAACGACTCCAGTAACCTCCACTGATGCTGCCTGGCCGCTCAAACCACCTGCCAATCCATTGCTCCGCCGTAATCGCTCGCCGGAGATTCTCCGTTCACGGCCACCCCGTCGATCTGCCTATAAATAGAGGCCCCGAGCTTCAACTCGAGCACCCACCATCCCTGCACTCCCCCTAGAGCAAGCCTAGCCACTGGTAGAGCCCCGAGGTGGTCTCCTTCCTCGACTCCGGCCGCCGCGACCCGCCACGGGATCCAGCCCGATTCGCCCCCATGTGTGCTCCTCCGCCTCCATTCTCTTACCAGTAGCTTCACCTTGCATCACTCGTTCTGACCCGCGCCTCAATTCGTAGTTTGCAGCCCTCCACCGGAGTTCCCCATCCTCACCCGAGCCGCCGTCCGCCGGAGATAGTGTCGCCGTTGACGTGGTGCTCCCCGTTGGACGAGTCCACCACCCACCAACGCGGAAGAAGACGCTGAAGCTCTTGGTGCCCTCCGTTTCTCCTAACTCGCCGTGGTTCGACGTCGGCGTCCACCGCAGTCTTCGGGCGCCGGCGAGCTTTTCAAACCTGACATGTGGACCCCGCGTGTCAGCCTCTGTTCTTTTATTCGCGAACCGTTTTCTATTGGTGCCTTCGGGCAATATACGTTTTCTCCTTTGTGCTTGCGCATTCCCAACCGAAGCGTTTTCTGTTTTCTCAGTTAAAACCCTGGAACTTTTCTGTTTCATTACAGATAAGTCCCTGGACAGAAACCTTTATAACTTTTTAATAAAAAGGGATTTTTGAGTGATTCTTTTTCTGACAATCTTCAAATTTTGTCTAGTTTTTTATGGGATTTATTTGAAAATTATTTGGAAAAGTTTCTGTGCAAGTGTTGGTTTTCACGTTAGTATCCGTTTCGTGATTGCCGTAGGTTCCGGGAGAGGTGACGGAGCCGCGAACTTCGCCGAGCTAGACTCCGACTTCTCCGAACCAGGCAAGCATGTTTTGAACATTTGATATGACAGGTGTTTTACATGTTCACGTGAGAGTTTGTGCGTGGCATATGAGTGTCGGTAAATACCTCGTTGCTCGTAAGGCAACGACCCGGTTGTTCCAGAGTAGCGATGATCTCTGATGAGAGATGGCCTAATCATGTGGTGACATGAAGGGCAGCAAGGTGGTACTGTTGTAGCATACCAGCCTTGCGTCATCCGACTTTCCCCGACGTTAACGTGGTTGGAGCCACGTTATCGTTCGTTTCCCGCATGTTCCAAAGTTGCGATGATCTCTGATGAGAGATGGCCTAATCATGTGGTGACATGAAGGGCAGCAAGGTGGTACTGTTGTAGCATACCAGCCTTGCGTCATCCGACTTCCTCCGACGTTAACGTGGTTGGAGCCACGTTACCGTTCTTTCCCCTTTCCGTGCTACCACAGGTCTCATTGCCAGGATGCGGTTTAGTAAGTTGGTAACCTCTTTCCGTGTACACACCAAACAGAGAGGCCGGGATGATGGTACCTTGGCCCAGGATTAAAGCCAGTCATCCGGTCAGGGGGCATGGGTGTTTCCGGTTGGGACCGAGAGGGGGGGCACCCCCTTAGAGCGCGCGTATAGAAATTTGATCCCATGCTACGCGAGGTTGTAGCCTCCCCGTCTCAAGGTTTTTCTTGAACGTCACCGAGGGTGATCCCTGGCTTCGGATGGTTGAATTGGGTGTGTACTGGTTAGACGTGTTTCTTCCAAAACACCGTAGACGGAACTAGTCCCCGTGACTACTGAAATCCGTTGGCTGTGGTTAAGTACAAACTCTGCAGAGTCAATTCTTTCCAAATCATCGTATCCATGATCAAGTAGTGTAAACATTATATCCATATATATCCGTGTGAAAAACTTGTCCCCGGTGAACAAGCTCAAGTGGTAAATTCAGATTTATTGTTATTTCTGTGGATGGACTAACTTTATATTTGTCTCATGCTTGTGATAAATTATGTTCCCGAACTATTGTATTATTCAGCTACAATATAAGCCCTTTATGAGACGTCGCGCAGACGTCCGACTGTGGCGTGTACTCATTTCTCACTTTAAATATAAGCCCTTTATGTGATGTCGCTCAGACGTCCGACTGCGGCATGCACTGTCTTTATTTTCTGTTATAAGCCCTTTATGTGGTGTCGCCCCGACGCCCGACTGTGGCATTATTATTCTGCATTTTCCGCTCGAGGAGTCTTTCAGACACTCGTTTGGCACCCGTATTATTATTCCGCATTTGCCGCTCGAGGAGTCTTTCAGACACTCGTTTGGCACCAGTATTACTATTCTGCAGTTTCCGCTCGAGGCGTCATTCAGACCCTCGCTTGGCCCCCAGTATTTATTATCTCTATGTCTGATCGCACTGGTTAACTTGTTCATATGTTTCATGTTTGCATTCGTTATACCTTATGTCCGAACTGTCTTGCGAGTACTTTCATAGTACTCACCTGGCTTGTTGATTTGGCCAGATGTTGACGAAGGCGATCTCTTGGATGAAGAGTTTGATAGCGCGTCTGATGCCTAGAGGAGTCCCAGTCAGTCCTGCGCGATCCCGGATATTGGTCACTTGTATTGTATACGCTTCCGCCACCCGCAATAAGTCTTCTCGAGCCTCACTCCGACGCTCGATGAGTTGTAGTCTTCTGGAATCATATCACTCGCTTCGCGATGATATTTCCACCACCGTTATTATCGTGGGCTAGTAGTTTGCCACCCTATCCGCCATCTTGTTTTAGCGGCGTGCATGTAATAAATTGTTGGGCAGTCTCTGCTCAACCTTGTATTATATTTAGTACTCCTGGTATTTTTCTTCTGTGACCAAGATATTGTCTACCAGTGAGAAGGAATTCTTCCTCGCTGGTCCGTAAAAGGGATTGGTCTCTCAATAATTATTTTATTGAAAAACCGGTCGTGACATGTACCCGGGGGACGGTTGGGTTACCCATATCTACATTATTGAGAATCCCGTGAATAAGGGGGCACGATCTCTGCTTTGACAAGACGTGCCAATAAAACCACTTCCCGAGACGTGGGCGACGGGCTAGCCAACGGTTGGAAATAATAACCAGGCAGGCGTGATACAATGTCATAAACAGTTGTCAGCAGATGGGACTCGTATAAAATATATAAGTTCTCTCTGCGGTTGTGCGTGGTGTGTAACAGGTCTGGATACAATCATCGCATCCGAAGACTATCTTGGAGTTCGGAAAAGGGGGAACCCGCCTTGCAATGCCGAAGACAATATGCGCGTCGGACTCCTCGTCATTGAAGCCAGGTTCAGGGGCTACCGAGGGAGTCTTGGACTAAGGGGTCCTCGGGCGTCCGGCCTGTTATCTATTGGGCCGGACTAATGGGCTATGAAGACATGAAGGCCGAAGACTATACCCGTGTCCGGATGAGACTCTACTTGACATGGAAGGCAAGCTAGGCGATCGATTATGAAGATTTCCTCCTATGTAACCGACTCCATGTAACCCTAGATCTCTCCGGTGTCTATATAAACCGGAGGGCATAGTCCGGATAGGACGGATTCATTACCATATACTCATAGGCTAGACTTCTAGGGTTTAGCCATTACGATCTCGTGGTAGATCAACTCTTGTAACACTCATATTCATCATCAATCAAGCAGGAAGTAGGGTATTACCTCCATAGAGAGGGCCCGAACCTGGGTAAACATTGTGTCCCCCGTCTCCTGTTACCATCGATCCTAGACGCACAGTTCGGGACCCCCTGCCGGAGATCCGCCGGTTTTGACACCGACAACCGTTTCCTTCCTCTAATGGATATACACATATTTTAGTTGTTGTTGATTACGTTACTAAGTGGGTAGAAGCTATTCCAACTAGTAGTGCTGATCATAACACCTCTATTAAGATGCTTAAAGAAGTTATTTTTCCGAGGTTTGGAGTCCCTAGATATTTAATGACTGTTGGTGGTTCACATTTTATTTATTGTGCCTTCCGTAAAATGCTTGCTAAGTATGATGTTAATCATAGAATTGCATCTCCTTATCACCCACAATCTAGTGGTCAAGTAGAATTGAGTAATAGAGAGCTCAAATTAATTTTGCAAAAGACCGTTAATAGATCTAGAAAGAATTTGTCCAAGAAACTTGATGATGCATTATGGGCCTATAGAACTGCATATAAAAATCCTATGGGTATGTCTCCGTATAAAATGGTTTATGGAAAAGCATGTCATACCTCTTGAATTAGAACATAAGGCATATTGGGCCATTAAAGAGCTCAACTGTGATTTCAAACTTGCCGGTGAGAAGAGGTTATTTGACATTAGCTCACTAGATGAATGGAGAACCCAGGCTTATGAGAATGCCAAACTGTTTAAAGAAAAAGTTAAAAGGTGGCATGACAAAAGGATACAAAAGCGTGAGTTTAATGTAGGTGATTATGTGTTGCTATTCAACTCTCGTTTAAGATTTTTTGCAGGAAAACTTCTCTCTAAATGGGAAGATCCTTATGTTATCGAGGAGGTCTATAGTTCCGGTGCCATAAAAATCAACAACTTCGAAGGCACAAATCCGAAGGTGGTGAACGGTCAAAGAATCAAACATTATATCTCAGGTAATCCTATAAATGTTGAAACTAATGTTTTTGAAACCGTAACACCGGAGGAATACATAAGGGACACTTTCCAGAACGTTTCAGACCCCGAAAAGGAATAGGTATGTGGTACGGTAAGTAAACCGACTTCAAAATAGTTCTAATGGCAATTTTTCTCCGTTTTGGAATATTTAAGAAAATAGGAAAATAAGAAGTAGTCCGGGAAGGACACGAGGCTTCCACGAGGGTGGAGGGCGCGCCCTACCCCCCTAGGCACGCCCCTGCCTCGTGGGCACCCCGTGCGCTCTCCGGACTCCATTTTCTTGGACGATACTTCTTTTGGTCGGTAAAAATTCATTATATAATCTCTCGAAGATTTTGACCACCGTATCACGCAATTATCCTCTGTCAGGATTGTCAAGGCCAGGCATCATGTCGTCCCCCTCCTCCAACAATGGTGACAACGATGCTTGGCTAATGAAGATAGAGCTGAAGAGAGAAGAACCCATGGAGATCAACAAGGATGAAGGGGTCAAGAAGGCCATGGAGGACCAAGTTCCGGTAGCAGAAGACATCCTTCAACTTGATCACAATCTTCTTACCCCAACTGAGTTCGAAGCTTTCAAGATGATTGAGTTAGCTCGTATACAAAACAAGTATCTCACACGTGAAAATATTTTGTTGAAGGAGCATATCATCGCACTCAAGGGCATTATCCGCAAATTGGAGGACCTCTTACGCTCGATGTGCGACTATCCATCATTCTCCATCTCCTTCACTGGCAAAAGAGACATAACCACATGGGTATGGGCACTCCCCTTGGCAATTGCCAAGCTTGGGGGAGGTGCCCCGGTATCGTATCACCATCGCACTCCTATCTTTATCGTTTTTCTTAGTTCGATCCTTTTGGTAATATCTTGATCTAGTAGAATAGAGTCTTAGTATGATCTAGTTTTGAGTTTTGCTTTATGATCCCTCTATGTAATCGAGTCCGTGAGCTATATAATAAAGGTTAGTGTTGAGTCAAGGGCTTGATTATTTTGCTATGATCTTGAGGGAATAAAAAAAGAGAAAGAATAAAAAGAATAAAAAGGGATAATATTGATCTTAGGGAGAGTAATGACTTCACATATAAAGAGTATGATGATTAAAAGTTGTTGAGAGTTGACAAACATAGTTTTGGTCATCGTTGCAATTAATAGGAAGTAATGAAGAAAGAGAGGTTTCACATATAAATATACTATATATCTTGGACATCTTTTATGATTATGGGCACTCATTAAAATATGACAGGCTAAAGAGTTGATGTTGGACAAGGAAGACAACGTAATGGGTTATGTTTTCTTATATCCGAAATAAAGTATATTGTCATGGATCATCCAACATGTTGAGCTTGCCTTTCTCCCTCATGCTGGCCAAATTCTTTGCACCAAGTAGAGATACTACTTGTGCTTCCAATACCCTTAAACCTAGTTTTGCCATGAGAGTACACCATATCTACCTATGGATTGAGTAAGATCCTTCAAGTAAGTTGTCATCGGTGCATGCAATAAAAATTGTTCGCTAAATATGTATGATTTATTAGTGTGGAGAAAATAAGCTTTATACGATCTTGTGATGTGGAAGAAATAAAAGCGACGGACTGCATAATAAAGGTCCACATCACAAGAGGAAATATAAAGTGACGTTCTTTTGCATTAAGATTTTGTGCATCCAACCGAAAGCGCATGACAACCTCTGCTTCCCTCTGCGAAGGGCCTATCTTTAACTTTTTACCTTATGCAAGAGTCATGGTGATCTTCACCTTTCCTTTTTACATTTTATCCTTTGGCAAGCACATTGTGTTGTGTGTGTGTGTGTGTCTATATATATCCAATTGGATGTAAGTTAGCATGAGCTATTATTGTTGACATTACCCTTGAGGTAAATGGTTGGGAGGCAAAACTATAAGCCCCTATCTTTCTCTGTGTCCGATTAAAACTCCGTAACCACAAGTATTGCGTGAGTGTTAGCAATTGTGAAAGACTAAATGATAGTTGAGTATGTGGACTTGCTGAAAAGCTCTTATATTGACTCTTTCTGATGTTATGATAAATTGCAATTGCCTTAATGACTGAGATTATAGTTTGTTGGTTCTCAATGAAGTTTCTGATTCATACTTGACGTTGTGAATAGATTATTACTTGAGCATAAGAAATCATATGACAACATTCAAATATGTTGCTGTTAAAAGAATGATCATGATGCCCTCATGTCCGTATTTTATTTTATCGACACCTCTATCTCTAAACATGTGCACATATTTATCATTATCGGATTCCGCTTGAGGACAAGCGAGGTCTAAGCTTGGGGGAGTTGATACGTCCATTTTGCATCATGCTTTTATATCGATATTTATTGCATTATGGGCTATTATTACACGTTATGTCACAGTACTTATGCCTATTCTCTCTTATTTTACAAGGATTACATGAAGAGGGAGAATGCCGACAGCTGGAATTCTGGGTTGGAAAAGGAGCAAATATTAGAGACCTATTCTGCACAGCTCCAAAAGTCCTGAAACTTCACGGAAGTCATTTTTGGAATTAATAAAAAATACTAAGCGAAGAAACTACTAGAGGGGGGCCACACCCTGGCCACGAGGGTGGGAGGCGCGCCCCCCTGCCTCGTGGGCCCCCTGCTGGCCCTCTGATGCCCATCTTCTGCTATATGAAGTCTTTCATCTGAGAAAAAATCATAAGCAAGCTTCCAGGAAGAAACTCCGCCACCACGAGGCGGAACCTTGGCGGAACCAATCTAGGGCTCCGGCGGAGCTGTTCTGCCGGGGAAACTTCCCTCCGGGAGGGGGAAATCATCGCCATCGTCATCACCAACGACCCTCTCATCGGGAGGGGCTCAATCTCCATCAACATCTTCACCAGCACCATCTCCTCTCAAACCCTAGTTCATCTCTTGTATCCAATCTTTGTCCCAAAGCCTCATATTGGTACCCGCGGGTTGCTAGTAGTGTTGATTACTCCTTGTAGTTGATGCTAGTTGGTTTATTTGGTGGAAGATCATATGTTCAGATCCATTATGCATATTAATACCCCTCTGATTATGAACATGAATATGATTTGTGAGTAGTTATGTTTGTTCCTGAGGACATGGGAGAAGTCTTGCTATTAGTAGTCATGTGAATTTGGTATTCGTTCGATATTTTGATGAGATGTATGTTGTCTTTCCTCTAGTGGTGTTATGTGAATGTCAACTACATGACACTTCATGTTTGGGCCTAGAGGAAGGCATTGGGAAGTAATAAGTAGATGATGGGTTGCTAGAGTGACAGAAGCTTAAACCCTAGTTTATGAGTTGCTTCGTAAGGGGCTGATTTGGATCCATATGTTTCATGCTATGGTTAGGTTTACCTTAATACTTCTTTTGTAGTTGCGGATGCTTGCAATAGGGGTTAATCATAAGTGGGATGCTTGTCCAAGTAAGGGCAGCACCCAAGCACCGGTACACCCACATACCAAATTATCAAAGTAACGAACGCGAATCACATGAGCGTGGTGAAAACTAGCTTGACGATAATTCCCATGTGTCCTCGGGAGCGCTTTTCTCTATATAAGAGTTTGTCCAGGCTTGTCCTTTGCTACAAAAAGGATCGGGCCACCTTGCTGCACTTTATTTACTTTCATTACTTGTTACTCGTTACAAATTACCTTATCACAAAACTATCTGTTACCGATAATTTCAGTGCTTGCAGAGAATACCTTGCTGAAAACTGTTTATCATTTCCTTCTGCTCCTCGTTGGGTTCGACACTCTTACTTATCGAAAGGACTACGATAGATCCCCTATACTTGTGGGTCATCATATGCCGGATGTGATTATTCATGCAACAGTTATAACATAGGGTGACACAAAACTATCTCTAATTCATCAATGTAATGTAGGCATGTATTCCGAATATAGTCATACGTGCTTATGGAAAAGAACTTGCATGACATCTTTTGTCCTACCCTCCCGTGGCAGCGGGGTCCTAATGGAAACTAAGGGATATTAAGGCCTCCTTTTAATAGAGTACCGGACCAAAGCATTAACACATAGTGAATACATGAACTCCTCAAACTACGGTCATCACCGGGAGTGGTCCCGATTATTGTCAGCCGGATCAAAACACATAGTAGGTGACTAATGACTTGCAAGATATGATCAAGAACTCACATATATTCATGAAAACATAATAGGTTCAGATCTGAAATCATGGCACTCGGGCCCTAGTGACAAGCATTAAGCATAGCAAAGTCATAGCAACATCAATCTCATAACATAGTGGATACTAGGGATCAAACCCTAACAAAACTAACTTGATTACATGATAAATCTCATCCAACCCATCACCGTCCAACAAGCCTACGATGGAATTACTCACGCACGGTGGTGAGCATCATGAAATTGGTGATGGAGGATGGTTGATGATGACGATTGCGACGGATTCCCCTCTCCGGAGCCCCGAACGGACTCCAGATCTGCCCTCCCGAGAGAGATTAGGGCTTGGCGGCGGCTCCGTATCGTAAAACATGATGAATGCTTCTCTCTTATTTTTTTCTCCCCGAACACGAATATATAGAGTTGGAGTTGAGGTCGGTGGAGCACCAGGGGGCCCACGAGGCAGGGGGCGCGCCTAGGGGGGTAGGCGCGCCCCCCACCCTCGTGGACAGGGTGTGGGCCCCCTGGCCTTGATTCTTTCGCCAGTATTTTTTATTATTTCTAAAAATAATCTCCGTGAAGTTTCAGGTCATTCCGAGAACTTTTATTTCTGCACAAAAATAACACCATGGCAATTCTGCTGAAAATAGCGTCAGTCCGGGTTAGTTCCATTCAAATCATGCAAGTTAGAGTCCAAAACAAGGGCAAAAGTGTTTGGAAAAGTAGATACGACGGAGACGTATCAACTCCCCCAAGCTTAAACCTTTGCTTGTCCTCAGGCAATTCAGTTGATAAACTGAAAGTGATAAAGAAAAACTTTTACAAACTCTGTTTGCTCTTGTTGTTGTACATACGTAAAACCAGCATTCAAGTTTTCAGCAAAGATTATGACTAACCATATTCACAATAACATTTAGGTCTCATGTTTACTCATGTCAATGGCATAATCAACTAGCGAGCAATAATAAGAAATCTCGGATGACAACACTTTCTCAAAACAACCATGATATGATATAACAAGATGGTATCTCGCTAGCCCTTTCTGAGACCGCAAAACATAAATGCAGAGCACCTTTGAAGATCAAAGACTGACTAAACATTGTAATTCATGGTAAAAGAGATCCAGTCATAGTCATACTCAATATAAATTAACAGTAATGGATGCAAATGACAGCGGTGCTCTCCAGTTGGTGCTTTTTAATAAGAGGGTGATGACTCAACATAAAAGTAAATAGATAGGCCCTTCGCAGAGGGAAGCAGGATTTGTAGAGGTGCCAGAGCTCGGTTCTTGAAATAGATATAAATAATATTTTGAGCGGCATACTTTCATTGTCAACATAACAACCGAGAGATCTCGATATCTTCCATGCTACTCACATTATAGGCGGTTCCCAAACAGAATGGTAAAGTTTATACTCCCCCTCCACCAACAAGCATCAATCCATGGCTTGCTTGAAACAACGAGTGCCTCCAACTAGCAACAGCCCCAGTGGAGTTTTGTTTGCAATTATTTTGATTTGATTTGCATAAAGCATGGGACTGGGCATCCCGGTGACCAGCCATTTTCTCGTGAGTGAGGAGCGGAGTCCACTCCTCTTGAGAATAACCCGCCTAGCATGGAAGATACAGACAGCCCTAGTTGATAGATGAGCTATTCGAGCATACAAAACAGAATTTGGTTTGAAGGTTTAGAGTTTGGCACATACAAATTTACTTGGAACGGCAGGTAGATACCGCACATAGGAAGGTATAGTGGACTCATATGGAATAACTTTGGGGTTTAAGGGATTGGATGCACAAGCAGTATTCCCGCTTAGTACAAGTGAAGGCTAGAAAAAGACTGGGAAGCGACCAACTAGAGAGCGACAATAGTCATGAACATGCATTAAAATTAATAAACATTGAGTGCAAGCATGAGTAGGATATAATCCACCATGAACATAAATATCATGAAGGCTATGTTGATTTTGTTTCAACTACATGTGTGAACATGTGCCAAGTCAAGTCACTCGAATCATTCAAAGGAGGATACCACCCTATCATACCACATCACAACCATTTTAATAGCATGTTGGCATGCAAGGTAAACGATTATAAACTCCTAGCAAATTAAGCATGGCATAAGCAACTATAATCTCTAATTGTCATTGCAAACATGTTTATTCATAATAGGCTGAATCAGGAACGATGAACTAATTATATTTACAAAAACAAGAGAGGTCGAGTTCATACCAGCTTCTCTCATCTCAATCAGTCCATCATATATCGTCATAATTGCCTTTCACTTGCACGACCGAATGATGTGAATAATAATAATAGTGCACATGCATTGGACTAAGCTAGAATCTGCAGGCATTCAATAAACAGGAGAAGACAAGGCAATACGGGCTCTTGGTTAAATCAACAATAATGCATATAAGAGCCACTTCAACATTTTCATTATGGTCTTCTCCTCTCGACCCCCAAAGAAAAGAAAAGAAATAAAACTATTTACACAAGAAAGCTCCCAACAAGCAAAAGAACAACAAGAAATCTTTTTGGGTTTTCTTTTAATTATTACTACAACAACATGAAAAGTAAACTAGCTAAAAGCTACAACTAATTTTTCTTTTCTTAAGGTTTATCAAACACACAAGAAGAAAGCATGAAAAGGAAAATAAACTAGCATGGATATTACAATGAAAAAGTATGAGCACCGACAACTAGCATGAGTGTGTGGACATTAATGTAATGTCGGTGAGAAATACGTACTCCCCCAAGCTTAGGCTTTTGGCCTAAGTTGGTCTATGGCCACGGTTGGCCTGGCGGATATCCAAAGTTATAGTTGGGGTCGTACTGTGATGGAGCCTCGGGTTGCCACTGGTTGGCAATCTCCTCCGGATCCCACTGGTAAACAGACTGTCGTGGAGGAACAAATTGTAATTCCGGCTCTGGCTCTGTAGTTGGTGTGGGCTTTCGGTAGGCATGAATAGCCTCCGGCAGAACAAGGTACTGGTCTGCAGATAAGTCAAACAAGGAAGGAGCAGGCAAAGTAATAATCTCAGGGCGAATTTTATCAAATATCAGTTTGTACTTAAGCATCCTTTCCCTATTCTTAACGATAAAATCATGTGCTACCATACTCTTATAGTCTAGAAAAACAGGAGGCAACAAGTTTTCTTCTTTCTCATAATGCCTAATAGGTATGTTAAAATGTGCAGCGAGGCGCGAGGCAAAGATACCTCCCAAGATGGGGCCCTTAGTACGGTTAAGATTTAACCGCTTTGCAACAATAGCACCCATACTAAATGTGTCATCACGGAATAAGGCATGGCACAAAATAACAATATCAGGGGCACTAAGGTTGCCACAGTTTCCATGACCAATTAAGCATCTACTAGCAAATATTGCAAAGTAACGTAAAACAGGAAAATGTATGCTAGTAATTCTTGCATCGGAAACCTTCCTAGTTTCCCCTACAGCAATTGTGTCAATAAACCCCTCCACATCGTTACGATGTGGTTCCTCTACGCTGCACGAAAAGGGCAACTTGCAAACCTCACAAAATTCATAGAGGGACATCTCCTTATACTCATCATATAAATAGAAATCCACCGAAGGTGGTGACCTCCTAGCATGGAAATGAAAATTTTGCACAAAATAATTAAGAGATACTGTTCGCGTTGGTCGCGGAGGAAGTCGGTGAGGCCTGCATTCTCAGCCAACTCATAAAAATCATCATAAATCCCGACTGCTCTCAAGAAATTGTCAAGGCCATTCACAAGGCCGAACTTCCGTGGTGCGAGGGAGATTATATTTGGGCCTCTCGTCTTATTCACTTTGCTTATCCTTCGAGCTTCGGCTCGAAGAACCCCTCAAAAGTCTCTTCATCATTTTCTGAAAATTTCTGAAATTTTTAGTAACTTCAAATAAAAGTGAACTAAACTCAACAAAATTAATAGCAACTACTCCCACAAGTGCCTAGAGACTATATCATGCATTAGAACTACTTGGGACCATATAAATTTGACATGCAAGCTTAAGAATAGGGTCACCTAGGCAGCAAAAATTTGCAATGAATAAAGCACTAGAACAAAAACTAATTGGACCATTGGAGGAGTCACATACCGAAGAACAATCCCCCAAAGCAGTTTTGTGAGTGGAGCTTTGAGCTAGGAGATCAAAAATCGCAGCAAAATGAGCTAGAACTCGTGCTTGAGCTGGTTGGTGATTTTTTGGGAGGAAGGAGTGTGTGGTGGCTGGAATAAGTGGAGGGGAGCCACCATGGGCCCACGAGGCAGGGGCGCGCCCAGGGGGTGGGCACACCCTGGACCCTCGTGGCCAGGTGCTTGCTCCCCCTACTGTGTTCTCAGTGCCAGATATTCTCAAATATTCCAGAAAAAATCATATTTCATTTTCAGGGCATTTGGAGAACTTCTATTTTCGAGGTATTTTTTATTGCATGGATAATTCAGAAAACTAACAGAAAATACTATTTTTGCTTTATTTAATCTAAATAACATAAAGTAAAAGAAGGGTACAGAAGGTTGTGCCTTCTAACTTCATCCATCTCATGCTCATCAAAAGGAATCCACTAACAAGGTTGATTAGGTCTTGTTAACAAACTCATTTCGAATAACATGAAACCGGAGAAATTTCGAATAACACTATGTTACCTCAACGGGGATATGCACATCCCCAACAATAAGAATATCGTATCTCTTTTTGACAGTAGGAAGAGGAAATTCAAAACCTCCAATAATAATTGATGGAATTTTCCCAATAGAATTGATACTGTGGACTTGAGGTTGTTTCCTCGGAAAGTGTATCGTATGCTCATTACCATTAACATGAAAAGTGGCATTGCCTTTATTACAATCAATAACAACCCCTGCAGTATTCAAAAAGGGTCTACCAAGGATAATCGACATACTATCGTCCCCGGGAATATCAAGAATAACAAAGTCCGTTAAAATAGTAACGTTTGCAACCACAACAGGCACATCCTCACAAATACCGACAGGTATAGCAGTTGATTTATCAGCCATTTGCAAAGATATTTCAGTAGTTGTCAACTTATTCAAATCAAGTCTATGATATAAAGAGAGAGGCATAACACTAACACCGGCTCCAAGATCACATAAAGCAGTTCTAACATAGTTTATTTTAATGGAGCATGGTATAGTTGGTATTCCTGGATCTCCAAGTTTCTTAGGTATTCCACCCTTAAAAGTATAATTAGCAAGCATGGTGGAAATTTCAGCTTCCGGCATCTTTCTCTTATGTGTAACAATATCCTTCATATACTTGCCATAAGGATTCATTTTAATCATATTAGTAAAACGCATACGCAAAAAGATAGGTCTAATCATTTCAGCAAAGCGCTCAAAATCCTCATCATCCTTCTTCTTGGATGGTTTGGGAGGAAAAGGCATGGGTTTCTGAACCCATGGTTCTCTTTCTTTACCATGATTCCTAGCAACAAAGTCTCTCTTATCATAACGTTGATTCTTTGATTGTGGGTTATCAAGATCAACAGCAGGTTCAATCTCTACATCATTGTCATTACTAGGTTGAGCATCAACATGAGCATTATCATTAACACTATCACTAGGTTCATGTTCATCACCAGATTGTGTTTCAGCATCAGAAATAGAAATATCATTGGGATTCTCAGGTGTGTCAACAACAGGTTCACTAGAAGCATGCAAAGTCCTATCATTTTTCTTTTTCTTCTTCTTAGAAGGACTAGGTGCATCGACATTAATTCTCTGAGAATCCTGCTCAATTCTCTTAGGGTGGCCCTCAGGATACAAAGGTTCCTGAGTCATTTTACCACCTCTAGTCATAACTCTAACAGCATTATCATTTTTCTTATCATTTAATTCATTGAGCAAATCATTCTGAGCTTTAAGCACTTGTTCTACTTGAGTGGTAACCATAGAAGCATGTTTACTAATGAGTTTAAGTTCACCTTTAACTCTAGACATATAATCACTCAAGTGTTCAATCATATAAGCATTACGTTTTAATTGTCTACCAAAATAAGCATTGAAATCTTCTTGCTTAACCATAAAATTATCAAACTCATCAAAGCATTGGCTAGCAAACTTAGTAGGCGGGATTTCAGCTTTATCATATCTATAGAGAGAATTTACCTTTACTACCTGTGTCGGGTTATCAAGGCCATGTATTTCTTCAATAGGTGATGAATTAAGACCATGTATTTCTTCAACAAGAGGTAACTTCTTAACATCTTCAGCTTTAATACCTTTTTCTTTCATAGATTTATTTGCCTCTTGCATATCTTCAGGACTGAGAAATAGAATACCCCTTTTCTTCGGAGTTGGCTTAGGAGTTGGTTCAGGAAGTGTCCAATTATTTTCATTGTTCAACATATTATTCAATAGAATTTCAGCTTCATCAACAGTTCTTTCCCTGAAAACACAACCAGCACAACTATCCAGGTGGTCTCTGGAAGCATCGGTTAGTCCATTATAAAAGATATCAAGTATTTCATTTTTCTTGAGAGGATGATCAGGCAAAGCATTAAGTAATTGGAGATGCCTCCCCCAAGCTTGTGGGAGACTCTCTTCTTCAATTTGCACAAAATTATATATTTCCCTTAAAGCAGCTTGTTTCTTATGAGCGGGGAAATATTTAGCAGAGAAGTAATAAATCATATCCTGGGGACTACGCACACAACCAGGATCAATAGAATTAAACCATATCTTAGCATCACCCTTTAATGAGAACGGGAATAATTTAAGGATATAATAGTAGCGAGTTTTCTCGTCATTAGTGAACAGGGTAGCTATATCATTTAATTTAGTAAGATGTGCCACAACAGTTTCATATTCATAGCCATAGAAAGGATCAGATTCAACCAGAGTAATTATCTCAGGATCAACAGAGAAATCATAATCCTTATCAGTAACAAAAATAGGTGAAGTAGCATAAGCAGGATCATATTTCATTCTAGCATTCAAAGATTTTTCTTTCAGCTTAGCTAATAATTTCTTAAGATCACTCCTATCATTGCAAGCAAGCAAGTCTCTAGCAGTTTCTTCATCCATAACATAACCCTCAGGCACAACAGGCAATTCATATCTAGGGGGAGAATCTTCATCATCACTTTCATCAATATTATCAGTTTCAATAATTTCATTCTCTCTAGCCCTAGCAAGTTGTTCATCAAGAAATTCACCAAGTGGCACAGTAGTATCAAGCATAGAAGTAGTTTCATCAGAAGTATCATGCATAGCAGAAGTGGCATCATCAATAACATGCGACATATCAGAATTAATAGCAGAAGCAGGTTTAGGTGTCGCAAGCTTACTCAAAACACAAGGTGAATCAAGTGCAGAGCTAGATGGCAGTTCCTTACCTCCCCTCGTAGTTGAGGGATAAATTTTGGTTTTCTCGGCTTTCAAGTTCCTCATAGTGACCAGTAGATATAAATCCCAAGTGACTCAAAGAATAGAGCTATGCTCCCTGGCAACGGCGCCAGAAAATAGTCTTGATAACCCACAAGTATAGGGGATCGCAACAGTTTTCGAGGGTAGAGTATTCAACCCAAATTTATTGATTCGACACAAGGGGAGCCAAAGAATATTCTCAAGTATTGGCAGTTGAGTTGTCAATTCAACCACACCTGGATAACTTAGTATCTGCAGATAAGTATTTAGTAGCAAAGTAGTATGGAAGTAACGGTAACGGTGGCAAAAGTAACAGTGATAGTTTTGTAGTGATTATAACAGTAGCAACGGAAAAGTAAATAAGCAAAGAACAATATGTGAAAAGCTCGTAGGCATTGGATCGGTGATGGAGAATTATGCCGGATGCGATTATTCATGCAACAGTTATAACATAGGGTGACACAGAACTAGCTCCAATTCATCAATGTAATGTAGGCATGTATTACGAATATAGTCATACGTGCTTATGGAAAAGAACTTGCATGACATCTTTTGTCCTACCCTCCCGTGGCAGCAGGGTCCTAATGGAAACTAAGGGATATTAAGGCCTCCTTTTAATAGAGTACCGGACCAAAGCATTAACACATAGTGAATACATGAACTCCTCAAACTACGGTCATCACCGGGGGTGGTCCCGATTATTGTCACTTCGGGGTTGCCGGATCATAACACATAGTAGGTGACTAATGACTTGCAAGATAGGATCAAGAACTCACATATATTCATGAAAACATAACAGGTTCAGATCTAAAATCATGGCACTCAGGCCCTAGTGACAAGCATTAAGCATAGCAAAGTCGTAGCAACATCAATCTCAGAACATAGTGGATACTAGGGATCAAACCCTAACAAAACTAACTCGATTACATGATAAATCTCATCCAACCCATCACCGTCCAGCAAGCCTACGATGGTATTACTCACGCACGGCGGTGAGCATCATGAAATTGGTGATGGAGGATGGTTGATGATGACGATGGCGACGGATTCCCCTCTCCGGAGCCCCGAACGGACTCCAGATCAGCCCTCCCGAGAGAGATTAGGGCTTGGTGGCGGCTCTGTATCGTAAAACGTGATGAATCCTTATCTCTTATTTTTTTCTCCCCGAACACGAATATATAGAGTTGGAGTTGAGGTCGGTGGAGCACCAGGGGGCCCACGAGGCAGGGGGCGCGCCCAGGGGGTAGGCGCGCCCCACCCTCGTGGACAGGGTGTGGCCCCCTGGCCTTGATTCTTTCGCCAGTATTTTTTATTATTTCTAAAAATAATCTCTGTGAAGTTTCAGGTCATTCCGAGAACTTTTATTTCTGCACAAATATAACACCATGGCAATTCTGCTGAAAACAGCGTCAGTCCGGGTTAGTTCCATTCAAATCATGCAAGTTAGAGTCCAAAACAAGGGCAAAAGTGTTTGGAAAAGTAGATACGACAGAGACGTATCAATGTGTGGAGTAATAGTAGTAGATGCAGGCAGGAGTCGGTCTACTTGTCACGGACGTGATGCCTATATACATGATCATGCCTAGATATTCTCATAATTATGCACTTTTCTATCAATTGCTCGACAGTAATTTGTTGACCCACCGTAATACTTATGCTATCTTGAGAGAAGCCACTGGTGAAACCTATGGCCCCCGGGTCTATTTTCCATCATATAAGTTTCCAATCTATTTTTACTTTGCAATCTTTACTTTCAATCTTTATCATAAAAATACCAAAAATATTATCATATCTATCAGATCTCACTTTTGCAAGTGGCTGTGAAGGGATTGACAACCCCTTTATCGCGTTGGTTGCAATGTTCTTATTTGTTTGTGTAGGTACGAGGGACTTGCGTGTGGCCTCCTACTAGATTGATACCTTGGTTCTCAAAAACTGAGGGAAATACTTACGCTACTTTGCTGCATCACCCTTTCCTCTTCAAGGGAAAAACCAACGCATGCTCAAGAGGTAGCATCGGCATGGCGTGGTCAACGATGTCAACAAACGACAACATCGAAAGAGGGATGTACGTGTGGAGGCTGACAGTAGGGACCCACATGGTCCATGGCCGCATGCAAGCAGGTACCCCTTATTACGCCCAAAAAATGAATCCTCCCCATGACAGCTGGGACCCACCAGCTATATCTTCGCACGAAATGAAGTGCCTCCTTATTAAGTGAAAAATAACGGTTGATCCCAATGACAACTGGGGCCTGATACGTCTCCAACGTATCTATAATTTGTTACTGTTCCATGCTATTAATGTATCAATCTTGGATGTTTTATACTCATTAGTAGCAACTTTATATCAGTTTTTGGGACTAACCTATTGACATAGTGCCACTGCCAGTTGCTATTTTCTGCTTGTTTTTTACTTTGCAGAATATCAATACTAAACGAACTCCAAATGCCACGAAACTTTTTGGAGATTTTTTTCTGGACAGAGGACACCCATGGAGACAAAGAAGTGCACAGGAGGAGGCCCGTGGGGCCCACTAGGCACCAGGGCGCGCCAGAAGGCCCAGGCGCGCCCTAGTGGGTAGTGGGCACCACGGGAAGCTTCTCCACCCCCATCCACCTCTATATATACTCTAAAATCCCAAAAACCCTAGGAGGATTGACGAAATACTTTTCCAGCCGCCACAAGTTCCAGAACCACGAGATCCAATCTAGAGGCTTTTTCCGGCATTCTGCCAGAGGCGGCAACAATCGCGGAGGGGTTCTTCATCATTCTTGTTGCCCCTCCGACCTACTGGTCTGTACGTAGTAGCTAGATGGCTTCTTCTCTCTTCTTGACCTTCAATACACTGTTCTTCTCGATGTTCTTGGAGATCCATTTGATGTAATGACTTTTTGCGGTGTGTTTGTTGGGATCCAATGAATTGTGAGTTTATGATCAGATCTATCCATGAATATTATTTGAGTCTTTGCTGAACTCTTTTATGCATGATCTTTATAGCCACGTATTTCTTCTCCGAAACTTTGGTTTGGTTTGGCCAACTAGATTGATTTTTCTTGCAATGGGAAGAGGTGCTTTGGGATGGGTTCGATCTTGCGGTGTTCAATCTCAGTGACAGAAAGAGACATGACACGCATGTATCGTTGCTATTAAGGATAACAAGATGGGGTCTATTCCTACATGAATAGATCTTGTCTACATCATGTCATCGTTCTTCTTGCATTACTCCGTTTTTCCATGAACTTGACACACTAGATGCATGTTGGATAGCGGTCGATGTGTGGAGTAATAGTAGTAGATGCAGGCAGGAGTTGGTCTACTAATCTTGGACGTGATGCTATATACATGATCATTGCCTTGGATATCGTCATAATTATTTGTTTTTCTATCAATTGCCCAATAGTAATTTGTCTACCCACCGTATGCTATTTTCTCGAGAGAAGCCTCTAGTGAAATCTACGGGCACCAGGTCTATTTCCTATCATATTAAAACCAAAATACCTTGCTGCACTTTTTGTGTGTGTTTTTGTTAGATCTATTTATCAAATCTCATACAATTTAATCAATCTCAATATCAAGGAGACAACCCCTCTTACGCGTTGGGTTGCAAGTTTTTTGTTGTTTGTGTGCAGGTGCTATTTACATAGTGTTGCTTGGTTCTCCTACTAGATTGATAACCTTGGTTTCATAACTAAGGGAAATACTTACCATTGTTGTGCTGTATCATCCCCTCCTCTTCGGGGAATTACCAACGCAAATACAAGCAATCAGGAAGAATTTCTGGCGCCATTGCCGGGGAGACATCATCAACATCTATCAAGTTCCTACGCACAAACTTTCATCTCCTTGCAATTACTTTATTTGTCATTTTCCTCTCGTTTTCATCTCCCCCACTTCTAAAACGTTTTTGCACAAATACAAAAATATTTTTCGTTTGCTTTTTGTCGTTTGATCCTTTGTTTGCTTGTGTTCTTGTTTGCGTAGTCACAATGTCTCAAGAAAATACCAAATCGTGTGATTTTTCCAATACTAATAAGAATGATTTTATTAGTACTCCGATTGCTCCTCCCACCGCTAGTGCGGAGTCTTATGATATTAATGTCGCTTTATTGAATCTTGTTACAAAAGAGCAATTTTCCGGTAATCCTAATGAGGATGTCGTGTCCCATCTAAACACTTTTGTAGAATTGTGTGATATGCAAAACAAAAAAGATGTGGACAATGATATTGTGAAATTAAATTGTTTCCCTTTTCTTTGCGGGATCGTGCAAAAAATTGGTTTTCATCTTTGCCACAAAATAGTATTGTTTCTTGGGACAAGTGCAAAGATGCTTTCATCACTAAGTATTTTCCTCCCGCAGAAATTATTCCCCTTAGCAATCAAGTCATGAATTTTAAGCAACTTGAGCATGAACATGTTTCCCAATCTTGGGAAATGATGAAGTTGATGATAAGAAATTGCCCTACTCATGGTTTAAATATGTGGATGATCATACAAAATTTTTTATGCGGGATTGAATTTTGTTTCTAGAAATCTTTTAGAATCCGCCGCGGGTGGTAATTTTATGGAAATTAATTTGGGTGAAGCCACTAAATTGCTTGATAATATTATGGCTAATTATTCACAATGGCATACCGAAAGAGCTCTTACTAGTAAAAAGATCAATTCTCTTGAAGAAATTAGTACTTTGAGTGAAAAGGTTGACGCTCTTATGAAATTGGTTGCTAGTAAAAATGCTCCTATTGATATTAATGATGTTCCTTTGTCTACTTTGATTGATAAAAATATTGATCCCGTAGATGTGAATTTTGTCTCGCGAAACAATTTTAATAACAATGCTTATAGAGGTAATTTTAATCCTAGGCCTTTTCCTGGAAATTCCTCTAATAATTATGGCAATTCCTATCGTAATTCTTCTAATAATAACAATAGGATGCCCTATTATCTTGAAAGTTATATTAAAGAATTTATCAATGCTCAAAAAGTTTTCAATACTATGATAGAAGAAACATTGAGTAAACTTGATGATATGTCTAGGAACATTGATAGAATTACACATGATGTGGAAAATATCAAGATTAAAAAATTTCCACATAAGGTTGATAGTAATGAATAAATTAAAGCTTTATATGTTTCTATAGGTGAAAGTAAGAAAAGAACCGCTATGCTTAGAGCTAAAAGAGAATTTTTAGAAAGAGCGTTTTCGCCCGATTGCTTTCATAGTAATGATGAAGATGTTAAGATGATTGGTGTTTCATGTATTGATTCCTTGTTTAGTAATGTTGAAATTGATAATAAGAGGACTGAATAAGAGTGACCTTTAGCTCGAAGGTGTCCTCATAATTTGGAGGGGGAAAATCTTGTTGAAAAAATTGATAAAAGTGGGTTTGGAGAGGTAAAAACTTTAATTACTGATGTGCCCACTCTGTTGGATTACAAAGACTTTAATTATGATAGTTTCTATTTGATTGAATGTATTTCTTTGTTACAATCCATGATAAATTCACCCAATGCCTATGAACAAAATAATGCTTTTACTAAACATATTGTGGAAGCGATGATGGAAGCTTTAGAAGAAAAATTGGAAGCGATGATGAATGGGAAACCATCATTAAAGTCAAGATTAAAAATTATGAGTGCACTGCTTTATGTGATTTGGGTGATAGTGTTTCCACAATTCTGAAATCTTTATGAGATGTGCTTGGTTTTACCAATATTGAAGAGTGTTCTCTTAATTTGCACTTGGCGGATTCTACTATTAAAAAGCCTTTGGGAATAATTAATGATGTTATTATTCTTGCAAATAGGAACTATGTGCCCATAGATTTTATCGTTCTTGACATTGATTGCAATTCGTCTTGTCCCATAATACTTGGTAGACCATTTTTATGAGCTATAGGTGCCGTGATTGATATTAGAGAAGGGAATATTAAATTTCAGTTTCCATTGAGAAAGGGTATGGAACACTCCCCTAGGACTAGAATTAAGCCACCATATGAATCAATCATGAGGGCAACCTATGGAGCAAAAACTAAAGATGATAATACTTGAATCTATGCATTATGCCTAGCCAGGGGCGTAAAACGATAGCGCTTGTTGGGAGGTAACCCAATAGTTATCTTTGATTTTTTATTTTCTTTCTATTCTTCAATAAATACACAATTATACTTCTATAATGATTGTGTTTTCCATGTTTTAATTAGTGTTTGTGCCAAATAGAGCCTTTAGGATGTTTTGGGTGATAGTTGATTTGATCTTGTTAGAAAACAAAAACTTTTGCGTCCAGTAGCAGAATTGTTAAAGATCACTGAAGCGACAAAAAACTCTGATTTTTTTACACAAGATTGATATACAAATTGCCTACGTTGTCTTAATTTTCAGATTTTTTGGCGTTACAGAAGTATGGTTAAAGTTCAGATTACTACAGACTGTTTTGTTTTTGACAGATTATGTTTTTGTTGCGTTGTGTGCTTATTTTGATGAATCTATGGATTGTATCGGGGGTTATAAGCCATGGTAAAGTTAGAATATAGTAGGTATAATGTAATAATAAAATATGAATGGGTTTGCAATAGTACTTAGAGTGGTGATTTGCTTTATTATACTAACGGATCTCACGAAGGTTTTTGTTAAGTTTTGTGTGATTGAAGTTTTCAAGTTTTGGGTGAGATCACGATGGATGAAAGAATAAGGAGTGAAAAGAGCCTAAGCTTGGGGATGCCCATGGCACCCCAAGGTAATATTCATGGAGAACCAAGCAACTAAGCTTGGGGATGCCCCGGAAGGCATCCCCTCTTTCTTGTAACGACCATCAGTAATTTTACTTGGAGCTATATTTTTATTCGTCACATATCATGAGTTTTGCTTGGAGCGGCTTGTATTATATGAGTCTTTGCTTGTTTTGCTTTTTAGTTTGTCACAATCATCCTTGCTGGACACACCTATTTGAGAGAGCCATGATGATGCTATGATTTGTTAGAATTGCTCTTGGGGGGCATCGCACACGGCTAGGAACAATTGATGTGTGTTCTAGGAGTGCCCTCCCCATGTATATAAAGGAGGGAGAGGGAGGAAGGCAGCCTAGGGCGCGCCGAAGTAGGAGAAATCCTACTTGGGCCCTAGTCCAATTCGCCCCCCTTACCATATTTGGACAAGGGGAAAGGAAGGAGGGGGGAGGGGAAGGAAGTAGGAGTCCTACTTCATACTTTCCTTTTCCTCCTCTCCTTTCCCTTTCTCCCCACGTGGCTGGCCCTATAGGGGGCGCACCAGCCCCTTGTGGGCTGGTGTGTTCCCTTACTTGGCCCATTAAGCCCATATCTTTGCCGGGGGTTGCCCGGAACCACTTCCGGTGACCTGGTATTACTTGGAACACTTCCGGTGTCCAAATACCATCGTCCTATATATGAATCTTTACCTCTCAACCATTTCGAGACTCCTCGTCATGTTCGTGATCTCATCCGGGACTTCGAACAAACTTCGGTCATCAAATCACATAACTCATAATACAAATCGTCATCAAATGTTAAGCGTGCAGACCCTACAGGTTCGAGAACTATGCAGATATGACCGAGACACATCTCCGGTCAATAACCAATAGCGGAACCTGGATGCTCATATTGGCTCCTACATATTCTACGAAGATCTTTATTGGTCAAACCGCATAACAACATGCGTTGTTCCCTTTGTCATCGGTATGTTACTTGCCCGAGATTCGATCGTCGGTATCCTCATACCTAGTTCAATCTCGTTACCGGCTAGTCTCTTTACTCGTTCCGTAATGCATCATCCTGTAACTAACTCATTAGTCACATTGCTTGCAAGGCTTATAGTGATGTGCATTACCGAGAGGGCCCAGAGATACCTCTCCGATACTCGGAGTGACAAATCCTAATCTCGATCTATGCCAAGTCAACAAACACCATCGGAGACACCTGTAGGCATCTTTATAGTCACCCAGTTACGTTGTGACGTTTGATAGCACACAAGGTGTTCTTCCGGTATTCGGGAGTTGCATAATCTCATAGTCAGAGGAACATGTATAAGTCATGAAGAAAGCAATAGCAATAAAACTAAACGATCATTATGCTAAGCTAAAGGATGGGTCTTGTCCATCACATCATTCTCTAATGATGTGATCCCGTTCATCAAATGACAACACATGTCTATGGCTAGGA
Organism: Triticum aestivum; assembly: GCF_018294505.1. NCBI lineage: Eukaryota > Viridiplantae > Streptophyta > Magnoliopsida > Poales > Poaceae > Triticum > Triticum aestivum. The sequence goes on from NC_057799.1 coordinate 541,241,405, forward strand.
AACTTAACCATCTTTGATTAACGAGCTAGTCAAGTAGATGCCTACTAGGGACACTCTGTTTTGTCTATGTATTCACACATGTATCAAGTTTCCGGTTAATACAATTCTAGCATGAATAATAAACATTTATCATGATATAAGGAAATATAAATAACAACTTTATTATTGCCTCTAGGGCATATTTCCTTCATTCCAATCAATCTATCCTAGAGTTCGTACTAAAATAACGCCAAGCTATTCTTTCTGATCAATCTAACCAAGAGTTCGTACTAAAATAACACCATATGATACACATCAACCAACTCTAATGTCACCTAGATACTCCAATGTCACCGCGAGTATCCGTGAGTTGATTATACGATATGCATCAAACAATTTCAGATTCATAATACTCAATCCAACACAAGAAACCTCAAAGAGTGCCCCAAGATTTCTACCGGAGAAACAAAGACGAGAACGTGCACCAACCCCTATGCATAGATTACCCCAATGTCACCTTGGGAATCCACGAGTTGAGTGCCAAAACACATATCAAGTGAATCAATATGATACCCCATTGTCACCACGGGTATTCATAGCAAGACATACATCAAGTGCTCTCAAACATAAAAGTATTCAATCCGATAAAACGAAATCTCAAAGGGAAAACTCAATTCACAACAAGATAGAGAGGGGAAACACCATGTGATCCAACTATATTAACAAAGCCCACGATACATCAAGATCGTGACATCACAAGAACACGAGAGAGAGAGAGAGAGATTAAACACATAGCTACCGGTACAAACCCTCAGCCCCGAGGGTGGACCACTCCCTTCTCATCATGGTGGCCGCTGGGATGATGAAGATGGCCACCGGTGATGATTTTCCCCTCCGACAGGGTGCCGGAACGGGGTCTAGATTGGTTTTTCATGGCTACAGAGGCTTGCGGCGGCGGAACTTCTGATCTATCGACTCCCCTAGGGGTTTTGGAATATTTGGGAATTTATAGGATGAAGAGGCGGTGCGGGAGGCCATCAAGGTGGGCACAACCCACCAGGGCGCGCCTGGCCCCGCAGGCGCGCAGGTGGGTTGTGCCCCCCCTCGGGGCACCCCTCTGGTACTTCTTTGACCCAATTTGTGTCTTCTAGTCCATAAAAATTCTCCAAAAAGTTTTGCTGCATTTGGATTCCGCTTGGTATTGATTTTCTGCGAAGTAAAAAACAAGCAAAAAACAACAACTTGCACTGGGCACTATGTCAATAGGTTAGTCCTAAAAAATGATATAAAGTTGCTACAAAATGATTGTAAAACATCCAAGAATGATAATATAACGGCATGAATACTTCATAAATTATAGATACGTTGGAGACATACGCATATTTAGTTCTCCAGGTGTGGTTGAATTGACAACTCAACTGTTAATAAATGCAAATATTTTTGGCTTCCCTTATGTCGAATCAATAAATTTGGGTTGAATACCCTACCATTAAAAACTGTTGCGATTCCCTATACTTGTAGGTTATCACATCGCAAACAGTTCGTATCATTTTTGACGGTTTTCTCACAACACCGTTTGCGATTAATGTATCACACACAGTTTCATCGAAGGGTCTCTGATTGTAGTGTCACGTGTAGCATTCTGCAGTAGTGTTTCCTTGTCCTACTATGCATTAACTCAATCAAATCCTACCGAAATCATATCAAGCGTTCAATCAAATCAAGAAATATTACCAAAATCTCAACCGAATCAAAACTTTTCTTGCATTCCACCAAAACCTCAACTAAATCAAACGTGTCCTTAGCTTCCCCTAACCATGCTCAAATCAAATCTTACACAAAATATGGTGGGTGTAACATATATGTCGGACATGATTGGTGTTGAAACACTAGAATGTGTATGCCCCGTTGCAATGCACGGGCAATTGTATATATAGTCAGGAGTTGGTACGTTCACCTCACCTCTTCCCCCGGCTCCCTACGTTGGATTTTCCCCTCTCCACACCCTCTTCTTTCTTGTAGATTTTTTTTGTAATCTCAAGCAATGCTACATAAAAAATAAAAATAAAGTAAGTTGAAATAATCTAAACCAAATAGTACTTTACTTTCCTTGTCCTACTTATTCCCTCCCTCAATTCACTTGTTCCCAACCTGTGGTTGGATGGTTAGAGGGACAGTGGTATCTCAACCCACCAAGTTTCTAACAATGCGCTTTCAGTGGGATGAGACGTTTCCATCAATGACGAGGCGCCTACGGTGACTTCGTAAATCGCAATATAATATGTCGACTCAGTCTCTCAAAGGTGCTCATAGGGGTAGGGTGTGCGTGTGTGCATTCATAGGGGTGAATGTATGCGCGTATGTATGAGGGCTCATGTGTGTAACATGCTAAAAAAACACTTGTTGTTTTCTCACCCGTGCATATCCCAAATTCGTAGGATCTCACAGTGATATGGAAACTAATCCTTTTTTCGTTTGGCAAATTTAAACATAGTACTCCTGGCTTCAGATTCCCCATATTAAAAAGGAAATAAATTATCTGACCAAGTGTCTTGCCTAATCCATCAATGTATACAATTTGATAGTACTAAATCTTCTTACAAGCGCTACCAAGTATGGGCATTAACATATGTGGTGAGATTGGATTGTGTAGGTGGTGACAGTGGGTGAAGGTATATATGAGACGCGATTGATGTTGAACCCGAAGAATTCTTCCAATAATCAGTTTTTTTGCGGAAAGACTTTCAATCTATTTATCTTCAATCATGGTAGTACAACAGACACTAGAAATAATAAGAATTACATCCAGAACCGTAGACCACCTAGCGACGACTACAAGCACTGAAGCGAGCCGAAGGCGCGCCGCTGTCATCGCCCCTCCCTCGCCAGAGCCGGGCAAACATTGTTGTAATAGACAGTCGGGAAGTCGTCGTGCTAAGGCCCCATGGAACCAATGCACCAGAACAGCAACCGCCGCAGATGAAGAGTGGTCGACCAAAATAGCACCTATTCGCCGCAATAACTCGTCAGGCCGAATAATTGGCCCATCAGACTGATATAATCGGTTGCCATACCGATTAATCGTTACTGGCCCATTAACTGATGGGCAAAGAAAGCCCCAAATTTAGGCCCGTAACCCCTCCCGCTCCTCAATAGCTAGGGTTCGACCCTCCTCCAGCCCCGTCCCGCTCCTCCCATCCCTTCCCGACCTGGCTGGCGGCTGGCCAAGTCCTCATCGACACTAGCCACCGAGCTACACTGCTCCAGCACCTCCGCTGCTGGTCGCCTGCCTAGTCCCCATCCCCTCCCGATAGTTGCTCCCGATTACATGACTCGTTGGCTACTCAGCATCCCCTCCTGGCGGCTGCTTCCCATCTCTTCCTCCATGGCATCACCGGCAAGCAAGGTACTGCCATCTTCTTCCTCCCTCTCAGTGGATAATCCATGTAGAGTATGTATGCCCCGTTGCAACGCATGACCAATTAGCTAATAGAGGGAGTAAAGAGGATGAACGTGCATGAGTGGGTTATAGCGGTCAGGTTTTCCCTTGGTTTTCTCGATGTGCCAAGCATGGAATGGAGGCGGACGAAGGTTGAGCGAAACGTTATGTCTTTTTTAGGTAGTATATATATAGATGTAGATAGAAGATAAATTGATTTGGCGTGTATGGTAGTGAATCGTCTGGGAATGTTGGAAACCGTTTTGACTAAAATTATTGGGGCAATTTTTTATTGATGATTGATTTTGTTATTAGGCAATGGATCTGCTGGGAGACACGTAAGTGCATCCTAACAAAGAAAGAAAAGAGATATGATTGAATCAACGCTTCCCAAACTGAGTGGGGTTGCGGTCCAAAAGAAAATATTACTTTAGTGGAGCCGGAAGGAGAACGAACGATGTATGAACTTCCTTTAATAATTAATAATACAATTTACATACTCCAAATCCCCAATCTACAAAACCTACTTCCTTCGTTCCTTTATCAAAGGTGTATATTTTTAGGCACGATGACCAAGGCAACAAATTATAGATACGTTAGTACAAAATTATCCCTGTCATATTTGATGATTACTGACAAGTAAACCAGTTATGCTTTGAAAGAAAGAGATACATGCAATTAGGGGAGGGATACTTTCCTTCTTTTTCTATAAAAAGAGATACATAAAATCAAGAGGGAGATACTTTCCTTTTTTCTACAGGGATAAAAAAGGGATTATGATGAATTAGAAGAAATGCATTTTATATTGTGAAATTTTATCAAAAACTGATACATCTTATATAAAGGAACAGAGGGAGTAGTAGCAAATGCAAATGCAAAGCACTTCCCGAGCAAATACGAAAACAAAATTCAAACCTCGAGCCCTCGAATGTTCGTTCTACTACTAGGCCTGTAGCCTGTTGGCTAGGCGCAGACGGACCAACCAACCCACTCCGCTGCCGCTTCGGTTTCGCCCCCTCCCCCTCCCCGTCGCCCCTTCCTCTTCCCGAGAGCGAGGACCGAATTCCATCAGACACACCCCCGTTCCCCCTGTCCCCTCCAAACCCTCGCCGCCGATGGCCGGCGGCTCCTCCTCCCCCTCGCCGGCCTCCGCGCTCATCCAGGTGCGCTGCGCGGGCTGCCGCGGCGTCCTCGCCGTCGCCCCCGGCATGACGGAGTTCATCTGCCCCAAGTGCCAGATGGCGCAGCGGCTGCCCCCGCAGCTCATGCCCAATCCCTCCTCCTCCACGCCTTCCCCGCCCAAATCCTCCGCCGCCCCCGCCCTCCCCGCTCCGCCGCAGCACCGGAAGCGGGCGTCGCAGGCGGCACAGACGTCGCAGGCGCATGGGGTGGACCCCACGAAGATCCAGCTCCCCTGCGTGCGCTGCCAGGCCGTCCTCAACGTGCCCCACGGCCTAGCCAACTTCCGCTGCCCGCAGTGCGGGGTCGACCTCGCCGTGGACCTCTCCAAGCTCCAGAACTTCCTCACCGCCGCCAGCAACGGCGCACCCCCAGCGTCAGTCCCCGTGCCCCCGACGTTCCTCCCGGTGTTGCCGCCAGGCATGCTGCAGCCGCCACAGCTGGTTGCTGTCACGACAACCGTCCCTATTGGTCTGCCCGCCACAGAGCCGCCCGAGGAGATCAATGAGGTATGTTGATTGGTGGGTGGTATGGCATGACATCATGCGTGGAGGCGTCGAGCAGTTTAGCATCACACAATTTATTGATTCATGTCGCATTCTCCATTTGTTCAACACGTGCGTCTGCTAAATAGTGTGCGCGAAATGTCCGTGGCATTTCTCATAAACATTCAGCTGCTCTGGTGGTGTATCCAATGTCTCCATGTCTGCCTCATTGGTGTATAATCGGGCTCGCAAACTTGCACTTACTGGGATTTTTTCAAACAGGTTGCAATTGATGTTGAGCGCGATGAAGATGAAGGTGGTACCGTCGGCGAAACTTTCACTGACTATGTAAGAATTCCATTTACTTTCATGGCTCAGTCTGCACTTTGTGGAAATGCTTTGCAGTACTTACAGTTATTACTATTTTTATACCTAATTCCTTTATAATTTGCCATATTTCCACTTATCCAGAGGCCTCCCAAACTATCTCTTGGTCTGCCTCATCCGGATCCGGTAGTAGAGACTTCTTCGCTGTCAGCTGTACAACCTCCTGAACCGACTTATGAGTTGAACATCATGGATGAGTTGGATCAAACTAAGACATTATCTTGCTTACAAATCGAGACAATAGTTTATGCTTGTCAGGTTTGTTCACATTCTATGATTTGGCTATTATTTTATTTGTACCATCACACCTCTTGTAAATCCTTGTGTTGTTGTATGACAGCGGCACCTTCATCATCTCCCTACTGGTGATAGAGCAGGTTTTTTTGTTGGTGATGGTGCTGGTGTTGGTAAGGGCCGGACAATTGCTGGATTAATCTGGGAAAATTGGCAACAGGGAAGGCATAAGGCAGTGTAAGACTTTTGTTAATAATTCCCATCCAGTCAATGCTCTGCTGAACTGTTAAGATTTTCTGCCATTATGTCGTCTTCACCACACCTTTAGCTGAATTTTTAGTTGCGATTTCCAGGTGGGTATCGGTTGGTTCTGACTTGAAGTATGATGCTCGAAGAGATTTAGATGATGTTGGTGCAAAATGCGTGCAAGGTATGGAACCTATTAAATTGAATGACATTTCACCTCGAGTCAATGCCATCTGCATTGCACCAACTGTGTGTGTGACCCCTGCGGATCTACATGATAGCATCTTGAACTGTATGTGGATTGACATGTGGATTTAACAACACAACATTTATCTAGAAAATGCTAGCAGGGAGTGATTAAGTGCGACTGTTATTTTAGGTAGAATTTAATAAACGGTATATGTTTCAATCTAGCAATAGATGCATCATAACGGACCATATATTTACTATACCGCACTCCAAATAATCCATAAAGTTAATGCAAAAATGATATAGTAAATAATTAAATATATATATACCCCATTGCAAATAGTTGGCAGGAACTGGGAACCTGTTCCTGAGCCTGTCATTGAAACTGAAACTCTTCTGAGTCTTCTTCTTACTCCCTGTAGCAGTAGCCGTAGCACCGTAGCCCAGTCACCCGTTCCATATCTGCTGCCTGGTCATGACTAATTGAAGTTGCCAATTCGGTCCTATGGCGACTTGACTTGACAATTTGCTACATGGAAATTACTGTGTATCTTCTCAAGAAAATGCAAAAGCTACGCGTCTCTATGCTTTGAAAAAACCGAAGAGCTTAATGACAAGCCTAGGACCAGGGCACCAGGCCATACGTACATAAACAATACACTCATGGATCGACTACCATTCTCGGAAAATTAAGGTTGGATTGTCGCATCAGGCCGCGTCCACAATCTTGCCTCTGTTGACTGCATATGGGCGCTGGCCAAGGCATTTCGTGCCTTCCAGATGCACCAAGGCAAACTGGAAGAGCAACACCATTCCTTTCCAGTGGCTGTGTGTGGGGTGATTTTGCATAGTTTTAAATTGTCTATATGTGATTGGATGTGGTATGTATGTACATCCCTGTTAAGTATGCATGAATTCATTATGTTCTAAATTTGAAATATTAAGTTCTAAATTTAAAATACCGCACACAGTACGAATGGGTATCTGTGGCACATTGAAATACTACAAGCGAAATTTAAGCAATAAATCATAGCATCTCGATGATAGAAGTGCATGTATTTGGTATAAGTTTTCCTGCTTGGAAATAAACTACATGAAGCATATAAATTACCTAAACATAATATTTTGTTTGCAAACGATTGGCAGGATTGTAGAAGGATCACGATCCTAAGGATCTTATGATCAGGATTAGGAAAACTTATGATCCTAAAAATGACATGTCTCAGAAAGGTCCAGTATAGGGATAATGATAACCTTGGATAAAAGAGAATATATAACCTTTAGTCCTTTACAATGACTTCTGCCTGAATATTGGCGCTATCCTGTTTAGGTAATTAAGTGTTTGAATACCAAGGATCTCGACAGGCACTGTCCATACATGACTTTGTAGGAAGTTGTGAGGAGCATCATGTATTGATAACATTTGATCATACTACTCCTGTCATTTGCGATTTGCATCCTTGAGAGAAATTCTCCACGGAAAGTAGTTTTTGACTTTTTTCTTCCTACTGCTAGGCAGATTGTTTTGTGTACTCAGTTTACGCTTCATATTCTTTGCCAAAAAAAGTTTGCATTTCATATTTATGGCTGATATTTACAATTGATATTGCTATATTTGTTATGCAGTGCATCCTTTAAATAAGCTACCATATTCTAAGCTAGACTCGAAGGCCATTGGGATAAAGAATGGCGTAATTTTTGTTACTTACAGCAGCTTGATAGCATCATCCGAGAGAGGCCGTTCTCGTTTGCAGCAACTAGTCCAATGGTGTGGACATGAGTTTGATGGTCTCATAGTGTTCGATGAGGTAATTTTCTTGTACGTAGGAAATGAGATTTTTTTTCTTTTTACTACAGATTTGCTCTAGATATTTATATTTGCAGTAAAAAGAAAGAACTAGCAGAGCTGAATTTTATCTTTTTTTTTCTGCTGCGTTTGTTTTGTAGCCATATCTGTATAGCTGAGTGTATTTTGTGCTCAATTTATATTTTCCTTGCAGTGCCACAAGGCCAAAAATCTGATTCCTGATGCAGGGAGCCAACCCACCCGCACTGGTAAAGCAGTTCTTGAGATCCAGGTTTGTCTATGGCTGGAATCATAATCTAGCTGGAAATTAAGTCTTCACTGTTCTCTATGTTTCCAACTTTGTGAATGTTAGAAATATCCTTAATACTAACATGTTTTAATCTAATCTGAACATTAGGGTATTCTTTTGTAATATTTTTAGAAAAATAAGGGCCTTCTGATGGGCTGATTGCCATGATATGATGGATTTCATCAAGTTCTAGGGGTTCATTCAGTATAAGAGTATGCAATCTAGCTTAATCTGTTACTGCATGCCAAGTATTTTTGTTTTCACAGTATGAAAAAAAAATTACAATTTTTAAGTGTGCATGCGCAACACATATCAGAGTTCAGTCAATATAAGAGTATGCAATCTACCTTAATATGTCGCTGCATGCCGTGTTTTTGATTTTCACAGTATGAACAATTTTTTTGATGCGTTTGTGTTAAGTTTTCACCTGCAATTTATATCATGCTAAACGTTTAATGTCTTTCAGAAGTAGCTGACAACATTTACTGTGGGTTATCCTTGTCTTATTTTAATAACTTAAATTTTACGTAATAAACAAATAGTGAAGGCACACAATACTGATGGCATTAACTGAATTTTGCTGCCATCTGATATTGGTACGTCATGTTTGAAAGAATATATATTTGATATATGCATGTTGAATTAATACTATGACATCATCTATATGACATAACAGGAAAAGTTACCTGAGGCCCGTGTTGTCTACTGCTCAGCAACTGGTGCATCAGAACCACGGAATTTGGGCTATATGGTTCGACTCGGACTCTGGGGGGACGGAACATCATTTCAGGATTTTCCGCAATTTTTAGGTTAACTGATTTATCCTTTTACTTGAATCTTTCATGTAACAATTAGTTGAAAGCATATGCTTAAGTTGACAGCACAATAAGTAATTGTTTTCCTAACTAACTAGATTGGGCACTGCAGCACAAGCTGCATAACACAACATAGCAATTGCAAGCTGTCCTTAAATATGTTGAGATCACACAGTAGGATCATCTGACTTCACTGTGCAGAAAATGACTTGGTTGGCCAGAAGTTTTAGAAATAGACTGCTAATATAGTTGTTGGGTAGTATCTTTGGTTTATTGCTGCTTCGAGTAATTCAAGCTCCACCTTTAATTAATCTAAATCATCATTTCTGGAGTGCACTCTGTGGTTTTCAGTTTTCTTTGCAAGACAGTGAGTGAGTATTTGGGTTTTGCGTTGGATTATGTTAGGCAGTTACTTTGTGTTCCCTTTGGATTCTGCGAGTCATTTTAGTGAAGCATTGCATGCCTTATGCTTAGAAGGAACTGCTGTAAAACCCAGTAGAATTTATCAAATGTTGTAGTTCTTCATACTTTATGCAAACATATGCAGGTGCTCTTGAGAAAGGTGGTGTGGGTGCCCTTGAACTTGTTGCCATGGACATGAAAGCTAGGTTAGTGGTCTTTCCAGATCTCATGCACCATGACATGAAGAGCCCATATGAATGGGTACCAATTACCATGTGTCAATTGTGCTGTGTATAAATGGGAAATCAACTGGAATTCATCTGCTCTAATGTGTTTGAACTATTAGCTGATGCATGTTCTTTTAATCAGAATGATATATTGAGTACTCCTTTCATTAAATGTCTTGCAGGGGTATGTATGTTTGTCGTACACTAAGTTATAAGGGGGCTGATTTTGATACTGTGGAGGCTCCTCTTGAGGAAAGAATGACGGTAAAAACCATAAAATATCAGTGTATATTTTTTTTGTCTTATAGCTTTATTTTTGGTGGTATGGTCGCTTTGCACTTTCATGTCTTCCCGTCAATTTTTGCTTATCCATAAAGTAAACTCTTTGTAGTTTGTATTCCAACTTGTTGTTTGTTTGTGTTTGAGAAAATGTTTATTTGTAATGATATTCATGTGTTACAACAAGTAATTGATTTTAGGCTCTCTATCCACTTTTTAACATAAAAGACTATTAGCTTACGATAAAGTTGCTTTATTTTTATCTACAATGCAGAATATGTACGGAAAGGCAGCCGAATTCTGGGCGGACTTGCGCCTTGAGCTCCTGTCAGCAGGTGAAATCTCTGGAGAAGAGAAAGGTGTTTCAAATCAAATATGGCGGCTATATTGGTCCAGTCATCAGGTGTTGCATCCTTAAATTTTCTGGAAACGAACTTATTGAATTTTATTACCTTTGCAATTCTGCATCTTTTACAGTTCCATGACTGCATGGTTAAGTCATTTTTTGCTCTTCTATTTTGGCACAGCTTACAGTATAGCATAAGGAATATCCTAGATAATTGCCCCACATGCTAAAAAGTACTTACACTGTTACTCATATAAAATTGATGGCTACTTTTTGCAGCGTTTCTTCAGGCATATGTGCATGTCTGCGAAGGTCCCTGCTGTTGTGAAGTTGGCTAAGGAGGCTTTGGCTGAGAACAAATGTGTGGTGATTGGTCTTCAGAGTACTGGAGAGGCTCGAACAGAGGAAGCTGTCACAAAATATGTGCGTTCATGTTTCCTGCTGAACATCTCAAATCTCTCTCTCTCTCTCTCTCTCTCTCTCTCTCTCTCTCTAGCGTTTGTAGCAACTTACAAAGTGACTGCTTGATTATTTCAAATATGAAACAGGGTGTTGAAATGGAAGACTTTGTTTCTGGTCCCCGGGAGCTTCTTCTGAAGCTGGTGGAAGAAAATTACCCTTTACCTCCAAAACCTGATACTTTTCAGCAAGGTTTGTGCTAGTTGTTTTAGCATGTTAACCCTAGCCAGGTTTTATCGACTTCCACATCGTTAGTCCTTGTTGCATGCAAAGTACTGTGTGTGACACATGAAATATTGTTACCTAGAAGGCGAGAAGTTAGTGCTCACTCTAGTGATATTTCCTTTTACTGGTCAACTATACATTTTCTGTTATATCCATTATCACTCGCATAGTCGCATAAACAAACTAATGGGTATGTGACCCTTTCATCTAGGGAGCTGGAGCATCCTGTTTAGGGGTGTTTCATTATTTCATTTTGCGTCCTCCCTGAATCATTTTCATTTGGTCATATCTTGTTTCAGGTCTTTTGGTTATTCTAGTTGTCTGCTTCTTTACTATTTAATTAAATAAGCTATTGTAGGTGAAGAAAAAGTCACGGAGATCCAGCGTAAGCGGCATTCTGCACAAGATGTATCTTTTAAAGGGCGAGTTAGGAAAGTAGCAAAAATGGAAGATGTGAGCGATGATGATAGTGGTGACTATTCTCCATGTAAGTTTTTTTGGGGATCACTTGATTATAGTCTCAGCTGCCAGCCATGTAGCAAACCTTTTATTGCTTATTAGTCAGTAGTGCAGTTCCAGGTTGTGTCACTTTCTGTTATAGCATAGCTGTATTGAAACATTAATTTAAATGCCAGCACAAATATGATTTTGACCAGCCTTTCAATGTAAACTGTTCGTGTAACATGTATTCTTGTACTGGATACAGCTGTCAATATACTTGCTGGGAACATCGTGGCAACTTTTGGAAATTAGCAATTCAAGTTTTGTTCATGTGAAAGTACTTTCATTTATGACATCGGATACAGCTGTTAATGTACTCATTGGGAACAACATAGTTACTGAAATCATCAAAAATACTTGTATAATCTATATTCTCAAAGACGACGAGGAAATAGTTTTTTTATAGCATAGAAAAAAAACTTACTTATATCTGTAAGAATTATGGACTCTGACTTGATTATACTTTCTCTAGACAGAAGAAAGAAACTAACCGACTTAAAATATCTTGGTGGATAGTGGGTTAGACACTCTGGGCAGCAGCCTATTATTCTCATTGCTCAATGCTATTACACAAAGTTAGGTTGTGTCTATGATGTCGCCTCGCCCTCAATGCTATCACACAAGGGTCTGGAAAGGCTATGTAAAAGTTATAGGTGCAGCTGTTGCTAACTATTTGAAGATCAGAAATCAAGGTCTACAGGGTAGTGTATGACGGTGTTTAGTGTGTGTAATATGCTCAGGAATGTTTACAGAAATTAAATTTAGTAACTTGAAATAAACATTTGAAAAAGGAAGTAATGAACGGAAAAACTAAAACGTGTGAGGCAGTATGAATATAACAGTGGAATATATATATCCCTATATAGTGTGGGAATAACTTCAAACATGAGCCAGTGGTGGAGAGTTGGCAAATCCTTACGCTACTAACCTTTGGATTGCTCCTCTGTTGCACTAGATTGTGCCACATGGAGTTCAGCCTCCCATAGCCTAGACATTTTTCGTTCCTCCTAAAGCCTTCTATCTCCCTCCATAGTCCTAAGTCCTAACCCCCTAAATGAATCTCCCGGGCCTATCTGAAGTCAAGAACTATCTAAAAGATGCTAAACGGAAGAAGAAAAAAGTGAGAATAACAGCAGGTGCAAGCAATATAAATGATGCATGATACTGACAGCATTACATTTGGTCATTTGCTAATCTGTTTCCTCTACACATCGCCTTTTGGAGGCTAGATAGATGCAAATGTTTTGACATGCGAAGCATGTACCTTTTACTAGTAATGGATGAAAAGATGAATAATGAGGTCTAAAAGTGCTAGCATAGAACTTGCCCTCTGCCTTTGTGCTGTTTCTCTTCAATCTTGATCACTGATCAGGTAGACCATAAACCAATTATTGCTTTACAGGCACACATGGAACAATCAAGATGATTAGATGGGAATGAGTTCCCCCCAAAAAGAAAACAATAACTGGATGGGAAAGCCCCTGATACAAAAGGAAATAACTACAAAATGTTCCTTGCAGTATTTAGCAATAAGATGCATAATAAATGTGCAAGAAGGTTCCCTTTGAAAATTCAAATATGCAACAATTGATTACTCAAGAAAGCAGAAACATCTCTTTAATGCTCATTACATGCTATCGATTACGTGTCCGCTATGTCTGTGTAGGTTGCAACTATACTTGCTGAGACAGCTGCTTTTAGCAGCCACAACAATGCTTTATTATAGTGTGATATTTTGAGACAGAGCTATTGCTACTTGAGTACTTCTGATTAGATATGCTGAACTTATTAATTTATATTCTTTTGATAATTGTTAATCTACTTATAATGTTTCAGCTGAGTCATCAGACCATGAATCATCAGAATCGGATGAGGAGTTCCACATGTGTCAAATCTGCAACTCAGAGGAGGTGACTTTTATTGTTTATTATTTGGTTCTTTTGTGTTAAATAGGATCATACGGATCTATATTGTTGAATACAAATTCAGGTCTGTCAGATTCTTTGACATCAATGCTCTTAAGTTATACGGAGTGCCATTCTTTTTGCAACTTAACCTCATGACCGTGGCTGCTTTCGTACTTCTTTCTTCCATATTTGTCAGTACCATTTGCTGTTTAATATTGTGATTAGTTATAACTGATAACCATGCCAAAACCACTGTAGAATGTTGGCAGGAGAATATGATATCTGTGGAAGTGAAAATTCATTTGAGTTTTTTCTTGTAAAGTTCTTTTGTACTCCCTCCGTTTTTATTTACTCTGCTTATCAGCTTTGTCTTAAGTAGACTTTGATCAAGTTTGTACAAAAAAAATTAACATCCGCAATACCAAATCAATACCATTAGAATTAACATTGAATGTATTTTTGGATCATATATATTTGTTATTGTGAAAGTTCATATTATTTTATATAAACTTCATCAAACCTTATAAAGTTTACTTGGGTGTAAATAAAAGCGGAGGGATATAACAATATCTTTATTTTCAGGAGAAGAGTCTATTGCTCAATTGCTCTGGTTGTTCTCTACGTGTTCATCCTAGCTGTCTGACACCACCTTGGACTGGTATGTTGACTGATGATTGGTCATGCTACTCATGTAAGAAGATAGAAGGCCAGGAAATGGAGCATGATGCTAATGTAGCTGATTTTTCAAAGAGGTATTTCGTGTATTTGATGAACCACAATGCTCATCAGCTTATGATCATCTGCACGATTTATAAATGCTGTGTTGTGTCTTATTGTCAGGTATGACTCCGCAGTAGAGAGAAAGTTGAAGATTTTGGATGTCATACGTTCCTTGGATCTCCCTAATAATCCTCTGGATGATATCATTGATCAGGTAATTTTAGCTTACTTCTCGTAGGAATGTTGATTATCATAATCCTGGTTCTCTCTAATTTCTGAGCTTGTATTGGACTTTTCTGTATATTGAAGTTCAGAATCAACTAATGTTTGCAAAGATTGTCATTCCCAACCCAATTAGTGGTGGCCAATGTGGCCCTAATAAAGTAACGATTTAATTCATACCACAATATGTAATGCCTTTGGATCCTAACATAGTATTTCCGGACTCACTCTTTGGGGTGAAGTGAGGCCCAATATCCTGAGGTCCAACGAGTTCCCATGCAGGGGACTGGCCTTTTTTTTTAGAGATTTCAGACCTTGGAGCATTACAAATATTCTCATACACCTACCTAGGTTTCTTCTAGTATGAACTGATAGGATTGTATGATGATTCTCTATTTCTTTCTTGCTTTCTGGATATTTTGGTATATAACTATTATAAATGGTGAGTGCTAGGGTAATGGATGGTATTACAATATTGCATTTCAGAGCAGAAGAAAGGGATGTCGAGATGTAAAACCATTTGTGTACTGCTTGAGTAAGCATTGCTGGAAGAGCTTCCTTGTTGGCATCTGTTTTTGCCTGAAGATGAAATCTTATATCTAGAACTTGAAATTTATGTGTAAAGGGATATGTTGTGTAGATTTTAATTAAACCCATTCTCTGCTTTAGGCTATAACATATTAAGAACATTCCATTTTATTTGAATTTTGTAGCTAGGGGGGCCTGACAAGGTCGCAGAAATAACTGGACGACGTGGTATGCTAATAAGAACTTCAGATGGAAAAGGCGTTATTTATCAGGCGCGGAATGCGTAAGATAGCTTACTTATGTTATTTGTTTTACATTTTTCTTGTCAGCTATACCATACGTGTATATTTTTTTGCTTGTAGGAAAGAAGTCTCAATGGAGATGATCAATATGCATGAAAAGCAGCAGTTCATGGATGACAAAAAACTAATTGCAATTATATCTGAAGCGGGATCAGCTGGTGTTTCCCTACATGCTGACAGAAGGGCAAAAAACCAGGTTTTTGTATCTCCATTTTTCCCATCTGTTGCAACTACACCAATCATCTATTTGTAATGATGCTAAAAATGCTTAAACAAAATTTGCAGAGAAGGAGAGTACATGTAACACTAGAACTCCCCTGGAGTGCAGACCGTGCAATACAGCAGTTTGGGAGAACACATCGCTCTAATCAAACATCTGCACCGCAATATAGGTCTGCTGTTTATTCATATGTCAAGGCTTTCTTGTAGATCTAATTTGTAAATTTGCACTTTTGTTTCTGAAGTTATAATCCTCTATTCCGGTACGAAGTTTTAAACTATGACTAGAATCAAGATTGTATGGTATTGTCTGCTTCTGCATGAAAAGTTAGATCTAGATTGGATTTTTTTCCCACTTAGCGATAGAAGCAACTATCAAGGATAGGTAGAACAATTATTAACTTGTCGATGTATTATATGTAACTGCAGATGTTTATCACCTGGAATCTGGAACGATTGATGATTTGCTAATGCATATGTGTAGAAACAGTATTAATGTATATATTTTCCAAATCTGCATAACAATGAGTATGCACTTGTTTTCTACGCAATATGTTGCCTTCTAAAAGGCTTATGCAGGCTACAGATAATTTCTTGTAATTGTTGAAATTAGCAGGTTATAGGTTCTGCATGACAGGCTATGTTTCCTGTCTACCATCAATTATGTCTTGTAATGGTTTCAATGTGATTCCAGAAGCCTTATAGAGAAATCTAGTCAACAACAATTTCACTGGACTTGTTGGTCTCACAGGGTTAGTAATTGCTATGCACGCAACAGAAATCACACAGTACTCAAATGCTGAGATAATCAAGCAAAAGTTATTGTTCAGTGTGTGAGGGTTGCCCTTTGCTATATATATTGGTCGTCCTGGCACAGTTCATGTTGAATTTATTTCTTTTTCACACTATTTTTGTGATCTAGACAGTAGAATGAGTTACATATCCTAATAACAAATCTGGAAATCCAAATGTAGGCTTCTTTTTACAAATCTTGGTGGTGAAAAGCGATTTGCATCAATTGTGGCAAAAAGACTCGAGTCTCTTGGAGCTTTAACACAAGGCGATCGCAGGTTTTTGCTGGTCTCAACCAACTTTGTAATAAGCATCAACATTTCTGACCCTAGATTTCAACATCTGCAGGGCTGGACCTTCTCTAAGTGCTTTCAACTACGATAGCACTTATGGGAAAAAGGCGCTAACCATGGTGTATAGGGGAATAATGGAGCAGGTTTGTATACTTTCAGTTATTTTTCAGCAATTTCCCCTCTTTTTCATGCCTTATACACCATTCTAAGAGTTGGTTTCAAGGTGACCAGGATTCTTTTCCAGTTGTTCCTCCGAGGTGTTCTGACAACCAGGCCAGCATCGAAGAATTCATTACTGAGGCAAAGGTTGCTCTAGTATCAGTTGGAATTATAAGGGATGCCACAGTATGTAAGTTTATCTAAAGACCCGGTTCCTTTCTGTTTTTATGCCTTCATATGTATGTTTATCTAAAGACCTGGTTCCTTTCTGTTTTTATGGTTTCATTGCTAAATGAATTCTGTATATGTGTGCATTTTTAAAGCTTAATGTGCTTACATTTCCGCCTATTTTTGTCACCTATTTGCTACTCCCTCCGTCCCATATTAATTGACGCCCAAATGGATGTATCTAGCACTGGATACATTCATTTCAGCGTCAATTAATATGGGACGCAGGGAGTATCTTTCATCTGTTTTTTTTCCTGGCATAAGTTGTTAATACTCCCTCCGGTCCTTTTTTGTTTGCATCTAAGAAAATCCCGTTTTTCCCACAATGCTCTGCGCCATAGCATATTTGTGCTGCTCTTTCCAATAGTACCCCTCTGATCCCTTCCGTTTCGAACGCACGCGAAGCCGCACTAATTCCCATCTCTCTCTCTCTCTCTCTCCCCCATATCCCTCGTCCCTTCCTGCTCATAGGACATGCAACAGGGTGAGAGATTGGTGCGGATGCAGAGAAGATTTTTCATAGAGAGCCGTGTGCAGAGAGATGGAGAGGAGAGAGAGTGAGGAGTACGTGGGTGCGAGAATTGGAGGCTGCAGGCTGAGCCAATCGTTCGCATGCGCAGAGTAACTACGCAGCGTCTCCTCCGTAGCAATCCAGGGGCAAAATAGTCCTTTTTTTGCTGAACGCTCCTCTCCTTGGTATGTGGGCTGGAAGTTAAACGCAAACAAAAAAAAGACCGGAGGGAGAACAAGGTTTGGTCTTTTGTCCTTCTTGGTAATCTTGCATAGTTATTTGAGTTTGATGTTAAATGTCAGTCTTCAGATTGATCATAAACTGAAGTTGCACCTGTCAGTATGATTTACAATTTGTATGTCCTATTCTATCTCTTGTCAATAGAAAAAGGTCTCACTAAATGATTTCTTCAGGCAATGGTAAAGTTGCAGGGAAGCTTTCTGGTCGTATTGTTGATGCAGATATGCATGACGTTGCTCGCTTCCTTAACCGCCTTCTGGGATTGGCTCCTGACATCCAGAATAGGTGAGTTTTCATGCATGACTTCTGAATAATTGGTTGGCCATGCATGCTAACACTTTCTACGAGCAGGTTGTTTGATCTCTTTATAAGCATACTTGATGTTGTCCTTCACAATGCACGAAGAGAAGGGCAGCTGGATTCTGGAATTGTTGATATTAAGGGTAAGAATATTGAATTGAAAGAGCCACCAAAGGTAATGCTTCTTTTTTATCCTTTTCTTGGGAGCTTTTACTTCTGTTAACCATAAAGTCACAATGCGAGTTTTGCTGCAGACCGTTCATGTTGATAGCTTGTCTGGTGCTTCAACAATACTATTTACTTTCACCATTGATAGGGGAGTTACCTGGGAGGTAAGAAGAAACATTTGGCTCAATCATTTGTTCTTTCATTGATAACATTGTGGGCATGATTGCTAGTTATACTTAAGTGCAAGAAACACCTGTTCTATACTGTAATATTTATCATTTGTGCATGAATTCTTTCATGAACATGTTAACGTGTGAAGTCGGCAAAGGCAATGCTTGATGGAAGAGAGAATGATGGTGCTGGTTCTTCTAATGATGGGTTTTATGAGTCCAAAAGGGAATGGATGGGGAGAAGACACTTCACTCTAGCTCTTGAAGGGTATGTTGTGTTGAATGATGAAGATATATATTTTTCTTCTTCGAGAAAACGCAAAGACTTTGAATTATTTGGCTATTTTAATGAGCTATATATTTGCATTGTTTAAGAAGTATCCCCCTTCCATTGATGGCGGGAGGGAATTAGAAAAGTTGGAATCTTTGCAAGAGGTATAAATTTGAAAATACCATCTTTGGTGAGAATTACTTGTAGGACCTAGGGGGCACACATATTTTGAGAAATTATAAGAGAACTACGCTGGTGTAGCCTTGGCGGAACACAAAAAAACATTCTTCTATATATTACCTTAAGTGTGACAATATGTGTCCACTACATAGGGACATGTTACTTCCTTACCTGTTTTGCCTTGCTGGATTGAAATGCTATGACGGGAGACAAATGATTACCAGTGCTTGCATGATCTCATTTGACAAGCTGCCTTGGTGGCATCACACGGCTCCTTCTCTTGATGCTTCAACCAGCATGCCATCCGGCGATCCTGTCCTGTCGATTGGCTAGCTCGCAGCCCAGTCCACGCCACAACTGCGTCAGGTTATCGCTGTCTGGTGGGGCCAAATTTGCCAGTTCTATAGCACCCTCAAAAGTACCATTTTTTTGCAAGTTCTTAGTGTGATCCGTTGATACTTCCACAAGAAAGCTAAGCTTTGAGAACATACTCTTTAAGAAAAGAAATGTGATTAGAAGGTCAATTTATTTATTGGCAACAATGTGAGATTGGAATGCGGTTTGGTGTACGAGTGATTCATGTAAATATATATGCGGTGTTTACTTGTTCTCCTTTCATGTGAAATCTGTTTGATCTGATTGATGACTCGAGTTTATATTGTTCACACACAGCTCAACTGAAGGAATATACAAGATAATTCGACCTGCTATTGGTGAAGCATTAAGGTATTTTCTGTTCATCATAACTTTTTTTCTCGCGCATTTTTTATGTGATTTTTTTGAGACGCATACTGCTTCACGATCACTATCTATAGCCACCATGTAGCAACCTAGAAAGACATTGTCTTGTGTAAATGGCGTCAATTCATATTTATTATTGCCGCTCCATTGCAGGGAGATGCCTTTAAGTGAACTGAAGGGCAAGTACAGGAAGGTGTCATCAATAGACAAAGTTAGCAAAGGTTGGCAGGATGAATATGATGTTTCATCGAAACAGGTAAGATGATTTTTTCTTTTTGATTTATAAACAGTTTAACATGATGACATTTTCCTAAAAACTCTGGTGTGGACGAGGATTAAACCTATGACCTCAGTCATGCAGCTTTGCACTTGATTCACCTGCCATTCATCTGGTGTAATATTATGTAACCATTCCACTCAGGTAGGGAAATAATGACTTAGAGACGTCGGAGAGAAGTGCAAGTTGGCATGGGTCTTGATATATATTACTCCCTCCGTTTCATGATTCTTGTCGTGTTTTTAGTTCAAATTACTAAAACCACGACAAGAATTATGGAACAGAGGAAGTATTTGACTTACGAATCGGTATACAATTGTGCTTTGAATAATTATGGATCAGAGGGAGTATTCACAAATATAAGATGTTCTGACTTTTTTCTGAATAGGATGTATATAGACACATTTGAGTGTGTTCACTCATTTCAGTCCGTATGTAGTCCGTATTGGAATATCCAAAACATCTTATATTTGTGAACGGAGGGCATGTATTTTTTTTTCTTGTCATTTATTTGAGCAAAACCCTCCAAAGGATATTCAAGCTCCATGACTGACACAGCACATGAATCTCTGGAGGTGCTGTGTATAGTGAATAATATTGTGTTACTTTGTGTCTATGGATCCATTGTGTTGTAATTATTTTCTTAGTTCTGGGTTAAGTTTGTTTTCCATATTCCACTTATGACTTGTTCAATTGAAGGATGAGCATATATTGCAGACGCTTGTGTACATTTACCCTCTTCTATGCATATTACTTACCAAGCACCTTTTTACCTCATTTCAGTGTATGCATGGATCCAAATGCAAAGTTGGGAGCTACTGTACAGTAGGAAGAAGGCTGCAGGAGTTTAACATTTTGGGTGGTCTGATACTTCCAGTGTGGGGCACAATTGAGAAGGCCCTAGCTAAACAGGTTTACTCTGTCACTTATTCACATGCATTTTGTCTTGCTACTTATTCCTCAGCGCTGAGTGGTAGGGCTCCTCTAATTCAGTGCGCTTGTGATCGTGGGTCTTGGGATCTTGCCTCCGACGGTTTTCTGGTTGACCTAGACAATATTTGTAGAACTGCACCCTTTAGGTTAAGGTAAATAACTCAGTGAAGCCATACAGAAGAAAGAAAATGATGGCGTCGAAGGAACAAAGCTAAGTAGAAACTTTGCTTCCAAGCAGCCAACAATATAAGTGCATTTATGATGACAAGAACTATAGCAGCGGGCTACTTGAAGCATTTTAGACGAAGTTACGGTTAACCTGGCTAAGGTGGCAAGTTTCATGTTAACTATTAGTATATCCACTCAGTACCAGTAACCTTATTTAGAGCAGAGATGACACATAAAGATATCTTTCTTAGTTTGACAGGTATCTGGGTGATAAACAACATTAGAGAACATATAGTGAACCATTGGATATCTTTTGTCCGAAAAGACAAACGTTTATGGATGGACGTCAATCATCGGCCCTCAAGAATTCAGCTAAATCTTGTCAAAGGGTAATGGTAGAAGCCCAGTTCGCCACACCAAGTAACTGGGTGATAAACAACATTAGGGAACCATATAGGGAATCATTTGATATCTTCATCCGAAAAGACAGCTTTTATGGATAAACGTCAATCGTCGGCCCTCCAGAATTCAACTAGATCTTGTCTAAGGGTAATAGTAGAAGCTCAGTATGTCACAACGAAATGAAGTTGCAGATTGATTTTCTGTCTGCATTTTATGCTTGAACTGGATAGCTGTGCCATTGAAGTGGTTGCTTAATGCACTTGTGCTTTTTTTCTGAAATTGAACAGGTTTATCAAAATCACAAAAGAATACGTGTTGTCCGTCTAGTGACAACGAATGACAATCAGCGGATTGTTGGACTGTTCATTCCGAATGCAGCAGTGGAGTCAGTACTAACAGGTTTGTTTTTCATTTCATGGAACTTTTGTCGTGTAGTTCAATGGGGATAATCATTTGTTACAAGTGTAAATAAAAGCAAAGTCACTAAACTGTAGAAATTGTTCTAAAGGCCATAGAAATTTCACTGGGTAGTTCTGAATCTCTGCTATAAGGTTTTAAAAACGGAACATGACATGGTGGTGGACAGTCAATGGGACAAACTCAACCCTTTAGCAATTTTTTCTTAAAATACTAGGAATCCGATTGTTTTTCTGTAGTACAACATCTCCACTTTATTTTTATTAGATGCTGAAAGTTTGATATGTACTCTTAATCAATTCCATTCTTCCTTTTGCGACGTAGAGTAGCTCTCTTAAGTCAAAATCAGTTACATATGATTCTTATACTGTCTTTTGCAGGCTTGCAATGGGTCCAAGATATTAATGATTGACAAGGAAATATTTTTATTTCTGACATTCATATTGGTGGTGTTGATCACATGACTGATGTTAAGAAGCAGCAGGTTTCAGAGACTTGGCGCATTTAATTTTGTTCCTAGGGAGCTGCCTAGCCAATCTGTTTAATTTATGGGAGTTCTTAGCTTAGTAATTAGGCGAGTAAATACTAGCAACATCTGTGTGTAACATATGCAGTGTACCATCAGTGGTGGTCTCTTATTTGCACTTGGTTTATATCTTGTATATTGCTATGTAAAGCAACCAAAAGCTCAGGTAATCTCAAAAGAGGAAAGAAAAAAGCACCTCACCAATATGGTGTCATAGTGTTCATGTCCCAGGGTATGATGGATATGCAGCAACCCAGAAGCTCATGAAAACTGTTAGATCTTCCATTTTGTTTCGCTAGTTTATCTCTCAGTGTAGCTATGTATCACGCTTTCAACAAAGGGGGAGGCCGGATGAAACTTCATGAAAGCCTTCCTGCCAAGAGAGTGAGAAACGGAGAAAGGAATGATCCAGGCTAGGTAAAAAAGAACAGAAGGTGACATGTAGATGTACAATTCAGGACTTCTTGGATTAAAAGATTTTTAATAGAAATTTTGCGGAATAAGAATCCTTAGATCTTTTTCCTAATACAGGTCATTTGATTTGTAGGATTGCTACGCACCATGATGTTACTAGTCTGCCGCCGGTGGCCCCAGCTACCGTCTGAGGCTCCCGGGCTTCCCTGCCTGGCCTCATGGCCTCCTCAAACCCCCCCCCCTCCCCCCCTTTGCGTGTTTGCCTGGCCTCATCGCCTCCTCACCTTCCCTTTGCGTGTTTGCCTGACGCATTGCGCTGGCTGGAGTCGAGTCCATCCTCTGCGTGCTCTAGTGAGGCGGGATCTTCCCTGTCCTATTGTTGTGCGGCGAGGGTTAGGAACCTGTGTGCTCCGAGTTTGCCTCGTCTCCCTCCTTCCCTTATCTCGCACACGGCTCGGCGTGACCTGAGGTCGAAAATCCATTGCGTCAACCAATCTTGGAGCCGGCGGAGGCGCCGGTCGAGGAGGGATGGCAGGTCACCTTGGTTGAAAGTGTCATCCTTGTCCTCGTCGTGTCACCGTTCCTCGCCCGTGCCTCCCCTCCCTCGCCTCTCCCCCCCCCCCCCCGCCCGCCCCCTCCCCCCCGCCCACGAAGGACGTTTGCCCCCGCCTATAACTAGGAGCCCCTTGCCCCTCGTCCTCTATCTCGCCCGTGGCTCGGCACGGCCTGAGGTCGGAAATCCATCGCGTCAACCCATCCCGGAGCCGGTGGAGGCGTCGGTCGAGGAAGGAGATCGCCTCCGGTTGAAAGTGGCATCCTCGCCTGTGCCTCCCCCCGACGTTTGCCCCCGCCTGTAGCCAGGCGCTCCTTGCCCCTCATATCCTGTCTCGCCTGTGGCTCGGCGCAGCCTGAGGTCGGAAATCCATCGACTCAACCCATCCCGGAGCTGGCAAAGGCCCCAGTCAAGGAGGTATGGCAAAATGCCTTCGGTCGAAAGTGGTGTCCTCGCCCTCGTCGTCGTCCTCCGCCACGTCACTGTTCCTCGCCTGTGCCACCCCCAGCCCGTGAAGGACGTTTGTCCCCACTACCTTGACAAAGGCCACCCTTCTGTTGAGTGCCTGCGTGATGTGCGCTGCAAGAGGTGTAGGTTTTTTGGCCACATCGCCCGTAACTGCACAACGCCACGCCTCGGCTCCTCAGGTGGCACTCCCGCAGCAAAGCGGCCGCACGCTTCCTCTCTGCGCGCCCTTGTGCTCCTCTTCCTCCAATGTGGATGGACCTAGTTGTCCCGCATCTTTTGGGCCAGCGTCCTCCTCTTCCTCCCTCTAGTTGGTTGCCTAAGAGCCCTCCACCTCCGTGGCATCGTTCCCTATTACTTATCTGGAATTGCCCCCTTGACCAGAAGAATCCAAACCTCTGCCCTCGAGCCCCTTATTGTTCGTCTTCGCAAGAAGCTATCTACCTGGAGGGCCTCCTTGCTCTCTCGCGGCGAACGTCTTGCACTGGTGCCATGTGCTCTCTACTATATGCCCGTGCACCCGCTCTCTGCTATAGCCCACAATGCCACAATCATGAAAGAAGGCTACTCGTGTGATCAAAGATTTTCTCTGGCAAGGCCGCAAGGACGTCGTAGCCGGTCCGGTCAACTGGTGTAGGGTGTGCATGACCATTGAGCTCCGCGACCTCCAGCGAGCTAGTATGGTGCTTCGCGCTCGATGACTTTGGTTTTGCAGACGACTGATCCATCTCTCCCCTGGAGTCACCTTCAAATCCACCATAACACCGACATTCGCGTGATGTTCTATGCCTCCATCGCTTGGGAGCTTGGGCATGGCCACAGATCGGTTTTGTTCTGACCACTAGATCTAAGGACAGTGTGTTGTGGAGATCGCGCCAGCAGTCCTCGCCATGGTTCACAAGCGGCGCCAAAAAGCTGAACTGTGTGGCTGATGGTCCCCATTATGGTTCCTCAATGCAAGACATCCAAGGCGATGTTGAACCCCTTGTGACCTTCCAATACATCGACCTTTGGCGGCGCATCCAGCATATCGCTGTGTCAACCTCTACCAACACTATTCGATGGCACTGGACGACCAATGGATGCTATTCTGCAAGTTCTTGCTACACCGCCCTCTTCCTCAGCTTCATCGCATCCCCATTTACTAGGCTTACGTGGAAAACTTTGGCACCCCTTCGTATCAAAATCTTCATCTGGCTCGCGATCCAAGACCGATGATGGACTGCAGAGCGACGTGCTCGCCATGGGCTACCGCATGACCCTACTTGCGTCCTATGTGATGAGGCTCCGAAACCATGCAACACCTTCAAGTTGTCAACTCCTTCTCGCGTGGTCTGGCATAGAGTGCTTGTCACCTCTAGGCTCACCATGACCATCCCTTCTGGTGATGAGAGCTTCTTTAGCTGGTCGGACCACTCCATGGCTACGTCACCGTCCACCCTACGAAGAGGAGTCGCTTCCCTCGGCATCCTCATCGTCTAGAATCTTTGGAAGCATCAAAACTCCGGTGTGTTTGTGAAGGAAATGTGCCCTAAAGGCAATAATAAAGTTGTTATTTACATTTCCTTATATCATGATAAATGTTTATTATTCATGCTAGAATTGTATTAACCGGAAACTTAGTACATGTGTGAATACATAGACAAAACAGCGTGTCATTAGTATGCCTCTACTTGACTAGCTTGTTTATCAAAGATGGTTATGTTTCCTAGCCATAGACATGTGTTGTCATTTGATGAACGGGATCACATCATTAGAGAATGATGTGATGGACAAGACCCATCCATTAGCTTAGCACTATGATCGTTTAGTTTGTTGCTATTGCTTTCATCATGACTTATAGATGTTCCTCTGACTATGAGATTATGCAACTCCCGAATACCGGAGGAACACTTAGTGTGCTATCAAACGTCACAACATAACTGGGTGATTATAAAGATGCTCTACAGGTGCCTCCGAAGGTGTTTGTTGAGTTGGCATAGATCGAGATCAGGATTTGTCACTCTGATTGTCGGAGAGGTATCTCTGGGCCCTCTCGGTAATGCACATCACTATAAGCCTTGCAAGCAATGTAACTAATGAGTTAGTTGCGGGATGTTGCATTACGGAACCAGTAAAGAGACTTGCCGGTAACGAGATTGAACTAGGTATGATGATACCGATGATCGAATCTCGGGCAAGTAACATACCGATGACAAAGGAAACAACGTATGTTGTTGTGCGGTTTGACCGATAAAGATCTTCGTAGAATATGTAGGAGCCAATATGAGCATCCAGGTTCCGCTATTGGTTATTTACCGGAGAGGTGTCTCGGTCATGTCTACATAGTTCTCGAACCCGTAGGGTCCGCACGCTTAACGTTCGATGACGATTGGTATTATGAGTTTATGTGATTTGATGTACCGAAGGTTGTTCGGAGTCCCGGATGTGATCATGGACATGACGAGGAGTCTCGAAATGGTCGAGACATAAAGACTGATATATTGGACCATGTTGTTCGGACACCGGGTGTTCTAGAGAGTTTCGGATAAAACCGGAGTGCCGGAGGGTTACCGGAACCCCCCCCCCCCGGGAAGTTATGGGCCTTAGTGGGCCTTAGGGGAGAGAGAGGGCCGCAGCCAAGAGGTGGCGCGCGGACCCCCCAAAGGGAGTCCGAATAGGACTAGGGGAGGGTGGCGCGGCCCCTCTTTCCCTCTCCCTCTCCCTCTCCTTCCTTCTTCTCCTAGTTGGACTAGGAAAGGGGAGAACCTATTCCTACTTGGAGTAGGGTTCCCCCCCCCCTTGGGTGCGCCCCTTGTGGCCGGCCAGCCTCCTCCTCCCCTCCTTTATATACGGGGGAGGGGGCACCCCATAGATACACAAGTTGATCTTTAGCCGTGTGCGGTGCCCCCCACCACAGTTTTCCACCTCGTGCATATTGTCGTAGTGCTTAGGCGAAGCCCTGCGTCGATAACTTCATCATCACCGTCACCACGCCGTCGTGCCGACGAAACTCTCCCTCACCCTCAGCTGGATCTAGAGTTCGAGGGACGTCACCGAGCTGAACGTGTGCAGATCGCGGAGGTGCAGTGCGTTCGGTACTTGATCGATTGGATCGCGAAGACGTTCGACTACATCAACCGCGTTACTAAATGCTTCCGCTTTCGGTCTACGAGGGTACGTGGACACACTCTCCCCGCTCGTTGCTATGCTTCTCCTAGATAGATCTTGTGTGATCGTAGGATTCTTTTTGAAATACTACGTTCCCCAACAGTGGCATCCAAGCCAAGTCTATGCGTAGATGCTATATGCACGAGTAGAACACAAAGAGTTGTGGGCGATAATAGTCTTACTGCTTACCAGCATGTCATACTTTGATTCGGTGTATTGTTGGATGAAGCGGCCCAGACCGACATTACATGACCGCGTTCATGAGACTGGTTCTACCGCCGTGCTTTGCACACAGGTGGCTAGTGGGTGTCTGTTTCTCCAACTTTAGTTGAATCGAGTGTGAATGCGCCCGGTCCTTGTTGAAGGTTAAAACAGTACACTTGACGAAAAATCATTGTGGTTTTGATGCGTAGGTAAGAACGGTTCTTGCTAAGCCCGTAGCAACCACGTAAAACTTGCAACAACAAAGTAGAGGACGTCTAACTGTTGGGAAACACAGTATTTCAAAAAAATTCCTACGATCACGCAAGATCTATCTAGGAGATGCATAGCAATGAGTGGGGAGAGTGTGTCCACGTACCCTCGTAGATCGAAAGCGGAAGCGTTAAGTAACGCGGTTGATGTAGTCGAACGTCTTCGCGATCCAACCGATCAAGTACCGAATGCACGGCACCTCCGCGATCTGCACACATTCAGCTCAGTGACGTACCTCGAACTCTAGATCCAGCTGAGGCCGAGGGAGAGTTTCGTCAGCATGACGGCATGGTGACGGTGACGATGAAGTTACCAACGCAGGGCTACACCTAAGCACTATGACAATATGACCGAGGTGGAAATCTGTGGAGGGGGGCACCGCACACGGCTAAGAAATCAACTTGTGTGTCTATGGGGTGCCCCCCTCCCCCGTATATAAAGGAGGGGAGGAGGAGGAGGGACGGCCTCAAGGGGCGCGCCCTAAGGGGGGATTCCTACTCCCAGTAGGAGTAGGTTTCCCCCTTTCCTAGTCGGAGTAGGAGAAGAAGGAAGAGGAAGAGGGAGGGAAGGAAAGGGGGCCGCCCCCCAAACCCTACCCCAATTCGGATTGGGCCTAGGGGGCACGCGCCACACCTGGCCGCCTCCTCCTCTCTTCCACTATGGCCCATGAAGGCCCATTAACCCCCCGGGGGGGTTCCGGTAACCCCCCAGTACTCTGGAAAATGCCCGAACCTATCTGAAACCTTTCCGGTGTCCAAACATAACCTTCCAATATATCAATATTCATGTCTCAACCATTTCGAGACTCCTCGTCATGTCCGTGATCACATCCGGGACTCCGAACAACCTTCGGTACATCAAATCACATAACTCATAATACATATCGTCATCGAACGTTAAGCGTGTGGACCCTACGGGTTCGAGAACTATATAGACATGACCGAGACTCATCTCCGGTCAATAACCAATAGCGGAACCTGGATGCTCATATTGGTTCCTACATATTCTATGAAGATCTTTATCAGTCAAACCGCACAACAACATACGTTGTTCCCTTTGTCATCGGTATGTTACTTGCCCGAGATTCGATCGTCGGTATCATCATACCTAGTTCAATCTCGTTACCAGCAAGTTTCTTTACTCGTTCCTAATGCATCATCCCGCAACTAACTCATTAGTTACATTGCTTGCGAGGCTTATAGTGATGTGCATTACCGAGAGGGCCCAGAGATACCTCTCCGACAATCGGAGTGACAAATCCTAATCTCGGTCTATGCCAACTCAAGAAACACCATCGGAGACACCTGTAGAGCATCTTTATAATCACCCAGTTATGTTGTGACGTTTGATAGCACACTAAGTGTTCCTCCGGTATTCGGGAGTTGCACAATCTCATAGTCATAGGAACATGTATAAGTCATGAAGATAGCAATAGCAACAAACTAAACGATCATAGTGCTAAGCTAACGGATGGGTCTTGTCAATCACATCATTATCTAATGATGTGATCCCGTTCATCAAATGACAACTCATGTCTATGGCTAGGAAACTTAACCATCTTTGATTAACGGGCTAGTCAAGTAGAGGCATGCTAGTGACACTCTGTTTTGTCTATGTATTCACACATGTACTAAGTTTCCGGTTAATACAATTCTAGCATGAATAATAAACATTTATCATGATATAAGGAAATATAAATAACAACTTTATTGTTGCCTCTAGGGCATATTTCCTTCAGTCTCCCACTTGCACTAGAGTCAATAATCTAGATTACATAGTAATGATTCTAACACCCATGGAGTCTTGGTGCTGATTATGTTTTGCTCATGAGAGAGGCTTAGTCAACGGGTCTGCAACATTCAGGTCTGTAATATTTTGCAAATCTCTATGTCTCCCTCCTTGACTTGATCGCGGATGGAATTGAAGCGTCTCTTGATGTGCTTGGTTCTCTTGTGAAATCTGGATTCCTTTGCCAAGGCAATTACACCAGTATTGTCACAAAAGATTTTTGTTGGACCCGATGCACTAGGTATGACACCTAGATCGGACATGAACTCCTTCATCCAGACTCCTTCATTTGCTGCTTACGAAGCAGCTATGTACTCCGCTTCACACGTAGATCCCGCCACGACGCTTTTCTTAGAACTGCACCAACTTACAGCTCCACCGTTCAATATAACTACGTATCCGGTTTATGACTTAGAGTCATCCGGATCAGTGTCAAAGATTGCATTGACGTAACCATTTACGACGAGCTCTTTGTCACCTCCATAAGCGAGAAACATATCCTTAGTCCTTTTCAGGTATTTCAGGATGTTCTTGACCGCTGTCCAGTGATCCACTCCTGGATTACTTTGGTACCTCCCTGCTATACTGATAGGAAGGCACACATCAGGTCTGGTACATAGCATTGCATACATGATAGAACCTATGGCTGAAGCATAGGGAATGACTTTCATTTTCTCTCTATCTTCTGCAGTGGTCGGGCATTGAGTCTGACACAACTTCACACCTTGTAACACAGGCAAGAACCCTTTCTTTTCTTGATCCATTTTGAACTTCTTCAAAACTTTATCAAGGTATGTGCTTTGTGAAAGTCCAATTAAGCGTCTTGATCTATCTCTATAGATCTTGATGCCCAATATATAAGCAGCTTCATCGAGGTCTTTCATAGAAAAACTTTTATTCAAGTATCCTTGTATGCTATCCAGAAATTCTATATCATTTCCAATCAACAATATGTCATCCACATATAATATTAGAAATGCTACAGAGCTCCCACTCACTTTCTTGTAAATACAGGCTTCTCCAAAAGTCTATATAAAACCATGTGCTTTGATCACACTATCAAAACGTTTACTCCAACTCCGAGATGCTTGCACCAGTCCATAAATGGATCGCTGGAGCTTGCACACTTTGTTAGCATCCTTTGGATCGACAAAACCTTCGGGTTGCATCATATACAACTCTTCTTCCAGAAATCCATTCAGGAATGCAATTTTGACATCCATTTGCCAAATTTCATAATCATAAAATGTGGCAATTGCTAACATGATTCGGATGGACTTAAGCATCGCTACGGGTGAGAAGGTCTCATCGTAGTCAACTCCTTGAACTTGTCGAAAACCTTTCGCAATAAGTCGAGCTTTGTAGACAATAACATTACCGTCAGCGTCAGTCTTCTTCTTGAAGATCCATTTATTCTCTATGGCTTGCCGATCATCGGGCAAGTCAACCAAAGTCCATACTTTGTTCTCATACATGGATCCCATCTAAGATTTCATGGCCTCAAGCCATTTCGTGGAATCTGGGCTCATCATCGCTTCCTCATAGTTCGTAGGTTCGTCATGGTCAAGTAACATGACCTCCAGAACAGGATTACCGTACCACTCTGGTGCGGATCTTACTCTGGTTGACCTATGAGGTTTGGTAGTAACTTGATCAGAAGTTTCATGATCATCATCATTAGATTCCTCACTAATTGGTGTAGGAATCACT
The DNA here is from genome assembly GCF_018294505.1 of Triticum aestivum. NCBI lineage: Eukaryota > Viridiplantae > Streptophyta > Magnoliopsida > Poales > Poaceae > Triticum > Triticum aestivum. Next base: position 541,272,121 of record NC_057799.1, read on the forward strand.
GGAACTGACTTATGTGATGTACTACTTTCCAATTCGGGAGAAGGTACAATTACCTCATCAAGTTCTACTTTCCTCCCACTCAGTTCTTTCGAGAGAAACTCCTTCTCTAGAAAGGACCCATTCTTAGCAACAAATATTTTGCCTTCGGATCTGTGATAGAAGGTGTACCCAACAGTTTCCTTTGGGTATCCTATGAAGACACATTTCTCTGATTTGGGTTCGAGCTTATCAGGTTGAAGCTTTTTCACATAAGCATCACAACCCCAAACTATAGAAACGACAACTTGGGTTTCTTGCCAAACCACAGTTCATATGGTGTTGTAAGGGCATCTTATGCCTTAGGGTTTTGGTGACGATGACAACACACGTGTGGTCTAATCGTGCACCATAGTTTTCTCAGGTACACATTGTGTGGCGCAAGTCGGTTAGGTTTTCCCTCTATGCGGAAAAGATCGAAGACGGAGTTTCCGACGTTTTTATTCCTTTGGTCGTAGGATATCCGTACTATCAAGAGGGAATCCACATCGGAAGGTATTGGGTGAATATTTTCACGTACACATTCTCTGCACCCACCATATACCCTCAGTTCGAGGAGAGAGAGGTTCCCCATCTTTGTCTTGTGCAGTTCTGCCCTTGGCGGTAGTACCGCTCCCTTGAGCAGTTGTACCGCTGGCCGGTAGTTCCGGTCTCACCACCGCTCCTAGTACCGCTTAGGGGTGACTCCCTTCTATACCGGGTACGGTGGAAGACCGGTGGTGGAATGGTAGTTCCGGTTTGTCTTGACAAACCGGTACTACCGGTGCTCGGGGCGGTTGTACCGCCTCGGACTCCACCACCCAGGGACTGCTGGCCCAGCGGTAGTTCCGGCCCAACCTCCGCTACGACTACCGGCCTGAGGGGTTTACTTTCTGTATGTGGCCCGGTAGTCGAGCGGTGGTGGTGCGGTAGTTCCGGTTTATTCCGATAGACCGGTACTACCGGGTGCGCCACCGGAAGTACCGCCCTGGTGCCCTAGCAGGGGTTTCCCGCATTCACTGGTTGTACCGGTGTCTATTGCGGAAGTACCGCTCCTATGCGTTTCTGCACATAACGGTTGGATCTATGGGGGGCCTATTTAAGGAGGTGCTTCTCCTACCTCCCACCTACCTCTTCCCCCTCTCTCTCCTCCATTACTTCCATTAAAGCTCTCTTGCCCGATCTCTCTCTCTAGCCACTCAAACTCGTTGATTTGCTAGGGATTGAAGGAGGAGACCTAGATCTAGACTTCCACCAAAGGATATTTGATTCCCCCATCCTTTCTTTTGTGGTTTTTGTTACTCTTGGGTGCTTGAGCACCCTAGAAGGAAGAGGTCACTGCGGAGCCACATTCCATTGTGGTGAAGCTCCGGGGTTTCGTTGGGAGCCTCCAATTAAGTTATGGAGAGAGCCCCAACCTTGTTTGTAAAGGTCCGGTTGCCGCCTTCAAGGGCACCAATAGTGGAATCACGGCATCTCGCATTGTGTGAGGGCGTGAGGAGAATACGGTGGCCCTAGTGACTTCTTGGGGAGCATTGTGCCTCCACACTGCTCCAACGAAGACGCACTTCCCCTCAAAATAAAGGAACTTTGGTAACACATCCTCGTCTTCACCGGCTCCACTCTTGGTTATCTCGTGCCTTTACTTGTGCAAGCTTATTTGTGTTATATCCTTTGCTTGCTTGTGTGCTTGTTGTTATTACATCATATAGGTTGCTCGCCTAGTTGCATATCTTGACAACCTACTTTGATGCAAAGTTTAAATTGGTAAAGAAAAGCTAAGAAAAATTGATAGTTGCCTATTCACCCCCCCTCTAGTCAACTATATCGATCCTTTCAATTGGTATCAGAGCCTTGTCTCTTTATTAAGGACTTTGCCGTCCGAAGAGTATGATTGACACCGTAGACGGTGGGGAGGAGCACTCCGGTGTGAATCCGGTCTCGTCTACGGCCGATGGGGGTACCGCGGTCTCTCGTGAGGAATTCAATGTGGCTTTGGACACATTGAAAACCTCCATGACGACCGAGGTTGAAAGCATGTTTAACAAATTCTTAGAAGGGCTTAAATTATCCACCGCACCGATGAAAGTGGGTGATCCCACTAACAAGGTGATGGATGCTAACTCCGACAAGGGGGAAGCTACTAGTGAAAAGGCTCCTTCATCTAGTGGTAAAAATGGCAACAGCATCTTTGCCCATGTGGAACCTCTGCTTACTTATGGTGGACCGATTCCTTCCACTCATTTGAATCATGCCGGTCCTCCCCCTAAGATTGTGAAAAATGAGGACTTTGATTCTTGGGTTTATCGCTTTAAGCGTCATTTAAACCATGTTAATACTAATCTTGGGAGAATCATTGAAGAAGGCTTTTATCCGCATGACCGAAGCAACTTCACCCCTAGAGAAGCCGTGGATAATCATATCAATGAGAATGCTCTCTTCATCATCCAAGATGCAATTCCACCCGAAGATCTTGCTCATCTCCGGCCCTTCACCGTGGCCAAGGATGCATGGCGCCATGTTGTTTCCCTCTACAAGGGAAGCGCAAGCATTCAACGCTCCAACTATGAAGTGGTGCAAGATGAAGCCGATGAGTTTGCAATGAAAGAAGATGAAGAACCTCGTGAGCTTTATCGGAGATTAACTACTCTCGCGGTCTCACTCCGAGATCATGGGAGCAAGGATATGGATGACAATTGGATCAAGCGCAAATTCCTCAAGGCCATGATGGCTTACCACAAGGCCATGTCCTCCGTCATTCGTCAAAGGCCGGATTTCCACACCTTGTCCTCAAGTGAGGTGTTGGATGAGTTTGTGGCTATGAGTATCTTGGACAAGACCGCCGACAATGCGGTGTTACATTCTCAAAGAGCAAAGAAGCCCAACCTTGCCTTGAAGGCCAAGGTTAGTGTGGAAGAAGAGGACGAAGAGGAAAGCAATCCCGAAGATACAAAGTGTGCTTATCATGAACACATGGCTCTTGCTTCAAGGCAATTTTGGAGCGAGAAGAACACAAGGCCCAACTTCAACAAGAACAACTCAAGTGGCGCGACGGGCAAGCAACGAGTGAGAACTTTCTATAATTGTGGCAATGTGAGCCACTTTGTTGCGGAATGCCCTTATGAGAAGAGGAAAGACAATGGTGGCAAGCTTATCCGAAAAGACAAGGACAAGTCCTTCCCCAACAAGAGCAACTTCACCAAGAAGACTCCTCCCAAGGGGTTGGTGGCACAAGAAGAGTACAATGAGGATGATGATGACGATGAAGACGGTGAGTCGGTTGCCATTGCGACAACTCCACAGGTGTCTCTCTTCGACTCACCCAATGAGAACATCACCGCCAAGTGCCTCATGGCTAAAGCCACCAACAAGGTAACCCCCAACATCAAAACTACCATCATTAATAATCCTTGTTTGACGGATTGCATTGATGAACATGAGGGGTCTAATGTGGAGGAGAATGAATTTGAGTCTTTTATGAGTAAACTCAAGGGTAAATCCAAGAAGCACTTCGTTGCACTCTTGGAACAACTTGGTGAAGCCAATGACATGATCGAGGCTCACGAAGATACCATCTTTAAGATGGAGGGGCATAGTCATGACTATGCCGATGAGATTTCGGATCTTTCCAATGCTCTTGAGGAAGAGCGAGGTCTTCATTTGGCTCTTGAGGAGTCATACAACGATGACCACGCTAAATTAAAGAAAGATCTTGATCATGCTCTTGTTGTATCTCGTATGCTAAACTCCGAGAAGGCCAAGCTTGGGGTTGATCTTGCTAGACTCAAAGAGGAGTTTGACTTACTTGACAAGGCTCACAAGGTCTTGTAGGGTGCTCATGCTAGCCTCAAAGAGTCTCATGATCAACTCCAAGTAAAGCTAACCAAGGAGAAAGCCACTTTTCCTCATATGGTCTTAATTGATAATGCAAATGCTACTAACCCGTGTTGTGAGCATGCGCATCTTGTTGAGGAGAATGCAAAGTTGAAGGAGCAACTTGAGAAAGGCCTTGTGTCGTGCATACAAGGTGAGAAGAACCTCAACGACCTTTTGAGCAATCAAAAGGAAGTTGTGGCCAAGGAAGGGATTGGGTTCACACCCAAATCCAAGAACAAGAAGAAGAATGACAAGGCCAAACGACCTCCTCCTCTCAAGCAAACCTTTGTGAAGGAGGGAGAGAATGCTTCTAAGGAGAAGAAGAAGAACAATGTGAAGGGTGGTGATGCCAAGAAGGGCAATGCTACCCCTCCCAACAAAGCCGGCGACTTTAACCCTTCTTATGTGTTATGCCGTGCTAGTGATGGACATGTTTATGCCAAATTTGTTGGTTCTCCTTATGAGTACATTGAATGGTCTATTTGGGTTCCTAAGACCCTTGTTACTAACATCAAAGGACCCATTACAAAATGGGTACCTAAAACCAAGCATTGATCTCTTGTAGGGGTTTGCTTCCGGTGGAGGATCATGGTTGCTCGATAGTGGAGCCACAAATCATATGACCGGGAGCAAGTACTTGGTGGTGGACGTGCACAAGATTTCATCTATGCCCACCAATGTCGAGTGGGGTGATGCCTCGTCTTCTAAGGTATTGGGACTCGGCAAGGTTGTCATTTCTCATGATCTCACGATCGAGAAGGTCATGCTTGTTGAGTCCCTCTTGCATACAATTTACTTTCCGTTCATCAACTTGCACTCATGGGCTTTGCCGCTTTCTTTGATATTGATACCGTGGCCCTCTTGTGGAGCAAGACTCTTAAAGTAGCCTTTGTTGGGCATGTCGAGAACGGTCTCTATGTGATTAACTTTTCAGAGCGACCCACTAAGACCGCGACATGCCTAATGGCTAAAGTTGACATGGGATGGCTTTGGCATCGCCGTTTAGCCCATGTCAATATGAGATCTTTGCAAAGTATTTCCAAGGGGGACCATGTCTGTGGACTAACAAATGTTAGCTTTGCTAAAGATCGTGCTTGCAGTGCTTGTATCGAAGGAAAGCTACATGAAAAGGCTCACCCTCCCACGACTGTCATTTACTCGAAGAGGCCTTTGGAGCTCCTTCACTTGGATCTTTTGGGCCTCCATCCTTTGATAGTCTTGGGGGTAGAAAGTATTGCTTGGTGATTGTGGATGATTATTCAAGATACACTTGGGTATATTTCTTCAAGAGGAAGAGCGAGACCCAACAAACCGTCGTTGACTTTGCAAATGAAGCCCAACGTCAACACAATGCAAAGATCTTGACAATAAGAAGTGACAACGGCACCGAGTTCAAGAACTACACCTTGGATGAGTTTCTTAGTGATGAGGGGATCAAGCATCAATATTCCGCACCATACACCCCTCAACAAAATGGTGTAGCGGAGAGGAAGAATCGGACATTGATGGATGCGGCAAGGACCATGATGGCAGAGTTCAAGTCTCCTTACAACTTTTGGGCCGAAGCCATCACCACCGCTTGTCATGCATCAACATTGATGGAGCCCCAGTTCTTTTGGTAGAGAAGAAGGATGGAACCCTGAGAATGGTTGTGGATTATCGTTCATTGAACGACGTGACCATCAAGAACAAGTACCCTCTGCCGATGATTAATGATTTATTTGATCAGCTAGTTGGAGCCAAGGTATTCTCCAAGATCGATCTTCGATCAGGGTATCATCAGTTGAAGATTCGTGAACAGGATATACCCAAAACAGCTTTCACCACCAGGTATGGTTTATATGAGTATACCGTCATGTCATTCGGATTGACTAATGCCCCTGCGTATTTCATGAGCATTATGAACAAGGTATTTATGGAATATCTGGACAAGTTTGTCGTGGTGTTCATCGATGACATATTGGTTTTCTCCAAGAGTGAGGAAGAGCATAAGGAACATCTGTGTCTAGTTCTGGAGAAACTCCGAGAACATCAGTTATATGCCAAGTTCAGCAAATGTGAATTTTGGCTGAAGGAAGTCGGATTCCTCGGACATGTTATTTCAGGAGAAGGAATAGCAGTCGACCCCACCAAGGTCTAATCGGTCACCAACTGGCAGTCCCCCACCTCAGTCAAGGAGATCCGCAGTTTTCTCGGACTCGCAGGATATTATCGGAGGTTTATTGAGAATTTCTCCAAGATTGCCAAGCCCATGACTGAGCTGTTGAAAAAGGAAGCCAAGTACATTTGGACCGAGGATTGTGAAGCCAGTTTTCAGGAGCTGAAGAAACGTCTGGTTACCACCCCAGTGCTCATTTTGCCGGACATACATAAGGATTACCAGGTATATTGTGATGCTTCTCGTCAAGGACTCGGAGGAGTGCTCATGCAGGAAGGAAAAGTTGTAGCTTATACCTCCAGACAGCTACGACCTCACGAGATGAATTATGCCACACACGATTTGGAGTTAGCAGCCGTAGTGCATGCACTCAAGACCTGGAGACATTTCCTTGCCGGAAACAGTTGTGATGTTTACACGGATCATAAGAGCCTGAAGTATATTTTCACGCAGAAGGAGTTGAACCTCAGGCAGAGGAGATGGCTTGAATTGATCAAGGACTATGACATGAGATTGCATTATCACCCAGGGAAGGCAAATGTTGTAGCAGATGCCTTGAGCCGTAAAAGTTATGTGAACACCCTCATAGCTGGAGGATTACCTCAGGAATTAGCCGACGATCTCAGAGAGCTCCGACTGGAGATAGTACCGAGAGGATTTGTCGCCACCTTGGATATACAGTCCACTATGAGCGAAAGAATCCGTGAAGCCCAGAAGCCAGACAAGGAAATTGCAGAGATAAAGGAAAAGATGAGTAACGGAAAGGCTAAAGGTTTTCGTGAAGATGAGTACGGAACTTTATGGTTTGAGGATCGCATCTATGTGCCTAATGACCCAGAGGTCAGGAAGTTAATTCTTCAGGAGGCCCATGATTCACCGTACTCGATTCACCCAGGCAACACCAAGATGTATCTGGATTTGAAGGAAAGTTTCTGGTGCACAGGTATGAAGAAGGATATTGCCGAGTACGTAGCAGTATGCGATGTTTGTCAGCGAGTAAAGGCGGAACATCAGAAGCCGGCAGGGTTACTTCAACCTTTGCCGATACCCGAGTGGAAATGGGAAAAACTTGGAATGGATTTTATCACAGGATTACCGAGGACCCGTTTAGGTTATGATTCTATCTGGGTAGTGGTTGATCTCTTGACCAAGGTAGCTCATTTCATTCCCGTGAAGACCACATATACCAGCGCTAAGTTAGCTAGGATATACATGACCAGGATCGTATGTCTGCATGGAGTTTCCAGGAGTATCGTGTCAGATAGAGGAACGCAATTTACCTCAAAGTTTTGGAATCAGTTGCATGAAACTTTGGGTACGAGGCTGGAGTTCAGTACAGCTTTTCATCCGCAGACAGATGGACAGACCGAGAGAGTAAACCAGATTCTGGAGGACATGTTGAGAGCTTGCGCGCTAGACTATGGATCTAGCTGGGATGACAACTTGCCATATGCAGAGTTCTCGTACAACAACAGCTATCAGACCAGTCTGAAGATGGCCCCTTTCGAAGCTCTATACGGAAGGAGGTGCAGAACACCATTGTTGTGGGATGGTGTTGGAGACCGAAATTTTTTTGGTCCCGATCTTATCAGAGACTCCGAAGAGAAGGTCAAGCTGATTCGAGATAGACTCAAGATAGCCCAGTCGAGACAGAAGAGTTATGCCGACAGTAAACGCAAGGAGATAACGTATGAAGTTGGAGACCGAGCATATCTCCGTGTGTCCCCACTTCGAGGAATCAAGAGGTTCGGTGTTAAAGGAAAGTTAGCACCCCTGTTTATAGGCCCCTACAAAATCCTCGAACGCAGAGGAGAAGTTGCATACAAGCTGGAATTGCCAGAAGGATTGTCAGGAGTTCATGATGTCTTCCATGTTTTTCAGCTGAAGAAATGCCATGCCGAGATGGCCGATATTCCATTGAGAGATACAGTGCCCCTAGAGGCCATACAGCTCGACAGTGATCTGACTTATGAGGAGAAACCCGTCCGAATTCTCGAGACTGCGAATAGAGTCACCCGCAGCAAGATCATCAAGTTTTGCAAGGTTCTGTGGAGTCATCATTCCGAGGAGGAAGCCACCTGGGAGCGAGAAGAAGATCTCCGCCGAGACCACCCGCACCTATTTGCTAGCCAACCCGAATCTCGAGGGCGAGATTCATCTTAAGGTGGGTAGGTTTGTAACATCCCAAATTTTCAATTTGGAATGTTTTACAATTATTAGTTAAGCATCTATGCATTTTGTTTGAATTGTGTGGCATTTGGAAATTTTCAGAGGCATTTGAGTTTTATTTGAATTTGAATTCAACTTGGCATTCGAAATTTATTTCAAACAATGCCTCACAAATACTTGAGCAAAAGTATGAGAGGAGTAAACATGACACTCCAAAAATGTCAGAAGAAAAATATTGCCAAAAAGTTTGAATTCAAATTTGAATTTTATTTGGGATTTCCAGAAAATGTTTTTCTTAGTTTGAGTTTTGCCCCTGGAAAAATGTCCACGTTGTAGGATAATTTCCCCTGAGAATTTTGATATATATATATGTCCTATATAAAAATAATATATATTTTTCTATGTTTTCTCTTCTCTCTAATTCAAAAAAAAGAGGCAAACCCCCAGGCGCCAGCCAGGCCAACCGGCCCAGCCAGCGGGGCAGGCGCCAGCTCGCCAGCGCCCGAGCCGCCGCAGCCCAGCGCGCCACGCCCAAATCCCCTCCCCCTCGGTCGCCCGCTCGCCTCCACCCCTCTCTCTCTCGCTGACGCGCCGGCCCCACCCCTTCTCGTTTCCCCTCGCCCACGTCTCGCCGCACTAGAGCGCGACCGCCGCCGCCCGTCACCGCGATCTTCTCGGGATCGCAATCCCGCGTCGCCCCTCGCCCAAGACTACGCCCTATAAAAGGCCAAGCCCCTCCTCTTCCGAACCCCCCAAAAAACCCTGCCCCAACTCCCACCACAGCTCGCGCCCTCGCCGATCGCATCTAGCCTCTGCCGCCGCAGTTCATCACCTCCACCATCGCCGGTGAGCTTTATCCTGCCTCCAACTTCTGCCAGCCGAACCCACTCGTCGATCCGCACCCACCTGACATCTTTCTTCTGCTCAGGAACCCCTGAAGCCACCGCCTCGAGCTCGACCGCCACCCACCGGAGCTGCAGAGCACCGGGCTCTGCTTCACCTCGCCCTCATCGTCTCAGTCACCTCCGAGCTCCAGCGACTCCACCACTGTCTCCGCATCGCCCCGCCGCATCGCCCGGACGTCACCACCGTCGCCCCGGACCACCGGAGCCCCTCCGCCACCGACGCCCGAGTCGTCGCCGCCGTCTCCGTTCGTCGCCGCCGTCCGCTGTAAGCCCGAGCCCCCCTCCATTGTTGGATCTCTCGTGTACGGCTTAGATTAGATCCGCGAAGGGTTAGGTTATTTTCAATAGATCGGTTTAGATTACGGTTTATTTCCGGTTTAGTTCCTGGTTTAGACAGACCGGTCTGATCGGTTTATTCTGCTGAGCCCGTATACGTTTCAGTTAAAGATTGCTCGCGCGTTAGATAGTATTAGAGCGCTCACTGTTTCGGCCCGTTAGCGCCTTAGTTGTTTTTTTGTTTAATTTTCGTTTCTGTTTTTAATAGAATAGTTCCAATTTTGTAAAATCGATATCTTTTAGGTTATTTATTATTTTTAGTTGATTCTTTTTTTGTTAGTTTAAAAATTTAATATAGTTTCTGTAGGAAATAGATTCGGCTATGTTTAAGTTTATAAAATAGTCTTATATTAGTTTTAGTCAGAATAGTATGTCTGCTATAAATTGAGCTAGGATTATTTTTTAGTGATTCTTTTTGTAACTGCTTTGTTTTGACCTTGCCTAGCAGTAGGATTTTATTTGGGTATTTTTTTAGTCTTTATTTAAAATAGTTTTACTCGAAAATAAGCTTTTCTAGTTTTTTTGCTTGCTGCTATTTTCTGTTGTTCTAGTTAATTTAAGATTTTATTTTACCTCTGTTATAATTTATTTTAGATTAGTTTCTGTAGTTACAGAGGGTGAACTTTTATTTACAGAAAAGAAAATGTTTATTTTATTTTCTCGCTAGTTGTTGGCTTGGAGTTCTTCGAGTTTTCTTTGGTTTTGGTTTGATTGCTTTTGTGTGATTTGTGTTAGCTTGCTGTTATGTTATATTGTGCTATACTTATTTGTGCTATTGTTTGACTTGGTAGAATTCCCGGAGTGCGAAGCCTGCTATTACGAGTCGCTAGGTTTCGAAGACCGTCAGCCAGGCAAGTCATTTGATCATGTTTTTACAATACCTATGATTTTATTGCATTAGAATTATACCTCCCCACCATGCATGCAGTAGGAGAATTTTGTTAAGTTATGTTCTTGAGTAGTATCATGAGGTAGGATGAACCCTTCTCCCTTGTTACCGATGCCCGGGACGATGTAGTTGATTGCTATGCTTTAGTAGACGGGGTTGGTTGAGTGATTCATAAGGGAGATGCGAGAGTCAAGATGATGACAACCCCATGACGTCAAGCTCAAGATGGACTTCAAAATTCACTACTGGGTGGAGGACGGTTGACGGGCACCCTGGAGAAACCAGCGGATGGCCGGGATGCATGGAGAAGCACCATGACATCTTGCGGAAAGCTTCACCCAGCCACGAAGAGACGGATGGATACCCCATTGACCGGAAGCTTACCTGTGCAGCCGCAAGCCATTATGGGCTCTGGCTTGGTCGACCCTAGGCGTGACTCTATCCAGACGGTGCTACGAGATGTAGAAGAACGGTAAGATTGGATGGGCACCGGCAGTGGCCTAGAGGAACTCTTCGGAAGACCCTGTTTCGTTCGTCCCATCTTCAAACACCAGGCAGTGCAAAGACTTAAAAAGGAGGGAACAATTCTTGCGGGTAAAGTGCACAAACCTCTGCAGAGTGAAGACCTAATCGATTAGCCGTGTCCTCGGTTACGGACAATTTGAGCCTATGGAACATGGAGTATTTCAGATATCTCAACACTGAACTTAATAAATTAATTGAGGGGGTTATTTAATAATTGGGAATGAGACATTGGTTGGCGGAACCATCTCAATAACTACCAACATTTTGTAGTAATTGCAAACAAGTCCTTGTTGTAGGGAAAAACCGGCTTTTTCGCAAAACATTGAAACTTAGAGCCCCACAGCCAAATTGCATATAGTGTTAGTAATTTTATTGTTGCTCTCTCTTCATGACTTGCCGGCATATTCAAAATGCTGACCTACACGGCTGCAATGTCTTATGTTGCAGAGGAGTTTTCCGATCAGGAGTGAGGCTACGATCCACGCTTGGCGATTGCCCTATGGAGTCGGATGGACTCGCTATTCGTCTACGCTTCCGCAGTTTTATTTAGTTTATTTCTCATGAGTTGGCCTTCGGCCGAATTTATTATGATGTAATAAAGACTCGATATGAGAATTGTGTAATAAATTCAGGTGTGATTGAACTTTGAATCTTTTCATCAATGTACTGTGTGTGCCAGCATGATCTTGGGATGGTACAGCTACACAGAGACTTGACCGATTTCGGGTCGGGTCGCTACACCAAATGAACAAGATCAACCTCAAGATGGTGATGAATCACCAAGTGATGCTCAAGATCAAGTTCTCTCCTCCGAGCTAGTTCAAGATCAAGAACAAGCTCTAGACGACGCTCAAGATGATCAAGTTTCCGCTCCTCAACTCACTCCTGAGGAGGAATTGAAGCGTCGTGCCGCTAAGATTGCATCCAAGCTATCCACCAAAGATCATCTCATGAAAAATGTGCTTGGAAGCTTAAGAAAGGGGGTAAACACTCGTAGACAATTAGTAAACTATTGTGAACATCACACGTTTGTCTCTTGTGTTGAACCCCAAAAGGTCTATGAGGCGTGCATGAAGAACTCAACAACTTCGAGCACAACAAGGTGTGGAGATTGGTGCCAAGGCCAACGGGGAACCATAATGTCATTGGAACCAAGTGGATATTCAAGAACAAGCAAGATGCTCATGGAATTATTATTCGCAACAAGGCTCGTTTGGTAGCACAAGGCTACTCCCAAGTCGAGGGTATCGACTACGGTGAAACCTTTGCTCCCGTTGCTCGCCTTGAATCCATTCACATGTTGATTGCTTATGCTTCTCATCATAACTTTAAGTTGCAAAAAATGGATGTGAAGTGTGCTTTTCTTAATGGTCCTATTAATGAGTTGGTTTATGTCAAGCAACCCCCCGGGTTCGAGGATCCCTATTTTCCCGATCATGTGTACCAACTCGATAAGGCACTCTATGGCCTTAAGCAAGCCCCACGTGCGTGGTATGACCACCTTACCGAGTTGTTGCAAGATCGCGGTTTTGAAATTGGGAAAATCGACCCCACTCTTTTTACTAAGAAGGTAAAAGGGGAGTTGTTTGTGTGCCAACTATATGTTGATGATATTATCTTTGGTTCCCCTAACAAAGCTTTCAATGAGGAATTTGCCGCACTCATGACCTCCAAGTTCAAGATTTCCATGATGGGAGAGTTGAAGTTCTTTCTCGGGTTCGAAGTCAAGCAACAAAGAGAAGGAACCTTCATCAACCAAGCCAAATACACTCAAGACATGCTCAAGGGATTCAAGCTAAGTGATGTCAAGCTGGCTTCCACACCAATGCCCGTCAAATGCTAACTTGACATAGATCCCAATGGTAAAGCGGTGGATCAAAAGGTATATCGCTCCATGATTGGCTCCTTGCTTTACCTTTGTGCATCTAGACCGGATATCATGTTGAGTGTGTGAATTTGTGCACGGTTTCAAGCCGCACCCAAGGAAAGCCACTTTGTGGCGGTCAAGCGAATCTTTCGATATTTGGCTCATACCCCAAACTTTGGCTTATGGTATCCAAGAGGATCTAACTTCAACCTTGTGAGCTATTCGGACTCTGATTGGGCGGGAGACAAAGTGGATAGGAAGTCCACTTCCGGAGGGTGCCAATTCCTTGGTTGCTCTTTGGTGAGTTGGTATTCTAAGAAGCAAAGTTGTGTGTCTCTCTCGTCCACCGAAGCAGAGTATGTGGCGGCCGGCAGTTGTTGTGCACAACTTCTTTGGATGAGGCAAACTTTAAAGGATAACGGTGTCATTTGTGACAAAGTGCCTCTTTGGTGTGACAATGAAAGTGCCATCAAGATTTCTCTCAACCCTATTCAACATTTCAAGACAAAGCATATTGAGATTCGGTATCACTTTATCCAGGATCATATTCGGCGAGGGGAGATCGAGCTCAACTCTGTCAACACTCATGATAACCTTGCAGATATTTTCACGAAGCCCTTGGATGAAGCAAGATTTCGCGAGTTAAGGCATGAGCTAAATATCATTGATTCGAGCAATGTGGCTTGAACCTTTTCACACCCACCATACTCATCATGATGTCTTGCTCTAGGTGTAGGCATGGACATAGGGGGAGTATTGTTCTCTCAATGAACTCTTCCTCCCCCATTATGCATAAATTGATCAATTCTTTCACATTAGCCATTGTTGATGGTACCTGTGCTTCAAAGACGAGTTTTGGTCATGGGCCCAAGGATAATTCTTCATGGCGCCATACCATTTTAACTCAAACATAGATGGCTGCGGGCACCGCCCTTGTGTTTTGGTGTTTTTCCTTATTGTGTGTTTCCTTTTGCCTGGCTCCTTTGGTTCTCCTAGATGTTTGAATTCTCTAAAGAGTGGTTTTTCTTGTTTGCTTCTTGCACTCTTGAGAGTCTTCTTCATCATATTACAGTGACTTTCTTCCATCCTAAGCCTTCTCTTCCCAAGCCATCTTTTCCAAATGTACACAAGTTTGACCTCCTTTTTGTGCTTGGGCTGTTGCAACTTGGTGGTACAACCGGTGGTCAGAGCGGTTCTACCGGTCTTCCACTATGTTGTGTAGTCCCAGCGGTACTTCAGGTCCTGCACGAGCGGTTCTACCGCTCCTGCCAGTCCCAGTACCTCTGGCCGGTACTACCGGTATTTGGAAGCGGTACTACCGCTGCTTCTGTAGCGGAAGTACCTCTCTCAAACACCGGATAGTTACAAGACCGGTACTACCGCTCCTCGGAGCGGTACTACCGGCTGACATCTGGGGCTTATATAAGGGGCGCGGGCTAAAGGGGTTTTCTTTTCCCCCTTCGCGCTCGTCCCTCCTCTAGTCCCTAGCCGCCGGTTGCTCTATCCATCGCCCCGGAACGCCCTCAGGCCCTCCGGATCGGTCGGCCCTTCATCGGATCCGCTCCGTTGAGGTCGCCTCCTCTTCGATCTACTCCCATGGATACCGGTAATGCCCTGTTTCTTCTCGTTCTTAGGGTTCCTCTTGTTGAATCCTCTCCCTAGGGCATTGCTTGTACTCCCACATTTTTGGCCAAATGTTTGGTGGGATTGATCCGTATAGCCTCCTCCTGTTTCCTGTGCATAAGTAGAAGTAGGAATATTGCATCTAGATTCGAGATAGGGCGGTTCCCGTTCTTCCACTCGGCAGATCCGCTCTCAGCGGTACTACCGCTCCTTGCGAGCAGTACTACCGCTCGAGCGGTTCTACCGGTGGAACAACCGGAACAACCGGCTTCTTTGAACCTATATTCACTATTTTTCTTCTACTCACATACATGAGATATATTCCTCTGATCTTGTGTACATTCTTCTCATCTTTGCTGGGGTTTCTGTCTCTGTGTGCGTCTGCAGGTGGCTCTAGTTCTCGTGCTGCTCGGAGGCCTCAGAACACCAAGAAGAGGGCCCGTAGGGGCAAACCTTCGGATGACAATGAGGATTCTCATGAGGTGGTGATTCCTACCAAGGCCACTCGTCGGGAGAAGTCTGCTGCTGCCAAGCAACGTGTTGCGGTGCCAATGCACAAATGGAAGATGCCGGACTGGCAAAGGTTTCGCTTCCAGGATCCCTACACTGCAGCACCGAATCCTCGTTGGAACAACCCTCAGTTCCGGAATGAGTTGCAGATGAGGATTGTGTCAGAAATCTTCGAGCATCACAAGAACAAGTTCACCCGGATGTGGTCCATTGACATCGATCATTGGAGGAACAACCTTGATTACTTTGGAGAAGCTCTGGCAATCTGTGGGGAGTTTGATTTGATCAAGCTCATGACCGTGAATTGTGACTTCGCTGTGCAGCTCATCCATCAGTTCTATGCTACAGTCCACTTCGGCTCTGATGAGGAGCGCCACCTATCCTTTATGTGTCGTGATGAGTTCTTTCATGTTCTGTGGAGAGCTTTCTGCAATGCTCTTGGCTATGAGGATACCGGGGTGGAGGGTCAAGGTGGCATCTGTCCTCATGACCGAGCTCACCCCATGGACAAGGTGAAGCTTGCCCCTCTGTACATCCCTGGACATGGTATTGTGGGCAAGTCCAATGATCTTATGCCAGTCTATGACATTATGCATCGTGTGTTCTGCTGTGTGCTGCTTCCCAAGGTTGGGAATCAAGATGATATCTATGGTTATCTGGTGGATTTGCTTGTGGCCATGAAGACCAAGAGGGGATCCGGTGCCACGTTTGATGTCTCCAAGTGGTTGTGGGAGGAGATGTACAATATGGTGTTGTACCGCAAGGTACCGATCTATACTCCTTTTGTGATGCAGTTTCTGAACACCGTTTGGGCAGTCCGTAGGCCAGGAGAGCCTCTCACCACCCCTGCCAACCTCACGGAGCATGAGGTTAAGGAGCTGAGGAAGAAGAAGCATAAGACTCCTCGCTTTGCTTCAGGCAATCAGGAGGATGTGTTTGCTACCTCGGACGACGAGGACTTTGAGCTAGAGCATGGGGCCCAGCCCTCATGGGTTGAGAAGCTGACTTCCAAGATCAAGAAGACCTTTTGCCTGCAGACTCACATTCAGAAGAAGCTCTACAAGGCCCATGTTGCTGAGAAGATGACGCGCCGCAGGCAGATTCAGTTGATGAGGCACCTCAATGTGCCAGATGTGAAGAGTGGCTCCGAGAAGACCATCACTCCTGAGGATACATGGTGCTTGGAGAACTGTCGGTGGTCTGATGAAGCGCCTGCTACCTCCTCTGTCCATGTTCCTGAGGAGGCTAATGCGATGTCTGAGGAGTCTGAGGAGGCTGAGGAGCCTGACGATGATGTTGATGATGATGCTTCTGACAGCTCTGCGGCAACTGGAGAGGAGGTCTACTGAGCCCTGGGGCGCTAGCTTCGCTCTTTTCCTTTTTGGTGTCTTGATGCCAAAGGGGGAGAGAGCTCCATTAGGTCACGGGAGTTGCATGGGGGTTTATTTGCAGTTGGTCTTGTGATTTTATTTGCAGTTGCTCTTTCTAGTGTCTTGTGGACTCATCCTGTGTTGTGATGTCGTGCATGGTGTAAGACATGCGTCCCTTATCTATTTATCTATGCACTCATCTATCTGTAGAGTTTATGTGTTGTTGGTGCCCGTATCCTTGTCTCTACTGCTTTATGTTTTGTTGTGATTGCTTTGTTGTCTCCGGTTGGTCTATAAAATCCAAGGGGAGCAATGATCCTAGTGTGCACACTTTGCATTCCAAAAGCAAACTCTAAATAGTGCTCACACTCAGGGGAGCCCCTTCTTTATTTTCTAGAACTCCCGGGCTTCTCGTGTGGTTGTCATCATCCACCAAAAAGGGGGAGATTGTAAGGGCATCTTATTCCTTAGGGTTTTGGTGATGATGACAACACACGTGTGGTCTAATCGTGCGCCATAGTTTTCTCAGGTACACATTGTGTGGCGCAAGTCGGTTAGGTTTTCCCTCTATGCGGAAAAGATCAAAGACGAAGTTTCTGACGTTTTTATTCCTTTGGTCGTAGGATATCCGTACAATCAAGAGGGAATCCACATCGGAAGGTATTGGGTGAATCTTTTCACGTACACATTCTCTGCACCCATCATATACCCTCAGTTCGAGGAGAGAGAGGTTCCCCATCCTCTGTCTTGTGCAGTTCTGTCCTTGGCGGTAGTACCGCTCCCTTGAGCGGTTGCACCGCTGGCCAGTAGTTCCGGTATCACCACCGCTCCTAGTACCGCTCAGGGGTGACTCCCTTCTGTACCGGGTACGGTGGTAGATGAAGGAAATATGCCCTAGAGCCAATAATAAAGTATTATTTATTTCCTTGTATCATGATAAATGTTTATTATTCATGCTAGAATTGTATTAACTGGAAACATAATACATGTGTGAATATATAGACAAACAGAGTGTCACTAGTATGCCTCTACTTGACTAGCTCGTTAATCAAAGATGGTTATGTTTCCTAGCCATGGACATAAGTTGTCATTTGATTAACGAGATCACCTCATTAGGAGAATGACGTGATTGACTTGACCCATTCCGTTAGCTTCGCACTCGATCGTTTAGTATGTTGCTATTGCCTTCTTCATGACTTATACATGTTCCTATGACTATGAGATTATGCAACTCCCGTTTACCGGAGGAACACTTTGTGTGCTACCAAACGTCACAACGTAAATGGGTGATTATAAAGGTGCTCTACAGGTGTCTCCAAAGGTACTTGTTGGGTTGGCGTATTTCGAGATTAGGATTTGTCACTCCAATTGTCGGAGAGGTATCTCTGGGCCCACTCGGTAATGCACATCACTATAAGCCTTGCAAGCATTGTGACTAATGAGTTAGTTGCGGGATGATGTGTTATGGAACGAGTAAAGAGACTTGCCGGTAACGAGACTGAACTAGGTATCGAGATACCGACGATCAAATCTCGGGCAAGTAACATACCGGTGACAAAGGGAACAACGTATGTTGTTATGCGGTCTGACCGATAAAGATCTTCGTAGAATATGTGGGAGCCAATATGGGCATCCAGGTCCCGCTATTGGTTATTGACCGGAGACGTGTCTCGGTCATGTCTACATAGTTCTCGAACCCGTAGGGTCCGCACGCTTAACGTTACGATGACAGTTTTATTGAGTTTTGATGTACCGAAGGAGTTCGGAGTCCCGGATGAGATCGGGGATATGACGAGGAGTCTCGAAATGGTCGAGACGTAAAAATCGATATATTGGACGACTATATTCGGACTTCGGAAAGGTTCCGAGTGATTCGGGTATTTTTCGGAGTACCGGAGAGTTACGGGAATTCGTATTGGGCCTTAATGGGCCATACGGGAAAGGAGAGAAAGGCCTCAAAAGGTGGCCGCAACCCTCCCCATGGTCTGGTCCGAATTGGACTAGGGAAGGGGGGCGCACCCTTCCTTCTTTCTCCTTCCCCCTTCCCTTCTCCTACTCCCACAAGGAAAGGAGGAGTCCTACTCCCGGTGGGAGTAGGACTCCCCCCCTATGGCGCGCCTCTCCCCTTGGCCGGCTGCCTCCCCCTTGCTCCTTTATATACGGGGGCAGGGGGCACCCCAAAGACACAACAATTGATCCTTGAGATCTCTTAACCGTGTGCGGTGCCCCCCTCCACCATATTACACCTCGATAATACCGTTGCGGAGCTTAGGCGAAGCCCTGCGTCGGTGGAACATCATCATCGTCACCACGCCGTCGTGCTGACGAAACTCTCCCTCAACACTCGGCTGGATCGGAGTTCGAGGGACGCCATCGAGCTGAACGTGTGTATAACTCGGAGGTGCCGTACGTTCGGTACTTGATCGGTCGGATCGTGAAGACGTACGACTACATCAACCGCGTTGTGATAACGCTTCCACTTTCGGTCTACGAGGGTACGTGGACAACACTCTCCCCTCTCATTGCTATGCATCACCATGATCTTGCGTGTGAGTAGGAAATTTTTTGAAATTACTACGTTCCCCAACAGTAGACCGGTGGTGGAACGGTAGTTCCGGTTTGTCTTGACAAACTGGTACTACCGGTGCTCAGGGCGGTTGTACCGCCTCGGACTCCACCACCCAGGGACTGCTGGCCCAGCGATAGTTCCGGACCAACCTCCGCTCCAACTACCGGCCTGAGGGGTTTACTTTCTGTATGTGGCCCGGTAGTCGAGCAGTGGTGGGGCGATAGTTCCGGTTTATTCCGATAGACCGGTACTACCAGGTGCGCCACCGGAAGTACCGCCCTGGTGCCCTAGCAGGGGTTTCCCGCATTCACCGGTTGTGCCAGTGTCTATTGCAGAAGTACCGCTCCTATGTGTTTCTGCACATAACGGATGGATCTGTGGGGGGCCTATTTAAGGAGGTGCTTCTCCTACCTCCCACCTACCTCTTGCCTCTCTCTCTCCTCCATTACTGCCATTAAAGCTCTCTTGCCCGATCTCTCTCTCTAGCCACTCAAACTCGTTGATTTGCTAGGGATTGAAGGAGGAGACCTAGATCTACACTTCCACCAAAGGATATTTGATTCCCCCATACTTTCTTGTGTGGTTTTTGTTACTCTTGGGTGCTTGGGCTCCCTAGACGGAAGAGGTCACTTCGGAGCCACATTCCATTGTGGTGAAGCTCCGGGGTTTCGTTGGGAGCCTCCAATTAAGTTGTGGAGAGAGCCCCAACCTTGTTTGTAAAGGTCCGGTTGCCGCCTTCAAGGGCTCCAATAGTGGAATCACGGCATCTCGCATTGTGTGAGGGCGTGAGGAGAATACGGTGGCCCTATGCTTCTTGGGGAGCATTGTGCCTCCACACCGCTCCAACAGAGATGTACTTCCCCTCAAAAGGAAGGAACTTCGGTAACACATCCTCGTCTTCACCGGCTCCACTCTTGGTTATCTCGTGCCTTTACTTGTGCAAGCTTATTTGTGTTATATCCCTTCCTTGCTTGTGTGCTGGTAGTTGTTGCATCATATAGGTTGCTCACCTAGTTGCATATCTAGACAACCTACTTTGATGCAAAGTTTAAATTGGTAAAGAAAGCTAAAAAATTGTCAGTTGCCTATTCACCCCCCCTCTAGTCAACTATACCGATCCTTTCAGGTGCCGTCTCAACGGATTTAGATGGTGCCCTATTTAACGTGAATGCAGCCGTCTCTAAAGCATAACCCCAAAACAATAGCGGTAAATCAGTAAGAGACATCATAGATTGCACCATATCTAATAAAGTGCGGTTACGACGTTCGGACACACCATTATGCTGTGGTGTTCCGGGTGGCGTGAGTTGCGAAACTATTCCGCATTGTTTCAAATGAAGACCAAACTCGTAACTCAAATATTCACCTCCACGATCAGATCGTAAAAACTTTATTTTCTTGTTACAATGATTTTCCAGTTCTCTCTGAAATTCTTTGAACTTTTCAAATGTTTTAGACTTATGTTTCATCAAGTAGATATACCCATATCTGCTCAAATCATCTATGAAGGTCAGAAAATAACGATACCCGCCATGAGCATCAACACTCATCGGACCGCATACATCAGTATGTATTATTTCGAACAAGTCTGTTGCTCGCTCCATTGTTCCGGAGAACGGGGTCTTAGTCATCTTGCCCATGAGGCATGGTTCGCAAGCATCAAGTGATTCATAATCAAGTGATTCCAAAAGTCCATCAGCATGGAGTTTCTTCATGCGTTTTACACCAATATGACCTAAACGGCAGTGCCACAAATAAGTTGCACTATCATTATTAAACTTATATGTTTTGGCTTCAATACTATGAATATGTGTATCACTACTATCAAGATTTAGTAAAAATAGACCACTCATCAAGGGTGCATGACCATAAAAGATATTACTCATATAAATAGAACAACCATTATTCTCCGATTTAAATGAATAACCATCTCGCATCAAACAAGATCCAGATATAATGTTCATGCTTAACGCTGGCACCAAATAACAATTATTCAGGTCTAAAACTAATCCCGAAGGTAGATGTAGAGGTAGCGTGCCGACGGCGATCACATCGACTTTGGAACCATTTCCCACGCGCATCGTCACCTCGTCCTTAGCCAATCTTCGCTTAATCCGTAGCCCCTGTTTTGAGTTGCAAATATGAGCAACAGAACTAGTATCAAATACCCAGGCGCTACTGCGAGCATTAGTTAAGTACACATCACATGTATATCAAATATACCTTTCACTTTGCCATCCTTCTTATCCGCCCAATACTTGGGGCAGTTCCGCTTCTAGTGACTAGTCCCTTTGTAGTAGAATCACTCAGTCTCAGGCTTAGGTCCAAACTTGGGCTTCTTCACTTGAGCAGCAACTTGCTTGCCGTTCTTCTTGAAACTGGTGGTCTTGTTGACCATCAACACTTGATGCTCCTTCTTGATTACCTCCGCAGCCTTTAGCATCACGAAGAGCTCGGAAATTGTCTTATCCATCCCTTGAATATTATAGTTCATCACAAAGCTTTTGTAGCTTGGTGGCAGTGATTGAAGAACTCTGTCAATGACACTATCATCAGGAAGATTAACTCCCAGTTGAGTCAAGTGGTTGTGGTACCCAGACATTCTGAGTATATGTTCACTGACAGAACTATTCTCCTCCATTTTGCAGCTGTAGAACTTATTGGAGACTTCATATCTCTCAATCCGGGCATTTGCTTGAAATATTAACTTCAACTCCTGGAACATCTCATATGCTCCATGACCAAAACGTCGTTGAAGTCCCGGTTCTAAGCCATAAAGCATGGCACACTGAACTATCGAGTAGTCATCAGCTTTGCTCTGCCAGATGTTCTTAACGTCATCAGCAGCATCTGCAGCAGGCTTGGCACCAAGCGGTGCTTCCAGGACGTAATTCTTCTGTGCAGCAATGAGGATAATCCTCAAGTTATGGACCCAGTCCATGTAGTTGCTACCATCATCTTTCAACTTAGCTTTCTCTAGGAATGCATTAAAATTCAAAGGAACGGTAGCACGGGCCATTGATCTATAACAACATAGACATGCAAAATACTATCAGGTACTAAGTTCATGATAAATTAAAGTTCAATTAATCATATTACTTACGAACTCCCACTTATATAGACATCCCTCTAATCATCTAAGTGATCACGTGATCCAAATCAACTAAACCATGTCCGATCATCACGTGAGATGGAGTAGCTTTCAATGGTGAACATCACTATGTTGATCGTATCTACTATATGATTCACGCTCGACCTTTCGGTCTCAGTGCTCCAAGGCCATATCTGCATATGCTAGGCTCTTCAAGTTTAACCCGAGTATTCTGCGTGTGTAAAATGGGCTTGCACCCGTTGTATGTGAACGTAGAGCTTATCACATCCGATCATCACGTGGTGTCTCGGCACGACGAACTGTCGCAACGGTGCATACTCAGGGAGAACACTTATACCTTGAAATTTAGTGAGAGATCATCTTACAATGCTACCGCCAAACTAAGCAAAAATAAGATGCATAAAGGATAAACATCACATGCAATCAATATAAGTGATATGATATGGCCATCATCATCTTGTGCCTTTGTTCTCCATCTCCAAAGCACCGTCATGATCACCATCGTCACCGGCTTGACACCTTGATCTCCATCGAAGCATCGTTGTCGTCTCGCCAACTATTGCTTCTACGACTATCGCTACCGCTTAGTGATAAAGTAAAGCAATTGCATGTCGATTACATTTCATACAATAAAGCGACAACCATAAGGCTCCTGCCAGTTGCCGATAACTTTTACAAAACATGATCATCTCATACAATTTATATATCATCACGTTTTGACCATATCACATCACAGCATGCCCTGCAAAAACAAGTTAGACGTCCTCTACTTTGTTGTTGCAGATTTTACGTGGCTGCTACGGGCTTAGCAAGAACCGTTCTTACCTACGCATCAAAACCACAACGATTTTTCATCAAGTGTGATGTTTTAACCTTCAACAAGGACCGGGCGTAGTCACACTCGATTCAACTAAAGTTGGAGAAACAGACACCCACTAGCCACTTGTGTGCGAAGCAAGGCGGTAGAACCAGTCTCATGAACGCGGTCATGTAATGTCGGTCTGGGCCGCTTCATTGAACAATACCGCCGAATCAAAGTATGACATGTTGGTAAGCAGTATGACTATTATCACCCACAACTCTTTGTGTTCTACTCGTGCATATAACATCTACGCATAGACCTGGCTCTGATGCCACTGTAGGGAAACGCAGTATTTCAAAAAATTTCCTACGATCACGCAAGATCTATCTAGGAAATGCATAGCAACGAGCAGGGAGAGTGTGTCCACGTACCCTCGTAGACCGAAAGCGGAAGCGTTAAGTAACGCGGTTGATGCAGTCGAACGTCTTCGCGATCCAACCGATCAAGTATCGAACGCACGGCACCTCCGTGATCTACACACGTTCATCTCGGTGACGTCCCTCGAACTCTAGATCCAGCTGAGGCCGAGGGAGAGTTTCGTCAGCACGACGGCGTGGTGACGGTGATGATGAAGTTACCAACGCAGGGCTTCGCCTAAGCACTACGACAATACGACCGAGGTGGAAATCTGTGGAGGGGGGCACCGCACACGGCTAAGAAATCAACTTGTGTGTCTATGGGGTGCCCCTCCCCGTTATATAAAGGAGGGGAGGAGGAGGAGGGCCGGCCTCAAGGGGCGCGCCCTAAGGGGGGATTCCTACTCCCAGTAGGAGTAGGTTTCCCCCTTTCCTAGTCGGAGTAGGAGAAGAAGGAAGAGGAAGAGGGAGAGAAGGAAAGGGGGGACGCACCCCCCGAACGCTCCCCAATTCGGATTGGGCCTAGGGGGCACGCGCCACACCTGGCCGCCTCCTCCTCTCTTCCACTATGGCCCATGAAGGCCCATTAACCCCCCGGGGGGTTCCGGTAACCCCCCGGTACTCCGAAAAATGCCCGAACCTATCCGAAACCTTTCCGGTGTCCAAACATAACCTTCCAATATATCAATCTTCATGTCTCGACCATTTCGAGACTCCTTGTCATGTTCGTGATCACATCCGGGACTCCGAACAACCTTCGGTACATCAAATCACATAACTCATAATACATATCGTCATCGAACGTTAAGCGTGCGGACCCTACGGGTTCGAGAACTATGTAGACATGACCGAGACTCATCTCCGGTCAATAACCAATATTGGAACCTGGATGCTCATATTGGTTCCTACATATTCTACGAAGATCTTTATCGGTCAAATCGCACAAGAACATAGGTTGTTCCCTTTGTCATCGGTATGTTACTTGCCCGAGATTCGATCGTCGGTATCATCATACCTAGTTCAATCTCGTTACCGGCAAGTCTCTTTACTGGTTCTGTAATGCAACATCCCGCAACTAACTCATTAGTTACATTGCTTGCAAGGCTTATAGTGATGTGCATTACCGAGAGGGCCCAGAGATACCTCTCCGACAATCAGGGTGACAAATCCTGATCTCGATCTATGCCAGCTCAAGAAACACCATCGGAGACACCTGTAGAGCATCTTTATAATCACCCAGTTACGTTGTGACGTTTGATAGCACACTAAGTGTTCCTCCGGTATTTGGGAGTTGCATAATCTCATAGTCATAGGAACATGTATAAGTCATGAAGAAAGCAATAGCAACAAACTAAACGATCATAGTGCTAAGCTAACGGATGGGTCTTGTCAATCACATCATTCTCCAATGATGTGATCCCGTTCATCAAATGACAACTCATGTCTATGGCTAGCAAACTTAAGCATCTTTGATTAACGGGCTAGTCAAGTAGAGGCATACTAGTGACACTCTATTTTGTCTATGTATTCACACATGTACTAAGTTTCCGGTTAATACAATTCTAGCATGAATAATAAACATTTATCATGATATAAGGAAATTTAAATAACGACTTTATTATTGCCTCTAGGGCATATTTCCTTCACTAACTTGTTTTTGCAGGGCTTGCTGTGATGTGATATGGTCAAGACATGATGATATATAAATTGTTGTATGAGATGATCATGTTTTGTAAAAGTTATCGGCAACTGGCAGGAGCCTTATGGTTGTCGGTTTATTGTATGAAATGCAATCGCCATGTAATTGCTTTACTTTATCACTAAGCGGTAGCGATAGTCGTAGAAGCAATAGTTGGCGAGACGACAGCGATGCTTCGATGGAGATCAAGGTGTCAAGCCGGTGACGATGGTGATCATGATGGTGGTTTGGAGATGGAGATCAAAGGCACAAGATGATGATGGCCATATCATATCACTTATATTGATTGCATGTGATGTTTATCCTTTATGCATCTTATTTTGCTTAGTTCGGTGGTAGCATTATAAGATGATCTCTCACTAAATTTCAAGGTATAAGTGTTCTCCCTGAGTATGCACCGTTGCGACAGTTCGTCGTGCCGAGACACCACGTGATGATCGGGTGTGATAAGCTCTATGTTCACATACAACGGGTGCAAGCCAGTTTTGCACACGCAGAATACTCGGGTTAAACTTAACGAGCCTAGCATATGCATATATGGCCTCGGAAACACTGAGACCGAAAGGTCGAGCATGAATCATATAGTAGATATGATCAACATAGTGATGTTCACCATTGAAAACTACTCCATCTCACGTGATGATCGGACATGGTTTAGTTGATATGGATCACGTGATCACTTAGATAATTAGAGGGATGTCTACCTAAGTGGGAGTTCTTAAGTAATATGATTAATTGAACTTTAATTTATCATGAACTTAGTACGTGATAGTATTTTGCATGTCTATGTTGTTGTAGATAAATGGCCCGTGCTACTGTTCCGTTGAATTTTAATGCGTTCCTAGAGAAAGCTAAGTTGAAAGATGATGGTAGCAACTTCACGGACTGGGTCCGTAACTTGAGGATTATCCTCATTGTTGCACAGAAGAATTACGTCCTGGAAGCACCGCTAGGTGCAAGACCCGCTGCAGGAGCAACGCCGGACGTTGTGAACACCTGGCAGAGCAAAGCTGATGACTACTCGATAGTTCAGTGTGCCATGATTTACGGCTTAGAACCGGGACTTCAACGACGTTTTGAACGTCATGGAGCATATGAGATGTTCCAGGAGTTGAAGTTAATATTTCAAGCAAATGCCCGGATTGAGAGATATGAAGTCTCCAATAAGTTCTACAGCTGCAAAATGGAGGAGAATAGTTCTATCGGTGAAGATATACGCAAACTGTCTGGGTATCATAATCACTTGACTCAACTGGGAGTTAATCTTCCGATTGATAGTGTCATTGACAGAGTTCTTCAATCACTGCCACCAAGCTACAAAAGCTTCGTGATGAACTATAATATGCAAGGGATGTATAAGACAATTCCCGAGCTCTTCGCAATGCTAAAGGCTGCGGAGGTAGAAATCATGAAGGAGCATCAAGTGTTGATGGTCAACAAGACCACTAGTTTCAAGAAAATGGGTAAAGGGAAGAAGGGGAACTTCAAGAAGAACGGCAAGCAGGTTGCTGCTAAAGTGAAGAAACCCAAGTTTGGACCTAAGCCTGAGACTGAGTGCTTCTACTGCAGAGGGACTAGTCACTGGAAGTGGAGCTGCCCCAAGTATTTGGCGGATAAGAAGGATGGCAAAGTGAAAGGTATATTTGATATACATGTTATTGATGTGTACCTTACTAATGCTCGCAGTAGTGCCTGGGTATTTGATACTGGTTCTTTTGCTCATATTTGCCTCGAAACATGGGCTACGAATTAAGCGAAGATTGGCTAAGGACGAGGTGACGATGCGCGTGGGAAATGGTTCCAAAGTCGATGTGATCGCCGTCAGCACGCTACCTCTACATCTACCCTTGGGGTTAGTTTTAGACCTGAATAATTGTTATTTGGTGCCAGAGTTAAGCATGAACATTATATCTGGGTCTTGTTTGATGCAAGACGGTTATTCATTTAAAATCAGAGAATAATGCTTGTTTTATTTATATGAGTAATATCTTTTATGGTCATGCACCCTTGATGAGTGGTCTATTTTTATTGAATCTCGATAGTAGTGATACACATATTCATAGTGCTGAAGCCAAAAGATATAAGTTTAATAATGATAGTGCAACTTATTTGTGGCACTGCCGTTTAGGTCATATTGGTGTAAAGCGCATGAAGAAACTCCATGTTGATGGGCTTTTGGAATCACTTGATACTTGCGAACCGTGCCTCATGGGCAAGATGACTAAGACTCCGTTTTCCGGAACAATGGAGCGAGCTACAGACTTATTGGAAATAATACATACTGATGTATGCGGTCCAATGAGTGTTGAGGCTCACAGTGGGTATCGTTATTTTCTGACCTTCACAGATGATTTGAGCAGATATGGGTATATCTACTTGATGAAACATAAGTCTGAAACATTTGAAAAGTTCAAAGAATTTCAGAGTGAAGTGGAAAATCATTGTAACGAGAAAATAAAGTTTCTACGATCTGATCGTGGAGGTGAATATTTGAGTTACGAGTTTGGTCTTCATTTGAAACAATGCGAAATAGTTACGCAACTCACGCCACCCGGAACACCACAGCGTAATGGTGTGTCCGAACGTCGTAACCGCACTTTATTAGATATGGTGCGATCTATGATGTCTCTTACTGATTTACCGCTATCGTTTTGGGGTTATGCTTTAGAGACAGCCGCATTCACGTTAAATAGGGCACCATCTATATCCGTTGACGACACCATATGAACCGTGGTTTGGCCAGAAACCCAAGTTGTCGTTTCTTAAAGTTTGGGGCTGCGATGCTTATGTGAAAAAGCTTCAACCTGATAAGCTCGAACCCAAATCGGAGAAATGTGTCTTCATAGGATACCCAAAGGAAACTGTTGGGTACACCTTCTATCACAGATCCGAAGGCAAGATTTTCGTTGCTAAGAATGGATCCTTTCTAGAGAAGGAGTTTCTCTCGAAATAAGTGAGTGGGAGGAAAGTAGAACTTGCTGAGGTAATTGTACCTGCTCCCTCATTGGAAAGTAGTTTATCACAGAAATCAGTTCCAGTGATTCCTACACCAATTAGTGAGGAAGCTAATGATGATGATCATGAAGCTTCTGATCAAGTTAGTACCAAACCTCGTAGGTCAACTAGAGTAAGATCCGCACCAGAGTGGTACGGTAATCCGGTTTCGGACGTCATGTTACTTGACCATGACGAACCTACAAACTATGAGGAAGCGATGATGAGCCCAGATTCCGCGAAATAGCTTGAGGCCATGAAATTTGAGATGGGATCCATGTATGAGAACAAAGTGTGGACTTTGGTTGACTTGCCCGATGATCGGCAAGCCATAGAGAATAAATGGATCTTCAAGAAGAAGAGTGACGCTGATGGTAATGTTACTGTCTACAAACCTCGACTTGTTGCGAAAGGTTTTTGACAAGTTCAAGGAGTTGACTATGATGAGACTTTCTCACCCGTAGCGATGCTTAAGTCTGTCAGAATCATGTTAGCAATTGCCGCATTTTATGATTATGAAATTTGGCAAATGGATGTAAAGACTGCATTCCTGAATGGATTTCTGGAAGAAGAGTTGTATATGATGCAAGCAGAAGGTTTTATCGATCCAAAGAGTGCTAACAAAGTGTGCAAGCTCCAGCGATCCATTTATGAACTGGTGCAAGCCTCTCGGAGTTGGAATAAACATTTTGATAGTGTGATCAAAGCATATGCTTTTATACAGACTTTTGGAGAAGCCTGTATTTACAAGAAAGTGAGTGGGAGCTCTGTAGCATTTCTAATATTATATGTGGATGGCATATTGTTGATTGGAAATGATATAGAATTTCTGGATAGCATAAAAGGATACTTGACCAAGAGTTTTTCTATGAAAGACCTCGGTGAAGCTCCTTAGATATTGGGCATCAAGATCTATAGAGATAGATCAAGACGCTTAATTGGACTTTCACAAAGCACATACCTTGATAAGATTTTGAAGAAGTTCAAAATGGATCAGTCAAAGAAAGGGTTCTTTCCTGTGTTACAAGGTGTGAAGTTGAGTGAGACTCAATGCCCGACCACTGCAGAAGATAGAGAGAAAATGAAAGTCATTCCCTATGCCTCAGCCATAGGTTCTATCATGTATGCAATGCTGTGTACCAGACCTGATGTGTGCCTTGCTATTAGTTTAGCAGGGAGGTACCAAAGTAATCCAGGAGTGGATCACTGGACACCGGTCAAGAACATCCTGAAATACCTGAAAAGTACTAAGGATATGTTTCTCGTTTATGGAGGTGATAAAGAGCTCGTTGTAAATGGTTACGTCGATGCAAGCTTTGACACTGATCCGGATGACTCTAAGTCACAAACCAGATACGTATTTATACTGAATGATGGAGCTGTCAGTTGGTGTAGTTCCAAACAGAGCGTCGTGGCGGGATCTACGTGTGAAGCAGAGTACATAGCTGCTTCAGAAGCAGCGAATGAAGGAGTCTGGATGAAGGAGTTCATATCCGATCTAGGTGTCATACCTAGTGCATCGGGTCCAATGAAAATCTTTTGTGATAATACTGGTGCAATTGCCTTGGCAAAGGAATCCAGATTTCACAAGAAGGCCAAGCACATCAAAGAGATGCTTCAATTCCATCCGTCGTCAAGTGGCGGAAGGGGACATAGAGATTTGCAAGATACATATGGATCTGAATGTTGCAGATCCGTTGACTGCGCCTCTCTTGCGAGCAAAACATGATCAGCACCAAGACTCCATGGGTGTTAGAATCATTACTGTGTAATCTAGATTATTGACTCTAGTGCAAGTGGGAGACTGAAGGAAATGTGCCCTAGAGGCAATAATAAAGTTGTTATTTACATTTCCTTATATCATGATAAATTTTTATTATTCATGCTAGAATTGTATTAACCGGAAACTTAGTACATGCGTGAATACATAGACAAACAGAGTGTCCTAGTATGCCTCTACTGGACTAGCTTGTTTATCAAAGATGCTTATGTTTCCTAGCCAATGACATGTGTTGTCATTTGATGAACGGGATCACATCATTAGAGAATGATGTGATGGACAAGACCCATCAGTTAGCTTAGCACTATGATCGTTTAGTTTGTTGCTATTGCTTTCATCATGACTTATACATGTTCCTCTGACTATGAGATTATGCAACTCCCGAATACCGGAGGAACACTTAGTGTGCTATCAAAACGTCACAACGTAACTGGGTGATTATAAAGATGCTCTACAGGTGTCTCCGAAGGTGTTTGTTGAGTTGGCATAGATCGAGATTAGGATTTGTCACTCCAATTGTTAGAGAGGTATCTCTGGGCCCTCTTGGTAATGCACATCACTATAAGCCTTGCAAGCAATGTGACTAATGAGTTAGTTGCGGGATGATGCATTACGGAACGAGTAAAGAGACTTGCCGGTAACGAGATTGAACTAGGTATGGTGATACCGACGATCGAATCTCGGGCAAGTAACATACCGATGACAAAGGGAACAACGTATGTTGTTGTGCGGTTTGACCGATAAAGATCTTCGTAGAATATGTAGGAGCCAATATGAGCATCCAGGTTCCGCTATTGGTTATTGACCGGAGAGGTGTCTCGGTCATGTCTACATAGTTCTCGAACCCATAGGGTCCGCACACTTAACGTTCGATGACGATTGGTATTATGAGTTTATGTGATATTATGTACCGAAGGTTGTTTGGAGTGCCGGATGTGATCACAGACATGACGAGGAGTTTCTAAATGGTCGAGACATAAAGATTGATATATTGGACCATATTGTTCGGACACCAGAAGTGTTCCGGAGAGTTTCGAATAAAACCGGAATGACGGAGGGTTACCGGAACCCCCCCGGGAAGTTATGGGCCTTAGTGGGCCTTACGGGAGAGAGAGGGCCGCAGCCAAGAGGTGGCGCCCCCCCCCAAGGGGAGTCCGAATAGGACTAGCGGAGGGGGCGCGGCCCCTCTTTCCCTCTCCCTCTCCTTCCTTTTTCTCCTACTTCGACTAGGAAAGGGGGAAACCTACTCCTACTAGGAGTAGGAATCCCCCCTTAGGGGGAGGGGGCACCACATAGATACACAAGTTGATCTTTAGCCGCGTGCGGTTCCCCCCTCCATAGTTTTCCACCTCGGTCATATTTGTCGTAGTGCTTAGGCGAAGCCCTACGTCGGTAACTTCATCATCACCGTCACCACGCCGTCGTGCTGACGAAACTCTCCCTCGGCCTCAGCTGGATCTAGAGTTCGAGGGACGTCACTGAGCTGAACGTGTGCAGATCGCAGAGGTGCCGTGCGTTCGGTACTTGATCGGTTGGATCACGAAGACGTTCGACTACATCAACCGCGTTACTAAACGCTTCCGCTTTCGGTCTACGAGGGTACGTGGACACACTCTCCCCGCTCATTGCTATGCTTCTCCTAGATAGATCTTGCGTGATCGTAGGAATTTTTCTGAAATACTACGTTCCCCAACAGTTTGATGGGGATGCAATGAGATGGTGGATCGGTGCTAGTGTGAAGCGTCCATTCAAGTATGGGAGGACACATCCTGACTCACCAATGTGTAAGATCAACAAACCCATCAATCCAGAGGTGGCTACAACATAAAATCTAGTGACGTCAACGAGTTCAGCTCAGGGGTCGGCCTGGTGACTTATCAATGTTCTATGGCACGTCTCTTACGGTGGATCTAGGACTCTCATGCCCGATGCCGAATGCTGACACTCCTTGCAGTGCCAACATAATAGAATTCGGGTCTTGCTCATGGTCTTCACATCCAGCATAATCAAAGCAGTATTTTCCTCTTCACTAGCATACGATGCATTGTCTAGTTTCAGCATGCCAATTATTTGTGTATAGATGTTGCACAACATATAATTTTAATCGGTTGATTTATTCATCTTATTTCCTCTAGAAACTTTGTTGGACGAGATAATCAAATTCAGATTACAAAGCAAAATCGAGAGGAAGAAGGTAAGGGAAGCAGTGGAGGGTCATTCTTCTATAGAAGCAACCAAATATAAAGGCGATGGTATCATATGCAAATTTCACATGTCCAGATACTTATTTATAGTGACTTACTTCTTTATTATTCCAATCATGTGATCCAACTGGTTAATAATGTATACACGCTTATTAGTACTGCATAACCTGTATTAAAAAATATTAGTTTTCTCCAAAATAGAATCGTTCATTACTGTAAATAATTAGTTTTCTTAATGCATAACCCTTTCGATTGGAAGACTTTTTCTCTGCTGAAATGATAGGATCACTAGAAAGCAGCAGCAACACCCGAAATGTGGGAACTTTTAGGCTTGATGAAGATTGTTGAGGGGGTGAAGAAGACAAGTTATGCATAAACTTTGAAAAATCTTGGATATTCAAGCCAATAATTTAGGGTACACACTTTAGAATTTTCCCAAAGAAGTCAATGGTATTAATATGTTGCCACAAGTCATGCAGCTGCATAAATGCATTATTGCGTAGAATAAGTTACTTGGTTCACAGTTGTATTAATATGTTGTCGCAAGGCCTCTCTTTTCAGTTGGTCGTGCATATCATGCTGCACCACAACTTCCTGGGCGCACCTGCCAGCCCTATTTATCTTAGCAATGTAGTTGCTACTAGCGGGTAGTCCGCGGCGTGCCACACGCCACGCCACATTGATTGGATGGCTATTTAGTTCTTTTGTAGTATTTTTTAAGTCATCCCAAGACTTGATTCATGGCAAAGTAGTTCATACAAAGAAAGGGTATATCTAGTTGGTACGTGGATAAGTAGAAAATGGTACATCTAAGTGGCACATGCATAAGTGATCTACAACCCATAGTGATATAGTGAAGCTAGTTCTTCTGTTCTAGTACTTGGTGGTTTCTTTGTGTAAAGAATGTTGAAGTTGCTTTTTCATAGCTTGTAAGAATCTGTTGTGTATGTATCTCGCAAAAAAAAGAATCTGTTGTGTATATGCTCCGTGTGTCTTTGTTTTTGTAACGATGAAAAAAGCAGGCGTGATGCGGACATTCATGAAATGGACAATTACATCTAGTAGCCAAGTATTCAACTATCGAGTTGGATATTTGAAGGGGTTGGCTTGGACGGTTTAAGGTTGTTAACTGGTTGTTACCGGATATAATTGACTTAGGGCATGTATAGTGGTTGATAAGACAGTCTTATCTTCAGCCTTGCATATAGTTTAGAAATGACAATGAAAGTATGTCTACAATGGGTTATTTCTTAGCCTTATCTTTAATAATTAGCTATTTCTAAAAATATGGTGAGGCATATTATGCTAAGAGATCATCTTTTAAATAAAAGAAGACACTTATGATTTCTCTCTCCTCCACCTCAACGTTTATCCTACGTGGCACTTCTAAGACAACATCATTGTACATGTCCTTATTATTTTGTTAGAATGGCAGATCCAGCGGTGGCGTTCCACTGGATAAAAAGTGAGCTGCCTAGCTGAAATGAAAATGGAGATAATTGAAAATGATAATAATCAAGGCAAGGGAGTTACATCTAGCACAATGAGACGTGGCGTATGGTAAAGACCCTGATGAAGCGGCAACCGACGTGGGACATGACGATCAATACAGACCCGATCAATGCGGCAACTGAGTTGTAAAAAACGTGCCTAGCAAATCGCACCATTTCAGAGAAGACGTGTGATAGCGAATCAATATGTGGTTGGATGGTTAGGTGAATAGTGATATCCTAGTCCATCGGGGTTAAGTCCTGGTACCCGCATTTATCCTGAATTTATTTCAGAATTTCCGACGATGCGTGTTTAGCGTGAGGTGAGGAGACATTTCCGTCAAATACGAGACGCCTATGATGACTTCGTAAAATCTCAAGATGATATGTCGGTTCAGTCTCTTGAAGATGCTTATAAGGGTAGGGTGCGCGTGTATGCGTTTATAATGGTGAGGGTACGAGCGTACATATAAGCGTTTGCGTCTGTATGATGTTAAAAGTAAAAGAGAAAAGTGTGATAAATTACATGTTTGAAGTATCGTTTTGAACAGTGAAAACATCGAAGCATGCGTCTGTACACTAACCAGAGTAAGAAAAATAAAAAGAAATCCACCATCTGACAAATTGCATGTTTGACCAGGACCAATGGCCACACAGTTCGACCCCATAATTACACGCGTCAGCGCCATACAACGCTGTAAAAAGATCCAAAAAAACCCACAAAATTCAAACCCTTACGGGCCTAGTATTCAGGTTATATAGATAAACAAAGCATCTGTAGTAGACCACACTCAAGATTATGTGCTAATTTCTTGAAGGCATGTAGCTAGTATATGATCTTAAAAAAAAGAGCTACAAATGGAGGTTGTCGTCAACCGGTATTTTTTGAGCAAAGAGACTAGAGATAAACACGAGTTTTTTGATCAATATTACAGACATTACAAGTTCGGCGAGAGTAGGCCGTCTGGAGGTACAGAAAACATAGTTGCTAGGTGGGGCGGAGAGCATGAGACACTTAAGGACCCACACCAATGTACAAGGGAAGCATAAAAGACGAGGTGAGGCTTGGACGACCCACAGTCGAGTAGCATGTCAAAGAGTACCACAAGTTATCATTACAATTTAACAGCGGAGGACACGTAACCAGATTTTCATGGCATTCTGTTGACTGTAATGACTTATTGGGTATTGGAGAAACTCATTTGTTGACTGTAATAACAAGAGGAATGGAGAAACTCATTTGTGTTTCTTGTAATGGCTGGTAACCAGATATCTAAGTTTTTTTCACTTTGGTTGAGGCTTAGAATATAGCAAGTAACTTCCTCTGTTCTTGGGGATATCACTTTAGAAGTTATTTTATGATGACCTTTGTTTTAGCTTTTAGGTGCAGCACCATATATTGTTTTATGATGGCCTTTGTTATAGCTTTTAGTTGTAGCACTATCCTCTTGCAAGGTTCCCCATTCTAAAACCTCATATTCTCATGATGCAAGTATGGTGAAGAAAATAATACTATGTTCACAAACACAGTCAGACTTGTTGATCGCTGGATTTCCTGATTTCAGAAAAATATTTTTTCCATGGCAACATATACGGACACTCAACTAACAACTACTGTATATCCTTGCCGCTTATTGCGAACGAGTAGGAGGGGCACACACGAACGCAACGCACAGATCAAGTCAAATTCGCGCGCCGAACCTTCGTCCCCGGACACGGTCAGCCGCCCGGTAGCTCTCACGGAGTACCTCGCGTCCTCGCCGACGACGCCGTGGCAGCACGCAAAGCCAAGGCCATCACACGCCCATGTGCGGCGCACTGTACCCCGGCGTTGACTGCGGGCACGTTTCCAAGCTCCCCGGCCCGGTCCGGTCATACCGCGGGCTCCATCGCGCATCCGCATCTTCGCATCTCCTTCCCTTTCCTTCCCATCCCCTCCCCATCCCCACACCGCAGGGGCCACCGCTGCCAACCTACGACCCAGACCCGCCACCCATCCCACAACGTCGGAGGAGACAAATCACCAGACAAGACTCTCGCCGATTCCTAAACCGGCGCCAGGATTTCATTCCGATCCCTCCTCGCCCATTTCCGTCCCCGCCCGGCCGATCCACCCCGGCCCACCGCTGCCCGCGCCCCCGCCCGCCGGATCACGCGCTTCTTGCGACGGTGCAGATCCAAGAAACGCACTCCTCCCTCCCTCCCTCCGGTTTGCTCCCTCTTCTCTTCTTCTTCCTCTCGCCAAGCTCCCGTTCTCGTGTTGCGTGGCCTCGTGGCGTGATCCGTACGTGCGTGTCCCCGTTTCTTGTTTTGGATCTCTCAGGACAAGGCCGTGTCCGACGACGCGCCCGAGAAAATCGGTCAGGCGGACAGGCACTCGGGCGCCAGGCGCGAGGCGAGGGCCGAGCTTGATGCTCCCAGCTTGCTGA
Organism: Triticum aestivum; assembly: GCF_018294505.1. NCBI lineage: Eukaryota > Viridiplantae > Streptophyta > Magnoliopsida > Poales > Poaceae > Triticum > Triticum aestivum. Next base: position 541,307,859 of record NC_057799.1, read on the forward strand.
GGATCAATGCTATCCAAGCCACCCTCTGATCCGGCCGGCAAGCTCTCGATCGAAACGGTGAGGATCCACGACCCCCATTTCTTCAGATTCAGCCGGTGTCGGTCGCGAGTTGACCGTTTGCTTCAGAAATGCGCAAAGCACGTGAACAGATTGTGACAATGCGATGCGCCGAACGCTTCTCATCGCTATTACCATTGATGCTCTCTAGACTTTGCTTTGGTTCTTGTTAGGTGCTTGTTCTGAATTATCATGGGCTTGTTTGGTCACAGTTGGTGGATTGGTTGGTGGGTCTGTTCTTGCTGGTATCCTCCTTGTGTGTGTATTCATGCTTAAGTTGCTTGGCCAGTAGAAAATGCGCTTGCAGTGCTTTTGGATCTATGATCTATCTAATGTCCGACGCACCGATGCCTAACACTCATGATGCATGCGGACATCCTGTTTGTGTGTGTGTATTAACGCCTAAGTTGCTTGGACATTAGTAGAAAGTGTGTCTGCACTGCTTTTGGATCTAGTATGATCTATCGAACGCATTGATGCCTAACACATGATGCATCGTGCATGAGTTCATCAGTTAATGGAGTGGGGCAAGAAAAGTGTGGCTGTCCTTTTTTGTATTGTCTGTCCTTTTCTTACAATTTTTCAGACATGTCTTTTTTTTCTCGTCTCATGTTAGATTTTGCATATAAATCGAGGGAATGGAAAATAGAAATGTTTATTAAACGCGCGTAATAAAGCCCCTAAAATAAGTGCACCAATTTTTATTTTCAGCCTTGGACTTAGATATAAGATCTGTAGATTTACTCTGCTGACTGATGCTATATGAATAACAAGTTTGATATCTATTTTCCAGATGGAGGACGAACAATCAGCCACATATACTGTGGATGACGCCCTTATATCTTCAGGTTTTGGGAAGTACCAAATATTGATTCTCTCCTATGCTGGGATAGGCTTAATCGCAGAAGCAATGGAGATGATGCTGCTATCATTTGTTGGCCCATCCGTTCAGTTAGAATGGAATCTTACTGCTCACCAGGAAAGCATGATTACAAGTGTTGTTTTTGTTGGAATGCTAATAGGAGCTTATTCTTGGGGTGTGGTCTCAGATAACTATGGAAGGAGGCAGGTCTATTCATTACTTCTTTCATGCAACTTTGTCCCACAAATTACACATGACCATTTCCCTCTTGGTGATATCTAGCATAATGTTGCAATCCATCCTGGTTTCCACTCGTAGATACTGCTTATGGTTACCAACAGTAACTGCTTTGGAAATGGCAAAGCTCTGATGTTAATACCCTTTTTAAAAAAAAATTATGCCAATTTGAAAATTTATCTCCAAACTGTTTTCATCATAGATCCTTGAATAGTTACAGATGTGAAAAGTAGGGAATGCCTATTTAAATTTAATGCATAAACCTTACCTGATTCTTTTCACTCTTCTTGTTTAGCTCATACAAGCTCTTATATTCTGTTGTGTTTGGATTTTATAGGAAAGGGTTTCTCTTTACTGCCATTATGACGAGTGGAGCTGGATTCCTGAGTGCCTTTTCTCCAAACTATGTAGCTTTAATGGCTCTACGGTTTTTAGTTGGTATTGGCTTGGGAGGAGGACCTGTTCTTGGATCTTGGTTCTTGGAATTTGTTCCTGCTCCAAGTAGAGGAACTTGGATGGTGGTACTCTCAGCATTTTGGACTGTCGGTACCATCTTTGAGGCTTCGCTTGCATGGGTATAATTTTTCTCCTTCCATGTTCAGAAACTGGCGTTATGAATAGTGCTAATGTATACCAGCAGTAAACAACATACATGATAAACATCACTTTGGAAAGTAACTTCTACCAAAAGGGCATAAAAGGTCAGCTTTGACACTTGGTTATGCTTGTCAATCCCTTGAAACATTTCTGAAACAATACTGACAAGTACCTGTCTGGTCCCTCTGTATCTGCACACGGATACGTGGATTAGAACATCTACTAAAATTTGACAATGTATCCTGTTCTGCGTAGGCAGTTTTTAGTTCAGAGAGGCATATATTCTCGTGGTGAAATCGGACATGTTTGACTTGGATTACTTCACCATGTTTTCTTGTGTCTAATTTTGGTCATGGTGATGGCAGGTAGTTATGCCCAAGTTTGGCTGGAGGTGGTTGCTAGCATTATCATCTGTTCCGTCTCTCCTCCTGCTTTTGTTTTATGCTATCACACCAGAGTCGCCAAGGTTCCTCTGCATGAAAGGCAGAACAATGGAGGCTGTGGATGTGCTGGAGAAAATGGCAAGGTTAAACGGTGCACAACTCCCTTCGGGTAAGCTTGTTTCCGACAAGAACATTGAGCTAGATGAAGTTTCCGAGTCGGCAACGCTTCTGGCTGCTACTGCTAAAGCTGCTAAAGAAGAAGAAAACGACAACATCAAGGAAGACGAAGGTTCTGATTTTGGAGGTTTCAAGTCTGTTTCTAAGCTGCTGTCACCAAAATTGCTCAGAGCAACTCTGCTTCTGTGGATGGCTTTCTTCGGGAATGCATTTTCTTATTATGGTATTGTTCTGTTGACATCGGAGTTAAGTAACGGAAATAGGATATGTGCAAAACAGGAGGTTGAATCTGTACACTCGAACAACTCAAGCCTGTACAAAAACGTGTTTATTTCTAGCTTTGCAGGTCTGTTCTCACTCTTACACAATATCTGTATGTTAATCACTTTCCAGTGCATACAATCTTACTTTGGTGACTGATTCTTCCATGTTTTCTTGAAACAGAGATTCCAGGGTCATTCGTGTCGATCATGATCGTGGATAGAATTGGGCGAAGGCTTTCAATGGCTTCGATGCTCTTCACTAGCTGTGTCTTTTTATTCCCGCTAGTTTTTTCCCGCACAGAAATACTGACAAGAATCTCATTATTCGGTGCCCGGCTCTGCATTTCTGCAAGCTTCACAATCGTATACATATATGCTCCCGAGGTTAGTCCCGTTCTACTCTTTTCGACAATCAGTCTTGTAACCAAGGCTGAACCCTCTTGTCAGGTGTTAAAATTAAACAGTAGAGTATTCACATCTTTGCTTCATCATTTCCAGATCTACCCAACCTCTGTGAGGACAACAGGCATTGGCGTCGCCAGCTCGGTGGGCAGGATCGGCGGCATTCTGTGCCCCCTCGTCGCCGTTGCTCTGGTGCACAACTGCCATCAGACGACCGCGATCCTCCTCTTCGAGCTCGTGGTGTTCCTCTCAGGGGTGGCCGTCATGTTCTTCCCTTTCGAGACGAAAGGCTGTAGGCTCAACGACACCGAGGCCGATATGCATTGATGCGGCGGGTTATATCATAGCACCAATTTTTTGTGTCCTGAGAGCAGTGGCGGCATATTATCGAACATTTTTTTTCCAACATGATACCGATACCGATATTGATTATAGTGATCTTAGATACCGGGGAATCCTTTCCCCTAGGAGTGATCCCCATCCACTTGTCGGCGGCGGCGGTGCAGAGGGGATTGCAGAGTATAAGAATAGTTGGGTCAGACTGTGCTCGGTTCTGTTTTGTAACCTATACTTTGGACTTTTGAATGATGATCGTTGGAATAAGGAAATATGCCAGTTGGGCAGAATCTGGCTTTTAACCAGCTTGATGGTAAGAAATCGCGGGACCTAGGAAATCATTTCGTTTCGTACAACTGAACCTTTTCAAACCGTTTCTTTCTGAGAACCAAAAAAACGTGTGCCAAAATAACAAACAGAATTGTGGCAATCAATCAACGCTGACACTGACTGATGTGTTGTCCTGTTGACAGTTCCTTAATATGCAGTTTTGCACTGTTGTGTTTACGCTGATCAATCAACGCTGCAAGCTGAATGTTTCAGAACCACCATGCTTCCAATGCTGTAGCAGCAAAGAACCAAGTGCAGTACAGCGAACCAATTTTTTTTAAATGACCAGGCACATCAGTAGGCAGCACATTTTCTGATGCTATGCTCCAGCCTCTGCAGGGCTGCTTTCAACTAGAGTAGGACGATAGCTCTGCCAGCAGGACAAGACGTTTCCGCGGCGATTTTTCCACCTTCCACTGAAGTTTGATGTTGAAGTGATCACTTTCCGTGGTGCTTATTTCCTTGCTGAATGCTTTTACCCGGGTGGAAGCTGGAAAGTGTTGCTGGCTGTTCCAAGTGAGCGATGACGCCCATGGCTCTGCTGATTGGGCGAGGGAGGGACGCAGGCAAAAGCAAGCAACATGATATATTATGTTGATAGCTCTCCTATGGTTTTGTTTTGGGTAATACTGGTTCGGGTTTGTACGTGAAAGATTCCAGCAGGCGACCCTGAATGTCTGAAGTCAAGTCGTTGCTTGTGGAGTTGTTGGTCTCTTGACCGGATGACTGTGATGAAGCACCATCATTGTATAGTTAGTGATTAGTTTACTTGGATGATAAGGTTAGAGCAACTCTAGCAGACCCCGCAAAAAGCCCCGACCCGTAAAGTAACCGCCAAAACGAGGGTCGGCGCGGAAAATCCCGCCCGAACAGACCCCGCAAACGTGGCGGGCCCGCAAAATTTTTTGAGGGGCGCGGCAAAATCTCGGCCCCAACCCGCGAATATGTGGGTTTCCCCCTCGCCCCTACGGTGCCCCATATCGGAGTCAAGCGGTTGGCGGGAGGGACATTTCAGCCCGCGCCCTTTCCTCATCTCCTTCCGCCGCCGCCCGCACTTGGTTCCGCCCGTCCGCCGCCGGCGATTTCCGGCCAAATCTGCGGGCGGAATCGCGCCGCGGGGGCGTCCCCCACCCTCCAGCACCGATACGCTGCACCGCCCCCCCGGATCCGGCGAGAAGAGCCGCCCCTCGTCGCTATCGCCGGGGATCGACCGCCCTCGAGCCCGCCCCTCGTCGCCGCCCGGGATCACCCGCCCCACGAGCCGCCGGTTAGTGTTTGTTTGTTTGTGCTTTGTGCCGACCGATATGCATAGTTGATTGACGCGGCGTGCGATTCTTGTTCATGTAGATGGAATTGAGCCCGTGCGAGAAGTTCTTGCTCTCCGATTCGTCCGATTCGGACGACTCGGATGTTGAGACGATGCTTGCAACCTTTCGGCAGCAGACATTAGTGATGGCACTTGCCGTGAAGGAGCATGAAGACGAGAACCGGAAGAGGCGGCGAGGATCTACCGTCGGATGCCTTTGCATTCCTCGGAATCGTCATCTCGGGAACGAGATGTTGATGCAAGACTACTTCGCGGAGAATCCAACATATCCACCGCACCTCTTCCGGAGAAGGTACCGAATGCGCCGATCCCTCTTTGTGAAAATTGTTCAAGCTTGCGAGGCAAATTGTCGGTATTTTACTCAAAGAAGAAATGATGTGGGCTTAAAGGGATTTAGTGCATATCAAAAAATCTCCGCAGCTATGCGGGTGATTGCATATGGAGTTTCGGCTGACTATGTCGATGAGTACCTTCGCATTGGTGAAGATACCACAATTGAGTCAGTGCGTAGATTTGCCGAAGTGATCTTCCGTGTCTTTGATCCTGAATATCTTCGGGCACCCAACGAGGATGACACAAAGAAACTGATGGCATCTAATGAGAGGAGAGGTTGGCCTGGCATGCTTGGTAGCATTGATTGTATGCATTTGACTTGGAAAAATTGCCCGAAGGAATGGCAGGGAATGTATTGTGGCAAGTCTCGTGATGTAACAATTGTGCTAGAGGCCGTAGCATCCGAGGATTTATGGATTTGGCATTGCTTCTTTGGTATGCCGGGCACTCTCAATGATATCAATGTGTTGCAACGGTCTCATTTGTTTGTTAGGCTTTATAGTGGTGATGCTCCTGCTTGCAACTACACTATCAATGGGCATGAATACACAAAAGGGTACTATCTTGCAGATGGTATATACCCTCCTTAGTGCACATTTGTCAAGAGCATCAAAGATCCCAATGTTGGGGAACGTAGTAATTTCAAAAAAATTCCTACGCACACGCAAGATCATGGTGATGCATAGCAACGAGAGGGGAGAGTGTTGTCCACGTACCCTCGTAGACCGAAAGTGGAAGCGTTAGCACAACGCGGTTGATGTAGTCGTACGTCTTCACGATCCGACCGATCAAGTACCAAACGCACGGCACCTCCGAGTTCAGCACACGTTCAGCCCGATGACGTCCCTCGAACTCCGATCCAGCCGAGTGTTGAGGGAGAGTTTCGTCAGCACGACGGCGTGTTGACGATGATGATGTTCTACCGACGCAGGGCTTCGCCTAAGCACCGCTACAGTATTATCGAGGTGGACTATGGTGGAGGGGGGCACCGCACACGGCTAAAAGATCAAATCAATTGTTGTGTCTCTAGGGTGCCCCCTGCCCCCGTATATAAAGGAGCAAGGGGGGGAGGTGCGGCCGGTCAGGAGGAGGCGCGCCAGGAGGAGTCCTACTCCCACCGGGAGTAGGACTCCCTCCCTTCCTTGTTGGATTAGGAGAAGGAGGGAAGGAGGAAGAGGAGAAGAAGGAAAGGGGGGCGCCGCCCCCCTCCTTGTCCAATTCGGATTAGAGGGGGAGGGGGCGCGCGGCCTGCCCTGGCCGCCCCTCCTCTTCTCCACTAAGGCCCACTATGGCCCATTAAACCCCCGGGGGGTTCCAGTAACCCCTCCGGTACTCCGGTAAAATCCCGATTTCACCCGGAACACTTCTGATATCCAAATATAGGCTTCCAATATATCAATCTTCATGTCTCGACCATTTCGAGACTTCTCGTCATGTCCGTGATCACATCCGGGACTCCGAACAACCTTCAGTACATCAAATCTCATAAACTCATAATATAACTGTCATCGAAACTTTAAGCGTGCGGACTCTACGGGTTCGAGAACTATGTAGACATGACCGAGACACGTCTCCGGTCAATAACGAATAGCGCAACCTGGATGCTCATATTGGCTCCCACATATTCTATGAAGATCTTTATCAGTCAGACCGCATAACAACATACGTTGTTCCCTTTGTCATCGGTATGTTACTTGCCCGAGATTCGATCGTCGGTATCTCAATACCTAGTTCAATCTCGTTACCGGCAAGTCTCTTTACTCGTTCCGTAATACATCATCCCGCAACTAACTCATTGGTTGCAATGCTTGCAAGGCTTAAGTGATGTGCATTACCGAGTGGGCCCAGAGATACCTCTCCGACAGTCGGAGTGACAAATCCTAATCTCGAAATACGCCAACCCAACAAGTACCTTCGGAGACACCTGTAGAGCACCTTTATAATCACCCAGTTACGTTGTGACGTTTGGTAGCACACAAAGTGTTCCTCCGGTAAACGGGAGTTGCATAATCTCATAGTCATAGGAACATGTATAAGTCATGAAGAAAGCAATAGCAATATACTAAACGATCAAGTGCTAAGCTAACGGAATGGGTCAAGTCAATCACATCATTCTTCTAATGATGTGATCCCGTTAATCAAATGACAACTCATGTCAATGGCTAGGAAACATAACCATCTTTGATCAACGAGCTATTCAAGTAGAGGCATACTAGTGACACTCTGTTTGTCTATGTATTCACACAAGTATTATGTTCCCGGTTAATACAATTCTAGCATGAATAATAAACATTTATCATGATATAAGGAAATAAATAATACCTTTATTATTGCCTCTAGGGCATATTTCCTTCAGTCTCCCACTTGCACTAGAGTCAATAATCTAGATTACACAGTAATGATTCTAACACCCATGGAGCCTTGGTGTTGATCACGTTTTGCTCGTGGAAGAGGCTTAGTCAACGGGTGTGCAACATTCAGATCCGTATGTATCTTGCAAATTTCTATGTCTCCCACCTGGACTAAATCCCTGATGGAATTGAAGCGTCTCTTGATGTGGTTGGTTCTCTTGTGAAATCTGGATTCCTTCGCCAAGGCAATTGCACCAGTATTGTCACAAAAGATTTTCATTGGACCCGATGCACTAGGTATGACACCTAGATCGGATATGAACTCCTTCATTTGCTGCTTCCAAAGCAGCTATGTACTCTGCTTCACACGTAGATCCCGCCACAACGCTTTGTTTAGAACTGCACCAACTGACAGCTCCACCGTTCAATGTAAACACGTATTCGGTTTGAGATTTAGAATCGTCCGGATCAGTGTCAAAGCTTGCATCGACGTAACCATTTACGACTAGCTCTTTGTCACTTCCATGAACGAGAAACATATCCTTAGTCCTTTTCAGGTATTTCAGGATGTTCTTGACCGCTGTCCAGTGATCCACTCCTGGATTACTTTGGTACCTGTCGTGGAATTGTCACGTCAGATGTCCTAGTGTGAGGACTTAGTCGTGAGGCCAACGCATCTTTGTAGTAGCTTGAGAGGGGTTGAGCGGAATCGAGAGATGCGACACAAGACAAGGATTTAGACAGCTTCGGGCCCCGGGAAACATCATCCGGTAATAGCCCTACATGTTGTTTGTGGCTAGGTCTCATTATGATCATGAGGGAGTCGCCGGTAAGCCGGCTCTCCTCTAGTTATGGCTAGCCCTAGAAATTATTGCTTCTTGCTTGTCCCTCTTTGGGGAGCCCTGCCCCTCCTTATATAAGTTGAAGGGGCGGCTTACATGTAGAGTCCTAGTAGGATTAGAACTAACTTATTCTCTATTACAAGTCAGATACAAGTACGGGTCTTGCTTCCTCGTAAAGGAAATATTCCTCATGCCTTCCATCTTAAGCCGGCCCACAATAAGATGAGCCAGCCTACTGGGCCTTGGGCCCTTGTCATCTGTCTGACCCACCGTCGGGGCCATTATTAAGTCGCCAGGCTCGTGAGTCGTCACACCAGTGAACCGCCAGACCCATGAGTCGCCAATCCTCCGGCGGGTTACGATGAAGCGCCAAGTCCGGCCGGGTCATACTTTCGGCCGGGTCATACCGCGGGGCATATCCCCGACATTAGCCCCCAGTTTAATTTGGATTTATCCATGTTAAACTGATTCTGCAAAATAAACACAAGAACAAATTTGACAGGTTGTGCTCCGTGTTAAATATTCTTGTAAACCGGCACCTGATCATCTTTAAGTCCTTGGCATTTCCTCATGGATGCATACTCAAGATCTTATAGCAAATCTCTTTTAACAGATATGTCCAAACCTTGCCAATGCAAAAAATCCAGGCACTTCTTGTAAAAAATTTGGGTCAATAGGCCAGCTTCATAACCAATTTGCTGACATTGGCTCTTGTAAAGAAATATTATAAGAAATAATCCATTTGATTCGGCCTTCAATGCTCTGACTTGACAAAAATATTGGTCTTTGAAATATTCAACTGATATTCAGCCGGCTTAAAGATGTAGATCTTGCCGATTTATGATTGCCAAAATTGCCGGGTTATAAATAAATGATGCCGGGTCATGATTGTTGTAGACACCGGGTTAATCTGGCCTACTCCAAACTGAGAATTTGAAGATTTTTTCTCCCTTATATGCATATCACCTGTAGCCCCCAAGTCTTAAGAGGAGAACATAGTGATAACTTAAGACTTGCTCCAATATAAGTGTTGCAACCTTGAAGAAATCCGGGTTAATCATTAGTCATAAACTGAATATTCCACATATGTAGCCCCCAAATGCCGGGTTGTCATGCTTGCAGCAACCTAGGACTTGTAATTGCCTTATGCTCATAAAAACTTCCACCAGTGTAGCCCCCAAGGGCCGGCTTAGTAATATAATACTGAGCTGGGACTTTGTATATAATTTATTGATAATAACATCATATAATATAATCTCCAGCATGGGGCTTGAACCCACGTCCACAAGGTTAAAAACTTTGTACTCTACCAACTGAATAGTGGATCATTCAATATAATGGATTAAGACTTGTGTACCTTGAATTGTTGACAGGAGCAATTGGTAGCCCCCAAGGGCCAGCTCATTATGATGTGATGAGTCGGGTCTTCAATAAGTTGATCAAAAAATGACTTTACATTAGCCCCCAAGTGCCATGGTGCCTGCTGGCAATGACATGGGACTTGCATATTTGATGTAATCTCAATTTGAATAATGTAGCCCCCAAGTGCCGGGTCGTAAGCCTGCTGCGACTCGGGACTATTCCCTCCATTGTAAAAATAAATCATGTCCATTAATAAAATAATAACCATTGCTCCAAAGCGACTTTGAATACCTCATCTATTGATAAGTAAATCCGGAGTTTAAATAACCGGCGGCTCTTGGCCGATGGTGATTTAATACACCTCCATTGTAAGCCGGAATTTGTACAACCCGGCGGCTTATAGCCTTTGGGAAAATCAAGAATTGATAACCTTTTGAGACACCAATTTCAATCTATGATGATGGGCTTGAATTTAATCATTTATGTAAGTCATAGCTCTGTAAATCCTGCAGAGTTTAAACAACATATGCCCTGGCGACTTAACGTCAAAAACCAGGGCGGGTAACCACCCAAATGTAGTCTTATCCTGCACATAATTAGATCACAAGATCCCTTGGCGGTTTACCGCAGGGCGGGTCATAATATCTCACATATAACCATTGACGTGTAACAAGGAGTCACAGATAAGCCTGTTATGAATCATAACTTTGAAACATAACTATAATAATAATATTATACCTGTGATATTGAATTTTCACAGCCGGTTTATGTGACCTGTGCAGTAAGGGTGATAACCCAATCTTTAGAAATCAAGACTTCCAAATGTTTATGATTGTCATATGATGGCGACTTATCATCCAAAGTCAAACCGGGTTAAATAGCAAGCACTCATATACACTTTAGATATAATCAAAAGAGCTTCAAATAAAATCCAAAAATTGTTTGCAAAAAGAGACTTCAAAAAATTTGAGGCTTCTGATTCGAATACGATCAGAAAACCGTCCCAAAGGGGTTAAGCTAAGATTCGAATACGACCATATAGCCCCCAGTGGCTTTGGTGTTGCCGATCAAGAGGGTACCGACAGCTATGTTCTCTTTGGTTCGAATACGGCCTATGTTTGAACAGGAAGCCCCCAAATGACCTCGAGAGTTGTTTAACGACACTGTTCGAATACGATCCACGTCGGTTCCCAAAAGGGGTTGAGCTATGATTCGAATACGATCAAGAAGCCCCCTGGTGAGCTCGGCAGTGTGCCGATCAAGAGGGTACCGACAACTATGTTCTCTTTGGTTCAAATACGACCTATGTTTGAACAGGAAGCCCCCTAGTGATCATGAGATTATTTAACGACTCTGATTCGAATACGATCAGGGTCACACCTAAAGGGTTAAGCTAAATTCGAATACGATCAGCTCCCAATGGTCATTAAAGCAGGGTACCTATGTTTGGGTTGTGCTTTGTAACAGACTCTTTTTGGTCCCTTTAATTTTTCCTGAGAACTCGAACTTTTGCGAGAGATAAATTTTTTTGAACCGGAAAAACCGGATATTGAGAGTTTCAAAGCTTTGTGATAAACAAATTTACCTTGAACCGGATTTGAGAGCTTCAAAACTTTGTGGCAGATAAATTTCCCTTGAACCGGATTTTAAACTGGATATTTAAGAGCTTCAGTGCTTTGCGGAAGATGTCAAGTCTCTTGAGCCGGATCTAAACCGGAATCCTTCTTTTTAAGCCGGAAATTTTTTGACGGCCTTTAAACTTTTCACCAATATGGCGGTAGCCTCCGGGACTGGGTTATTTTTCTCTCCAATGACCCGGAGTTCTTGAATGCATTGAAACCGATCAATGCTGCCGAGTCATATCATTGTAGCCCCCGAGTCTCAAGACGACTCAAGGAGTTGGCTTTGAGATTCTCCATATTGACCATAGCATAAGGTGTATATCATTGGTGTTGATAGCGCGATGTGAATCCACAGAAGGTTGAGGTGACTGCGGCGGGTTATAAATGATCCTATATGAGCCGTGTCAGCAACTCGGCCAATGGTCCCTTCCAACTGGCTGTTTGAAGTTAACCAAACTTTAGTGGCGACGACTTGTGTGACTGCCCATTGAGCCATCCAGTGCAGACGGCGGCTGATAATACATGATAATTTGCCGCCAATTTGTTGGAAGAAAACCGGGCTTCCCAAGCAATGACTTACTCATACTCAATAAACAGCTCATGTAGACAGGTGCGGCCCGGTGTGTTGATGTAGACCAGGCCGCGACAGACGGGCGGTAAAGACGACCGCGACATCTGAGACGACACAGACAGATGAAACAGCCGTGGCGTTGTAAGCCGGTGCGGACGGGCAAGTTGTCCTCCAATTTGTTGTAAGCCGGCGTGGTCGGGAGATACGGCCACGACGTTGTAAGCCGGTGCGGTCGCGAGAGACGGCCACAGCGTTGTAGCTGGTGCGGGAGTCCGTTGAGTAACGACGACCACCTGTGCCAAAAGATGTTGGCGTGCCTCCATCTCCGTGGTACAATATCACTTTTTGTCATAAATAATTGCCCTGCATAAACAATATTGCAGACTAAGGCAAACATAAACTGTTCTTTGACAAAAACAATATATACTAATATAATAAACTTGGACAAATATCACCTGAGTAGTCTGGACGATAAATGATTTATGTATGACGTCCATAGATAATCTCCAATAATTTCAATGGCGATTGAAGCCCTTTCTGGCTGGCTTGTCCGTACTGGAATATTTGCATTGATGCTTCTGGTGTAACGCTAGCTCCACCTTTTCTTTTTCTTTGCCAACAGGCTCCACTTGTGTCCATTGGACAGTGCCAAAACCAGTGTTGCATTGTAGCTTTGTCAGCCAGAGACAAATAACCAACGACAGCAAAACAGTAATATGATGTAATTTCTGATCACTTATTATGTGACCCCTTGTCACGCTTTGGCTTTTAATCTTCTCCGAGGAGCTGCGGCCTCTTTCTTTTCTTTCTCAACAACCCAGCGAAGAAGCAGGGGCTTGACCCGGCGGCGACTCAGTAAATTTAATGGACGTGACCCGCAGCAGAGCCGGATACGCGGCAGAAGCAGTGATGCTTTGAATCGGGGTGACTCGAAGCCAGCGTAAGGCCAAGGTAGAGACTGGGAGAATTAAGGGTATCTCGGCAGTGCAGCAGTCCAGCGGAGGTGGCTCAGGGGCGCAACGGCCTAATGCAAACGGCTCGGAGGCGCAGTGGAAGAGATGGAGAGCAGCGGTGGCTCAGCAGAGGCCGGTGGAGGCCACGGCAGCAGCAACTCGTAGTGGCGTAGCGGCGGCTCACCGGAGACTAGAGGATACAGGGCCGCGGCCTACAAGGCGGCTCGGCGAGACCGGGTGAGGTAGAGACGCCGGCGGAGATTACGGCGGAGACCACGGCAGCGGCGCCTGCGACTCGCGGTGGCGGAGCGGCTCTAGGCGCGGACGACGGAGGCGGGTCAGGCGGCGGCGGCGGCGGCTCAGGGCCGGCACAGTGGACGGCGGCTCAAAGAGGGAGCAGTTGCAGGTTATTGCTGCGGTGAAGGCTGTGGACGCGGTTCAGTCCGCACGGGGTCTGACGCCGGCGAAGAAAAATCCGCAGCAGAGGGATCCGGATGGTTTTCCAGAGCCACGGTCGGCAGGGTGGCGGCTCGTCGGCAGCGGGCGACGGTTTAATGAGGCAATGGCCGGTGAATGGAAACGCGGCGACGGGGCGGTCCGATGAGGCCGCAAGCAGCAGAGCCCGAATCCAAACCTCCCTTGACGTCCTTTCCTAGTCGTGGTTGCTTTGACTTTTCCTTTTTTTTTAATTCTGACTTGCTCCACCGTTGTTCACTGGAACCTTTCCGATGCCAATAACCGTGCAGTTGATCACATATGTTTTGTCCGTTGCCATCACTTTTGGAATTCACCGAGACTTGAAACGTAGTCGATGACAACCATAGGAACACGGCGGTTTGACTATCGATCAACACAGTAGTAATTGGATCTGGACACTGAATCTGTAACAGTAATCCCGACGGTTTTGACATACCATATGTTGTTTTCAGGAAAGAACTTCTGTTGATCTCGGCGGAATCAACTTGAGGGATTGCCCAGGTGGCGGCGGCGGCCATACAACAAAATCCCGATCTCTCTTGTCTTCAAATCTCGTACTGTCAGCTCCAAAGTTAACAATGATTCTTATCATAAAACGATGAATTTGACGGCTCTGCCCAATGTTGTTCTGTACCAGGTTATCCTCTGCAATCGTTCCATGTCAGCTCTCTTTTTTTTCATCCAATCAATCGTGAGATTTCTCGATCCCTGGAGATCTCCCTTCAAGAACTCAACACCACCGTGCGCAGGCCCCACGGTGGGCGCCAACTGTCGTGGAATTGTCACGTCAGATGTCCTAGTGTGAGGACTTAGTTGTGAGGCCAACGCATCTTTGTAGTAGCTTGAGAGGGGTTGAGCGGAATCGAGAGACGCGACACAAGACAAGGATTTAGACAGCTTCGGGCCCCGGGAAACATCATCCGGTAATAGCCCTACATGCTGTTTGTGGCTAGGTCTCATTATGATCATGAGGTAGTCGCCGGTAAGCCGGCTCTCCTCTAGTTGTGTCTAGCCCTAGAAATTATTGCTTCTTGCTTGTCCCTCTTTGGGGATCCCTGCCCCTCCTCATATAAGTTGAAGGGGCGGCTTACATGTAGAGTCCTAGTAGGATTAGAACTAACTTATTCTCTATTACAAGTCAGATACAAGTACGGCTCTTGCTTCCTCGTAAAGGAAATATTCCTCATGCCTTCCGTCTCAAGCCGGCCCACAATAAGATGAGCCGGCCTACTGGGCCTTGGGCCCTTATCATCTGTCTGACCCACCGTCGGGGCCATTATTAAGTCGCCAGGCTCGTGAGTCGTCACACCAGTGAACCGCCAGACCCATGAGTCGCCAATCCTCCGGCGGGTTACGATGAAGCGCCAAGTCCGGCCGGGTCATACTTTCGGCCGGGTCATACCGCGGGGCATATCCCCGACAGTACCTCCCTGCCAAACTTATAGCAAGGCACACATCAGGTCTGGTACACAACATTGCATACATGATAGAGCCTATGGCTGAAGCATAGGGAACATCTTTCATCTTCTCTCTATCTTCTGCAGTGGTGGGGCATTGAGTCTTACTCAACTTCACACCTTGTAACACAGGCAAGAACCCTTTCTTTGCTTGATCCATTTTGAACTTCTTCAAAACTTTGTCAAGGTATGTGCTTTGTGAAAGTCCAATTAAGTGTCTTGATCTATCTCTATAGATCTTAATGCCCAATATATAAGCAGCTTCACCGAGGTCTTTCATTGAAAAACTCTTATTCAAGTATCCCTTTACGCTATCCAGAAATTCTATATCATTTCCAATCAATAATATGTCATCCACATATAGTATCAGAAATGATACAGAGTTCCCACTCACTTTCTTGTAAATACAGGCTTCTCCAAAAGTCTGTATAAAACCAAATGCTTTGATCACACTATCAAAGCGTTTATTCCAACTCCGAGAGGCTTGCACGAGTCCATAAATGGATCGCTGGAGCTTGCACACTTTGTTAGCTCCCTTTGGATCGACAAAACCTTTTGGTTGCATCATATACAACTCTTCTTCCAGAAATCCATTCAGGAATGCAGTTTTTACATCCATTTGCCAAATTTCATAATCATAAAATGCGGCAATTGCTAACATGATTCCGATAGACTTAAGCATCGCTACGGGTGAGAAGGTCTCATCGTAGTCAGTCCCTTGAACTTGTCGAAAACCTTTTGCAACAAGTCGAGCTTTATAGACAGTAACATTACCGTCACCGTCAGTCTTCTTCTTGAAGATCTATTTATTCTCAATGGCTTGCCGATCAACAGGCAAGTCAACCAAAGTCCATACTTTGTTCTCATACATGGATCCCATCTCTGATTTCATGGCCTCAAGCCATTTTGCGGAATCTGGGCTCACCATCGCTTCTTCATAGTTCGTAGTTTTGTCATGGTCTAGTAACATAACCTCCAGAACAGGATTACAGTACCACTCTGGTGTGGATCTTACTCTGGTTGACCTACGAGGTTCAGTAACAACTTGATCTGAAGTTTCATGATCATCATCATTAACTTCCTCACTAATTGGTATAGACGTCACAGGAACCGGTTTCTATGACGAACTACTTTCCAATAAGGGAGCAGGTACAGTTACCTCATCAAGTTCTACTTTCCTCCCACTCACTTCTTTCGAGAGAAACTCCTTCTCTAGAAAGGATCCATTCTTAGCAACGAATGTCTTGCCTTCGGATCTGTGATAGAAGGTGTACCCAACAGCCTCCTTTGGGTATCCTATGAAGAAACATTTCTCCGATTTGGGTTCGAGCTTATCAGGTTGAAGCTTTTTCACATAAGCATCGAAACCCCAAACTTTAAGAAACGACAACTTTGGTTTCTTGCCAAACCACAGTTCATAAGGCCTTGTCTCAACGGATTTTGATGGTGTCCTATTTAACGTGAATGCGGCCGTCTCTAAAGCATAACCCCAAAACGATAGCGGTAAATCAGTAAGAGACATCATAGATCGCACCATATCTTGTAAAGTAAGATTACGACGTTCGGACACACCATTACGCTGTGGTGTTCCGGGTGGCGTGAGTTGCGAAACTATTCCGCATTGTTTCAAATGTAGACCAAACTCGTAACTCAAATATTCTCCTCCACGATCAGATCGTAGAAACTTTATTTTCTTGTTACGATGATTTTCAACTTCACTCTGAAATTCTTTGAGCTTTTCAAATGTTTCAGACTTATGTTTCATTAAGTAGATATACCCATATCTGCTTAAATCATCTATGAAGGTGAGAAAATAATGATACCCGCCGCGAGCCTCAATATTCATTGGTCCACATACATCAGTATGTATGATCTCCAATAAATCAGTTGCTCGCTCCATAGTTCCGGAGAACGGCGTTTTAGTCATCTTGCCCATGAGGCATGGTTCGCAAGTACCAAGTGATTCATAATCAAGTGATTCCAAAAGTCCATCAGTATGGAGTTTCTTCATGCGCTTTACACCAATATCACTACTGGAATTAGCTTATTTGCCGTCTGCCAGTTCTTTGCTGTCTGCTGGCTGACGGCAAAGAAGGTCTTTGTCGTCCGCTTCAGGAAAACAGACAACAACGAACTGGCTGATGGCAAAGAAGGTCTTTGCCATCAGCCAATTCTTTGCCGTCCGCTAGCGGACGGCAAATAATCTTTGCCGTCAGCTGGCAGACGGCAAAGAGAGAGGTGGCCCCGCTAACGAGCTGATCATAAAAAACTTAACGGGCCCCCCTTCTTTGCCGTCTGCCAGCAGACGGCAAAAAGAAAAAAAGCGGACGGCAAAGGTGGGGCGGACGGCAAAGAGCTAACCTAACTAACGACCGAGCCCCACCCCGCCCCTCCATCTCTCTGTTTCTGTCTCCTCCCCGACAACCACCGCCACCCGCCGCCGCCCCCAGCACCCGCCGCCGCCCCCTTGCCCCGCCACCCGCCGCCCCCGCCGTCGCCCCCAGCACCTGCCGCCGCCCCCTTGCCCCGCCACCCGCCCACCCATCGCCCCTCACTCCGTCGCCCCGACCACCCGCCGCCCCCCTTGCCCCACCACCCGCCGCCGCCCCATTGCCCCGTTGCCCCGCCGCCCAAACGGCCCACAGCCGTGGCGCCCCGCCGCCCCACCGCCCGAACAACCCACCGCTGCGGCGCCCCGCCGCCCCCACCACCTGCCCAGCGCCCCGGCGCCACCGCCCCGAAGCCCTGCGGCCCCCGTCGCCACCGCCACCCTGCCGCTGCGAAGCCCCGGCCAACGCCATCTCCAGTGAGTTTTTTTTCTTCTGTTTTTTTCTTTTTTGCTGTTTAATTGTTAGATTAGACTAGATATGTGTTAGTGTTAGATTTAGTGCTAGATTATATTAGATTAGAGTAGTGCATGGGTTTTAGTTAATTAGTTATATAATTATAAGAAGTAGAAAAAAGATAAAAAAGGAGAAGAAGAAAAGAAGAATATATAGAAGGGGGAAGAAGAAGAAGAAGAAGAAGAAGAAGAAGAAGAAGAAAAAGAGGAGAAGATGAGAAGAAGAGGAAAAAGGAAAATAAGGAAGAAATGAAAAAGAAGAAAGGAAAGAAGAAGAAGAAGAAGAAGAAGAAGAAGAAGAAGAAGAAGAAGATAAGGAAAGAAGAAGAAGGAGAGAAGGAAACACCCCGACCCCGTGACCCCCTGACCCCGACACCACACCCCGACACCCCGACCCCCTGACCCCGACACCCTGACCCCGACACCACACCCCGACCCCTGACCCCGACACCACTACCCCGACACCACACCCCGACCCCGACACGACACCCCGACCCCGACACGGCACCCCGACACCGACACGACACCCCGACCCCGACACCCAGACCCCGAAACAGCACCCCGACCCCGACACGGCACCCCGACCCCGACACGCCACCCCGACACCCCGGCACGACACCCCGACCCCGACCCCCGACACCCTGACATCATATATTTTTCGATTTTGTTATGAGAAACATCATATATAATTGTGTTGATCGGGTAGATTTAAACATCATATATATATTTTGATTTTGTTATGAAAAACATCATATATTATTATTCATGTCGGTATTTTTTTATGTTGTATTAATTTCGTTTACTCTTTGTCATGGCAGGTGTTGAAAGATGGTGGGCGCTGGTCGGGAGCGCTCCGAGGCGCGTGGTGGGAGGTCTTCCATTCCACACGCACCTCTCAGTCGAGCGTTGCTGGACAATATGGCGACACCGCCGGGCCCTTCTTCGTCGACAGTGGTGCCCAGCAGGGGACGAGGTAAGGGAGGGAAGAAGAGAGGAGCACGTGGTCGCGGGAGAGGAGGTAGGGTGACTGCTAGGGCGCCTTCCTCGCCGCCACCCCCAGCTGTTTCACCCAAGCACATGACTGCTAGGGTGGACTCGTCCGAGGAGGAGGCTACATGGACTCCGGTCCACGAGCCTCGGGTCGACGGGCCTTCGGCCCACGAGACCCCGGAGGAGCACACGTCTGGATGGGGTACCTGGCCGGATGAGCCTGAGGGGCCGAGTGGCCATGCTGATGATGGCGGGGAGCCGACTGATATTGAGGAGGAGGGGGGCACCGTCTACCAGCGTGGTTGTACACGGCTCCCGTCCGTGCCAGCGACCCGCAAGCAGAGGTGGTTGATTTACCCTGATGGGGAGAGGTAAGTGCATTTAATCGTTTTGTACCTTCTGCATGCATATTTCTTCAAATATCTAATGTGTTGGCCTTGTCATGTTGTAGGGGTTGGGACCACCATCATAGTGTCCTCCGGCCCAACTCCGTCCTTGGAGTGCTTTGCCGGCAAAACTTCCCGGGGTTTGTCACGTTGCCTGGTGAGGGTCGGCTTCCAGAGCTTGGATTGAGCTGGGAGCACTACTTGGCTGCCCCGGCCCCGCCGGGTGAGATTATCGACGGTGTCTTGTGCGACACGAGAGCAGACGTGGTGATCAGAAAGTTCTGGGTAATTTCTCCTTTACACATTTAAAAATCTTCAACTAGCTAGTTATTAATTGTACTAATCAATATTGTCTCATTTGATTGCAGACATTCTACAGGTGTGAGGAGGGATACGAGGAGGAGGCGGCAAATGTTATCGAGAACGTCTGCAAGCGCCTACTACAGAACTTACGGCACGAGGCTCGGGTGCAGGCTGTTCGAGACTACTACGCCTTGCGTGGTATCAAGAAGCCCAAGCCGGCGTGCCGCGATAAGTTCCTAAGTAAGGAGCAGTACATGAAGGTAATTCTTAAGGCCTTGTACTTACTTCCTTCATTTAGTAATTCATAGCCGTAGCGCTCAAGTTTCTATTTGCTAACTTAGGCGCCTCCGAGATGGTGTGCGGATCGGATGGATTGTTGGGAGGTGTTGGTCAATGAGTGGTGCTCAAAAGAATGGCTAGCCGTCCACAACGCGGCCAAGGACAAACGTGCCCAAATGGAAGGTGTGCCACACCATCAAGGCAGCTCCAACTTATATCAGTTCGGGTGGAACTGGGTATGTGGTTTGCTTCATGATTCATGCAATTCATTCATCATGCTAGCTTGAGCCCTTTAATTACTAATTTACTTTGTTTCTCTCTTTCAGGCACGCTACAATAAGGCGGATAAGGTGCCAGAGGTGTACGACCTGTATGCCATGGCCCACACTGCCTCTTTCAAGAAAGTCAAGGCATTATCTCTGTCTGACCTCGATGATGCAAACAACTTCACCAACATCTCCTCCCACGACAAGCTCGTGAAATATAGAGATGAGGGGAAGGCGAGGAAAGGGGAGGACTTTAACCCGAGCCAGGGTCCCATTGATCCAGAGCTGGTGATGATATCTGGTGGCGGGAGGTCCCATGGCTCCATAGCCATTGGAGATGGACTTATCCGTTGTCCTAGCACTCTCCCGGAGATCAAGGCGCGCCAGTCGAGCTCCGCTCCTGAGATAAGGCCTCGTGAACGGCCAGTCCAACTCGCCATCAAGGTTAGTTATACGTACTCAGCTATCTTTCTCCATTACATTGTGTGTGCTTCCATCAATGATTACAAATGGTAACGAGGAGTGGTGTTGCAGGCTGCTATACAGAGTGAGAGAGATAGAACGGAGAATCTTCTGGCGGAGGCGGCGGAGAGGCAGCGGGAGTTGGAGGAGAGGATGACAAAGATGTTGGAGGAGGAGAGGGCACGGAATGACATGCAGGCAAGGGCCATGTACGAGCTCCTTGTGGTAAGTTTCTTCTGCAGATTAGCCAAAACATTCATGTAGTATTTGTCTCATTACTAACTAGTATGACTGAGTCGTCAAAACTAAATGTGCAGTCTGTGTGCGAGAAGACCGGTCAGACCGCTCCGCCGATGCCAGTGATTGCTCCTGGGACCACGATGAGTTTAATTTGAATGGACATTACTTGCTAGTCTTAACATTTGAGTGTCATCATGCTAACGAGACATTGGAAATGATCTTTGGTGCAACATAACTCCAGACAAGCATCGCACGATCCTTCTCCAGGTACCAGCACGAGCCTGCCCGCTCCTACACCTCCATGATCATGGTAAGTTTCTCTAGTGTTTTGCTTAACAAATGCATAAAGACCTAGACTTAGCCTTATTTCCTCCAATATGCTTACCACAATGACCTAGACTTAGCATAATTAGCTTAGTTAGCTCATAAACAATCCATTTTACCCAAGTTAGCTCTAAAATGACCCATTTTACCTTAGTTAGCTCATAAATGATCAATTTTACCCAAGTTAGCTCTAAAATGACCCATTTTACCTAGACTAGCTCCAAAATGATCCATTTTACCTATGTTAGCTCTAAAATGACCCATTTTACCTAGGTTAGCTCCAAAATGACCCATCTTACCTAGGTTAGCTCCAAAATGATGCATTTCACCCAAGTTAGCTCTAAAATGACCCATTTTACCTAGATTAGCTCATAAACGATCCATTTCACCTAGGTTAGCTCACAAACGATCAATTTCACCTAAATTAGCTCATAAATGTCATATATTCTTCTTCTTCTTCATTTTCTTCTTCTTCTTCTTCTCCAAAATGACATAAGTTATCTATAAGTTAGCTCTAATATGCTTAGTTCACTCAAAGATGGCATAATTAGCTAGGTTGGCTCCATTTTACCTAAGTTGGCTCTAATATGCTAAGTTATCTCTACTATGCTTAGTTTCCTATAGGTTAGCTCCAAAATTACTTATGTTAGCACAAAATGACCAAGTTTACATAATAAGCTTAATTATAGTCTTCTTCTTCTTCTTCTTCTTCTCCAAAATGACATAAGTTAGCTCTAATATGCTTAGTTCACTCAAAGATGGCATAATTAGCTAGGTTGGCTCCATTTTACCTAAGTTGGCTCTAATATGCTAAGTTATCTCTAATATGCTTAGTTTCCTATAGGTTAACTCCGAAATTACTTATGTTAGCACAAAATGACCAAGTTTACATAATAAGCTTAATTATAGTCTTCTTCTTCTTCTTCTTCTTCTTCTAGTATTCTTCTAGTCTTCTTCTAGTATTCTTCTAGTCTTCTTCTTCTTCTTCTTCATTTTCTTCTAGGTTAGCTCCATTTTACTTAAGTATGCTTACTTCTTATAGTCTTCTTCTTCTTCTTCTTTTTCTTCTTCTTTTTCTAACATCTTGTTTATCATTTTGCAGATTTGATTTAATTCACGGAAGCTTGCATGGATGGAGTGCTTCTTTTTCCATTTGTGCTTTTATAGATGGAGTGCTTGTTTGGATGAACTATGTTTCTTTTGTATCGATGAACTATGCATGTATGGTAGGATGACACTATCGTAATATGTATGGTTGGATGCATGTATGTGGAACTTGCTATGTATGGTTGATGGAACTATGCATGTATGATGAAATTATATGTGTTGGATATCTCATATGTTTGCTGTGAACTTGCCATGTGAAAAATATATATGTATCATCTATTTGCTGTGAAAATGGTTGGGTATAAGAAAAAACAGAAAAAAGAGGCAATGCAGGCTCTTTGCCGTCTGCCACCGACGGCAACGGGCGGACGGCAAAGAAGCCACGTGGCAACCACCTGTGCTTCATGGCAGCTGACCCATCTGGTCAGTTTGCCTACAGTGGCAGACGACAAAGGCTTGATGCTCTTTGCCGTCAGCGGCGGACGGCAAAGGCTGCCGTTAGACGCCTAACGGACTAACAGCGAATTTATTGCCGTCGGCTTTCTTTGCCGTCCGCCGCTGATGGCAAAGGCCCCTTTGCCGTCCGCTTCAGAAAGCAAACGGCAAAGAAGCTCTTTACCGTAGCCTACTTTGCCCGAGCCTTTTGCCGTCCGCGGCAGACGGCAAAGGCCTTTGTCGTCCGCCATCCTTGCCTTTGCTGTCTGCCGCGGCAGACAGCAAAGTAGCCGATTCCTGTAGTGTATGACCCAAACGGCAGTGCCACAAATAAGTTGCACTATCATTATCAACTCTGCATCTTTTGGCTTCAACATTATGAATATGTGTATCACTACTATCGAGATTCATCAAAAATAGACCACTCTTCAAGGGTGCATGACCATAAAAGATATTACTCATATAAATAGAACAACCATTATTCTCTGATTTAAATGAATAACCGTCTCGCATCAAACAAGATCCAAATATAATGTTCATGCTCAACGCTGGCACCAAATAACAATTATTTAGGTCTAATACTAATCCCGAAGGTAGATGTAGAGGTAGCGTGCCGACGGTGATCACATCGACTTTGGAACTGTTTCCCACGCGCATCGTCACCTCGTCCTTGGCCAGTGTTCGCTTAATCCGTAGTCCCTGTTTTGAGTTGCAAATATTAGCAACATAACCAGTATCAAATACCCAGGTGCTACTGCGAGCTCTGGTAAGGTACACATCAATAACATGTATATCACATATACCTTTGTTCACCTTGCCATCCTTCTTATCCGCCAAATACTTGGGGCAGTTCCGCTTCCCGTGACCGGTTTGCTTGCAGTAGAAGCACTCAGTCTCAGGCTTAGGTCCAGACTTGGGTTTCTTCTCTTGATCAGCAACTTGCTTGCTGTTCTTCTTGAAGTTCCCCTTCTTCTTCCCTTTGCCCTTTTTCTTGAAACTGGTGGTCTTATTAACCATCAACACTTGATGCTCCTTCTTGATTTCTACCTCCGCAGCCTTTAGCATTGCAAAGAGCTCGGGAATCGTCTTATCCATCCCTTGCATGTTATAGTTCATCACGAAGCTCTTGTAGCTTGGTGGCAGTGATTGAAGAATTCTGTCAATGACGCTATCATTCGGAATATTAACTCCCAGTTGAATCAAGTGATTTTTATACCCAGACATTTTGAGTATATGCTCACTGACAGAACTATTCTCCTCCATCTTGCAGCTGTAGAACTTATTGGAGACTTCATATCTCTCAATCCGGGCATTTGCTTGAAATATTAACTTCAACTCTTGGAACATCTCATATGCTCCATGAGGTTCAAAACGTCGTTGAAATCCCGGTTCTAAGCCGTAAAGCATGGCACACTGAACTATCGAGTAGTCATCAGCTTTGCTTTGCCAGACGTTCATAACATCTGGTGTTGCTCCTGCAGCAGGTTTGGCACCTAGCGGTGCTTCCAGGACATAATTCTTCTGTGCAACAATGAGGATAATCCTCAAGTTACGGACCCAGTCCGTGTAATTGCTACCATCATCTTTCAACTTTGCTTTCTAAAGGAACGCATTAAAATTCAACGGAACAACAGCACGGGCCATCTATCTACAATCAACATAGACAAGCAAGATACTATCAGGTACTAAGTTCATGATAAATTTAAGTTCAATTAATCATATTACTTAAGAACTCCCACTTAGATAGACATCCCTCTAATCCTCTAAGTGATCACGTGATCCATATCAACTAAACCATAACCGATGATCACGTGAAATGGAGTAGCTTTCAATGGTGAACATCACTATGTTGATCATATCTACTATATGATTCACGCTCGACCTTTCGGTCTCAGTGTTCCGAGGCCATATCTGCATATGCTAGGCTCGTCAAGTTTAACCTGAGTATTCTGCGTGTGCAAAACTGGCTTGCACCCGTTGTAGATGAACGTAGAGCTTATCACACCCGATCATCACGTGGTGTCTGGGCACGACAAACTTTGGCAACGGTGCATACTCAGGGAGAACACTTTTATCTTGAAATTTAGTGAGAGATCATCTTATAATGCTACCGTCAATCAAAGCAAGATAAGATGCATAAAAGATAAACATCACATGCAATCAATATAAGTGATATGATATGGCCATCATCATCTTGTGCTTGTGATCTCCATCTCTGAAGCACCGTCATGATCACCATTGTCACCGGCGCGACACCTTGATCTCCATCGTAGCATCGTTGTCGTCTCGCCAATCTTATGCTTCTACGACTATCGCTACCGCTTAGTGATAAAGTAAAGCATTACAGGGTGATTGCATTGCATACAATAAAGCGACAACCATATGGCTCCTGCCCGTTGCCGATAACTCGGTTACAAAACATGATCATCTCATACAATAAAATTTAGCATCATGCTTTGACCATATCACATCACAGCATACCCTGCAAAAACAAGTTAGACATCCTCTACTTTGTTGTTGCAAGTTTTACGTGGCTGCTAGGGCTGAGCAAGAACCGTTCTTACCTACGCATAAAAACCACAACGATAGTTTGTCAAGTCGGTGTTGTTATAACCTTCGCAAGGACCGGGCGTAGCCACACTCGGTTCAACTAAAGTTGGAGAAACTGACACCCGCCAGCCACCTGTGTGCAAAGCACGTCGGTAGAACCAGTCTCGCGTAAGCGTACGGGTAATGTCGGTCCGGGCCACTTCATCCAACAATACCGCCGAACCAAAGTATGACATGCTGGTAAGCAGTATGACTTATATCGCGCACAACTCACTTGTGTTCTACTCGTGCATATGACATCTACGCATAAAACCAGGCTCGGATGCGACTGTTGGGGAATGTAGTAATTTCAAAAAATTTCCTACACACACGCAAGATCATGGTGATGCATAGCAACGAGAGGGGAGAGTGTTGTCCACGTACCCTCGTAGACCGAAAGCGGAAGCGTTAGCACACCGCGGTTGATGTAGTCATACGTCTTCACGATCCGACCGATCAAGTATCGAACGCACGACACCTCCGAGTTCAGCACACGTTCAGCCCGATGACGTCCCTCGAACTCCGATCCAGCCGAGTGTTGAGGGAGAGTTTCGTCAGCACGACGGCATGGTGACGATGATGATGTTCTACCAACGCAGGGCTTCGCCTAAGCACCGCTACAGTATTATTGAGGTGGACTATGGTGGAGGGGGGCACCACACACGGCTAAAAGATCAAATCAATTGTTGTGTCTCTAGGGTGCCCCCTGCCCCCGTATATAAAGGAGCAAGGGGGGGAGGTGCGGCCGGCCAGGAGGAGGCAGGCCAGGAGGAGTCCTACTCCCACCGGGAGTAGGACTCCCTCCCTTCCTTGTTGGATTAGGAGAAGGAGGGAAGGAGGAAGAGGAGAAGAAGGAAAGGGGGGGGCGCCGCCCCCCCCCCCTCCTTGTCCAATTTCAGACTAGAGGGTGAGGGGGCGCGCGGCCTGCCCTGGCCGCCCCTCCTCTTCTCCACTAAGGCCCACTATGGCCCATTAAACCCCCGGGGGGTTCCGGTAACCCATCCGGTACTCCGGTAAAATCCCGATTTCACCCGGAACACTTCCGATATCCAAATATAGGCTTCCAATATATCAATCTTCATGTCTCAACCATTTCGAGACTTCCCGTCATGTCCGTGATCACATCCGGGACTCCGAACAACCTTCGGTACATCAAAACTCATAATATAACCGTCATCGAAACTTTAAGCGTGCGGACCCTACGGGTTCGAGAACTATGTAGACATGACCGAGACACATCTCCGGTCAATAACCAATAGCGAAACTTGGATGCTCATATTGGCTCCCACATATTCTACGAAGATCTTTATCGGTCAGACCGCATAACAACATACGTTGTTCCCTTTGTCATCGGTATGTTACTTGCCCGAGATTCGATCGTCGGTATCTCAATACCTAGTTCAATCTCGTTACCGGCAAGTGTCTTTACTTGTTCCGTAATACATCATCCCGCAACTAACTCATTGGTTGCAATGCTTGCAAGGCTGAAGTGATGTGCATTACCGAGTGGGCCCAGAGATACCTCTCCGATAGTCGGAGTGACAAATCCTAATCTCGAAATACGCCAACCCAACAAGTACCTTCGGAGACACCTGTAGAGCACCTTTATAATCACCCAGTTACGTTGTGACGTTTGGTAGCACACAAAGTGTTCCTCCGGTAAACGGGAGTTGCATAATCTCATAGCCATAGGAACATGTATAAGTCATGAAGAAAGCAATAGCAATATACTAAACGATCGAGTGCTAAGCTAACGGAATGGGTCAAGTCAATCACATCATTCTTCTAATGATGTGATCCCGTTAATCAAATGACAACTCATGTCAATGGCTAGGAAACATAACCATGTTTTATCAACGAGCTAGTCAAGTAGAGGCATACTAGTGACACTCTGTTTGTCTATGTATTCACATAAGTATTATGTTCCCGGTTAATACAATTCTAGCATGAATAATAAACATTTATCATGATATAAGGAAATAAATAATAACTTTATTATTGCCTCTAGGGCATATTTCCTTCACCCAAACCTGGAAAACATTGTGAATTCGCAAAGGGTGCAAGAGGCAGCCCGAAAAGACATTGAAAGAGCATTCGGTGTTTTGCAATCTAGGTTTCCCATTGTTCGTGGTCCTGCTCATTTTTGGGACAAGGGGACCTTGAAAAATATCATGACATGCTCTCGAAGATAAGAGAGGAATGAACTTGGAGTTCTTCTACGACAATGTGGGTAGCCGTGTCAAACCAGCTAGAGACCCTAACCGCATTAGAATTTTTCTTAAAACCTACAAGGAGATTGAAAATGCAAACACCCACTTTCAGCTTCAGGAGGATCTCATTGAGCACCATTGGCAAAGGGCTGGACAGTAACAAACTCATTTTTCTATTCATTTGTATTTGTATGCGGGACAAGTTTTGTATTGCATTATTTAGTTTGCTTCGGTGATTTGAATAATTATTTGTAATGTGGATGATTGTTGTATTGTGTTGGTATTGAATAATTATTTAGTTTGCTTCTGTGATTTGAATAATTATTTTGTAGTGTGGATGTTTGTTTTATTTTTATGCTGCGGTATTGATATTTGCGGACCGGCGGGATGCAGGATGCAGCGGCGCAAGAGCAGGCCCCGCAAAGCCGACCCGTAAAAAGATATATTCCGCGAATGTCCTTTTATACGGGTCCGTTTGGAGGGTCTACCTCTGCGGCCGTCCGCGCCGGCCCGCAAAGCCGTTTTTCCGCGAAGTGCAAACGTATTTTACGGGCCGGTGGGATGCGGGGTGTGCTAGAGATGCTCTTATGTTGTGTTGCCCAAAAAGAAATTGAAGCTTAGTTGCACACACTACGTACACCAGCTTGGTGCAAATGTCTCTGCTGGGAGTTTTAAATTTGCTGATAGAAGTCTTGCTACCAATCATGTGAACAGTCTTTCTCGAAAGATAATGTAGTTGTATTAAAAAAAACAGTCAGAGATCGCGGGCGCAGCTCATGATGCTTTGCATAAATTAAATTAAATTAAACTAGGTGCGTAGCGGCCATGGCCTTGTTATAGTTAATCTGATCAACTCGGCTCCCGGTCGCCTGGTTAATCACATCCATTTCGTTGTTTATCCATGCTGGTACATGGGATTCCTTTTGATCAGGGTGACGTGTCGGGCGACTGAGAATACGTTGACATGCTGGCTTACCTACTGGCTGTCTGGCACCACTTCCCGGGCGAGCAAGAGCAATCATACTGCGACGCAGTTGAACTCGACGGATCGCCTGATCGCGCGCGTATCCTCCGTGGTGGTGCCATGGTGGCGACGGCATGACTGCAGGGGCAAGCCTGGGGAGAGTCAATGTCCGGCGTGCGTGCGTGCGTGCGTCCGGAGCACTAGCTGCAGTGCCGCGTGTTTGTTCGTTTTGTTGTGGTTGGATTGCCTTTTGATTCAGCTAAGCTTATCCGTGACCACGATCTGGGCTCTTGTTCTGCGCGCGTGATTTGATCTCCAGATGATCCACGGTCGGCCGGACGTACATGATCCCCGGCCGTAGCATCTGCATGGGTGTCCCGCCTTTCACGTACCACTTTGCCAGCGCGCGGCTTGCCCTGGGTTGGTCGGGCATAAGAGCACCTCCAACAGCCACGTCAAAAGACGCACGCACGGGGTAAACTGGGTTTTTAGCGCGCAAGGGACGTTTTCGCGCGCTCCAGCGGTGGCGGGAAACTAGTGCGCGCGGGAAACGATTACGCGCGCGGGTGAAAAGGCGGCAGCTCGCGCGCTACATTTGGCGCACCGCTTCCGGCGCGCCTATAAATTGCGGCGCTCGCCACGCGGCTATCCACACTGCCACGCGTGCCTTATCCGCTTCCTCGTAGCTTCCTTTGCTTCCTCGCCGCTCCAGCGCCCCGCCACCGACGCGCCACCATGCCGCCGCGCCGCTGAGGAGCGTCGGGCTACCGCGGCGTCCACCAGTGCCCCAACGGCTGGTACTACGCCGAGATCCGGTCCGGCGACGTCCGGCTCGGCCTCGGCACCTTCCAGACTGCGCACGAGGCCGCCCGCGCGTACGACGCGGCGGCGTGGCGCCTAGACAGGCCGCACACGCAGATGAATTTCCAGGACGTCTACACGCGCCAGCAGGCGCAGGACGTCGTCCCTCCGCCTCGTCTTATCACGGACCAGGACCGTGCGGAGCACACTCGGCGGCAGCGCCGCCTCCTCATCGCCGAGGAGGACGAGCGAGGCATGGTGGAGTGGCGTCGGCGCCACCCGGAGGAGGTCGCCAACGAGCAAGCCTACTGGGCGGAGAGGACGGCAAAGCGCCGCGCGGATCGGTTGGACAGGCGTCGGCGGAAGGCCCTGGCGCTATCGCAGTGCGATATCGTTGAAGCAGGTGGGCAGTCGATCTTTACGGCTAATGATCCTCGTTGGGACGACATGTGGCTCGATACCTCGGACCAGACCAGCGAGGATGATGATGATTATGACGACCGGGAGTAGGTTGTAGTTGCACTATCTAGTCGTTTTTATGTCGTTGCACCGTAGTTTTATCTATGCTATGGAACTATGTAAAATATCTATGTATCATTTTTATCTATGAATTTTATTATGTATCGTTTTTATTTAAAATTATGTACGCAATGTTCGTGCGATAGCGCGCGCTGCATTTTATCGCGGCTGCTGAAGCTACGCGCGCGCTAAATTTTAGCGCGGCTGCTGGAGCCAGCGCCGCCCGCCGCGCTTTTCCAGCCGATGGGCGCGCTGCAAAGTACTTTTTAGCGCGCCGCGCGTTGGGCGGCTATTGAAGATGCTCTAAGGCCAAGCAGAAAAAAAGTTTGCTTCAAAGAGAGCTGAAAATAAAAAGCTACCTTTCGGGGGAAAAGTCCATTCTGCACCCGAGCTCATATGCTCCCGCATGAACAGTAAAATCGAAAAATTCAAAAAATTCCAATTTTTTTTAGAGAAACATTGACAAAAGTTCTAAGTGCCTGCAAAAATTCATCATGAAATCACATTCCTGTAAGGCGTGGCAAAAAAAACAAATTCAGTGCTTCAAAATGCGTTTGAAAGTAGCTTTTTCAAAGTACTGTTTTTGTTTTTTTGCCACGCCTTCTAGGAATGTGATTTCATGACGAATTTTTGCAGGCACTTAGAACTTTTGTCAATGTTTCTCTCAAAAAAAATTGGAATTTTTTCGATTTTTTTTCAATTTTACTGTTCACCCGAGGTGATAACTGTTTTGTTTTCTTAGGGCATCTCCGACCCACAAACCGGACACCGCATGCGTCAGTGGACACTGATGCGGAATACGGCCACCCAAAACTATCTGCATACATTTCAAGCTGAGTTTGAACTAACCGGATGAATTACATGCAAACCGTATGATTTTCATACAAACCGGATGAAAACATTTCGCGCATATTTTAACTAAACTATAACGGACTAGGCTAAAACTAGTCTAATGCCGGCCGCGGCGGATCTCCAATCCCACGCCATGTCTTCCCTATGTTCGGCAACCCGCTCATCGTATTCTCGTGAGCCTCGGAGGGATATGCTTCAGCAGGAGGGGAAGAGTAGCCTCCTTCTGCCGCCGCGAAGCACGAATCGGAGTTGGTTTTTGGGGCGGAGAAAATGTTCGCCGTGGCCTATGCCATCGCGAAGCGGGCAAGTCATCGGCTTTGCAAACCGGTGAGGCGGTGGCGGCGGCCTTCATGGGACCCAAGCGGCAGCGGCCTCCCATGTTCTACGTTTCCTTGTTGTCATAGGCGGTCACAGACGTGCCGCCTTCGTCGTCGTGGCGCCGCGGCGGGACCGACGCGTTGTTGTGACGTCATCATCGGTGCCCCAGTCAAATCCCTTTTGCCGCTATGTCAATGTCTGTGAACATGGATTCTTTCTCCGCTTGCCGGACGCGTTGCCGACATCGCTCATGGCGGTTTGCCGGGAGACGGCCTGGAGATGGCAGTGGTGCCCGCTTTGGAGGGCTTGCCGGGCAACCCAGTCGGCTGCAATGTCGGTGATCTCCTTCTTCTTCTCGGATGAGAGGTTGTCCTAGAGGGCTGTGGAGATCGAGGAGGCTATGCCGGGTGTGGTGCAAGGAGGAGATGGAGAGAGGAGGTGCGGTGTGGTTCTTGCCCGCCGCCTGGCCACAGTTAAATAGTGGACGGATGCGAGGCGTCAACCGGAGAGGTGTTTAACGCGGGCCGGCAGAGGGACTGACGGGTAGCGCTCGGGTCACCGGAGTAGGTTCCTCGGTACACGCGGTGGTTTAATGGAGGTAGGCTGCAGACAAATGCCCTTTCAATGCGGAGTAAAGGCTTGCGCACCGAGCACCACTCACAGCTGGCGAGCCGCTTCAATGTCAGCGCCAGTGAGAGGTCATGTCTGCTCTGGGTCTGCGTAAATACGGAGGAGCTGCTCTGGTGGAAACGCGAGGGGTTTTTGGGTGGGACAGGGCAGTCAGAAGCAGGTGTGGCAGAGGTCCGCACACCCGCAAAGTCCCCTCTCCTCCCGCAGGAAAAATGACGTCCGGACCGGTCGACAGACCAATACAGACCCACGTTAGATGGCCACATTTGAACTGCGCGGTCCGGACGGTTGCGGATGTTTTGAGGGTCGGCGTTATGGCATCTCCAATGCGAGCCCCCCAATCAGACAATGTATTTGTCCGCAGACATTGATATGTGAGACGTCCGCTGTCGGTGTACAAAAAGAGGGGTCGTTTTTTACCCCAATACCTGTGCACGGGCAGTCGGAGCCGCGCCCGCGGTCACACCAAGCAGAGCAGGGGAGGTGAGCCAAGGTAAGACCGAAGCCCAAGACAATCAGAGCAACGCCAAGGCCAAGACCACAAAGAGCAGAGGGACGAAGCAGGTTCCCCCGGCAAGACCCTTGCCGGGGCAATCTCAGCGGCCCCGGCAAGATCCTTGCCGGGACAGCTCGCCCACACCAACAGAGCAAGCCACCCTTGAGCCCACGATCCCCAACACCATCATCCACGTGGGGCCAGGGCTCGGGAGGCACCTCCGTGGTGGCATGCAGATCTTTGTGAAGACATATTCAAGATCAGATGAGGATTAGAAGACGCCGATCCTCGGCAAGATCCTTGCCGAGGAAGGCTACCAGACCCCCGGCAAGACCCTTGCCGGGGACGACAGCGCGCCACGGCAAGACCCTTGCCGGGCCACCGGGCAAGGCCCTCACCAAGGACGCCAGCGGGACCACCGCCAAACCCGCGCCAACCAAGCTTCCACCGCCGTTCCCATGCAGCTGCCGGCCCAACCAGCTGGGCGGGCACCTGCGTGGCAACATGCAGCTCCCAGGCCAACTCATCAAGCGCCTGCGTGGCGGCATGCAGATCTTCGTGAAGGCTCCACCACCGCGCCACCTCAGCTGCCTGGCTGCCTACATGGCACCATGCACGTCACTGGCCAGGGCGCGTGTCAAGGCGAGGAGGAGCAGCGACGGACGGGACGGGCCTCGCCCCCGTCCCCAATAAAGCAAGGGGACACCTACACTACGCATTAAATGTGTCTTGTCCTGTAATACGAGCGATAAGCTCAGAGCACTGTACGCCTTTTCACCTCCTGTGTGTCACTGTGGCAGCCCCTTCCAACTATAATACGAGGCCCATGGCATACTGGAGAAGGATTCGGATCTTTCGAACCACGCACTGACCACAGCTAGTTCGAGAGCTCAAGAACTCTCAGAAATACACCCACCAAAGCAGGACTAGGGTTTTACGCATCCTCGCGGCCCGAACCTGGGTAAACGATCCTTGTGCTGTCTACTAGCCCTGCTCTCCTCACAACCCTGCGCCCCGGCAACCGTAGTAGGGATTCTTGTGATCCCATAGGTGTCGTTCCACACCGACATCTTTGGCGCGCCAGGTAGGGGCGCAATTGTGAGAATCTGGTCTGGTAGTTAGCCTATCAGTTCTTCGTCGCCATGGCTCCTAAGAAGAAGACGGCCACGCGATCGGCTCGTTGGGAGCCGAACGGCCCGTGCCGGTGCGGACGAGCAGCGGACCGGTCGCAGACAGGACCCGGGCCGCGGCCCGCGAGCACCAGCATCGCCCGGGCAGTCGGAGCCTGGCGAGCGGCGTTTTTCGCGCGCCAGACGACCAGCTACACGTTGCCAGATCCAAAGACGGAGCTGGGCCCCCCGCAGGCGGCGCGGGGCCCTCCAGGAGTGTTGCTGTGCCACCCCCGGGCGGTGCAGCGACCTCCAGGACGCCCACACCGGCGACCACCGCGCACTCTTCCCATGGTGTGCGCGCCGAGCAGCGTCACCATGTCGGTGACCCTGGGCACCGCCGTGGGAAGAGCCCTGTGCGTCATCCGCAAGATGAAGGGGTTCAACACGCTCGCCGAAGCGCTGGCAAAAATGGCACGCAGCCGCTGGGTCGTAACGGAGCTCCTTCTAACGTAATTAGAAGTCAAAGCGTGCTGCGATCCACGCAGCTGTCACCGCCGCCCACGCCAACGGAAGCTTTGGCGCGCGCAGCTGCTCCTCGACTTCCCTCCTGCTGCTGAGAAGCTCGACGAGTGGAGGGCCACCATCCGAAGCCTCGTCGCCGTCGCAAACAAAGACGATCCGCGACCGGCGGGGCCCTCGGGTTGGCGCTCCACCGAGCCACCACATGCTGGCGCTGGGAGGACCGGGGGAGCTGCGGCCACAGTGCACTCTCCTCCTCCTCGCCAGCCGCCGCGGGCGTCGGCCCATCGTGACGACGCTTGTGATAACATCTCCATAGCGTCATCCGACCCGCGGACCCTCCGCGACCAGCGCCAGGTCCTTCGGGAACGAGCTCACGAAGACGCTCGAACCACCGTCGAGCGCCGGCGCGAAACGCGCCGCCAGTCGGACAAGCGGGCGGGACCTGCTATGGACCACCCGGCACCGGGGGACTCCGGAGGCCTACCTTACAAGGTGGGCTGCCCGGCCTTTACCCGTGAGCTGCGGCAGTTCCAGTGGCCGTCCCACCGCACGTTCAAACCCGACGTCGGCGAGAAGTACACCGGCAAGACTCATCCGTCCGAGTTCCTCAGCATCTACACCATCGCGATGCAGGCTGCTGGAGCTCGTGATGACAAGGTGCTTGCCAACTATTTCCCGCTGGCGCTGAAGCCCAATGTGATGTCTTGGTTGATGCACTTGCCGGCGGATTCCATTTCTTCCTGGTTGGATCTGTGCCATGAGTTCGTTGGCGCCTTCACGGGAGGCCACCAAGCTCATGGCTAGGCCAGTGATCTGCATATCATTCCCCAGAAGGAAGGGGAGACCCTGCGCAAGTACATCCAGAGATTCAGCCGGGTGCAATACAACATCCCCGACGTTCATCCCGCCGCTGTGATTAGCGCGTTCCACCAGAACGTGCGCAATCGCAAGATGCGCGAAGAGCTGGCGATGACCAAAGTTAAGGATGTGGCCGAGCTCTACGTTCTGGCTGATAGGTGCGCCCGGGCTGAAGAGGGAAGGAAGTACCCCGGCGAAGACACCGGCGCGGAAACCGACTCTACCGATGAAGACGCCGCTACCCCGACGAAGAAGGGCCGGCGTCGCAACAGGAAATGCAAAGGCAAGGCCGTGCTTGCCGTTGAGGGATCTGACGACACCGGTGCTGGCAAGAAGGTCAAGGCAGACACCCCCCGGCAAGGAGATTGCCGGGTGCGCCGCCTGCCGGGCCTTGGCGGCTACCGACAAGCCAGGAAGCTCCGGCAAGCAATACTGCAAGATCCACCGCACCAAGGGCCACGACCTCCAGAACTGCCGGCAAGTCGAGCTGCTTGCTGAGAAGCAAAAGGCTGAGTACGAGAGGCAGGACAAGGAGAAGGACCAGGACGGTGCGGAGGGGTCCGGCAAGAAGCGTGGCGGCCAAGGAGGCCGCCCCGGCAAGGACAACCAGCAAGAGAGGACCGCCCGGGGCCGCAACAAGAAACAAGAAGACGATGATCACGACGAGGACGACGAGTCTGGTGAGCAAGGGTTCCAGAAGGCTACGGAGGCCATGTGCGTCGATGGCGGCGCCTCGCTGCGTACCTCTCATCGCCAGCTCAAGCAGTGGGCGCGTGAGATTACGGCAGCAGAGTCGTCGTTCGACGCTCAGAAGCCGCTGAAGTGGTCCAGCACGCCCCACATCTTTGACGCCGAGGACCACCCTGACCGCACTACCGCGGTCGGGTGTTTGCCATTGTTGGTCTCACCAACGATACGCAACCTCAGAGTGAACAAAATGTTGGTTGATGGAGGGGCCGGCCTGAACCTGATCTCGCCTGTCGTGATCAAAAAGATGCAAATACTGATGGAGACCTCGAGGAAACGGGCACGTTTCAAGGGGTCAATCTGGGGAGGAGCCAGCCGAGGGGAAAGGTCACACTGCTCGTGACGTTTGGAGGAGAGTTGAACTACAGGACGGAGAGGATCATCTTCGACGTAGCCGAGATCCCCTTGCCCTACAACGGGATCCTCGGCCGCCCGGCACTAGCCAAGTTCATGGCGGCATCACACTACGCCTACAAAATGCTAAAGATGCCGGGGCCGTTGACCATCATCTCCGTCCCCTCCGACAAGAAGGACGCGCTGATCTGCGCCGACCAGCTCTACCGGGAAGCAGTTGCAGCAGCTGCCGCCAAGGCACCTGCTCCTGCCGCTGAAGCCTCGGGAGGGAAGAAGAAGCCCGGCAAGACCTCTCGCACCCACTCCGGCAAGCGCACCTCCTCAGAGTGTTGTGCTACCGTCGAGGACGTGCCAGAGAGCTCTACCGACAAGAGCAAGAGACCCAGGGCCGAGCCGCCGCAGGCCAAGAAGGTGCCCGTCAGGGAGGATGGCACGGGAGGGGCCTTCAGCATAGGCTCCACCCTCGACAGCAAATAGGAAGGCGCGCTCGTCACCTTCCTGCGGGCGAATGTCGATGTGTTTGCATGGCAAGCATCCGACATCCCCGGTGTTCCCAGGGAGGTGATTGAGCACCACCTAGCTGTCTGCCCTCACGCGCGGCCCGTCAGGCAGAAGGTCAGAAAGCAGGCTCTGGAGAGGCAGGAGTTCATCACAGAGGAGATCAGGAAGTTGGAAGCGGCAGGTTTGGTGAGAGGAGTGCTCCACCCGACGTGGTTGGCCAATCCGGTAGTGGTGCGCAAGGCGAATGGGAAGTGGAGACTGTGTATTGATTACACAGATATCAATAAGGCTTGCCCTAAGGACCCCTTCCCGTTGCCGCGCATCCACCAGATTGTTGACTCCACGGCCGGGTGCGATCTGCTATCATTCCTCGATGCCTACTCAGGCTACCACCAGACCTTCATGACGAAAGAGGATGAAGAGAAGACAACATTCATCACCCCATGTGGTACGTATTGCTTTTTACGGATGCCTTTCGGGTTGAAGAGTGCTGGCTCAACGTTCGCAAGAGCAGTCCAAATTGGTTTTGAACCTCAGCTCCATAGAAATATGGAGGCCTACATGGATGACATAGTGGTCAAAACCAAGGACGGGCCAACTCTTGTGCAAGATCTGGAAGAGACATTTGCTAACCTGCGCAAGATCAACCTCAAGCTGAACCCTGAGAAGTGTGTCTTCGGCGTTCTGTCCAGTAAGCTTCTCGGGTTCTTTGTGTCACAGCGCAGGATCGAGGCAAACCCAGACAAGATCAAGGCTATTGAGCAGATCGAGGCGCCCAAGCGGATCAAGGATGTGCGTCGGCTCACCGGCCGCGTTGACGCCATGAGCCGATTCATCTCCAAGTCCGCCGAGCGCGCCTTTCCCTTCTTCAAAATCTTGAAGAAGGCAGGCCCAATAGAGTGGACCCCAGAAGCCAAGGCAGCACTGCAGGATCTGAAGAAATACCTTTCCTCCACGCCAATACTGGTTGCGCCTAAACCACAAGAGCCGTTGCTGCTGTATCTGGCGGCGACGAATCAAGTGGTCAGCGTCGCACTGGTGGCACAGAGGGAGGTCGACGAGGAGGCAGCAATGGCGGCAGAACCAACGGATGGCAAGCCAAAGATTCCCCCGGCAGGGCCTGGTGCCGACGAGGCGCGGCCCCCGGCAGAGTCTGATGCCACCAAGGCAGTACCCGCGCAGTCGAGTGAGGTGGTGCCGAAGAAGAAGATGATGCAGCACCCGGTTTACTTTGTCAGCTCCCTCTTGCAGGGGGCTAGGTCGAGGTATTCCGGCGTGCAAAAATTGCTCTTCGGCCTCCTTATGGCCTCAAGGAAGCTGCGTCACTGCTTCCAAGCCCACGATATCACTGTCGTCACCCGCCTCCCGTTGCAACGGATACTGCACAACCCAGACGCAACCGGAAGGATTGTGGAATGGGCCTTGGAGCTGTCAAGCTTCGGTTTAAGGTTTGAAAGTACCTCGACAATTCAGAGCAGAGTCTTGGCGGAGTTCATCGCAGAATGGACCTCGACACCTGACGAAGAAATCCAGGAGACCACTCTCCCCGGCAAGGAAGCAGACCGCGACTGGATCATGTACTTTGATGGGGCTTTCTCGCTACAAGGCGCCAGTGCCGGTGTGCTGCTCGTCGCACCCACCGGAGAACACCTCAAGTACGTGATCCAGATGCACTTCCCCAGGGAGATGTCCACCAACAACACTGCTGAGTACGAGGGATTGCTTGCCGGTCTCAGGATCGCGGCAGACCTCGGGGTTAAGAAGCTCATCGTCAGGGGTGACTCGCAGCTCGCTGTCAGGCAGGTCAACAAGGATTATCAGAGCCCATTGATGGAAGCTTACGTAGATGAGGTGAGGAAGCTGGAGGAATGCTTTGACGGTATCCAGGCGGAGCACGTCCCCCGAGCGGAGAACGACATCGCCGATTACCTGTCAAAGCGTTACGCATTCAAGCTACCTGTGGAACCAGGTACCTTTTTGCTCCGGTTAACTCAACCATCCATCGAACCATCAGCGGAGGAAATCAGGTCCCAGCAAGTACTTTCCTACCGAGCCCCCTGGGGCTACCAGCAAGGGTGCTGTCGCGGACGCTGAGCCTGCCCAAGAGCAACTGGCTCCGGCGGGGCGTCAAGCCCTGGCCGTAGAGACAGCCGCTCCCATGGCGTAAGAGATGCCTTTGGTCCTTGCCGTCGAGCCCCAGGCTCCGGCATGGGCGCAGCATACCGTCCAATTCCTCCAAACAGGGGAGCTTCCTGGGGAGCAGGAAGAAGCGCAGAAAGTAGCCCGTCGGTCCGCCCTGTACCAGTTCGTCGATGATGTCCTGTACTGGAGAAGACCGAACGGTGTGAAACTCAAGTGCATCCCCCGGGAGGAAGGACTGGAGTTGTTGGCGGAGATACTGTTGGGAATCGTAGCATAATTTTAAAATTGTCCTACGTTCACCAAGATGCATCTATGGAGTATACTAGCAACGAGGGGAAGGGAGTGCATCTACATACCCTTGTAGATCGCGAGCGGAAGCGTTCCAATGCACATGGATGACGGAGTCGTACTCGCCGTGATCCAAATCACCGATGACCGAGTGCCGAACGGACGGCACCTCCGCGTTCAACACACGTACGGTGCAGCGACGTCTCCTCCTTCTTGATCCAGCAAGGGGGAAGGAGAGGTTGATGGAGATCCAGCAGCACGACGGCGTGGTGGTGGATGTAGCGGGTCTCCGCAGGGCTATGCCGAGCTTCTGCGAGAGAGAGAGAGGTGTTGCAGGGGAGGAGGGAGGCGCCCAAGGCTGTTGTGTGCTGCCCTCCCCCTTTATATAGGCCCCCTGGGGGGGCGCCGGCCCCAAGAGATGAGATCTCAAGGGGGGGCGGCGGCCACAAGGGGGGGAAGGGGTTGCCTTGCCCCCCAAGGCAAGGGGGAACTCCCCCCTAGGGTTCCCAACCCTAGGCGCATGGGGGGAGGCCCAAGGGGGGCGCCCCAGCCCACTAAGGGCTGGTTCCCTTCCACTTTCAGCCCACGGGGCCCTCCGGGATAGGTGGCCCCACCCGGTGGACCCCCGGGACCCTTCCGGTGGTCCCGGTACAATACCGGTAACCCCCGAAACTTTCCCGGTGGCCGAAACTGGACTTCCGATATATAATTCTTCACCTCCGGACCATTCCGGAACCTCTCATGACGTCCGGGATCTCATCCGGGACTCCGAACAACTTTCGGGTTTCCGCATACATATATCTCTACAACCCTAGCGTCACCAAACCTTAAGTGTGTAGACCCTACGGGTTCGGGAGACATGCAGACATGACCGAGACGCCTCTCCGGTCAATAACCAACAGCGGGATCTGGATACCCATGTTGGCTCCCACATGTTCCACGATGATCTCATCGGATGAACCATGGTGTCGAGGATTCAATCAATCCCGTATGCAATTCCCTTTGTCAATCGGTATGTTACTTGCCCGAGATTCGATCGTCGGTATCCCAATACCTTGTTCAATCTCGTTACCGGCAAGTCTCTTTACTCGTACCGCAATGCATGATCCCGTGACTAACGCCTTAGTCACATTGAGCTCATTATGATGATGCATTACCGAGTGGGCCCAGAGATACCTCTCCGTCACACGGAGTGACAAATCCCAGTCTCGATCCGTGCCAACCCAACAGACACTTTTGGAGATACCCGTAGTGCACCTTTATAGTCACCCAGTTACGTTGTGACGTTCGGCATACCCAAAGCACTCCTACGGTATCCGGAAGTTGCACGATCTCATGATCTAAGGAAAAGATACTTGACATTGGAAAAGCTCTAGCAAACGAAACTGCACGATCTTTTATGCTATGCTTAGGATTGGGTCTTGTCCATCACATCATTCTCCTAATGATGTGATCCCGTTATCAATGACATCCAATGTCCATAGTCAGGAAACCATGACTATCTGTTGATCAACGAGCTAGTCAACTAGAGGCTTACTAGGGACACGTTGTGGTCTATGTATTCACACATGTATTACGATTTCCGGATAATACAATTATAGCATAAATAATAGACAATTACCATGAACAAAGAAATATAATAATAACCATTTATTATTGCCTCTAGGGCATATTTCCAACAGATACATGGAGGCATATGTGGCTCCCACATAGGGTCGAGGGCCCTTGCTGGGAAGGCGTTCCGGCAAGGTTTCTTCTG
The DNA here is from genome assembly GCF_018294505.1 of Triticum aestivum. Taxonomy (NCBI): domain Eukaryota; kingdom Viridiplantae; phylum Streptophyta; class Magnoliopsida; order Poales; family Poaceae; genus Triticum; species Triticum aestivum. Next base: position 541,348,094 of record NC_057799.1, read on the forward strand.
GCCCACCGCCCTCCAGGATGCGACGACACTAGTAACCAAGTGTGAAGCATGCCAGTTCCATTCAAAGAAGCTTCATCAACCAGCTCAAGCCCTTCAAACAATCCCTCTCTCCTAGCCATTCTCGGTCTGGGGGCTCGATATACTGGGCCCTTTCCCCCGCGCTGTCGGGGGCTTTGAGTACTTGTACGTTGCAATCGACAAGTTCAAAAAGTGGACGGAGGTGGAAGCAGTGAGGAAGGTGACTGCTCAGTCAGATGTGAAGTTCTTCAAAGGACTGGTCTGCCGTTTTGGTGTGCCAAACAGAGTCATCACCGACAACGGCATGCAGTTCACAAGCCACACCTTCATGCAGTACATCCAAGACCTCGGCAGCAAGGTCTGTTTTGCTTCCGTGGCACATCCACGGAGCAACGGCCAAGCTGAGAGGGCAAATGCTGAAGTGTTGCGAGGCCTGAGAACGAAGACCTTTGACAAGCTGCACAAGAGTGGAAGGTGCTGGATTGATGAGTTGCCGACGGTTCTTTGGTCGATCAGGACGACGCCAAATCGAGCCACCGGCCAGACACCTGTTGCCCTGGTATACGGGGCAGAAGCGGTTCTCCCCACGGAACTCATATACGGGTCACCTCGAGTGCTCCATTACGATGAGCTTGAGCAAGAGCCGTTGCGCCAAGATGACACGACGCTCCTTGAGGAAGATCGTCTTCGGGCGGCTGTGAGAGCGGCACGCTACCAGCAAGCCTTGCACCGGTACCATAGCCGCAAGGTTCATGCCCGAAGCTTTGAGGAAGGCGACCTTGTTCTTCGACGCGTTCAGTCGGCCAAGAATTCCAAAAAGTTGACGCCGAAGTGGGAAGGACCTTATCGGGTAATGTGAGTCACCAGGCCTGGCGCAGTCCGCCTGGAGACCGAGGATGTCGTCCCAGTGAGCAACTCCTGGAACATCGAGCATCTTCGCAAGTTTTACCCGTAAGGCGCGGCTTGCCGGGCCTCCCGGCAAGCCACATTTTGTACAAGCTTTGCCGGCAAGGCACGTGACCCTTTGTACAAAGCCAGGCGTAGACCCTGAGCATAAATAAATGAAGCGCTGGCGCCCTAAGTCATAGCATGCATGCTAGGTCGAGTCTCTTCCTTGGTTAGGGTTGATAGTGCTCAGCAACGCCTAACCCCTAGCTTAGAGGTCGAGTGCGCGTCTATCTGTTTCTCTTCTGTCCTCTTTTGGTTCGCAGGGCACATGAGCACTTCTGCTGAGCTACTTGGAAGAAAGAAAACGGACCGGCGTCCCGATCCCGGCAAACCAGAGTTGCCGGGGGCTGCAAGCACAACCACAGCAAGATGAGATTGCCGGGGGCTGTAGATCCAGATAAGTCTTTTATCCTCTGTCATGCATTTCGGAACCGGACTGGGGTATGTGAAACCTTGTTTTTATATCTAGGCTGCCGTGCTCCCCTTTTTCCTATACCTAAGGATTATTTCTTGGGTCCGGATTTGGTTGTAGCCGCGGCGGCAAGGAGGTAAAACGAGGAGCCTAAAGCCCACCTCATCCCTGCCTCCGCCAAGAGCGCTGGAACGGTCGAGTGGAGTGGGGGGACGGCAAGGCCTATTGCCGGGCAAAAACGTTTATCTTAAACAATAACAAGGATTCGCTCCTTGTCGCGGGATTTACCCACGAACGAAAAACCCGGCAAACATCCCTTTTTCATTAAAAACATCCCATACAGGTACAGTTCGTGCGAGATGAAAAACATGAGCAAGGGGATTACAAGTTTTAAATTTAACAAAGGCCCGCAGGCTTACAAACTAAAAAAGAGATAAGATGCCCGTAATCCTTTTCTTGTCCCTCTCCTCAGGAGGCAGGTCAAGGAGGCGAAAGGGAAAAAGGGGCGCCTAGGCGAGCTACGAGCAGCAGAAAGCACCAAGAGAACACCTCGGTGGCCGCCCGCGGGTGGGCCGGTGATGACAGTGCCGGGAAAGAAGCTGGAAGACGAGGTGGCAGGACCGGCAATACGCGATGAAGGCGTCGGTGCCCGCGTACTCCGAGTTGACGGCCTTGCCGCCCGCCCTCTTCCTCTTCCGCAGCCTCCCGACGCCAGCCGCCCAAGGAGACGGCCCCGAGAAGTTCAAGGAGCTGGCCCCGCCCCCGGCAAACCTCTGCCGGAGGAGCGTCCAGGTGCAGATGTTGCTGCTGCCGCACCCGCCCAAGCGCGGGGCGTCCGACGCCTAGTCGGACTCGTCCCCGCTATCCGCCCCGCTGTCCTCCTCATCACTTTCGCTCGAGGAAGAGCTTCCATGGTCAGAATCTCCATCAGAGGAGCTCTCCACGCAGCACTTCAGGCGAGTCCCGAACTCTCCGAAGACCTTGACGGAGAGTAGGCCGTCCTCCATTAATTTGAAGTAGAGGACGAGCCCCGCCGTCAGGCTGTGGATGCGAGCGAACGTCTTCCACCCACAACGGAGGTACATGACTCGAGGAGCCGGGAAGTCGACGTCGACCCGCGTGCCCCCGTTCCCGCAACCCCTCATGTGCAATCTGAGGGATTGGGGTCGGTCACGCTCCATCTCCCGAGCAAACGGGGCGGGAAGATGAAGACGGCGACGCGGAGGCCGGCGCAGCCTGATGAAGAACTCGCGGGGCTGGTCTCCGACATGGCCTTCCATCGGGAAAGGCATCATTGGCGGGGGCGAAGCCGGCGCGCCGCGCCGTCCTCCTCTTCCCCGAGCACTGCGACCTCTACCCCGGCCTCGCCCCCTCCCCCTTCCCCTCGCGGCCAGCTCCACCACCGCGGGCTCAGGGGGAGGAGGGACGAGTTGTCGAGCGGAGACCCTCGCTGCCACCGTCGAAGGACCAGGATTCCCTTTCTCCATGGCGAGTAAAAGGAAGAAGCAGAAGCAAGAGGAGATAGATGACAGAAGAGTGCGGGACGCCATCCCCCCTTCCCCCTCCTTATAAAGGAGCGGGGTCGGGGCTCGGCCGCCCCGTTCGGCCAATCCAGCCACCAGAGGCGCGCGGAATCGGGACCGACCCACTGCCCCAACCAGCGACGGCCCGGTTTCCCGCCCCCACCGCTTGCTACCCCAAGTGCATGGGGGACGCGTGGCGGACGTGCAGAACCGAGGGGACGGGCGAAGCGACCTCTCCCCACCCCGTGATCGCGGGGAGTGGATGCCTTGAAGACCGCGCCCCGGCCCCGTTCAGTAAATGAGCCGCGCCTCCACGCCTCCCTCTTTTTACGGGGAAGGCGCTAGCCGCCTCTTTACTGCGATGTGACGCATGTGTGTGAAAACCGCCCCACGCATGCTGCCCACGTCACGCACACCCCTCCACGCCGCGCCACACGCGCGGGTCATGGGAAGCGCCGCGCGCAAAAAGTCTTACCGCTGTAAAAACCGCCCCGCCTGCCCGCGCACCATTTTGGGCCTAACCCAACAACGTGTCGCACTTATGTGTGGCCCAGGCCCGGGGGCTCCTGTCGGTGTACAAAAAGAGGGGTGCGTTTTTGTACCCCAATACCTGTGCACGGGCAGTCGGAGCCGTGCCCGCGGTCACACCAAGCAGAGCAGGGGAGGTGAGCCAAGGTAAGACCGAAGCCCAAGACAATCAGAGCAACGCCAAGACCACAAAGAGCAGAGGGACGAAGCAGGTTCCCCCGGCAAGACCCTTGCCGGGGCAACCTCAGCGGCCCCGACAAGATCCTTGCCGGGACAGCTCGCCCCACACCAACAGAGCAAGCCACCCTTGAGCCCACGATCCCCAACACCATCATCCACGTGGGGCCAGGGCTCGGGAGGCACCTCCGTGGTGGCATGCAGATCTTTGTGAAGACATATTCAAGATCAGATGAGGATTAGAAGACACCGATCCTCGGCAAGATCCTTGCCGAGGAAGGCTACCAGACCCCCGGCAAGACCCTTGCCGGGGACGACAGCGCACCACGGCAAGACCCTTGCCGGGCCACCTGGCAAGGCCCTCACCAAGGATGCCAGCGGGACCACCGCCAAACCCGCGCCAACCAAGCTTCCACCGCCGTTCCCATGCAGCTGCCGGCCCAACCAGCTGGGCGGGCACCTGCGTGGCAACATGCAGCTCCCAGGCCAACTCATCAAGCGCCTGCGTGGCGGCATGCAGCTCTTCGTGAAGGCTCCACCACCGCGCCACCTCAGCTGCCTGGCTGCCTACATGGCACCACGCACCTCACTGGCCAGGGCGCGTGTCAAGGCGAGGAGGAGCGGCGACGGACGGGACGGGCCTCGCCCCCGTCCCCAATAAAGCAAGGGGACACCTACACTACGCATTAAATGCGTCTTGTCTTGTAATACGAGCGATAAGCTCAGAGCACTGTACGCATTTCCACCTCCTGTGTGTCACTGTGGCAGCCTCTTCCAACTATAAAAGGAGGCCCATGGCATACTGGAGAAGGATTCGGCTCTTTCAAACCACGCACTGACCACAGCTAGTTCGAGAGCTCAAGAACTCTCAGAAATACACCCACCAAAGCAGGACTAGGGTTTTACGCATCCTCGCGGCCCGAACCTGGGTAAACGATCCTTGTGCTGTCTACTAGCCCTGCTCTCCTCGCAACCCTGCGCCCCGGCAACCGTAGTAGGGATTCTTGTGATCCCATAGGTGTCGTTCCACAACGACATCCGCCTCTGTTTTTTAAGTCCTTGAGCTCAAAATAATAGCATATCAAATCTCGGATTAGGAAAAATATTCAAATGCGATAGTACTTCCAATTTAAATATTATAATCAAACTAAGTTTTAAAATAAAATAGTTCAAATTTGAATTCAATTCACACATATGTTCTAGTTATCCCCCTTTAACCGCCCACAGGTGCTCAATCAAATCTTCATATGCTCATGAGTTGTTTGATGCCAAATTTGTTGATACATTTGAACAAACTTATCAAATATGACCAGATTATGATATCAAAGGTGAATAGGATCATCAATGTTCTCAAATTCCAGACCTCTAGCAGGATCTTCACCCTCATCCTCCACGATCATGTTTTGCTTGGTCACACGAAATCTCCCACAAGATCTACAAATCCCATTATTTAGTAGGTTTAGGAACAGCTGCAAAATGGACTTGCAACACTCCAAATTCCTTCTCCACATCCTTTCTATCTCCTTGTCTTTGGGCAAAATGAGCTATTTTCTGACCAACTGACTCAGACATAGTCTTGAAGAAGGTAGCTCCTGGAGAATAGATACGTCAACCAGATAGTAGCCCATATTTTATTGATGCCCATTGATAGTATAGTTGCAAGTAAGATATTGCCCATCGGTCAACCTAGACAACAGTGGAGACCGTTGCAGCACATTGATGTCATTGTGAGACCCGGTCATGCCAAAGAAAGCTTGCCAAATCCAAAGGTCATGCGATGCAACTACTAGAATAATGGTGGGATCTTAACATCACCCTGATATTGCCCTCGTAGAGCTTTTGTGCAGTACTTCCCTCATTAGTGCATGCAATCGAGAGATGCGAGCAAACCACGCCACTCTCTTGCTTCGGACATTGCCAAAATTCTTTCGGTGTCTGCGACAGTTGGTTCACTCAAGTACTGAGGTCCAAACATCTTGACCACCACAGTAGCAAATCTGATCAAGGCGTCTCCACATGTGCTCTCAGACATCCGTAGATACTCGTCCTAGGAATCTGCGGTCGTGCCATATGCAAGCATCCGCAATGAAGGTGTGCACTTCCGGTAACCAGAGAATTCAATCCTTTCTATGACATCCTTCTTCAAAATAAAGTAGTCATTGTAGGACCGACCGACAATGGATTGAACGTCTCCAATCACTAAATTACCGCATAGGTAAATAAGCAATACGAAGCAACACACATAAATAGATTAAACATATCAGACAATCACTTACTAATTGACCGGCCCATATCCAACAGTTACTCAAATAACATCACATCAAGAGGGATTCAAGAGTTATTACAAGTCATCATGGAGAACGTGATGGGGGAGGAAGAAGGGGTGATGATGGTGATGATGGAGGCGGCGCGGCAGATGGTGATGGCGTGGTGGAGGCTGACGATGATGGTGGCGCGACAGCAGCAGTCCCTTCTGGTCTCCCTCTTGGTTGCCCCAATGGTGTTCTTGATGTGAACGGCGGCTAGACATGGAGATGAATGGTAAATGACGAACCCCTTGAGGCGGCTAGGGTTGAGAGTGTTTATATAAGAGCTCTCCCCATGCCTCCTCCCTTGATGTGGCTTCTCTCCTAGGGCTCTAGATGAGCCTAATCCTCTCCCAAATCATCCCAAGGCCAAGGAAGTCGTGGGAACAAACGGGGATGAAATCCACGAAGAATACCATCACGAGAGGAGACTTTCGGTGATGTCTCGGGTTCATACCGGCGCCCAAACGACCAGCAGCGGTCGCATAGAACGCCGTCTTTTGACCCGACCTCTTCCGGTAAAACGGCCGCCATTTCTTCATATGAACTCGGAATTTGACATTCTTGGGATTGTTGGCTTTGTATGAACGAAGCCGGTCCATTTATGGTTTTAGATCTTGATTTGGAGCACTTTGATTTTTTTTACTTTTTCCAACTTCAAAATGGCTAAGTCTGGGTCCTGGGTGTCCACTGTTTGAACTCCTTTCATTGTGCTAAGTCCCTGGGAAGTCCACATCACCTACAAGACACACAAAGACAAGGACAGCTAGTAAAAACTAACAAAGAATAAAGATATGCAATGCTCGCGGTGAAAAGAGTAAAAAACTGAAAATCATGCTTATGAACGTGTAATTGGCTCAATGGAACATGATATAACATGATATACGAAGATAATGTGCAACAAATGACCTCTAAGGATGCGCAAAATGTGGAGCCATCAACGGCGTTGTGTTTTTTTAATATCTTTGCTGTCTGTTTTTAGGCTGACGACAAATTTCCTGATTCCTGTAGTAAAAGTAGTCGTCCGCCAACGTCCAATTCCTCCGTGCCCTTTTCCAATTTAGCACTTGATGGCCCTTGATCGACCCTTGAAATTGAGAACATGCCCTTCCGTACGCTCCGTGTTTGCAAGGATAGCATGGATCATCGTTGTTTCATCCGCATAATCCTCCTCTTTGGATGACTCAGCATAGTGCTCGTACACGTACTCCATGTCTGAATCCATTACTTCAAAAGGGACAGAATAAATAGCATGAGCATTTCACCAAATAGTTGCCGGGCGTGATGACCCTTGTAGGGGCGAATGGTACCTACGCGGCGGACGGACGGGATGTGTGGACCAACGGCGTAGGCAAAGCGGTGTGGCGACCGGGTGGAGCGGAGGAGGTCGTGGAGGTCCGGAAAGGGCTTGGTGGGCGGCCGGCGTAACTTCAGTGAGGGATGAAGTGGATGCAGAGAAAGGGGAATGGATGGAGACGTGGGGTCCTGGTGTGGTTTTGGATGGGCCGAGGTGTCAGAGTCCTACATGGCTGTTGTTTAGACTCCCGCAAAGCCTACATAGTGTGCTTCCTATTTACCAAAAAATAGACAAGCTGATCCACGGACCGATGCGGGGCGGCGATGGATGACAAATTGTGTCCGGACAACACGGCAGACATATGCGGTCAATTTGAGAGTCCGCCTTGTAGATGCCTTAGAGCATCTCCAACAGCCGCGCGATATAAGCGCCGCCCTGAAAAATACAGTTTTTTGCGCACGCGCAGCCGCTCCGGGCGCTCCAGCGGAGGCGCGAAAAACGCGCGCGCGTCATAAGTGGTTCAGCGCGCGGGGCGAAACGGCATCGCGCGCCGCTTACTTCGTGTGCCCGCTCCCGCGCGCTGCACACTCGAGCGTCCACCTACCACCAATCTAGGCGTCGCCGCCCGCACCATCCCATTTGCTCCGGCGACCCGAGGGCGCTTCCCCGGTCTATCCCCGCGCCGCCGCTGCTTCCTCCGTCTCCCTCTAGTCGCCGCCGCCCCTCCCGCGCGCCATTCCTCCGACGAACAGCGCCCGACCGCCCACTACCGCTCGGCGCCCACTTGGTGTTCGACAAAACGCTTGCAAGGTATGTATTGCTTCAACTTCACATTTTACATGAATTTGGTGCATGTTGTTTGTAGTTTTTATAGACTAGTTTAAATTTAACATTGTAGACGAGTTCGTCATATGATTCTTCCGAAGAAGAATTTGATATTGAAGAGGAGGAGGACCTTGCAATGATCCTAGCTATGCACATCAATAAAAAACCGAAGCACGGTGGTTCGGTTATGGGTCGGCAGAAAATTTGGATGGATAAGATCGATGCCGACAACAGGTTGACGATGCACTATTTTGTGGATAATCCCGTGTACCCCGAGTCATACTTCCGGTGCCGGTTTAGAATGAGCATTGAGTTGTTCAGGCCCATTACAGAGAAACTAGCGAGCCATGATCGGTTTTTTAAGCAAAGGAGGAATGCAGCCGGAGAACTCGGGCATAGCACCTTTCAGAAGGTGACAGCCGCTTTTGCGTATGTTGGCATACGGTATTCCGGCTGATCTAGTTGATGACCACTTGGCCGTGGGTGAGAGTCAAGCCATCATGTGTGTCAAGCGCTTCACAGTCGGAATTGAGCAAGTGTTTGGCCCAGAGTATTTCAGATATCCCAATGCTGAAGACGCCGCAAGGCTTTTGGAGATGAACAAAACTCGTGGGTTCCCAGGTATGCTTGGCTCAATAGATTGCATGCATTGGAGTTGGAAGAACTTCCTAAGGTCAATTTGCTATTGTGAGAGGACCGGCTAGATTTCGGGATCAAAAGATGCTTTGGTACATCATACATGCTTGTGTGATCATGCACAATATGATCATCGAGAATGAGCATGGCCAAGATTTAGTCTCAAAGCTCTTGGGACATCCTGTGCGAGTGCGGCGGAGGGTTGCGAGGGTGGCCCGATTTGTTGCCGCCTATCATGCCATTCGACGTGCTGAAACGTATGATGATCTTCAGAAGGATCTCATCGAGGAGTGGTGGATATGGAATGGCCGACAAAATGCATGATGATTTGTATGTTTGATGTTTGATGTTGTATTGTTGAACTATTTATTGTATTGTAAGATAAACTATTTGTTTGAGTTGTAATAAAATTAAAGTATTTATTGTTGATTTATATTTTATGTGTTTGATCTTCTTGGTTTTGTTTGGAGTGCATATGTTGTTTGTGCTGGGCGCGTGCTGTTTTTTTGCAGCGCCTGCTGGAGCGGCTCGCGCGCTATAGTTTGCAGCGGCCGCTGAAGCCAGCACTCAGTTACGCGCAAAAACTGACTATTTCGGTGCCGTAAAGACGTTTTTTTGCGCGTCGCGTGTTGCACGTGATGTTGGAGATGCTCTTAAGAGCACCTACTGTTTGCTTTCTTTACAGTTTTTTCTCTTCGTGAGATCGAGATGTTGAGATGACGAAAGTCATCTTTTGATCCCGAGCTCATATGCTCCCGCATGAACAGTAAAATTGAAAGAATATCAAAAAAATTCAAAAAATTCTATTTTTTTTGAGAGAAACATTGACAAAAGTTCTAAGTGCCTGCAAAAATTCATCATGAAATCACATTCCTGTAAGGCGTGGCAAAAAAAACAAATTCAGTGCTTCAAAATGCTTTTGAAAGTAGCTTTTTCAGAGTACTGTTTTTGTTTTTTTGCCATGCCTTCTAGGAATGTGATTTCACGACGAATTTTTGCAGGCACTTAGAACTTTTGTCAATGTTTCTCTCAAAAAAATTTGGAATTTTTTAAATTTTTTTAATATTTCTTTGATTTATTGTTCATGCGGGAGCATATTAGCTCGGGATCCATTCCTCCGCGTCCCTGAGATGAGGTCTTTTTTCTTAGCTGGATGATCAGATGAAGTTACCACCACAGTATGTGTACGGGAGTACGTCTGAACCAGGCACAGCTGGACGGTCCTCACCCATTGACGTCGCTGGCCCCACCAGCACAGAACTACTGCGCATCGGCGAATCTGAAACCACTGCTCGTTTCACAAACGACCGGAGCCGGCGGACCGGCCCGTGACCCTTCTGCCTGAACCGGCCGCGCGTGACGGCTGACCTGTCAGCTCAGGTCAGCCACAGGCCACGATGAGGAGCCACGGACCGCGTCGCACGCACGCGCGGGGCCGCACGTGTCCCGTGGTGTCGCCACGGGCGGGCCAGATCAGACGACTCTTCATCCTGGGACGACGCGGAGTGGCGGGCCCCCCCGCCCCTGCCTGCCGTGCCGGAGACGGCTGCCTGGCCGACCAGGCAGGGCATGCGGCTGGCTACTCCGGCCGGCCGGCCGGCCCCGCCCGCTACTGCTGGCCGATGACCGGCAGGCTACCGTCCACCGCCGCGCTGGCCCACCGGCGCCACTGCCCGGTAGCCGACGAGAGCCTGCCGCTGAGCAGGTCAACCGGCAACAGCGCCAACCGCCATTTTGCCACGCGCACCAAGCCAAGCCACCAGATGCATGCCTGCTTCCCTGCGCAAAATTTTGTACTCTATCTATTTTATTTTATTTTATTATTTCCCCCTGAAACAAAAGTCATGGAAAACTCGTTTCCAAAAAGTATTAGTCGTCAACTGAAAAAAAGTATTGGTCGTGTAGTATGGCTGCACACCTGTTATGTGTTCTAGAAATATAATAGCACTACCGTACCACCAGACCATTTTTTCCAGGAAAAAACTGTTGTACTTGAGTTAACGAAATGTGTTCCCTACTTGTGTTTTGCTGGAAAGAAGGCCCAACTTTGCAACATGCAAAAAATAACTGTTACTATCTTGGAAGTACTAGTTGACAGGGGAAAAGAAAGACTTGCTCGGTCTGATCAGTTCTTTTTTTCCCTTTCTTTTTCCCAAGAGGGGTTGATGAGTTCTTTCGGTAGGTAGGGTCAAATGACTATACCTATCTCGAGCTGGCCGGCCTATTGAATTGGTAATTTCAATCATCTAGCTTTTTTTTTCCAGCATACTACAAACACAGACACTTATATATATATATATATATATATATATATATATATATATATATATATATATATATATATATATATATATATATATATGTGCATACACTCATTCCTATGAACGCACCCACACATATTCTAACCCTATGAACATCTCTAAGAGATTGAACCGGCACATCATCTTTAGATCTGTCAAATCGTCGCAGACACCTGTCGAACAGAAGTGTTGCAGGCAAGTCGAGAAATATACTAATCGAATAAAGTATGCTTCAAGTGAAAAAAGTAAGTGCTGCTTTTTTTGATTTGATGGGAGAAGGTATGCCCTAGAGGGAAGAGAAAACTATGTTCTTTATTGAAATATTTGTTGGGAAGTGGATGCCTCATGCACAACTACAGTTTCTTTTAGTGAGAGTCCAACATGCTTATCTCATAGCTAGCCCTTTGCATTGTTTTTTCAGGAAGCAAACCTAACACGGCTAAGGAAAAGACATATGGAAATCATGCCCACCTTCTCAAATTGGCCACTAGAATAACATCACGGAAAATCATAGGAAAAGAAAGACCAGCACACTTGTACTTTAGTGTAACAGCTGTGTGCACATAGCACTGTCACCATGTACGGTAGTGCGGAGGAAACTTCCTGGAAGCCTCCCATCTACGAAAAGGCAAAGAGATTTTCAAGAGTGGGAAGAAAGGGTAGAACAAAATGGAAAATGAATAAAGCCAGCACACCAAATCCAGTGTTTGAATTGCCTAACTTGTAACTTTCATTTTATTATGAAAGGTAAAACAGTACAATTTAATACATGGAAATTAAATAAAACCAGCAGACTAAATGCTGGGGTACTTTTTTTTGGGGCGGGGGGCTTCTGCACTTTCCAACAACACTATTTTCCATGTATAAAATCTACACGGTATGTTCCAAGTGTCAGTTACTACTTTCTAGTGCTACTTGTGAGGATCTGTTCCAAGTGTCACATCAGTATAAGTATTTTATATGTAGCAATTTTACATATCTAATATTCAGCTTAAATAAATAAAAAGTTGCACAAGATCCATGTTTCGAAGCAAATCTATTGTTTACAGAACACATATGCCGAAATATTGGCAATGAAAGAATCGAAAAACAACAATCTTTTGACGACAAACCATAGGAGACACATATGACTTATCGAATAGAAACAATCCTAATGAAATACATGCACATTGAGTATGTACAAATACTTGTAGACAAAATCTAATCAATAATCTTTAATGTGAAATATTGTGAGTATCTAGATTTTCATGAAGGTTCCCCGCAAAAAAAAAAGATTTTCATGAAGGTTAGTACAAAAGTATTGTGAGTATATCGGTTGTAGTAACATCTTGTATTATGGGAGAGGAGTATATTCTTTCCACTCACTTTTATTGGGTACCTACTCTGATCCTCTTGTAAAATAACACTAAATCAATGATGGCGCCCATTGTCGTCTGTCTATTTTGACAATAAATTGATAGACAATATTGTACATATATGGTGATACAAAACATGAACGTTAAATTTACATAAACCAACTAATAACGCAGTCTTCTACCTTGATGAGTAGACCCTAGAAATACATGAGAAGATGTGAATGAATTGTGATTCGCTAAAGTTCTATGTTATTCCGCTAAAGATACTTGTCCTCCTTATTGTCGGAGGAGATGACGATCTCCTCCTTGCGGAGGAGCCGGCCGCCGTGAATGCCGACGGACCTAGAGAGCGAGGGCGGAGACGCCAAGATCCGTCTGATGAACAACTGCCATCGCCACCGCCTGCACCTGTTGGCGCAGAGAACCATGACTTCAGCATCACCGCTGGATTTGGAGGGGGGCTCAGAGAGGAGGAGGAGCTCGGAGAGGACGAAATGCAGATGTGCATCATCGGCACACGGCTTAAACAGCAGCGGCCAGGCCATGCGAAGGGTCGGTCAGCCTGCTTCAATGCGGCGCTCCTCCGCGAGGTGATGTGGCGCTCGCTCACCACGAACGAATCCGACGCGAGGCGCCTCCGGCGCAAGAATGCGAAGAAGCTCCGCCTCAGGCTCGAGGCTTTCGAGCGCCTTGCGAGGGAGAAGGAGAGCGCCAAGGCGAAGGCGACACACCACGCCCGGGAGCAGAGTTGCGCCATCCACAGACTGTCGGGCTACATCTCCTCCGCATCGAAGAACAACAACACCAGCTCAGACGGCGGCAATGAAGATCCTCTCGGCCACCGTTGGACGCGTACACGGACGAGATGGACCGCCGCGGAGGTGACCGCAAAGGCAAGGGCCCGGCCAAGAAGTGGTGATCTTGCCCTATCTGCATCGTTTATGTTTATTTTGTTTGTAGTATAATCCGGTGAACAATGTCTTTTGGGTCCCATTCAGTCTGTCCAATGAACTATGCCCTAAATTTCTCAATGGATGTTGGTCTATGTTATTTTGTTTACATTGTTGCATACATTGTATGGATTTGGTGCGGGCATATGGGGACTACGGTTGTGGATAGCGAAAAATGGGCATTGTGCGGTCACTGCCAGCGGGCGTGTCCGGACGCGTCCACAGGCGTATAGGGACTCATATTAGGCAACTATGGTTGTAGATGCTCTTATATCATTTTTCACGATGAGGTTTTTGCCGTTTTTCCCATTTTATAAGAACTTGTGCCATATTTTTTTTATTTTTGTGCATGTTTTGGTAAGTTGGCCCCACATGTCACGGCACATTTGGCAAGCCCCGTCAAGTAGTTTTTCCTTCGCAACTCCTTTTACACCTGTCCGACCACACACCCTCCTCCTTCGATTCAACTAGTTGCTTAAATCACACCACTCAACCCGAAAGGAGGCCCAAACCTTCCTCAGTCTCACATAACCCCCACGGTCTCACCCGCATCTAGGGTTAGGTTTTCGATGACGGCGGCAGCGGGTGTTGAAGCTAGAAGCACACAGTGGTTGCTCTGTTGCTTTGCAAGGGAAAAGGAGCAAGGTGCGGAGAGGATGGTTAGGACGAAGTTGCCGGTGAAGCTAAAGCCGAAGGGGGCAGCGCTGCCGAAGGTGATTACACAGGGAGCATGGCAAGGAGCATATTTTTGGTATGTTTCCTTTTTGCCTCTTTTAGCCCGCTCTACTGCATGTTTTGTCACTCATCTGAGGCAGAGCCTGAATTTCTTGTCACACACATCCGTCCATTGTTCAGGGGGTTTCTTATAGCTCCTCCAATGCCTCCATCACCATGATGGTTTGATTCAACATGGCAATGGATAATTACCTGACCGGGTAAAGCCTCTTTTTCGCAATGAGTAATTACCTGACCTAGTAAAGCTTCTTCTTCCCATACCCGTGAAGTTTAAAATTGCCCTTTACCCATACACATAGCCCCATCGCAGGGAATACTTTTTCCCATACCCAACACAACTCAGGGAGAAATGGTGGATACAGGATGGCGCAACAAACAGGGCATGTGATGGAGCGGTGACCAAAGTGTGAGATGGTGCACTGGTGGTGGTGTTGCCTGGAGAAGGGGGAGGATAGGGCGACAAGTGTGTTTGGAGTAATGGAGGCTGGTGGCTAGCAGCTGCGAGTGAAGAGGATTGTGGGTGTGACACATGCGTATACATCGGGGGGGGGGGGGGTAGGTTTTTGAGTGAGCTAGTTGTGGGTTGTATGGGCTTTGCATTGTGTGAGATATAGCTATGGGATGGCCTAGAGATGTGGGGATGTCTTCCTCATGTCGGGCCTCCAATAAGAGGGACCTAGGAGTAACAAGTAAGGGTAATGTAGGGTGTCCATGCATGTCTTATATGAAGGTTTTATTTCTTACCATTTACATAACCATGGACACCAAATTTTGACCCAAACCTGTACCCTAACAGGCTAATTACTAATTTAGCGATTAGGCACTTCAGTAATTTAATAAAATGAAACAATTTGCAATTCAAAATGGAGAAAAAGGACCTTTTCTTTTGCTAAAAATGAAATCATCGGCGCCCAAAAGCAGTAAACCCAAACTTATCTAACACATAGAGAAATAATTAGCCATGACTACCATAGTGAAGAACACGGATCTTGACTAAAATCACACCAAGACCCCGCTTAATGGTCTTTATTCTCCCCCAAAACATGTGTAATACATAAAGCCGTAAAAATTACTCGCACTGACCCAAACAAATTAGTGTGTCAAACCATTGATGTCATGTTTATTTAAATTTAACCAAGATGGACTCCTAAGTGGGAGACGATGTTTATGTTGATAAAAAACTTATGTGGTGACATAAGTGTGCACATGTCATGTTGTACGCTATATCTGACTTTTTTAGAAAAGTATGTTAATTCCACTTTACCCCTCTTTGTTATGGTGTACGCTATATGTGGCATTGCTTAAAAAGTTGTGTTAATTCCACTTTACTAGTTTATCCCTCTGTATCATTCTGTATAAGGATTACCCAATTTAATGGATTATAGTTTTAACCCCATTTTAGGAATACTTGTGCCATATCTTACCCCTTTCTATTCTTGTGCTCACTATCTCAAGACGGGCCCGCATGCACATCATGTCGACTATTTTTTCTTCCAAAGTCGATTTGTCCACCCATTTGACCACATACCCGGTTCGTATTTCAGCTTTGATAGTTGGTTAAGTCACACCACCCAGCTTGAATTGAAGCACAAACTTTCCTCGCTCTCAAGTTAATTGCTCAGAACCACCAAAAAATGCTACTACTTTTGACAAAAAAACACCACTTATGAGGCCCGTGAGTAACAAAATCATACTGATTCAGAAATGACCCGTGTCTGACGGCGGAACTGACCAGCTGGGACCACCTATCCATGCCACATGGCTTTTGCAGCTGGTAGCCACTAGATGTAAGTTAGCGAAGCTCACTGAGTGGGTAAATCATGCAACACACGCCCTTTTCTCTCGCATTCCCCAAATCAGAATCGTGTCTATCTTTCTCTCACTCTGCTCAACCGCCACAACCACCGTCGAGTCACCGGGGCACTGCCACTACCATGCTCTCATGGGACGAGTAAGATATCTTAGTCAAGTCCGACAGATTGCTAACAAGCGTGGTCAATTCTCTGTCACATTGCTAGGGTTATGGTACGAGTAAGATATCTTAGCCGATTTATTTTTATTTTTAGTTCCCTGACTCTATCTACTACTCCCTCTGTAAACTAATATAAGAGTGTTAGATCACTAAAGTAGTAGTCTAAATGCTCTTATATTAGTTTACGGAGGGAGTACAATATATGGAGTGGTCGAGCCAATGATGTGCCAACACATTGCCAGCACCGCCAACCTTGTGAAAGGCTAGTGTATTTTGAATCTATGGACACGAGGAGGAAATTTCTTGGCCGTGCTGACAATGCAAGTCACTTGTAGTTAAAATTCTGCATTGCAGTGCAGTGCTATGTCTCAAGTCCTGCATTTGTGGTATGTGCATTATTGGTTGCAAAAACTTGTTGGCTGGTATGAGCTACCAATGCAACCTCTCTAATCTGTCTATGCAAGTGTTCTACATATCAAGTCATGAAAGTGCGGTATTTTCATTGTTTCTTACTAAAGTTAATTAGCTCTCATGTGTTCATGACATGGAGTGCTTTGCTAAAGGAAGTGACCTGTCAATTGCCATTTCATATTAATTTTGTTTGATCTAACATATTTGTTAAATGAAACGTGTGTGCTCAGTAAATTAAAACAAGTATAGTGCAACTGCTCTGTAAATTTACATGTAAGAGCTGTGTTAATTAAAATGATTATAATGTGAGTCTCTCTGACATACTATTTTTTGTTAATTATTAAGGAAGGGATAAACAATGATTTTGTGGAATGGGTTGGCATGGAGTGGCCAGATTCACTTAAAATGCGCTTAGCAAGGGTTTGGAGATGTATGAAAGGGAGAAAAGAGAGGCTTGCCACTGATGAACAAAATTATAACATATTAGGAGAGAAGAGTAAGCTAGAGGCTGCACTAAGTAAGTTCAAAACTGATTTCTCCAAAGTTGTAGCTGACAAGTGGCAAGCAGTAGGACCGAGAGCCCTGGCAGAAAAATCCTTTTTGTGGTGAAGGAAGAGCTTGAGGAAAAGAAGTTGGCTGGCAATTCAAACATTGACATACACAGGATGATGATGATTAAGGCAGAAAAGGAGAGGGATGAGTTGAAGGAGGAGAAGAAGAAACTTGAGTATGTAATTGCAGATTTTCTAAAAGGAAAGGGGGGAGAATAGGGGAAATATCTGAAGGAAATATGCCCTAGAGGCAATAATAAAGTATTATATATTTCCTTGTATCATGATAAATGTTTATTATTCATGCTAGAATTGTATTAGCCGAAAACATAATACATGTGTGAATACATAGACAAACAAAGTGTCACTAGTATGCCTCTACTTGACTAGCTCGTTAATCAAAGATGGTTATGTTTCCTAGCCATAGACATGAGTTGTTATTTGATTAACAGGATCACCTCATTAGGAGAATGACGTGATTGACATGACCCATTACGTTAGCTTAGCACCCGATCGTTTAGTATGTTGCTATTGCTTTCTTCATGACTTATACATGTTCTGACTATGAGATTATGCAACTCCCGTTTACCGGAGGAACACTTTGTGTGCTACCAAACGTCACAACGTAACTGGGTGATTATAAAGGTGCTCTACAGGTGTCTCCAAAGGTACTTGTTGGGTTGGCGTATTTCGAGAATAGGATTTGTCACTCCGATTGTCGGAGAGGTATCTCTGGGCCCACTCGGTAATGCACATCACTATAAGCCTTGCAAGCATTGTGACTAATAAGTTAGTTGCGGGATGATGTATTACGGAACGAGTAAAGAGACTTACCGGTAACGAGATTGAAGTAGGTATCGAGATACCGACGATCGAATCTCGGGCAAGTAACATACCGATGACAAAGGGAACAACGTATGTTGTTATGCGGTCTGACCGATAAAGATCTTCGTAGAATATGTGGGAGCCAATATGGGCATCCAGGTCCCGCTATTGGTTATTGACCGGAGAGGTGTCTCGGTCATGTCTACATTGTTCTTGAACCCAAAGGGTCCGCACGCTTAAAGTTACGATGACAGTTATATTATGAGTTTATGTGATTTGATGTACCGAAGGTTGTTCGGAGTCCCGGATGTGATCACGGACATGACGAGGAGTCTCGAAATAGTCGAGACGTAAAGATTGATATATTGGACGACTATATTCGGACACCGGAAGTGTTCCGGAGAAGTTTCGGATTAAACCGGAGTGCCGGAGGGTTACCGGAACCCCCCGAGGAAGTATTGGGCCTTAGTGGGCCTTGAGGGGAGAAAGAGGGCAGCAGCCATGAGGTGGTGCGCCCCCTCCCAGAGGAGTCCTAGTTGGACTAGGAGAGGGGGGCGCAGCCCCCTTTCCCTCTCCCTCTCCCTCTCTTTCCTTCCCCCCTTCTTTTCCTAGTAGGACTAGGAAAGGGGAGTCCTACTCCTATTAGGAGGAGGACTCCCCCCCTCTCCTTGGCGCGCCCCATAGGCAGCCGGCCTCCCCTTGCTCCTTTATATACGGGGGCAGGGGGGCACCTAAGAACACACTTGATATACGATATTTTAGCCGTGTGCGGTGCCCCCTCCACCAGATTACACCTCAATAATACCGTCGCGAAGCTTAGGCGAAGCCCTGCGTCGGTGGAACATCATCATCGTCACCACGCCGTCGTGCTGACGAAACTCTCCCTCAACACTCGGCTGGATCGGAGTTCGAGGGACGTCATCGAGCTGAACGTGTGTAGAACTTCGGAGGTGCCGTACGTTCGGTACTTGATCGGTCGGATCGTGAAGACGTTCGACTACATCAACCGCGTTGTGATAACGCTTCCGCTGTCGGTCTACGAGGGTACGTGGACAACACTCTCCCCTCTCGTTGCTATGCATCACCATGATCTTGCGTGTGCGTAGGAAATTTTTGAAATTACTACGTTTCCCAACAGTGGCATCCGAGCCTGGTTTTATGCGTTGATGCTATGCACGAGTAGAACACAAGTGAGTTGTGGGCGATATAAGTCATACTGCTTACCAGCATGTCATACTTTGGTTCAGCGGTATTGTGAGATGAAGCGGCCCGGACCGACATTACGCGTACGCTTACGCGAGACTGGTTTCACCGTTCGGAGCACTCGTTGCTTAAAGGTGACTGGCGGGTGTCTGTCTCTCTCACTTTAGTTGAACCGAGTGTGGCTACGCCCGGTCCTTGCGAAGGTTAAAACAGCACCAACTTGACAAACTATCGTTGTGGTTTTGATGCGTAGGTAAGAACGGTTCTTGCTAAGCCCGTAGCAGCCACGTAAAACTTGCAACAACAAAGTAGAGGACGTCTAACTTGTTTTTGCAGGGCATGTTGTGATGTGATATGGTCAAGACATGATGTGATATAATGTGTTGTATGAGATGATCATGTTTTGTAACCGAGTTATCGGCAACTGGCAGGAGCCATATGGTTGTCGCTTTATTGTATGAGATGCAATCGCCATGTAATAGTTTTACTTTATCACTAAGCGGTAGCGATAGTCGTAAAAGTAATAAGTTGGCGAGACGACAACGATGCTACGATGGAGATCAAGGTGTCGCACCGGTGACGATGGCGATCATGACGGTGCTTCGGAGATGGAGATCACAAGCACAAGATGATGATGGCCATATCATATCACTTATATTGATTGCATGTGATGTTAATCCTTTATGCATCTTATCTTGCTTTGATTGACGGTAGCATTATAAGATGATCTCTCACTAAAATTTCAAGATAAAAGTGTTCTCCCTGAGTATGCACCGTTGCAAAAGTTCTTCGTGCTGAGACACCACGTGTTAATCGGGTGTGATAGGCTCTACGTTCAAATACAATGGGTGCAAAACAGTTGCACACGCGGAATACTCGGGTTAAACTTGACGAGCCTAGCATATACAGATATGGCCTCGGAACACAGAGACCGAAAGGTCGAGCGTGAATCATATAGTAGATATGATCAACATAGTGATGTTCACCATTGAAACTACTCCATCTCACGTGTTAATCGGTCATGGTTTAGTTGCTTTGGATCACGTAATCACTTAGATGATTAGAGAGATGTCTATCTAAGTGGGAGTTCTTAAGTAATATGATTAATTGAACTTAAATTTATCATGAACTTAGTACCTGATAGTATCTTGCTTGTCTATGTTAATTGTAGATATATGGCCCGTGCTGTTGTTCCGTTGAATTTTAATGCGTTCCTTGAGAAAGCTAAGTTGAAAGATGATGGTAGCAATTACACGGACTGGGTCCGTAACTTGAGGATTATCCTCATTGCTGCATAGAAGAATTACGTCCTGGAAGCACCGCTAGGTGCCAGGCCTCCTGCAAGAGCTACACCAGAAGTTATGAACGTCTGGCAAAGCAAAGCTGATGACTACTCAATAGTTCAATGTGCCATGCTTTACGGCTTAGAACCGGGACTTCAACGACGTTTTGAACGTCATGGAGCATATGAGATGTTCCAGGAGTTGAAGTTAATATTTCAAGCAAATGCCCGGATTGAGAGATATGAAGTCTCCAATAAGTTCTATAGCTGCAAGATGGAAGAGAATAGTTCTGTCAGTGAGCATATACTCAGAATGTCTGGGTATAATAATCACTTGATTCAACTGGGAGTTCAACTTCCGGATGATTGCGTCATTGACAGAATTCTTCAATCACTGCCACCAAGCTACAAGAGCTTCGTGATGAACTATAACATGCAAGGGATGGATAAGACGATTCCCGAGCTCTTCGCAATGCTAAAGGCAGCGGAGGTAGAAATCAAAAAGGAGCATCAAGTGTTGATGGTCAGTAAAACCACTAGTTTCAAGAAAAAGGGCAAAGGGAAGAAGAAAGGGAACTTCAAGAAGAATAGCAAGAAAGTTGCTGTTCAGGAGAAGAAATCCAAGTCTGGACCTAAGCCTGAAACTGAGTGCTTCTACTGTAAGCAGACTGGCCACTGGAAGCGGAACTGCCCCAAGTATTTGGCGGATAAGAAGGATGGCAAGGTTAACAAAGGTATATGTGATATACATGTTATTGATGTGTACCTTACTAATACTCGCAGTAGCACCTGGGTATTTGATACTGGTTCTGTTGGTAATATTTGCAACTCAAAACAGGGGCTATGGATTAAGCGAAGTTTAGCTAAGGACGAGGTGACGATGCGCGTGGGAAATGGTTCCAAAGTCGATGTGATCGCCGTCGGCACGCTACCTCTACATCTACCTTCGGGATTAGTTTTAGACCTAAATAATTGTTATTTGGTGCCAGCGTTGAGCATGAACATTATATCTGGATCTTGTTTAATGCGAGACGGTTATTCATTTAAATCAGAGAATAATGGTTGTTCTATTTATATGAATACTATCTTTTATGGTCATGCACCCTTGAAGAGTGGTCTATTTTTAATGAATCTCGATAGTAGTGATACACATATTCATAATGTTGAAACCAAAAGATGCAGAGTTAATAATGACAGTGCAACTTATTTGTGGCACTGCCGTTTGGGTCATATCGGTGTAAAGCGCATGAAGAAACTCCATACTGATGGAATTTTGGAAACACTTGATTTTGAATCACTTGGTAGTTGCGAACCGTGCCTTATGGGCAAGATGACAAAAACACCGTTCTCCGGAACTATGGAGAGAGCAAAAGATTTGTTGGAAATCATACATACAGATGTATGTGGTCCGATGAATATTGAAGCTCGTGGCGGATATCGTTATTTTCTCACCTTCACAGATGATTTGAGCAGATATGGGTATATCTACTTAATGAAACATAAGTCTGAAACATTTGAAAAATTCAAAGAATTTCAGAGTGAAGTTGAAAAACATCGTAACAAGAAAATAAAATTCCTACGATCTGATCGTGGAGGAGAATATTTGAGTTACGAGTTTGGTCTACATTTGAAACAATGCGGAATAGTTTCGCAACTCTCGCCACCCGGAACACCACAGCGTAATGGTGTGTCTGAACGTCGTAATCGCACTTTACTAGATATGGTGCGATCTATGATGTCTCTTACTGATTTACCGCTATCGTTTTGGGGTTATGCTTTAGAGACGGCTGCATTCACTCTAAATAGGACACCATCGAAATCCGTTGAGACGACGCCTTATGAACTATGGTTTGGCAAGAAACCAAAGTTGTCGTATCTTAAAGTTTGGGGTTGCGATGCTTATGTGAAGAAACTTCAACCTGATAAGCTCGAACCTAAATCGGAGAAATGTGTCTTCATAGGATACGCAAAGGAGACCATTGGGTACACCTTCTATCACAGATCCGAAGGCAAGATATTTGTTGCTAGAAATGGATCCTTTCTAGAGAAGGAGTTTCTCTCGAAAGATGTGAGTGGGAGGAAAGTAGAACTTGATGAGGTAACCGTACCTGCTCCCTTATTGGAAAGTAGATCATCGCAGAGATCAGTTTCTGCGACACCTACACCAAGTAGTGAGGAAGTTAATGATAATAATCATGAAACTTCAGATCAAGTTATTACTGAACTTCGTAGGTCAACTAGATCAAGATCCGCACCAGAGTGGTACGGTAATCCTGTTCTGGAGGTCATGTTACTAGACCATGGCGAACCTACGAACTATGAAGAAGCGATGGTGAGCCCAGATTCCGCAAAATGGCTTGAAGCCATGAAATCCGAGATAGGGTCCATGTATGAGAACAAAGTATGGACTTTGGTTGACTTGCCCGATGGTCGGCAAGCCATTGAAAATAAATGGATCTTCAAGAAGAAGACTGACGCTGATGGTAATGTTACTATCTATAAAGCTCGACTTGTTGCGAAAGGTTTTCGACAAGTTCAAGGGATTGACTACGATGAGACCTTCTCACCCGTATCGATGCTTAAGTCTGTCCGAATCATGTTAGCAATTGCCGCATTTTATGATTATGAAATTTGGCAAATGGATGTCAAAACTGCGTTCCTGAATGGATTTCTGGAAGAAGAGTTGTATATGATGCAACCGGAAGGTTTTGTCGATCCAAAGGGAGCTAACAAAGTGTGCAAGCTCCAGCGATCCATTTATGGACTGGTGCAAGCCTCTCGGAGTTGGAATAAACGCTTTGATAGTGTGATCAAAGCATTTGGTTTTATACAGACTTTTGGAGAAGCCTGTATTTACAAGAAAGTGAGTGGGAGCTCGATAGCATTTCTGATATTATATGTGGATGACATATTACTGATTGGAAATGATATTGAATTTCTGGATAACATAAAGGGATACTTGAATAAAAGTTTTTCAATGAAAGACCTCGGTGAAGCTGCATATATATTAGGCATTAAGATCTATAGAGATAGATCAAGACGCTTAATTGGACTTTCACAAAGCACATACCTTGACAAAGTTTTGAAGAAGTTCAAAATGGATCAAGCAAAGAAAGGGTTCTTGCCTGTACTACAAGGTGTGAGATTGAGTAAGACTCAATGCCCGACCACTGCAGAAGATAGAGAGAAGATGAAAGATGTTCCCTATGCTTCAGCCATAGGCTCTATCATGTATGCAATGCTGTGTACCAGACCTGATGTGTCCCTGGCTATAAGTTTAGCAGGGAGGTACCAAAGTAATCCAGGAGTGGATCACTGGACAGCGGTCAAGAACATCCTGAAATACCTGAAAAGGACTAAGGATATGTTTCTCGTATATGGAGGTGACAAAGAGCTCATCGTAAATGGTTACGTTGATGCAAGCTTTGACACTGATCCGGACGATTCGAAATCGCAAACCGGATACGTATTTACATTGAACGGTGGAGCTGTCAGTTGGTGCAGTTCCAAGCAAAGTGTCGTGGCGGGATCTACGTGTGAAGCGGAATACATAGCTGCTTCGGAAGCAGCGAATGAAGGAGTCTGGATGAAGGAGTTCATAACCGATCTAGGTGTCATACCTAGTACATCGGGACCAATGAAAATCTTTTGTGATAATACTGGTGCAATTGCCTTAGCAAAGGAATCCAAATTTCATAAGAGAACCAAGCACATCAGAAGACGCTTCAATTCCATCCGGGATTTAGTCCAGGTGGGAGACATAGAAATTTGCAAGATACATACGGATCTGAATGTAGCAGATCCGTTGACTAAGCCTCTTCCACGAGCAAAACATGATCAGCACCAAGACTCCATGGGTGTAAGAATCATTACTATGTAATCTAGATTATTGACTCTAGTGCAAGTGGGAGACTGAAGGAAATATGCCCTAGAGGCAATAATAAAGTATTATATGTTTCCTTGTATCATGATAAATGTTTATTATTCATGCTAGAATTGTATTAACCGGAAACATAATACATGTGTGAATACATAGACAAACAAAGTGTCACTAGTATGCCTCTACTTGACTAGCTCGTTAATCAAAGATGGTTATGTTTCCTAGCCATAGACATGAGTTGTTATTTGATTAACGGGATCACCTCATTAGGAGAATGACGTGATTGACATGACCCATTACGTTAGCTTAGCACCCGATCGTTTAGTATGTTGCTATTGCTTTCTTCATGACTTATACATGTTCCTAAGACTATGAGATTATGCAACTCCCGTTTACCGGAGGAACACTTTGTGTGCTACCAAACGTCACAACGTAACTGGGTGATTATAAAGGTGCTCTACAGGTGTCTCCAAAGGTACTTGTTGGGTTGGCATATTTCGAGAATAGGATTTGTCACTCCGATTGTCGGAGAGGTATCTCTGGGCCCACTCGGTAATGCACATCACTATAAGCCTTGCAAGCATTGTGACTAATAAGTTAGTTGCGGGATGATGTATTACGGAACGAGTAAAGAGACTTACCGGTAACGAGATTGAACTAGGTATCGAGATACCGACGATCGAATCTCGGGCAAGTAACATACCGATGACAAAGGGAACAACGTATGTTGTTATGCGGTCTGACCGATAAAGATCTTCGTAGAATATGTGGGAGCCAATATGGGCATCCAGGTCCCGCTATTGGTTATTGACCGGAGAGGTGTCTCGGTCATGTCTACATTGTTCTCGAACCCAAAGGATCCGCACGCTTAAAGTTACGATGACAGTTATATTATGAGTTTATGTGATTTGATGTACCGAAGGTTGTTCGGAGTCCCGGATGTGATCACGGACATGACGAGGAGTCTCGAAATAGTCGAGACGTAAAGATTGATATATTGGACGACTATATTCGGACACCGGAAGTGTTCCGGAGAAGTTTCGGATTAAACCGGAGTGCCGGAGGGTTACCGGAACCCCCCGGGGAAGTATTGGGCCTTAGTGGGCCTTGAGGGGAGAAAGAGGGCAGCAGCCATGAGGTGGCGCGCCCCCTCCCAGAGGAGTCCTAGTTGGACTAGGAGAGGGGGGCGCAGCCCCCTTTCCCTCTGCCTCTCCCTCTCTTTCCTTCCCCCCTTCTTTTCCTAGTAGGACTAGGAAAGGGGAGTCCTACCCCTACTAGGAGGAGGACTCCCCCCCTCTCCTTGGCGCGCCCCATAGGCAGCCGGCCTCCCCTTGCTCCTTTATATACGGGGGCAGGGGGGCACCTAAGAACACACTTGATATACGATATTTTAGCCGTGTGCGGTGCCCCCCTCCACCAGATTACACCTCGATAATACTGTCGCGAAGCTTAGGCGAAGCCCTGCGTCGGTGGAACATCATCATCGTCACCACGCCGTCGTGCTGACGAAACTCTCCCTCAACACTCGGCTGGATCGGAGTTCGAGGGAAGTCATCGAGCTGAACGTGTGTAGAACTTCGGAGGTGCCGTACGTTCGGTACTTGATCGGTCGGATCGTGAAGACGTTCGACTACATCAACCGCGTTGTGATAACGCTTCCGCTGTCGGTCTACGAGGGTACGTGGACAACACTCTCCCCTCTCGTTGCTATGCATCACCATGATCTTGCGTGTGCGTAGGAAATTTTTGAAATTACTACGTTTCCCAACAATATCAAGAAGATCAGAGAGATATGGGGTGATAAGTGATGCTTTGTTAAAGCTCCCATGTTGTAGTAATTTGATGTTAGTCAATATGTCAGATTGTTGTTGTAATGATGTAATGAATTTTTAGTGGACTATGGGTTAATGTTGTCTGAAATGCATGACAATTTATGATGTTGTAATGATGCACTGATGATGTCTTGAATCTTTATTCAAATATCAGTTAATTTTAGTGAACTTCTAGTTATCGTTGCCTGAAATATGAGCATTTGGTACTATTGCTTATGTTTTCTCTTATTTTCTCTCAACGATCAAATGAGCTGCATTATTTTTTGTATTTTTTCAACAATATATGAGCACCATATGGGATGCCCCATTTGGTCTAGGGTTAACCTCAAGTTTTGTTGATTCGTCGACGACGAACCTTTTAGGCTAGGTGATACTTGCATTTTGCATCACAATTTTGTAGTATAAGTATTATACTTTTACACCTTTTGAACCATATTTGCATCAATTTAATTGTGCTTTACTTTGAAATGCAATTAATTGAAGAATTAAATCATGTAGATGTTGTCAGGTTGGATATGGACCCTTCATGAAGAAAGTGCACTCCAGAGTCACCCCAAAAATAAAATAAAATAAAATAAGTTCTCAAAGATTTTGACAAGAAAAAGGCAGGAGCCATAATGAGGCACCCAGGTGGGCCCTGGGGCCTAGGCGCCTCCCCCTTAGGGTGCCTACGAGGGCGCGTAGGGCCCCTGGTGACCTCCTAAGCCTTTTCAGGTTCATCCCAAGGAGTTTCGTCCATATCCATATTTAGCGATAGGTCCCCACCACTGGTACCTAGTACACCAGTGGCGCCCGACCTAGGAGCGCCCATCACTAGTGCATTTAGCCCATGGCTATTTTTCTAAGAATTTACCAGTGGAGGTTGAAATTTTGGGCTCGCCACTGATGTGTACACATCAATGGTGGTCATAATTTCCTACGCGCCACTGGTATCTTCCCAAAATACCAGTTGCAGGGTCATGAGCCTGCCAGCTACTAATGTGACCCCACTATAAGCATTATCCTAGTAGTGCAACAATAATTCGCAGGGGAAGAGTAGCAACACATCTAGAGGTTGGTGAGGATGAAGTACTCGATGAAGCGAAAGCCGAAGGGAGAAACAATGTAGATGTAGACCTGCTACACCTAGGGAAGAAACGGAAACGTCGAAGAGAACATTCACAATACCTTCTTTATTGCCTCTTTTGGCCTCCTCCATTACCTCTTTTGTCATTCATTCGAAGATCAACTCTAAGTTTTCTTTACGCGCCTTCGTTCATGCCTTGGGGGTTGCATATAGCCCTCCAATTCCTCCATCACCAAGACAATTCTATGGAAATCATACACAAACACATAGTCTCCAGATTGAAATTCCACCAAAAAATCCATTTTTGGCTAAAAATGGAATCATGAATACATAAACCCATAGTCCAAAATGTTCTAACATTGAAAAATGATTAACCATGGCTTTAGTAAGCAAGAACATTGTTCTCAACCTAAATCATAGTAAGACCCCGATGTTTGTTCTTCACCCCCAAAACCTATGTAATAAAGAGAGCCGTAAAACTTACCGACCCAGGTGAAAACACATAAGTGTGTCAAATAACAGTTTCTAAGGGAATGTCAAACATTAAATTTGACGTCATGCGTATTTCAATTTAACCAAGGTGGATTCTTAAGTGGGAGACGACGCTTATGCCAA
This sequence comes from Triticum aestivum, assembly GCF_018294505.1. NCBI lineage: Eukaryota > Viridiplantae > Streptophyta > Magnoliopsida > Poales > Poaceae > Triticum > Triticum aestivum. The sequence continues at coordinate 541,375,741 of NC_057799.1, forward strand.
TAAAAGACTAAGTGATGGCTCCAAATGCTAGTCGTAGCTATATAAGTGTACACATGTCATGTTGTACACCATATCCAATATTTCTTAAAAAAGTGTTAAGTCCATTTTACCCATCTTTTAGCATTTTATATGGATTTAATGGGTTTTAATCCATTTTACTAAATTTTAATAAAACTTTGTATCATATTTACCCTTTTTATCCATGTGCATGTTATAGGCACACGTGGCGTGCCATGTCGACTATGTGTTCTTCAACCACTCGTTTCTCCACCTATTCGACCGCATGCCCGACTCGTCCTCTGGTATGTCTAGTTGGTTAATTTGCACCATCCAACCCAAGTAGAAGTGCACACTCCACTCAGTCGCACTTGATTACCTTTCATCCGGTTTCGAATGTAGATAGTCCATGCCTTTTTCTCCATAGGTGACCAAGGGTATCAAACCCACAGGAAGGATCCTAATTTAAAGGTGATTCTTGCAAGCCTTTGTCGTCGTAAAGAGTTCCATTTTCCCGGACCAAAGTTGCACAGTTTTCCGAGAGAAAACAATGATAGAAAAATAGGCCAGGGCTAAGGTCTTAACTTGCAACCATATACTTGCACTTGTGATTTCATCTAAATATCCAACATGGTCCTATCAACACTGTTACTATGTGTTGTCAGCGTGTTGTGGGAGATGCGTCCTAAGGGTATATCCAACAGCGCAAAGCAAATCAGACGCACTATCCATCCACCAACACGTCCACAGACACGGATACATGAGCTGGCCATCCAACCATGTCCCTCAAGGTTTTGAAAAAACAAAGGGAACATATGTGCCTATGAGGGGGAGTGATCGGTGGCGCACGGCTCGGCACCTCCGGCAATCATCTCTTTGACGTCCGTATGCCGCCCGTCCCAAAGAAGGAAAGAAAATGGTAGGAAGGAGATGAGGTCCGCCTCGACCATGTACCGCAGGAGAGGCAACCGGTGCCGGTCCGGGGCGCAATGAACCAAAGAATGTCAAGAAACCGGCCGTGGAAGAAAAACCAGTCCACATGGCGTGCCTATATATATACCTCGCCGGCCGTGCATTGCCATTGCCGGTCGATCCGCCGATTTCCGCCCTCCTCCTCCTCCTCATCCTCTTGTAGTGGCACCCACCACAAATGCTACAATCATCGAACCGAGCAGCAACCAACGACTCCGCTCCCGCAGAACTTTTCCCGGTCTTCGCCTTCCCACCACAAGTGTCGTCCGGCCACGGAATCGTCCCGCGAGACGTCACACACACATCGCCACCAGCCCAGCGGAGTCCACAATAAAACCCAAAAGATCTCTCCATCCTTCTCTCCCACTCCCACCCCCACCCGTGTGCCGCTCCCTCGTCTCGTCTTCTCGACCAAGTTTCTCCCTTTCTCCTCTCTCTTTCTCTCCGCGTTGTGGCTGTGGCCTGCGGGGCGCGGGCAGGCGGCGGTTGCTCGTTCTGCTTGGCGTATGGTCGGCCGGATGGAGCGGCAGACGGTGTCGACGTCCTCCGCGTCCTGCTCCCCCTCCGGCGCCTCGTCCTCATCCTCCTCCTCCTGCGGCGGACGGAAGCGGCCCGACATACTCAACATGATCCGGGTAATCATCCAACCCCGCCCTGCCGGGGCTTAATCGCTTCCTCTTCTCTCGGCGATTACTGCAAAAGTTTCTCCTTGAACGCCCATAGTTATATATACATACTGCTACTGTTTTGATGTTTTGGGGGTGTTTGATTGATTGAATACAGAGGAGAGGTTTGGTTGGGTTGGTTGCGTTGATCTGCGCGTGAACTCACAAAAATTCCTCCGATTTCGCTACCGAAAATCAACCGTTAGCTACTACTCGTACGTACAATCGGCGCAGAGGAGATTTCGAGCGATTTACAACCACATGATTTGCTTTTCTGTTTGGTTATTTTTTTACTACTACTTGTTGGCGGCGGTTAAATTAAATTTGGTAAAAGGGGGGCAAGATAGAGTTGCAACCGGTGCAAGCATGGAGGAGTCACAGGATTTGAAAGCTTTGGTTTCTCAAAAAGAACAAAGGAAAAGAAAAACAATTTGAAAGGCTTAGTTGGGTTGGCAAGTTCCAAGCCAAGTTGGACTTTGGGAGCATCGCTCCCACTTTTTGACCTGGTGCGGGTGCGGGTGCGGCACGCACGCAAGTCATGCCAGCCGTAAGCAACCTGTCCACCTTTTGGACCCTTCCTTTCCTTGCACCGCGTCTACTCCCAGTCTAGTCTAGTCTAGCCACTACTACTCCACTAGCCTTAAGCAAAACCTGCAAGGAATCACGCACTGCCACCTTCGATTTGGTTATATAATACTAGGACCTATGAAGGCTCGTGCTCTATGTTTGTTTCAAAATTGCTGGCTTATTGTGTCGATTTGTAAAAAAAAAAAAATCGACAGAGGAAGGTGTAAGTTTTCAACTCTTAAAATGGTCAGCTTGTTCTCGCAAAGAAAAGGGGGTCAGTTTTGTATCCATATTACTCGTCGCTCAAACGAATCTATCTAGCACTGAAATACATGTAGATTTCAGCGACAAGTAATATGGATCGGACGGAGCCTGGCTGATGAGCATGGAGCTCTGTTGCTTGTGAATCTATTTCGAAAAAAGTAAAATCAGATAGGGGCGAGCGGGACTGTTCTCATTTCTTCCAAGGTTTGGGATCTGTGACATTTTTCTTGCTGTTCCTGCACTGAAACATATTGTTTCTTGACGTTATTTTGGAAACGGAAAACGGTGTCGAGTCTCGGCCTGATATGCTGCCGGTGCAGATTATATACTCTTTTATGGCCTTTCTGCTATTTCGGCATGCTCTTTTATGTTATTACCATTTTCCTTTCCTGGGTCCTGTTTTCACAGTCTGAATATTAATATACTGCTGACATTACGTTTGCTCTCTCTGATCTTTGTGTGACAGAGTGCAGCATGTCTTAATTCATCATCTACTGATACTGGCAAGGGGCGGAGTAAGCAATCAAGCACCAAGGTGACGCATGGATTCCACTTGGTTGAAGGGAAATCTGGCCATGACATGGAGGACTACCATGTAGCAGAGTACAAGTGTGATAAGAATCATGAGCTTGGCCTCTTCGCCATATTCGACGGCCATCTGGGTGATCGTGTGCCCAGTTACTTGAGAGCTAACCTTTTCTCCAACATACTCAAAGAGGTATTTTGCTCTTAATTCTGGCTTTCTATTCAGTTCCTGCAATATCAGAAGTGTTGATTTCATATCAACATTTGATCCTTCTTATTTTGCATTATGAATCCGCTGACGGTTTCCCTTTCGGTATTGGGGCAGCCTCTCTTCTGGACCGACCCTCAAGAAGCGATTAAAAATGCATATGGCTCTACAAACAAATATATTCTGGAAAATGCCAAGCAACTTGGACCAGGCGGCTCAACAGCAGTTACTGCTATTGTGGTTGATGGCAAGGATATGTGGATAGCAAACGTAGGTGACTCGAGGGCCGTTTTATGTGAACGGGGTGCTGCTAATCAGATCACCGTGGACCATGAACCCCATATATCTAATGAAAGGCAGAGGATTGAACAGCAGGGCGGCTTTGTCACAACATTTCCTGGTATGATTTCTATTGTGTAACTGTCTCATCATTGTTCTGTTTTTCTTTTCTATGTCTCATTATTGTTCCTAGTCAAACAAGGTATAATTGTATTGACTTGCTGACAGGCGATGTCCCTCGCGTAAATGGCCAACTCGCTGTCGCAAGGGCGTTCGGTGACCATAGCCTCAAGACGCACTTGAGTTCAGAACCTGACATTAGGCATGTACCTATAAACTCAAGTATAGAGTTCGTCATACTTGCCAGCGATGGATTATGGAAGGTTTGTACTATAACTGCTTATCTACATTTTCTTGCATTATCTAATTCGTTCTCATGCTTCGGATCGTTAGTTTCTATGATCATTGAGAAAGATATTTGGGCATCCACATCATGACTGTTACGCCTCTTTTCATTTTGCTTCTTCAGTCATTGTATTCTTTCTTTTCACCCTGCGCTCTGAAAAGAAAAATCATCATTTGGTTGGAGTTCTACACCTTCTAGTTTCTTGCTTATCTTCTATCTTATAATAAGTGCATGATCTGCTTCCAGGGTGATTCATCTGTATTTAGCAGCTCTGTTATGTTCACAAACCAGTTCCTAAACCTGCACCTCTTTCCTGAATTAATCCAGGTGATGAAGAACCAGGAAGCCGTGGACCTCGTGAAGTCGACAAAGGACCCCCAGGCAGCAGCAAAGCGGCTGACGACCGAGGCGCTCGCGAGGAAGAGCAAGGATGACATCTCCTGCATTGTCATCCGCTTCCGCTGCTGAATCGATCCCATTCTCCGATCATTTCAATTTCTCGATCCATGACTGATGTGGCGTCGTGACCTGATTCTCGCTGCTCCAGATTGAAATTATGTAGTTGCTGTTATTGTTTGTACCTATAGTAGCTGTGAACATGCTTGAGATTAGAACATTGCATGGGAAGACGGTGGAGAGTCTGAGGCTTGGGGCTAGTAGTGAGTAGTGGCTAGTGTGTGCAGGGTGTGTCATTCATCTGTGCATATGTTACACCGCCATAAGTTCCCCGCCAATCTGTGGAACATCTCGTTTGTGTACTTGGTTGATTGTGATGGTAAATTGGTAATGGACCAATCATGTTAAGGTTGCGCTTTGAACTACTTTAAAAAGATTGTCTAAAAAAGAAGGCTGTGTGCAGCCTATTTCCTTGTTTTCTTAGAACGTAGTGCAAGTGTCATGCACCGCAACCTAAGTAATTTTTTTTTTTGAACTTCACGGCTACTAAGTAAAAAGATGTTCTACAGTGCAAAATAGTGTTGAAAGTGCTACCTTCACTGAAAAAAGGACGAAAGGGAAAAACCTTATGACCACCTAAAATTGTAGGAAAAATTTGAGAAGATCCGAAAACTAAGGAAAACACCTAACATTATAGGATTTTTTTCAAGATCCAAAAACTAAGGAAAGAACCATTGGGTGGGTGCTAACTAAGGGCAGGGAATGTAAACCTCCCCCAAAAAATTCTACACAGTGACCCTCCTAGTCTCTTGGCTGGGCAATGGTACACTTACGTACACCTTCTACGTAATTACTGTTATGTGCTGATGTGGCCCGAATCAATTGGGCCAAGATTAGCAGCTGCCCCCTCCCCCCCGGGTTGAATTCAGGGGGCGTGGAGATGATGTAGGAAGGTTACGTAAGTTTATTACGTAGATTTACCTAGGTGTGGCATTATTGCTCTTGGCTCCTTGATGTGGAGGTCGAATAAGTAGGAGCCGGTGTGCGCAACAAGCTCTAGGATGAACTGAGGTTGTAAGGCATCCAAGGTGGGGATAACACATGTGTCACGGTCTAGTGAGCTCCAAGAGACAGTTAGGGTTCTCCACAAGAAGTATCAAGCCAATGAGCTCTATTTCATCTGTTCTTAATGGAATCTATGGCTAGGAGACTTGGTGAAATAATGTTGTGAGTCATCTCTTAAATTGTTCATGGTCTGGGTTAGTGGGCGTAAGAGCATGTCCAATTAGGGTAGGAGAGAAAAGGTTTTTGGACACCACAACTGATGTTGCTCTAGCAGATGATGTAAAAGTGGCGCCAATATTTTCCCCTTCTCATCTTTATTCCACAATTGCATACATATTGAACAAAATATGATATGATAATTAAAACTCAAGTCAATATATAGGAAGCAAATAAAGCACAAATAGTACTAAATTATTACATAGTTCATGAATCCACGAGCTCAAATTCAACACACATACTCATCACACATAACACAAAGTTTATCATAAATGATGTGAAACATAGAGGTACAATTAGTGGTCTTGTTGCCCATTCCTCGTCCGCCACTCCTCCATGAGATCTCTTTGAAGATCTGCGTGAGTATCCGCATGTCGAATTTCAGGGTGAACTTGAAGAAAGCGGCGGCCTTCCCTTCTAATATCATGAAAGTGAAGTTCTTTCTTACCTGCTTTCCTATGAATTCATACAAGGAGTAATCCAAATCTTGACAATGCTCATCCACAATTATCATGTTGTGCAAGATCACGATAACAGTCGTTATGTACCAAAAAATTGTTAATCCCAATACCTAGCCGGTCCTCACACAATAGCAAATTGGGCTTGCAAAATCCTGAATGCCCTCTCCACATCCTTTATAGCAGCCGCTTGAGCATTATGAAAGTGAAGTTCTTTCTTACCTCGAGGGCTTGAAATTGGCTCACAAATGTTGCCCACTTTGGATAAATTCCATCCGCTAGGTAGTAGCCCATGTTGTATGTGCGACTGTTTGCTTGGAATTCCACTAGTGGTGCTTCCTCATTGGTTAACCGTGCAAAGAATGGTGATCGGTGAAGCACATTGTCATTGTAAGATCGAGGCATGCTAAAACCATGTCTCCTGATCGGCCACGACTTCAAGAATGATAGTGGCATTCTTCACATGGCTTTCACGACCTATGTCATGCCGCAAGTAGTTCTTCTGCTTTCAATGCATGCAATCAGTTGAGCCAAACATACCTGGAAACCCACATGCTTTCTTCATCTCCAAAAGCCACCGAGTGTCCCGAGCATTGATGCTCTCAAATACACGAGCCCAAAAATGCCAACTGTTGGGTGCAATGATTTGCCTCCTTATGTTTTGAAGACTGTTGACATAAGCAGTAAGGGACTAATGTGTTTGCTAGTGTACATAGAGTAACAGGTCCCTGAAGTCATGAGGAGTATGATATAAACTCTGAAGATAGTATCCTACATGGCAGCGATATTATCAATGAAGATTATACTGTTGAGAGTGACCCCTAAAATTGCTGACGTGAAGCAATTGGTTCGGTGGCATCCGAAGGAATTGACTGCAGCCGAAAGAAGTCGAAGACGAAGTGAAGACGTAGAATTTATTCCGTTCTTCTTCTTTCTGTTCATCGAGTCGTAGGACCGCCATACTATTAAGATGGGTGTAGTGTTCGAAAACTTTGATTCTCTGATACTAAACCCAATTCTATGAAAGTTGAGAGAGAAACCTCTTTGTGTACCGAGCAAATACTTGCCAGCAAGAGACTGTGATCTTCTTCGCTCCGAGAGATTTGTCTCTGACCGAAGAGTTAGCATTAGTTGTTCCTCAAGTAATGTTACCATTGTTTCAAATCCTACCATTGAGAACGTGTCGCTTGGCCATTGGCTGGACTGCGTGTCCAAACTGGTCATTTCCCATCAGGGAAGGTTGCGGCTATAAATAGCCACCCGCACCGGCTTTGTCCGGTGGCTGCTCCATGTGATTCCGAGAAGTTAGTTGAGCAACCCTCTCTCCAGAGTGCTTTGAGTTCAAAACCTAGAGAAAAACCCCAGAGCCAAAAAATTAGAGAGTGGTTTAGCATCACTCGAATCTAAGTCTACTACGCTCCGCCTATTACTCTTAAGAGCTGCAAACTCTCTAGATGGTTAGGTGTCGATTTCTTCACAAACCAAGAGTAATTGCAGTTCTCAAAGAAGAAGTCTGTAAAGGTTCAGAGATCACCTCAAGTATCTACCATGAGTGATCGGCATTGATTGACGAACGAATTGTCGAAGTGAATTGGGCGAAGATAGTTTGTCTTCTGTGTTAAATCACAACCCCTCCAACCAGACGTAGTCCTTGTGCAGAAGGGCGAACTGGTGTACCAAATTATCTGTCGCCATCGAGCATCACTGGTTATTCCTTCGCCTCTTTTCATTCGATTTGCATTGCACGACTGGATTTAACCATGTGATTACCTTCGGTGTATGCGTTTAGTTCTTGTTTGATAATTTACATTCACTCACTGAAACCTATCTACACTTGCTCTGCTACTAGGTTCCGAAAGTTTTGAAGTTTCCAAAAGAAAATTTAAAACTCCCATTCACCCTCCTCTGGTAAACAATCTTCGTTCCTACAATTGGTATCAGAACAAGGTACTCCTTGACTCTGCTCATTTTGGTCTAACAACCTTGGAGTTCAAGTGTGTCTTCACTGAGTTACAAGTCGCACCTCAAGATCCCCATCTTCGATGGGACGGAATATCCCTTCTGGAAGGAGAAGATGAAGATCCCTCTCCGAGCAACTGATGATGAGATGTGGACCGTGGTGCAGAATGGATTCACCATGGAAATACCTCAAGTTCCCACTAACACTACAGGAATCAGGCACTTTGCCGTCTGCCATGGCTGACGGTAAAGGCATGCCTCGCAGACTGCAATAGGTCCGGCTGAATAAGCTACGACAAAGGGTTCTTTGCCGTCTGCTGGCGGACGGCAAAGATGAAATGGTCTTTGCCGCCCGCCAGCAGACGGTAAAGAGCCTGGACGACACATGTGGCAGGTTAGGTCCGTTTGGGGGTTAACGACGTGCTTTGCCGTCTGCTAGCAGACAACAAAGACCTTTGCATCTTTGCCGTCTGCCAGCAGACGGCAAAGTGCCCATATAGGCCAGCCTAGATAGCTGCCACGTGGCATGCTATGCCGTCTGCTGGCAGACGGTAAAGACCCACTACTAGAAAAAGGCTTACTAGTGGCGCACCAGTTTTGCCTACTAATGGCGCACTACTGGTGCGCCACTAGCACCACGCCACTAGAATATTTTAGTAATGGCGCACCACAGGTGCGCCATTAGTATCTGGTATACTAATGGCGCACCACGGGTGCGCCATTAGTATCCCAAAGGTGCGCCATTAGTAACTGGTATACTAATGGCGCACCAGATGGAAGTGCGCCATTAGTAACATTTTTTTTAAAAAAAATTCGTTTTTTCTTAATCTCAGGTCACTATTTCACATATGAGATATCCAACACATATATATACAACAAGCATCCATATAACAATCATATCCAACACACAAGTTTCATCATATATACATACATAGCCAACACATAGTTCCATCGTTACATATTACAAAAGTTTCACATTGTTCATCCAACACCGTTATCCATCCAACACCATATTACAAAAGTTTCACATAGTTCAGTTCTCATTGTTCTTCTCCTTCTCCTTCCTCAGCCTGATGCGCCAAGAGCGGCGAGGCGGTGGAGGCAGCTGTGGGATGTAGTCTTCTACCACAATTGGCGTGGTCATGTCGCCCAGCTGTGGGATCGCCGGCGCCACCACCGGTGCGTGGTCATTGTCAGGCACCACCACCATCGCGAGGCCACCTTCAGGCAGGACGGGCACGACCATCGCTAGGTCATCCTCAGCCACCACCATCTCTTGCCCATGGTCAGCCACCACCATCTCTTGCCCATGGTCAGCCACCACCATCTCTTGCCCTTGGTCAGCCACCACCAGCGCTAGGTCATCCTCAGCCTGATGCCCATCGTCATCCTGCAGCTCCTCATCCCCACTCTGCTCCTCTTCTCCCCCACTCCAGTCCGGATCATCCTTCTTGCTGTCTTTGCTGCTGCCAGAATCGCTGCTGCTTTCGCTAAAGCCAGAATCGCTGCTGCTTTGGCTGTAGCCAGTGTCGCTGCTGCTGCTCCCATTGCCTGTCCAAATGCAACAATGGCCGTTAACAATCGATGTGAGACAAAGCCAAATGTAGAGGAATAAGAAGAGGCAGAACGCACTGGCATCTTCGTCGTCAGCGTAGCGCATGCGACACATAGTCGTGTTGAAAACCTTCACGATGAGCATTGTGGCGTCATCGTCGTACCTGAAGAGAAGAAAGTACCCGGTCCGCAGGTCGTAGGCACTGTAGAACTTGTCCCAGCCACGGCACAGGTACATGTGGCCCTCCTCGATCACCAACTCCACGTCCCACAGCCTGCGAACCCCGCCGCCGGCCTGTCGGAGCTTCACATTATGTGGCGGATCTTCACCCAGCATGTTCATAAAAGTGTCAGGCAGCCTCTGCAATTTGGGACAAGGAGTGATGTAGCAAACAACAGAGTTATCATAATGAGATGGGTGAAGGGGAGATCTCTCGTTTTATATACCTGCCTCGTGGCTGATACTGAAGTCCCAAGTATGACACTGAAGAACTCGAAAGCATCCAACTCGTACTCCGGTGAGGCAGAGCGGCGGTGGCTGCTTCCCCCCATCTCTGATAAGCAGCAGAAGAGACCAATTCAAGTTAGCAATAGATTCAAGTGAATGTATCTTTTATTGCAAAGCCACAACTTAGCAATAGATTCAAAGTTAACGATTGGCACCTAGAAAAGCATTTCAACATCTTCACAGATTTTACTAGCTACAATACATTCAAAAAATAAATGATATACAGTTTGTATCTCTTTGCAATGAACACACTCTAGGGGTTTTGCCATCCCCCTTTTCCTTAGATTGTCACAAGTCATGATTTTGTTCTGGGAGAACATCCAAATGAAACCTTATACCCTAGGGGGCAATTTAATACTCCATACTACAGGAAGATACAAAGGTTGCATCCATTGAGCTCCAGCTGCAGCTGCAGCTGAGGTATCCATGAGCCATCATGCCAGCCAGCCAGGAAATAAACTTTACTTTCCAAAGGAAAAAAAATACAATGCATATATAGATAGATGAGCATGTTCAGTTTACAAGAATGAATATAAACAAGCAAAGAATGCATGCATGCATATCAAGAGTTGGCATCTACAGGTTCTCCAAAATGAGTAGAAAGGGAGCATGCTGACATCTATACAAGCCAATAATGATTTACTACTCAATGGAACAGGGTAAGATAAACACCAGTCAATAAATTTACTACATCAAAAGGAGTAAAACTCAACAATGCAGCACTATCTCTGAACCTAACCTTTGTTTAGTATGGGTATGACAAATCAATGAGTTGGTCATCACAATGTTTGTACTGCTGTAAATTCAGAGATAGTCCACAGGTTTTCATTCTTCTTCTTCTTACTGTCAAAATTTTCATTCTTCTTCTTACTGTCAAAATTCAGAGTAAATTCTAGCCTTATTTGTACTGCTTGTGCTTGTAGTAGTAAGATTCAGGAGTAGGAGATCACAAAAGTACAGTCCACAGGTTACTCCAAGTTTCTGAATTTTCAGTAAATTTTCTGTAAGAAAAGAACTAAAAGAAAAGAAATCCTAGGGTTAAAAAATCTGGAGCAAGTCCTAGCAGAACCACAAAATGTTCATCTACTCCTAGGATGTCCTGTTCATAATTCTAGTTCATGTCCTAGGATGTGCTATTCATAATTGTTAATCCAAACAGCAGATACACAAGCACTGGATTTTACAAATGTCCAAACAGTGTCATATCTGAAATGTATGATTTTCAGTAGCAGAGATTCAGAGTCATTAGTTTTGAGTGTACATCGTGAAAAACCTAGAGGACGCCGGCGGGGAGAGAAACCTAGGGGGAAGGAGGGGAGGAGAGAGGAGGAATCACCTAGAGGACGCCGGCGTCGAGGAGGCTGCGGGCGGCGATCCGGAGGAAGGGGCCCGTGATGTCGTCGGCGTCCTTGGCCGCCTTCTTGACCTTCCGAGCAGAAGAAGGCACGGGTGGTGAGAGGAGGAGGAGGAGAAGCTAGGGGGATGGGGGAAGGGAGGGAGGGGACGTACGTGCTGGGGCGGGGCGGCGAAGGAGCGGCGGGCGCGGGGGCGGCGGCGCGAGGGAGCTGCAGTGGTGGGGGGCGGCGGGGGTGGAGTCCGGCGGCGGTCGGGGCGGCGGCGTCGAGGCAGCGCAAGACCACAGCGGCGGACGACGTGCAGGCGCGGCGGACGGAGGGGGCGGAGCAAGGGGGCGGCGGCGTACGGTTGGGGTCGAGGAGTGGGGGATCTGGCGAGCGAGGGAGGGAGGGAGGCGACAGTGCGAGGGGAACAAGCGATTCTAATGGCGCACCTCCCCCTGGTGCGCCATAAGTACGTCGATTCTAATGGCGCACCTCCCCCTGGTGCGCCATTAGAATTTTGTTTTACTTACTAGCCCGACTGGTCAGGTTATATTCCACCTAACCCTATCTCCATCAGAACACGCCCACTAGCCCGACTGGTCAGCACGCAGCACACACACTAGGAGGTCCTGGGTTCGATTCCCAGGCTCCCCAATTTTTGTTTTTATGCATTTAAAATGCTGTTTGATATTTATTTGTGTTTAAATATGTTCAAACTTGTTTAAATCATAACAGTAATATTTTTTTATAAAAACAGTAATGATTTTTTAAAAAATATCATCAAATTTGTTATTTGAAAATATAATCAAATTTGCTTTTTTTTGCAAATTTAGTTGCATTCATTTGTGACGGTGGAGCGGGCCGGGGAGGGTGCGGGGGAGAGGGTGCGGGGGGTCGTCGGCGACGGCCGGTGGAGCGGGGGAGGGTGCGGTGGGTCGTCGGCGACGGTGGAGTGGGGGAGGGTGCGGGCCGGGGGTCGGCGGCGGCGGCCGGTGGAGCGGGGGAGGGAAATATTCTTTCTCTCCGAAACCACCTGCCCCGCGAGATATCCGAAACCGAGATAGTCGTGCACCGTCGTGAGCAGTGCGGCTCTCATAGGGAAATATTCTTTCTCTGCGGCGTCCCACGTATCAACCAACTGCCCCAGGTGCGCCATTAGTAGTTTTGCAAAAAAGTAAAAAATAAAAAAATATTGTAGTGGCGCACTATGTTCCTGGTGCGCCATTACTAGTTACAACTAGTAATGGCGCACTATGTCCTGGTGCGCCATTAGTATGTCTGGCAAAATAAAAAAAAAATTGTTACTAATGGCGCACCGTGTGTCTGGTGCGCCATTAGTGTATTTCACACTAATGGCGCACCAGCACATGGTGCGCCACTGCTACATAGCAATGGCGCACCACATATCTGGTGCGCCATTAGTGGCCATTCCATCTATAGCCCTTTTCCTAGTAGTGACCTTTGCGTCTTTGCCGTCTGCCAGCAGACGACAAAGCTGCCAAATAGGCCAGCCCAGTGCACCCCAGGTTGCACAAGTAGCTGCCACGTGGAAGCTTTGCCGTCTGCCAGCAGATGGCAAAGTGCCTGTATAGCCCCTGTTTTTTCTTAAATTCATTTAATTTGACAGAATTTCACAGATATATATATATATACACATTTGAAAATAATTTCAACAAGCATACCAACAATAAGTTTCCACTCAACATATCCAACATATACAATGGTTTCCAACAACATATCCATACATACATATCGAAAACAAGTTTCCAACAACATATCCAACATATCAACATATCCAAAAGGAAGCACAAGGAGAAGTACACTCCATCAATGCAAGCTTCCTGATCTAAAGCAAATCTGTAAATTAGGAAAGATGAACGTTAGAAGAAGAAGAAGACTAGCTAGAAGAAAAAGAAGAAAAAGAAGAAAAAGAAGAAGAATTTATCTTCTCTTTCTTTTTCTCCTCTCCTCTTCTTTATCTTCTTCTTCTTCTTCTTCTTCTTCTTCTTCTTCTAACTAAGGTAGGTAAAAATGCCATTTTTAGCTAAGCTAGGTAAAAATGCTAAGTGTGTAGGTCATTTTAGAGCTAAGCTAGGTAAATAGGTCATTTTGGAGCTAACCTAGGTAAAATGCATCATATTGGATCTAACCTAGGCAAACTTGGTCATTTTGGAGCTAACCTAGCTAATTATGCCATTTTTGAGTTAACTAAGAATATTATGCCATTTTTGACATAAGTAAGCTAATTATAGGTCTTTATTGAGCTAACCTAGGTAACTAAGCATATTAGAGCTAATTTAGCATTTTAGAGCTAACTTAGGTCATTTTGGAGCTAACTTAGGTAAAGTTGATCATTTTGGAGCTAATTAGGCTTATTATGTCATTTTCGAGGAAAATAAGCTAACTATATGACATATATGATGTTACCAAGATTGTTATGCCATTTCAAACCTAAGTAAGCTAATTATGCCATTTTTTACATAAGTAAGCTAAGTGTATGTCATTATTGAGCAAACCTAGGTAACTAAGCATATTAGAGATAACTAAGCATATTAGAGCTAACTTAGGTCATTTCGGAGGAAACAAAGCTAAGTATAGATCATTTTGGAGCTAAGTAAGCTAATTATGTCATTTTGGAGGAAGATAAGCTAAGTCTAGGTCATTATGGTAAAGCATTTTGGAGGAAATAAAGCAAAGTCTAGGTCTTTGTGCATTTCATAAGCAAAACACTAGAGAAAACTTACCGTCATCATGGAGGTGAAGGACCGGTCGGGTTTGCGCCAGTGCCAGACGGAGAAGGACCGGTCGGGGTCGGGGTTGCGCCAGTGCGAGACAGAGAAGGATCGGTCGATGCTTGTCGCGAGGAATGTTGCACCAAAGATCATTTGCAATGTCTCTTTAGCATGATGCAACTGAAATGTGAATACTAGTAACTAATGACTATTCCAATGAAACTCACCGTGTCCGCTATACCAATCTGGGGCATCGGCGGAGGGGTCTGACCGTTTTTCTCGCACACGGACTGTACATTTTGTTTTCACGAGTCAGTCATATTAGTTAGTAATGAAACGAACATTACATGCATGATTTGGCTAATATGTAGGAGAAACTTACCACGAGGAGCTCGTATAGGGCCCGGTGAGACGCGTCATTCCGGTTCCTCTCCGCCTCCAACAGACTAGCCGTCGTCTCCTCCAAGTCCCTCTCCCTCTGCTTAGCCTTCCTGTTTGCCTTCGCCAGAAGCTCCTGGGCCCTAGCCTCGATGGCGAGCTCCATTGGCCGTGGACGAGGCGGTATCTCAGGATCAGAGCTCGTCTGCGCTTCTTGATCTCCCGGATAGTTCTAGGACAACATATGAGTCCATCCCCAATGGCTACTGAGCCATGGTACCTCCCGTCACCAGATAGCATCACGATCTCTGGATCAAAAGGACTCTGGCTCGGGTTGAGGTCTCCCCTTTCCTCATCTTCCCAATGTATCTGTACCTCACGAGCTTGTTGTGGGAGGAGATGTTGGTGAAGCTCTCTGGATGATCGAGGTCATCCTCAGAGAATGCCTTGGCCTTCTTGTATGGGGCAGTATGGGCCATGGCATAGAGGTCGTACAGCGGTGGCACGTCCTTCTTGTTTTGTTTCGCCTAAAAGAGAGGAACAACATATTAGTTAAGGGCTCAAGCTAGCATGAAGAATGAAATTGCATGAATCGTTAAGGGCTCGAACCACATACCAAGTGATCCCCGTACTCAAACAGGTTGGAGCTCCCTTGATGGTGTGGCACACCTTGCATTTGGGCACGCTTATCCCTGGCCCTGTTGTGGTCGGATAGCCATTTGGGAGAGCACCACTCATCCACCAATGCCTCCAACAGTCCAACCTATCCGCACACCATCTCGAGGGCACCTAAGTTAGGCAAAGAGAAATTTCAGGCTACACCTACGAATGAAATCAAGGAAACAAAGTACAAGGCCTTAAGAATAGGTAATTACCTTCATGTACTTCTCCTTACTCAGATACTTGGCGCGACATTTCTTCTTGGCCCTCCTAATGTTAGTCGAGGCGTAGTAGTCTCGAACAGCCTGCACCCTAGCCTCGTGTCGTAAGTCCTGAAGTAGGCGCTTGCACTCAGCTTCGAGAACCCTAGCCGCCTCCGCCTCGTGTTCCTCAGGACACCTGTAGAAGGTCTGGAATCGAACAAGACAACACTGATTAATACAGTCACTAGGTACTGTTGTTTTTTAATTCTATAAAGGAGAAATTACCCAAAACCGCCGCCTCACAATGTCGGCCACCGTCTCGCAGAAGAAACCGTTGACCCTCTCCTCCGGCGGGGCCGGGGCAGCCACGTACAGCTCCCAGCTCAGTGCTAGCTGTGGAACCTGACCCTCACCGAGCAATGTGACCCACCCCGGGAAGTGGTGCCGGCAAAGCACACCAAGGACCTGGTTGGGCCTGTGGACACCATTGCCGTATTTCCAACCCCTGCAGTATGACAAGGCCAACACATTAGATATTAATTTGAAGAAACATGAAGGACAAAGGTTAAAAAAGAGTAAATGCACTTACTTCTCCCCGTTAGGTTCTGATGTCGCTTGAAGCTACGTCGGTATTTCCCCAAAAAGGAAGGGATGATGCAGCACAGTGGCGGTAGGCATTTCCCTCAGATATGAAACCAAGGTTATCGAACCAGTAGGAGAACCAAGCAACACAACGTAAACAGCCCCTGCACACAAATAACAACACCTCGCAACCCGACGTGTTAAAGGGGTTGTCAATCCCTTTCGGGGTACGGCGCCTTAAATGGTGCGTGGACGGGAGAAAGTTGTGATCGATTGAAATAATAGATCGCAAATAAAATAAAGTGCAACAAAGTATTTTTGTATTTTTGGTTTAATAGATCTGAATAAAAAGTGCAAATAAAATAGATTGCAAAGCAAATATATGAGAAATAAGACCCGGGGGCCGTAGGTTTCACTAGTGGCTTCTCTCGAGAAAGATAGCAAACGGTGGGTAAACAAATTACTGTTGGGCAATTGATAGAACCTCAAATAATTATGACGATATCCGGGCAATGATCATTACATAGGCATCACGTCCAAGATTAGTAGACCGACTCCTGCCTACATCTACTACTATTACTCCACACATCGACCGCTATCCAGCATGCATCTAGTGTATTAAGTTCATGAAAAAACGGAGTAATGCAATAAGAACTATGCCATGATGTAGACAAGATCTATCTATGTAGAGATAGACCCCATCGTTTTATCCTTAGTAGCAACGATACATACGTGTCGTTTCCCTTTCTGTCACTGGGATCAAGCACCGTAAGATCAAACCCACTACCGGGCACCTCTTCCCATTTCAAGATAAATAGATCAAGTTGGCCAAACAAACCCCAAATATCGGAGAAGAAATACAAGGCTATAAGTGATCATGCATAAAAGAGATCAAAGAAACTCAAATGCTTTCATGGATATAAAAAGATATGACTGATCATAAACTCAAAGTTCATCAGATCCCAACAAACACACCGCAAAAAGAGTTACATCATATGGATCTCCAAGAGACCATTGTATTGAGAATTCAGTGAGAGAGAGAAAGCCATCTAGCTACTAACTACGAACCCGAAGGTCTACGAAGAACTACTCACGCATACTCGGAGAGGAACCAATGGAGGTGGTGAACCCCATCCGAGATGGTGTCTAGATTGGATCTGGTGGTTCTGGACTCTGCGGCGGCTGGATGCATATTTTGTCGATTGCTTTAGGGTTTCTGGAATATTGGGATATTTATAGAGCAAAGAGGCGGTCCAGGGGGCACCCGAGGTGGGCACAACCCACCAAGGCACGCCTGGGCCTCCTGGCGCGCCCTGGTGGGTTGTCCCCTCCTCGGGACTCCCCCAGGTGCAACCAGGGCCCAACATCTTCCTTCTGGTCCATAAAAAATCTCCGCAAAGTTTCGTGGCATTTGGACTCCGTTTGATATTGATTTTCTGCGATGTAAAAAACATGGAAAAAACAGCAACTGGCACTTTGCACTATGTCAATAGGTTAGTACCAAAAAATGATATAAAATGACTATAAAATGATTATAAAACATCCAAGATTGATAATAAAACAGCATGGAACAATCAAAAATTATAGATACGTTGGAGACGTATCAGCATCCCCAAGCTTAACTCGTGCTCGTCCTCGAGTAGGTAAGTGATAAAAACATTTTTTTGATGTGGAATGCTGCCTAACATGTCCTATCATATTCTTTTCTTTATAGCATGGACATTTGGACTTCTATGTGATTGAAAGCAATAGTCTAGTTTTGACATAATAATTTAGATACTCAAGCATATCAACAAGCAAGCATGTCTTTCAAAATATCAATGCTAAAATAAGTTATCCCTATCCCATCATGCTCAAACATTGATCCATTCATGAAACACACTCGAATATTAGCTACACCCAATACTTAAGTACGATCATATTGCCTCCTAATTGGTGCTTTTTATGAGAGAAGGTGGAGACTCAAATTCAAAATAAAAATTGCATAAAGTAAAAGAAAGGCCCTTCACAGAGGGAAGTAGGGATTTTTAGAGGTGCCAGAGCTCAAAGCGAAAAAAATATAGATAAAAACATTTTGGGAGGTGTATCCATCCCACCAACGAAAACGACTTAGAGTTCCGAACACTTTCCATGCTAGATATGCCATAGGCGGTTCCCAAACAGAAAATAAAGTTTATTCCTTTTTCCACCATACTTTCACTTTCCATGCCTAACCGTATCCACGGGTGCCCACCATACCAACACTTTCCAAGGAATTTATTATTTGACAACATAAAGTAAATTCATTTTTTTGCATTTCGGGACTGGGCATCCCTAAGACCTTTGCCTTACTCTCGTGCAATGACAAGTGAATAAACACTCATCGTGAGAATAACACATCCAGCATGGAAAATATTAGCCACCCTTCACCGCTCTGCGAGCGAAACAAACACACAAAAGAGAAGTTTATTTTGAAAATTAGAGATGGTACATGCAAATTTGCTTAGAACGGCAAAAGAATACCGTATATAGGTACATATCATGGACTCATGTGGCAAAACTGGTTTAAAGGATTTTGGATGCACAAGTAGAGATCATACTTGGTGCAAAATGAAGGCTTGCAAAAGATTGAGAAGCGACCAACCAAGAAACGGATAATCTCATAGGCAAGCATTAAGCATAAATAACACCGAATAATGCACCACAAGTAGGTTATAATTTCATTGCATGACTATTGACTTTCGTACTTGCATAGGGAATCACAAACCTGAACGCCAATATTCTTACTAAAGCATAATTACTCATCAACCTAACTCACATATCACATCATCATATCTCAAAACTATTATTAAGAATCAAGTTTATTTTGTCCAATGATCTTCATGAAAGTTTTTATTATATCCTTCTTGGATATCTATCACTTTGGGACTAATTTTCATGTGTTGCTTTTCATAAGCTCAAACAAATATAAGTGAAGATCATGAGCATAATTTTTTTTCTTTATCTCAGATTAATTTAAGTGAAGCAAGAGAGAATTTCTTCAAAAATACTAAAGCACACCATGCTCAAAAAGATATAAGTGAAGCACTACAACAAGTCCTAGCTCATAAAATATTTACGTGAAGCACAGAGAGCAATTCTAACAAGTCATGACATAATTTTGGCTCTCTCAAATAGGTGTGTCCAGCAAGTATTGATGACTGAAAACACAAAATAAAACAAGGAAAGACTCATATTATACAAGACGCTCCAAGCAAAACACATATCATGTGACGAATAAAAATATAGCTTCAAGTAAAATACCGATAGTTGTTGGAAGAAAGCGGGGATTCCACTCGGGGGCATCCCCAAGCTTAGTTGGTTGCTCATTTTTGGATAATAGCTTGGGATGCCGGGGCATCCCCAAGCTTAGGCTCTTCTATCCTTCCTTCATCCATCGTAAGATAACCCAAAACTTGAAAACTTCAATCACACAAAACTCAACAAAACCTTCATGAGATCCGTTAGTGTAAGAAAAATAAATCACTACTATAAGTGCTGTATCAAACCAATTCATATTCTGTTTTTGTATTATATCTACTTTATTCCAACTTTTCTATGGCAAAAACTCATCAAAGAAAACCATAGAGCCATCAAAATAAGCACACAACACAAAGAAAACAGAATCTGTCAAAACAGAACAATCTGTGGCAATCTGATTTGTTCGAATACTTTTGGAACTCCAAAAATTCTGAAAAACTAGGACGACCTGGGTAATTTGTATATTAATCTTCTGCAAAAAGAATCGGGGCAAAAACTCTTTCTGATAAAAAATGAGAATTATTTTCGTGAGCGCAAAGTTTCTGTCTTTTTCAGCAAGATCAAACAACTATCACCCAAGAAGATCCTATTGGTTCTATTTGGCACGAACACTAATTAAAACAAAAAAAAACACAACCATAATAGTAGCATAATTGTGCTAACACTCAAGAACAGAAAGCAAAAAGCAAAAATAAAATTTATTCATTGGGTTGCCTCCCAACAAGCGCTATAGTTTTACTCCCTTAGCTAGGCACAAAGCAAGGATCTAAGTTTTGTCATCCTTCTTCTTAACTTTCTTAGAGGTGGTTTCATCATGGGGTTTTGTATACACAACATAGAACATATTATCCATGGAAACTTTAACATTTCTAAGTTGGTTTTCATCATAACCCCTTGGGTTTCCGGCAACAATCCAAGAGTAATGTTGATTAACATTATTGAAAACTTGTTTGATTATATCTAGAACAGGGACTTCCTTTTTAAGATTCTCATCAAAGACCTTATTATCCCCAAGCAAATGCCTTAGTGCATAGTCACTATTGTAAAGAATTTCATCTATCACGGGTTTTTCACGATTCATACCATAAAAATCAAAGATTTCCCTAGCTTCCCGAATTATGTAGTCAAACTCATTCATAAGAACGAGAGTGGCCAACTTTTTAGCCCTAGGATTCTTTATTTCAGGAAGCTCAAAAAACAATCTTTGCAAAGTAGGATGAGCACGAATAAATTTACTTTCAAGTTTCAGAACTAGTGCTGAAATAGCATCCGCATAAGATCTAGTAGTTTTAAGTATAGGAGCATCATCAAGAGTCAAATTTCCCACACAATTGAAAAATTCTTGGATACATTCTTTTCCCATAACGTTCCCTTGGCCCAAGATAAAAGTTTTAGCATCCAGATTGCCCGTACGTCCAATCTTAGGAGTTAGGCCATCATCTGTTGGTGCCATACCGAAATCACTCATGATTGCAAGCAAAGAATAGATCTGACGAGAAAACGGCGAACGGAAAAGAGAGGCGAATAAAACGGCAAATTTTTGTGAAGTGGGGGAGAGGAAAACGAGAGGCAAATGGCAAATAATGTAAATTGCGAGGAGATGAGATTTGTGATTAGGAACCTAGTTATGTTGAAGATCCTCCCCGGCAACGGCGCTAGAAATTCCTTTTGATGCCGCTTGAAGCTACGTCGGTATTTCCCCAAAGAGGAAGGGATGATGCAGCACAACGGCGGTAGGTATTTCCTTCAGATATGAAACCAAGGTTATCGAACCAGTAGGAGAACCAAGCAACACAACGTAAACAGCCCCTGCACACAAATAACAACACCTCGCAACCCGACGTGTTAAAGGGAATCCCTTTCGGGGTACGGCGCCTCAAACGGTGCGTGGACGGGAGAAAGTTGTGATCGATTGAAATAATAGATCGCAAATAAAATAAAGTGCAGCAAAGTATTTTTGTATTTTTGGTTTAATAGATCTGAATAAAAAGTGCAAATAAATAGATCGCAAAGCAAATATATGAGAAATAAGACCCGGGGGCCGTCGGTTTCACTAGTGGCTTCTCTCGAGAAAGATAGCAAACAGTGGGTAAACAAATTACTATTGGGCAATTGATAGAACCTCAAATAATTATGACGATATCCAGGCAATGATCATTAGATAGGCATCACGTCCACGATTAGTAGACCGACTCCTGTCTGCATCTAATACTATTAATCCACACATCGACCGCTATCCAGCATGCATCTAGTGTATTAAGTTCATGGAAAAACAGAGTAATGCAATAAGAACAATGACCTGATGTAGACAAGATCTATCTATGTAGAGATAGACCCCATTGTTTTATCCTTAGTAGCAACGATACATACGTGTCGTTTCCCTTTCTGTCATTGGTATCAAGCATCGTAAGATCGAACCCACTACCGGGCACCTCTTCCCATTGCAAGATAAATAGATCAAGTTGGCCAAACAAAACCCAAATATCGGAGAAGAAATATGAGGCTATAAGTGATCATGCATAAAAGAGATCAAAGAAACTCAAATACTTTCATGGATATAAAAAGATATGACTGATCATAAACTTGATCATAAACTCAAAGTTCATCAGATGCCAACAAACACATGACAAAAAGAGTTACATCATATGGATCTCCAAGAGACCATTGTATTGAGAATTCAGTGAGAGAGAGAAAGCCATCTAGCTACTAACTACGCACCCGAAGGTCTACAAAGAACTACTCACGCATCCTCGGAGAGGCACCAATGGAGGTGGTGAACCCCATCCGAGATGGTGTCTAGATTGGATCTGGTGGTTCTGGACTCTGCGGTGGCTGGATGAATATTTTGTCGATTTCTTTAGGGTTTCTGGAATATTGGGGTATTTATAGAGCAAAGAGGCGGTCCAGGGGGCACTCGAGGTGGGCACAACCCACCAGGGCGCGTCTAGGCCTCCTGGCGCGCCCTGGTGGGTTGTCCCCTCCTCGGGACTCCCCCCAGGTGCAATCAGGGCCCAACATCTTCCTTCTGGTCCATAAAAAATCTCCGCGAAGTTTTGTGGCATTTGGACTCCGTTTGATATTGATTTTCTGTGATGTAAAAAACATGGAAAAACAACAACTAGCACTTGGCACTATGTCAATAGGTTAGTACCAAAAAATGATATAAAATGACTATAAAATGATTATAAAACATCCAAGATTGATAATAAAACAGCATGGAACAATAAAAATTTATAGATACGTTGGAGACGTATCAGGCTCAATCAACCACCTCTGATCGCGGGTCGCCGGCACGGCCGGGAGCTTCGTACCACCATGCTGGTAGACCTTCTTGCCCCCTCAACTAGCTCGCCCTCGCTATAACTATCGTCATACCAGGTGTCCTCGCCATCAGCATGGCCACTAGGCTCCGGAGTCACGTGGGACGAAGACTCTGGGACCAGAGTCTCGTGGGACGAAGACTCTGGGGCCCGAGTCTCGTGGGACGAAGGCTCGGCGACCCGAGGCTCGTCGGCCCGAGGCTCATGGACCGGAGTCCGAGACGGGTCCAAGTCTGACGTGTCCACCTGAAACGGAGCACTCCAGTGGTCCGGAGTATCAGCTGGGGGTGGCGGCGAGGAAGGCGCAACAGCCTTCCTACCTCTCCCGCCGCCACGTACACCTCTAGCAGCCCTCTTGGGCTTCCCCCGACCTCTCCCGGCGAAAGAAGAAGCGCCCGCCGGTGTCGTCATGCTGTCTACTGATACGTCTCCAACGTATCTACTTTTCCAAACACTTTTTCCCTTGTTTTGGACTCTAACTTGCATGATTTGAATGGAACTAACCCGGACTGACGCTGTTTTCAGCAGAACTGCCATGGTGTTATTTTTGTGCAGAAATAAAAGTTCTCGGAATGACCTAAAAATCCACAGAGACACGTTTTGGAATTAATGAAAAATGCTAGGGAAAGAATCAGCATCAGGGGGCCCACACCCTGTCCACAAGGGTGCAGGGCGCGCCCCCTGCCTCGTGGGCCCCTGGGACTCCACCGACCTCAACCCCAACTCCATATATTCACTTTCGGGGAGAAAAAAAATCAGAGAGAAGGATTCATCGCGTTTTACGATACGGAGCCACCGCCAAGCCCTAATCTTCCTTGGGAGGGCTGATCTGGAGTCCGTTCGGGGCTCCGGAGAGGGGAATCCGCCGCCATCGTCATCATCAACCATCCTCCATCACCAATTTCATGATGCTCACCGCTGTGCGTGAGTAATTCCATCGTAGGCTTCCTGGACGGTGATGGGTTGGATGAGATTTACCATGTAATCGAGTTAGTTTTGTTAGGGTTTGATCCCTAGTATCCATTATGTTCTAAGACTGATGTTGCTATGACTTTGCTATGCTTAATGCTTGTCACTAGGGCCTAAGTGCCATGATTTCAGATCTGAACCTATTATGTTTTCATGAATATATGTGAGTTCTTGATCCTATCTTGCAAGTCAATACTCACCTACTATGTGTTATGATCCAGCAACCCCGAAGTGACAATAATCGGGACCACTCCCGGTGATGACCGTAGTTTGAGGAGTTCATGTATTCACTATGTGTTAATGCTTTGGTCCGACACTCTATTAAAAGGAGGCCTTAATATCCCTTAGTTTCCGTTAGGACCCCGCTGCCACGGGAGGGTAGGACAAAAGATGTCATGCAAGTTCTTTTCCATAAGCACGTATGACTATATTCGGAAATTTGCGACACCTACACCTGTTATTGATTCCGATATGTCACATGTTATTGATGATGCCACTTCTGCTATGCAAGATGCTTATGATGAAACTACTTCTATGCTTGATAATACTGTGCCATTAGGTGAATTTCTTGATGAACAACTTGCTAGGGTTGGAGAGAATGAAATTATTGAAACAGATAATATTGATGAAAGTGATGATGAAGATTCTCCCCCTAGATATGAATTGCGTGATGTGCCTGAGGGTTATGTTATGGATGAAGAAACTGCTAGAGACCTTTTTGCTTGCAAAGATAGGTATGATCTTAAGAAACTGTTAGCTAAGCTGAAAGAAAAGTCTTTGAATGCTAGAATGAAATATGACCCTGCTTTTGCTACTTCACCTATCTGTATTTTTGATAAGGATTATGATTTCTCTGTTGATCCTATGTTAATTACTTTGGTTGAATCTGATCCTTTTTATGGCTATGAATCTGAAACTATTGTGGCACATCTTACTAAATTGAATGATATAGCAACCCCATTCACTCATGAGGAAAAAATTCGTTACTACTATATCCTTAAGTTATTCCCGTTATTATTAAAGGGTGATGCTAAAACATGGTTTAATTCTCTTGCTCCTGGTTGTGTGCGTAGTTCCCAAGATATGATTTATTACTTCTCTGCTAAATATTTCCCCACTCATAAGAAACAAGCTGCCTTAAGGGAAATATATAATTTTGTGCAAATTGAAGAAGAGAGTCTCCCACAAGCTTGGGGGAGGCTTCTCCGATTACTTAATGCTTTGCCTGATCATCCTCTCAAGAAAAATGAAATACTTGATATCTTTTATAATGGACTAACCGATGCTTCCAGAGACCACCTGGATAGTTGTGCTGGTTGTGTTTTCAGGGAAAGAACTATTGAGCGGAATTGCTATTGAATAATACATTGAGTAATGATAATGATTGGACACTTCCCGAACCAACTCCTAAGCCAACTCCGAAGAAAAGGGGTATTCTATTTCTCAGCCCTGAAGATATGCAAGAGGCAAATAAATATATGAAAGAAAAGGGTATTAAAGCTGAACATGTTAAGAATTTACCACCTATTGACGAAATACATGGTCTTAATAACCCGACACAGGTAGTAAAGGTAAATTCTCTCTATAGATTTGATGAAGGTGATATTCCTCGTAATAAGTCTGCTAGCCAATGCTTGGATGAGTTTGATAATTTTATTGTTAAACAAGAAAACTTCAATGCCTATGTTGGTAGACAAGTGAAACGTAATGCTTATATGGTTGAACACTTGAGTGATTATATGTCTAGAGTTAAAGGTGACCTTAAACTTATTAGTAAACATGCTTCTATGGTTACCACTCAGGTAGAACAAGTGCTTAAAGCACAAGATGATTTGCTCAATGAATTAAATAACAAGAAAATGATAATGCTGTTAGAGTTATGACTAGAGGGGGTAAAATGACTCATGAACCTTTTTATCCTGAGGGCCACCCTAAGAGAGTTGAGCAAGATTCTGAGAGAACTAATGTTGATGCACCTAGTCCTTCTAAGAAGAAGAAAAAGAAAAATGATAGGACTTTGCATGCTTCTAGTGAACCTGTTGTTGACACACCTGAGAATCCCAATGATATTTCTATTTCTGATGCTGAAACACAATCTGGTAATGAACATGAACCTAGTGATAATGTTAATGATGATGTTCATGTTGATGCTCAACCTAGCAATAACAATGATGTAGAGATTGAACCTGCTGTTGATCTTGATAACCCACAATCAAAGAATCAACGTTATGATAAGAGAGACTTCATTGCTAGGAAGCACGGTAAAGAAAGAGAACCATGGTTTCAGAAACCCATGCCTTTTCCTCCTAAACCATCCAAGAAAAAGGATGATGAGGATTTTGAGCGCTTTGTTGAAATGATTATACCTATCTTTTTGCGTATGCGTTTGACTGATATGCGTAAAATGGGTCCTTATGCTAAGTACATGAAAGATGTTGTTACAAATAGAAGAAAGATCCCGGAAGCTGAAATTTCCACCATGCTTGCTAATTATACTTTTAAAGGTGGAATACCAAAGAAACTAGGAGATCCAGGAGTACCAACTATACCATGCTCCATTAAAAGAAACTATGTTAAAACTACTTTATGTGATCTTGGAGCTGGTGTTAGTGTTATGCCTCTCTCTTTATATCGTAGACTTGATTTGAATAAGTTGACACCTACTGAAATATCTTTGCAAATGGCCGATAAATCAATTGCTATACCTGTCGGTATTTGTGAGGATGTGCCTGTTGTGGTTGCAAACGTTACTATTTTAATGGACTTTGTTATTGTTGATATTCCCGAGGACGATAGTATGTCGATTATCATTGGTAGACCCTTTTTGAATACTGCAGGGGCTGTTATTGATTGCAACAAAGGCGTCACTTTTCATGTTAATGGTAATGAACATACGGTACACTTTCCGAGGAAACAACCTCAAGTCCATAGTATAAATTCTATTGGAAAATTTCAACGATTACTATTGGAGGTTTTGAATTCCCTCTTCTTACTGTCAAGAAGAAATATGATATTCTTATTGTTGGGGACATGCATATCCCCGTTGAAGTAACCTAGTGTTATTAAAAAATTCTCTGGTTTCGTGTTATTCGGAAAGAGTTTGTTAACAAGACTTGACCAACCTTGTTAGTGGATTCCTTTTGATGAGCACAAGATGGATGAAGTTAGAAAGCACAACTCTCAGTACCCTCCTTTTACTTTCTGTTATTTAGATTAAATAAAGCAAAAGTGGTATTTTCTGTCTGTTTTCTGAATTATCCTTGC
This sequence comes from Triticum aestivum, assembly GCF_018294505.1. Taxonomy (NCBI): domain Eukaryota; kingdom Viridiplantae; phylum Streptophyta; class Magnoliopsida; order Poales; family Poaceae; genus Triticum; species Triticum aestivum. Next base: position 541,402,507 of record NC_057799.1, read on the forward strand.
AATAAAAATACCCCGAAAATAAAAGTTCTCCAAACGTCCTGAAAATGAAATATGATTTTTTGTAGAATATTTAAGAATGTCTGGGACTGAGAACACACCAGGGGCCCACCATTTGGCCACGAGGGCACAGGGCGCGCCCACCCCCTGGGCCGCGCCCCCTGCCTCGTGGGTCCCACGTGGACCCCCTCCACTTATTCCAGCACCCACTCACTTCGTCTTCCTCCAGAAAAAATCCTCCCATAGCTCAAACTCGTGTTCTAGCTCATCTTGCTGCCATTTTCGATCTCTTTTCTCAAAGCTCCATTCACAAAACTATTTTGGGGGATTGTTCTTCAGTATGTGACTCCTCCAATGATCCAATTAGTTTTTGTTCTAGTGCTTTATTTTTTGCAAATTTTTGCTGGTAAGGTGACCCTGTTCTTGAGCTTGCATGTCAAATTTTTATGGTCCATAGTAGTTTTAATGCATGATATAGCCTCTAGGCACTTGTGGGAGTAGTTGCTATCAATCTTGTTGAGTTTGGTTCACTTCTATTTTGAGTCATAAAAAATTTCAGAAATTTTTCAGAGAACGAAAATGATGAAGAGATTGTTGAGGGGCTCTTCGAGCCGAAGCTCGAAGGATAAGCAGAATGAGGAGAATAAAAAGCCCAAATACAATCTTCCTCGCACTGCGGAGGTTCGGCCGTGCGAATGGCCTTGTGATGCATTCTTGAGAGCCGTCGGAATTTACGATGACTTTTATTACTTGGCTGAGAATGGAGGCCTCGCCGACTTCCTCCACGACCAGCGCGAACAGTATCTCCTACTCACTAATATTTTCATGCAAATTTTTTACTTCCATGCTAAGAAATCACCACCTTCAGTGGAGTTTCACTTATATGATGAGGTTAAGAAGATGTCACTGCATGATTTTTGTCGGGTCTGCAAGATACCCTTTGTGGGCAGCATCGAGGAACCACATCGTAGTGATGTGAATGGATTTATTGATAGAATTGCTGTAGGGGAAACGAGGAAAGTTTCTGATGTAAGCATTACTAGTATACATTTCATGTTCTACGTTACTTTGCGATATTTGCTAGTAGATGCTTAATTGGTCGCGGGAACAGTGGAAATCTTAGTGCTCCTGATCTTGTCATTTTGCGCCATGCTTTGTTTCATGATACAACTTTCAGCTTACGCGCTATTGTTGCTAAATGATTAAGTCTGAACCGTACAAAGGGCCCCATCTTCGGAGGCATCTTTGCTTCACACCTTGCTGAACACTTTGAGATACCTATTAGGCATTATGAGAAAGAGGAAAAGTTGCTGCCCCTATTTTTCTAGATTATAAGAGTATGGTAGTACATGAATTTATTGTTAAAAGTAAGAAGAAGATGCTTAAGTATAATTTAATATTTGATAAAAACTCACTGTGAGACTATTACTTTGCCTGCACCCTCTTTGTTTAACATACTTTCAGGCACGTACCTCATCTTGCCTGAGGCCATTTATGCATACTTGAGGCTGATACAAGTCCCAGAGCCTGAGCCTGAGCTACCACTTGACCCTTATCGACAGTCTGTTTATCAGTGGGTTCCGGAGGAGATCGCCAACCAGTGGCACCGAGAGGACCCTCCTCAGTACACCGGAGAGTGTAGCTTCGATCCGTGGGCATAGACCAACTTAGGCCAAAATCCTAATCTTGGGGGAGTATGTATTTCTGACCGACATTACATTCATGTTCACACACTCATTCTAGTTGTTGGTGCTCATACTTTTTCATTGTACTATCCATGCTAGTTTATTTTATTTTCTAAGCCTTCTTCTTGTGTGTTTGAAAAACCTTAAGAAAAACCAAAAAACATTAGTTATAGCTTTTAGCTACTTTACTTTCCATGCCTGTAGTAATAGTAATTAAAAGAAAACCCAAAAAGATTTCTCGTTCTTCTTGTGCTTGTTGGGAGCTTTACCGTGTACATAAGTTTTATTTCTTTTCTTTTCTCTGGGGGTTGAGAGGAGAAGACCATGATGAAAATGTTGAGTGGCTCTCATATGCATTATTGTTGATTTAACCAAGAGCCCATATTACCTTGTCTTCTCCCTTGTATTAAATGCTTGCAGATTCCAGCTTAGTCCAACGCACATGCACTATTATTATTATTATCCACACCATTCGGTCATGCGAGTGAAAGGCAATAATGATGATATATGATGGACTGATTGAGATTAGAGAAGCTGGTATGAACTCGACCTATCTTTTTTTGTAAATATGATTAGTTCATCGTTCCTGATTCAGTCTATTATGAATGAAACATGTTTGCAATGACAATTAGAGATTATAGTTGCTCATACCTTGCTTAATTAGCTAGGAGTTTATAATGGTTTACCTTGCGTGCCAACATGCTATTAAAATGGTTGTGATGTGGTATGATAGGGTGGTATCCTCCTTTGAACAATTCGAGTGGCTTGACTTGGCACATGTTCACGTATGTAGTTGAAACAAAATCAACATAGCCTCCACGATATTTATGTTCATGGTGATTTATATCCTACTCATGCTTGCACTCATTGTGGATTAATCTTAATGCATGTTCATGACAGTTGTCGCTCTCTAGTTGGTCGCTTCCTAGTCTCTTTCTAGCCTTCACTTGTACTAAGAGGGAATACTGCTTGTGCATCCATTTCCATAAACCCCAAAGTTAGTCCATATGAGTCCACCATACCTTCCTATATGCGGTATTTACCTACCGTTCCAAGTAAATTTGTATGTGCCAAACTCTAAACCTTCAAATGAAATTCTGTTTTGTATGCTCGAATAGCTCATGTATCAACTAGGGCTGTCTATATCTTCCATGCTAGGTGGGTTATTCTCACGATGAGTGGACTCCGCTCATCATTCACGAGAAAATGGCCGGTAACCGGGATGCCCAGTCCCATGCTCAAATCAAATCAAATTAATTGCAAACAAAACTCCCCAGGATTGTTGTTAGTTGGACGACACCCATTGTTTCGGACAAGCCATGGATTGATGTTTGTTGGTGGTGGGGGAGTATAAACTTTACCATTCTGTTTGGGAACCACCTATAATTAATGTGTGTAGAATGGAAGATATCGAGATCTCTTGGTTGTTATGTTGACAATGAAAGTATGCCACTCAAAATATTATTTATTTCTATTTCAAAACTCGAGCTCTGGCACCTCTGCAAATCCCTGCTTCCCTCTGCAAAGGGCCTATCTATTTACTTTTATGTTGAGTCATCATCCTCTTATTAAAAAGCACCAGTTGGAGAGCACCGCTGTCATTCGCATGCATTGCTATTAATTTACATTGAGTATGACTGTGATTGTATCTCTTTTACCATGAATTACAATGTCTAGTCAGTCCTTGATCTTCAGGGGTGCTCTGCATTTATGTTTTGCTGTCTCAGAAAGGGCTAGCGAGATACCATCTTGTTATATCATGTTATGATTGTTTTGAGAAAGTGTTGTCATCCGAGATTTATTATTATTGCTCGCTAGTTGATTATGCCATTGATATGAGTAAACATGAGACCTAAATGTTATTGTGAATATGGTTAGTTCATAATCTTTGCTGAAAACTTGAACGCTGGCTTTACATATTTGCAACAACAAGATCAAACAGAGTTTGTAAAAGTTTTTCTTTATCACTTTCAGTTTGTCAACTGAATTGCTTGAGGACAAGCAAAGGTTTAATCTTGGGGGAGTTGATACGTCTCCAACGTATGTACTTTTCCAAACACTTTTGCCCTTGTTTTGGACTCTAACTTGCATGATTTGAATGGAACTAACCCGAACCGACGCTATTTTCAGCAGAACTGCCATGGTGTTATTTTTGTGTAGAAATAAAAGTTCTCGGAATAACCTGAAAATCCACGGAGACACATTTTGGAATTAATGAAAAATACTGGCGAAAGAATCAGCATCAGGGGGCCCACACCCAGTCCACGAGGGTGCAGGGCGCGCCCCCTGCCTCGTGGGCCCCCTAGGACTCCACCGACCTCAAACCCAACTCAATATATTCACTTTCAGGGAGAAAAAAAATCAGAGAGAAGGATTCATTGCGTTTTACGATACGGAGCCGCCGCCAAGCCCTAATCTTCCTCGGGAGGGCTGATCTGGAGTCCGTTCGAGGCTCCGGAGAGGGGAATCCGTCGCCATCGTCATCATTAACCATCCTCCACCACCAATTTCATGATGCTCACCACCGTGCGTGAGTAATTCCATCGTAGGCTTGCTGGACGGTGATGGGTTGGATGAGATTTACCATGTAATCGAGTTAGTTTTGTTAGAGTTTGATCCCTAGTATCCATTATGTTCTAAGATTGATGTTGCTATGACTTTGCTATGCTTAATGCTTGTCACTAGGGCCTAAGTGCCATGATTTCAGATCTGAACCTATTATGTTTTCATGAATATATGTGAGTTCTTGATCCTATCTTGCAAGTCAATAGTTACCTACTATGTGTTATGATCCGGCAACCCCGAAGTGACAATAATCGGGACCACTTCCGGTGATGAACGTAGTTTGAGGAGTTCATGTATTCAGTAAGTGTTAATGCTTTGGTCCGGCACTCTATTAAAAGGAGGCCCTAATATCGCTTAGTTTCCAATAGGACCCCGCTGCCACGGGAGGGTAGGACAAAAGATGTCATGCAAGTTCTTTTCCATAAGCACGTATGACTATATTCAGAATAGATGCCTACATTACATTGATGAACTGGAGCTAGTTCTGTGTCACCCTATGTTATAACTGTTGCATGAGGAATCGCATCCGACATAATTATCCATCATTGATCCATTGCCTACGAGCTTTTCACATATTGATCTTTGCTCAGTTACTTTTCCGTTGCCACTGTTACGATTGCTACAAAAACTGCTACTGTTACTTTTGCCACCGTTACCATAACTTCCATACTACTTTGCTACTAAATACTTTGCTGCAGATATTAAGTCTTTCAGGTGTGGTTGAATTGACAACTCAACTGCTAATACTTGAGAATATTCTTTGGCTCCCCTTGTGTCGAATCAATAAATTTGGGTTGAATACTCTACCCTCGAAAACTATTGCGATTCCCTATACTTGTGGGTTATCATCTACCAGCGCTCTTCGAAGGTGCTGGGGTGGAATAATAGCACCCCTCCCAGCACGCGCCGAGGAAGGAGGCTCGGAGCGCTCTCGACCCGCGCCCACCATCTGTCAACACCTGCAATGACAAAGAGTAAACGAAATTAGTACAACATAAACATAATAAAATATTTAAGTGTGTACCATCATCATAAACATAATAAAAAATTGAATACCTAATAACATGAACTAATTGAATAATAGCATCGGGGTGCTGTGTCGGGGTCGTGGGTGTCGTGTCGGGGTCGGGGTGCTGTGTCAGGGTCGCGGTGTCGGGGTGTCGAGGCGGGATCGGGGTGTTGTGTCGGGGTGTCAGGGTCAGGGGGTCGTGGTGTCGTGGTCGGGATGGCAAATCCTCGACCCCTTGGCGACCCTCGACCCTCGACCACTCGACACCTCGATCCTCGACCCCTAGACCCTCGACTCATTTTCCCCTCGATCCTCGACCCCTCGACCCCTTTTCCCCTCAACCCTCGACACGTCGATCCTCGACCCCTAGACCCTCGACTCCTTTTCCCCTCGATCCTTGACCCCTCGACCACTCAGCGACCCTCTTTTTCTACTTTTCCCACTTCTTTTTTTCATCATCTTCTTCTACTTATTTTTTTTTCATCTTCTTCTTTCTTCTTCTTCTTCTTCTCCTTCTTCTTCTACTTATTGTTCTTTTTTTTCATCATCTTCTTCTTCCCCTTCTTCTTTTACTTCTTTTTTTCATCTTTCTTGTTTATTCTTAAAAAATAGAAAAAAAACCGAACTAATTAAACTAAACCAAGGCTGCGTTTGGGTGCTTAGTATTTTTGGAGTTTTAGGAGAATACCATGGTTTTTGTAGAAACCTTAGTTTTAAATACTTTGACATGTTTGGCTTCGACAAATACTTTAGTTTGAATACTGATTGTACTACATCAGTCTAACAAGGACCAGACAAGAACAAAGTCAAGCTAGGTATACCAAGCTCCAGTTGAAGCACTGCCAATTTGCTCTCAAGTAAGTAAACAGGACCTAACAAACCATTTGATAGAGTAGAAATAAAAATACAACTTTGCTGCTAAACCAATAACACACTGGAATAGGTCGAGCATCACACAACTTATCCAGCACAACAAACAACACGTCACACTCAGTAAAAGATCAAGCAGAGAGTAGGTATCTCTTCTTCTCCAATATTATCAAACAAGACCAAGAAAGAATCACCTACCATGGCCAAGAAGCATACATACATCCAGACATGCTGATTTAACTCAACCCGTTCAATTTCTTTAGGGAATTTAACCTAGCTAGATTAGCATCACATGGAAATAAACAATATAGCAAATCGGCCCTCTTCTTATCAAAATTACTCCATAGAATTTCTCTCAATGAAAAAAGGTCTTACACCCACAAGTCATGCCATACGATTGCTAAAGAAGCTATGGATAGTTAACGAACTAATTAAACCTAAACTAACTAAACTAAAAAACCTAAACTAATTAAACCTAAACCTAAACTAAAAAACCTAAACTAATTAAACTAAATAACCTAAACTAATTAAAGCTAAACTAACTAAACTGAAAAACCTAAACTAAACAGAAAAGAAAAACAGAAAAAATAGGAGAGGGGGTGGTAGGGGCTCACCGTGGGGGGCGGCGACGGGTCGGGGAGGGGGCGGCGGCGAGGCGGGGTGGCGACGGGGCGGGGAAGGGGCGTCGACGGGCGGCGCTCCTTGGGGGCGATCGACCCGCGACTGCGGCGGGGAGGCTCGGGAGGGGGCTGGTGAGTCAGGGAGGGGGCGGTGACGGGGTGGCGACAGCGCAGGGAGGGTGCGGCGGCGACGGTGCGGGGAGGGTGCGGCGGCAACGACGCGGGGTGGCAGAGGGAGGAAAGAGGAGAGGAGACATAGAGATAGGGCGACGGCGGGGGCGCGGCCCCGTTTAGTTAATTTTGAAGCTCTGCCGTCCGCCTCTCCTTTGCCGTCTGCTAGCGGACGGCAAAGAAAACTTTGCTGTCTGCTAGCGCACGACAAAGAGGGGGCCCATTAGGGTTTGACAGCCAGTGGGCCAAACCCCTTCTTTGCCGTCAGCTAGCAGACGACAAAGCTTCTTTGCCGTCTGCTAGCAGATGGCAAAGAGTTGGCTGATGGCAAAGCCTTCCTTTGCCATCCGCTGCCTCTTTGCCGTCTGCTTTCTGGTGGCTGATGGCAAAGCCTACCTTTGCCGTTCGCTAGCGGACAACAAAGAGTGGGAAGACGGCAAATCTACTGATTCCAGTAGTGTAACCACGAGAATAAACTTATCCAGATGGATGCACATGCCAAAGATGAAATTGGTGGCCATCTCTCTCGTGCTCAGTTTCTTCACTATCGTTAGTGTGAAACTACAAAGAATTTATGAGACATCCACGAGAAGATCAATGAAGGCGTTTCAACTCAGAAAGAAGCTCGCACTGACATCCTTCGTGCAATGTTAGTCAAAAGAATTGGAAATGAAAGTTGTCAGCAAACCTTAGATCGGCCGAGTGACATTGCGAATGAGCTACAAGGTCTCGGCGTTAAAGACATCACCGATTGAGGGAGTCCTGGACTAAGGGGTCCTCGGACGTCCGGCCTGTTGGACATGGGCCGGACTAATGGGTTGTGAAGATACAAGACCGAAGACTATCCCGTGTCCGGATAGGACTCTCCTTGGCGTGGAAGGCAAGCTTGGCGACCAAATATGAAGATTCCTTTCTTTGTAATCGACTTTTTACAATCCTAGCCCCCTCCGGTGTCTATATAAACCGGAGGGCTTAGTCCGGAAATAGATACAGCCATACATGCTAGACTTCTAGGGTTTTAGCCATAATGATCCCGTGGTAGATCAACTCTTGTAATACTCATATTCATCATGATCAATCGAGTAGGAAGTAGGGTATTACCTCCATAGAGAGGGCCCGAACCTGGGTAAACATCGTGTCCCCCGTCTCCTGTTCCCATCGACCTTAGACGCACAATTCAGGACCCCCTACCCGAGATCCGCCGGTTTTGACACCGACATTGGTGCTTTCATTGAGAGTTCCACTATGCCGTCCCCAAAAGGTTCAATGGCTCCTTCAATCATTAACAATGATGCTGTCCAATGGGGAACCTTCCTCCCCGGACAGATCTTCATGTTCAGCAGCTTCGCACTGCAGGCCAACTCGCTTGGTCGTCTGGAGCAGATCGACAGCTTCACCCCTGGCCATCAGGTCAGATTTGGGAGCTCGAACCACGTCGCGGATATCCATGGAGACTTGATCTTCGACGACTTTGAGACCACGGCAGCCGCTCCCTGTCCCTACGATGAACATGACCTAAATCTGTCATCGGACCATGCTCGGGAAGTTGCACTTGTAAGTACTCTGGCCTTAGATCCAGAGCAAATCACGCCATCCAAGGACAGGAAGCTCAATCCCGCCACGGAGGCCGCAGATTCCGCGGCGTTGGAGCCACACACAGACCTAACCTCGGGTGATATCTGTGTCTCCGGAACCTTGGACTCGTTTCCGGCCATAAGTTCCGAACCATGTGTGCCCGCGCATGTCGAGCCGAGTCGGTCGTCGATCGCCGAATTCAGCGCCGCAGACATCTTCCGACACTCGCCTCTAGGCGATGTGTTAAACTCATTAAAAATTATATCCTTAGCAGAGGGCTCACAGCCGAACTATGTCCGGTTCGAACTGGAGGCTGATGACGGGGAATTTCGCTTCCCACCCGCCACCCGCTACATAGCGACTGTCGAGGAATTGACCGACATGGTCGATTACGGCTCCGAAGACATCAACGGTATGGACGACGACGAGGAGCAGGGCCAAAATCCGCCGTTTACCGGAGGCTGGACGGCCACTTCTTCGTACAACGTATACATGGTGGATACACCTAAAGAAACTAACAATGATGACAAAGAGGATCCAGTTGAGGATAAACCTCCGGAGACACAGCCCAGACGCTAGCGTCAACGGCGCCGCTCTAAGTCACGTCGTGCAAAAGACAGCAACACCGGCACCAGAGAAAACAATACTCCGGACGATGCCGAAGACAATGAAGACCCCGTTGGGGCAATCTCCGAACAAGATGAACGGGAAGACGGGCATGTTAGCCCTGATGAACAGGCCATACACGAAGACTCGAAGGATAGTAATTATCTTCTGCTCTCCGAGGATGAGGAGAGCCTCGGCAACGAGGATTTCATCGTGCCCGAGGAACCTCTCGAGCAGGAACGCTTAAAACGCCGGTTAATAGCCATTGCAAGGAGCCTGAAAAAGAAGCAGCAGCAGCTTCAAGCTGACCAAGATCTGCTCAATGATAGATGGACTGAAGTCCTGGACACCGAGGAATATGGCCTTAGTGGCCCAGCCAAAAATTACCCGAAGCACAAATTGCTACCTCAGTTCGATGATGAGGCGCTGGAGCCCGTACCATGATCGCGCAACGCGGCTGACCGACCGCCACGCGGTCGGGATAAAGCGGCAACACAAGCCGAACACCAGACCGCCCCACCTCGCCGTAAAGGTAGGGATAAAATAGCTCGGGGTTATACATACGACCTTCAGCAGGACCTGCACAGTAGAGTAGGACATACAAGATCGACCTACGGATCGCGAGGATGTGCCTCGACACGCAATGATGGCTACCTATTCGGACGTGACAAACCTAGCCATGCCCGGGCCGAAAACCGCAAACGGACTCCATCGGAGGTATGTCGCAGTGTGGCCCAATATAGAGGTGCCGCACACCCTCTTTGCTTCACAGATGAAGTAATGGAGCACGAATTCCCAGACAGGTTTAAGCCCATGAATATCGAATCGTACGACGGAACAACTGATCCCGCGATATGGATCGAGGACTTCCTCCTCCATATACACATGGCCTGCGGTGACGACCTCCATGCCATCAAATACCTGCCACTAAAACTCAAAGGACCAGCTCGATACTGGTTAAACAGTCTGCCGAAAAACTCTATTGGCAGCTGGGAGGATTTGGAAGACGCCTTCCGCAACAACTTCCAAGGAACATATGTCTGGCCACCAGATGCCGATGACTTAAGTCACATTGTCCAGCAGCCCGGAGAGTCAGCCAGGAAGCTCTGGACCAGGTTCTTAGTTAAAAAGAACCAAATCATCTACTGTCCAGATGCGGAAGCCCTAGCGGCCTTCAAACACAGCGTCCGGGACGAGTGGCGTGCCCGCCACCCCGGTCAAGAAAAACCAAAATCCATGTTAGCCCTTACTGCTCTGATGACCCGCTTTTGCGCGGGAGAAGACAGCTGGCTCGCTCGTAGAAGCAACAATGCCAGTGATCCGGACACTTCCGAAGTCCGAGACGGCAATGGCAAGCCACGACGCAGCGAACACAAACGTCGCAATGATAATGAAAGAACGCGCGACACAGCGGTCAATGCCGGATTCAGCGGTCCCAAACCCGGTCAATGGAAAATGCCATTCAAGGCGAACAGAGACGGACCATCCAATTTAGATAGGATATTGGATCGACCCTGCCAGATTCACGGCCACCCCGACAAACCAGCTATTCATACCAATAGAAGCTGTTGAGTCTTCAAGCAGGCCGGCAAGCTCAACGCCGAACACAAGGGGAGGAGGCCGCCCGGTGATAGCGATGACGAAGAGACTCACCAACCAAATACCGGGGTCAAAAGCAATTTCCCCCCGAAGTAAAAACAATGAACATGGTATACGCGACACACAACTCTACAAGGGAGCAGGAGAAGCACTCCCTCCGGACTGAAGATCATACTGCGGCAACTTCAGTACAAAACGGTCTTATTAAACCACATACCTTGTCGGCCATTAAGCCACCGGTCTGCATTCAACAGGATTGACCAATTCGGGGGCGGAAATAGCAGTTCGGCTTCCGCCGCCCACCTCATATACCTACAAAATCTGTACCGCACATACATAAATATGCACTTAAGATACCCTGGGCACCGGCGTAAGCACAATACGTACGAGCCTGCAAGCACTCCCATAACCTTTGTTTCTCTTCTAATTACTCTTTCTCTTTTATTATCCTTTACCACAGGTGACGCAAAGACTAATCATCTCATGGACTCTATCGGAGTTCGGATTCGTACACTCACCTAAGGGCTATTTCCATCAAGGAGTCCCCTCGTCGAGGACAGGCGGCGCAGATATGCGACAGGAGGTCCAAAATAACTTTTTGTAGACCGCACTCTTTACTTCGAGCCTGTAATATGCCTTTTTCCTCCGCCCTTGACCCGGGCATGTCAAATAGCCAGGGTTGCGGCCTTTTTTTATCTATAAAATAACCATTGGCATATCACTCAGGTCCCAGTAAACATAACCCGCATCCAACATTCGTTTTTTCTAAAAAGAACTGAATTTGGCTCCTGTGGTTGTTTCACACATACACCTCGGCATAACTTGCCAGGGGCTCGGTATGGGAACAAATGAGTTGCCGACAAGTCCGAATAGCTTTATAGCGCACTTCAGCGTCGCGAGTTTGTGCTTATATGCATCAGCTCCGAATCATGTCTTGGGTCAATAGTTGGGTTGCCCGGCTCCTGTGCTTGCTACCTTACATTCCGCTCTATCGGCTAGGATAGTAAAGGGAGAACTACCGCGATTGTGCTTCCGGTTCATCTGGTCAAGCACCTCAGTAGAGAAAGTCGAAAACTGACTGTCATGATGCGGCGAGAGCTGGTCAACCACTCCATGACTTACCGGAATCTTTCACGATTCCCTCCATATTATATGAAGGACCTTTTCTTCGGGTCATATATGTAACGCACCATATTGGCATAAGCCGTGTAGATACCAGGGGCTATATCGTAGCCCCCCCATAAAACTCCTATGGCTAAGTGAAAGTGTTAACGCCCTATAGTCCGATTGCCTCATTCACCGCATTGACACCTCCTTGATGGACCAAGACGATGGGTTAAGAGTGATCAAATGCTTTTCCGAACACCCCCGTACTTTATACGAGGGGGCTGAAGTCGCCGACTGGAAAACTTTCAGATCAATACAAAAACGGCCGCACAGGAGGAACAAAAGTTTTAGGCGAAACTACAAAAAATAGCCTTATTATAATATTGTCTTTTACAAATTTCCATACATTTCACTCGGATATCATGTTTTTTGAGCATTGACCCTCTATCAAGTGGGCACCCTCCAGGACATCCTCAAAATAATGCTCTGGTGCGTGATAGTCCTTGCCATCGGGTGGACCCTTCGCTGCAACATCAGTGGTCTTCATCTTCTCCCAGTATGTCTTGATACGGGCAAAGGCCATCGGTGCACCTTCAATGCACGCTGACCGCTTCACGACGTCGATACGCGGCACCACATCAGCAAGTCGCCGCACCAAACCAAAATAACTATCCAGAATTGGCTCGTTCAGCCACAGCCCGATCACAGCGTCCCTCATGGCAGAACCAGATAGTCTATGGAGCTCGGCCCATTGGGTCATCTGTTCGCTCATCAACAGTGGGTGTTTTGACGCACCGAATTGCGACCAGAAAAGCTTCTCCGTTGCACACCCTTCTTGCGCTTGGTAACACTGCGCCGCATCGGAAGCACTCTTCGGCAGGTCCAATAACACGTCTGGAGAACTCCACACTTGATTAAGCGGAGCATAGTTCGGATCGCCAAATTTGGTTTGCAATAAAAAGGGCTTACCAGCCGCGATCTCCCCAGCTTGTCGGATCTCCTCCCGGGCCGCTCTAGATTCGGTTCGCGCTTCTTTCGCCTCTCGTAAGGCCTTGTTAAGATCAACCGTTTTGGCTTTATTATCCTTCTCGAGGATTGCATAGCGGCTAGCGGCATCCTTTAGCTCGCGCGTCATTGTGGATATTTTCTCCTCGCATTGACGCCGAGCAGCTTATTCGGCCTTTAACTCGGCAGATGCCTTCTCAGCCCCCGCATTATTAATCCGGGCATGCTCTTTGCCCCGGGCCAGGTTAGCCTGAAGGATCTCGACCGCGGCGGCACCATCTGCATTAATGCATATCTCAGTACACAATATTTCGCATGATGCTTGCATTACAAAGCACGCGCTTGTAAGGACTGCCCCAAAAACATACCTTGCGACTCGTCAAGACGCTTGTTGATAAGCATAAGGTCATCTCCTGCCATATCAAGCTTCCGCTCTAGATCGGCAACTTCTGTAGTCCGGACGGATGCCAGGGAAGCGACAGCCTGCGTTTCAATTGATCATATTATTTCCTGGATAAATCTTTTTTGATACTCTGATCGCCTCCCTCGGGAAACCAATCCGAGTCTCAGGGGCTACTACCTATACACAGGTGCAGTTTGTGAGTCAAGCAAAATCAAAAATATTACATTACAAACCTCGAAGCCTTTTAACAGGCTCACGAAGGCTTCATTCAATCCGCTTTTCGCGGATAGAACCCTTTCAACCACCGTACCCATCAAGGTACGATGTTCCTCTGAGACGAACGCCTTTTGCAGCATGTTCGTCAATACATCCGGCGCTTCGGGATCTCCGGAAGCTGCCGTAGGAGTACGGCCTCCCTTTGAAGGGATCCGTTTATTCGTCCCTGTGATTGTCTCCGCCCGTAGGCCGGACAGAACGGGGCCTTTGTTGTCGGCCCCCGGACTCTGGGCTACCGAAGTATTACCTTCAGGTTGTGTCTTCGCCGTCCATCACACCACTTGCTGGTCAGGAGAGACCCTCCACGATGACACCTCAAGGTCGTCCGCCCTATTGGGCGAGGAGACCGGTGGAGGCGTCTCGCTTTCCATCATCTCTGGGAGAAGGTCCCCCGAGGAAGAGGATTGCTGAAGACTGTTCGCCGAGCTGCAAAAAACATATATTCTAGATGTTACCTTGGTCACAAGAAAGCGATGGGATATGTTTAAAAACACCCTTAGTCACTTACGGTTTTCCTGAAGGCTTGTCCTCTCCATGGGACCACGCGATGACGTCGCCCTCCAAGCCCAGGCCACCCGATGAGGGCATCTTGCCTCGCTTAGGAGCCGTTTGCTCCCAACCTTCAGAGGCGGCCCTTTTCTTACCATGGGGAGAGGGAATATTGGCTTCTCCTTCCCTTTGGCCTTTGGGCGGGGGAATCTTGATCTCCCCGGACACGGTGTCTGATGTACCCTCGGAAGGGAGGCCACCTTTGGCCTTCCCGCTCTCCGCCTTGTCTCCCTTCGCAGGCACCTGGTACGGCGCCGGGGCCAGCATCCTCATTAGTATGGGATCCGGTGAGTCTTCGGGAAGGGGGGCCGAACACCTAATACGCTCCGCTTTCTTTATCCAGCCCTGGAGGAAGATAGTCTGTTCAGTAACTTATTACGGCGTACTTAACTACAAAGTGTTCGGAAGTTGAGCGCTTACCGAGGTATCCGGATGGTTGCAGTCGAGGCCGAGGTCCTCGGTGGTGTCCGGCCACTGTTTTCGTTTCCTGAAAAACAATTTCCACATTCCTTTGTGCGTGGTGCCGAAGAAGTGTTGGAGGGTTCGTGGTCCTTCCGGATTAAACTCCCACATGCGGAGAGGCTTGCGCTGGCATGGTAGGGTTCGGCGAATTAGCATTACTTGCATCACGTTGACAAGATCGATGTCCCTCTCGAGGAGGGTTCGGATGCGGCTCTGTAGAGTCTGCACTTCATCGACTGATCCCCAGTCCAGCCCCTTATTAATCCATGATGCAAGTTGTGATGGAGGGCCAGAACGGAACGCAGGTATAGCTGCCCACTTGGTACCGAAGGGTTTTGTGATGTAAAACCACTCCCGCTGCCATTGGTTGGAAGTTTCTGTGAAAGAGCCTTTTGGCCAGTGAGTATTGGTAAGCTTGCTCACTACAACACCGCCGCACTCTATTTGCTTCCCATCGACCACCTTCGGCATCACACTAAAGGTCTTGAGCCATAAGCCGAAGTGTGGGGGAATTCGGAGGAAGGCCTCACATGTAATGATAAACGCCGAGACGTGGAGGAAAGAATCTGGGGCTAGATCATGAAAATCTAGTCCGTAATAAAACATGAGCCCCCGGACGAAGGGGTGAAGAGCGAACCCTAGCCCTCGGAGGAAGTGAGAGCTGAATACGACCCTCTCGCCGGATCTAGGAGCCGGAATAACCTGTCCTTGAGCAGGAAGCATGTGGGGGATCTCCGCGGTTAGGTATCCGGCCGCCCGAAGCTTCACAATGTTCTCCTCTGTAATGGAGGAAGCCATCCATCGGCCCTGAGGGCTGGGTCCGGACATGATTGGGAAGCTTGGGGTAATGAAGTCGAACCTTGGATGCTAGAACCCGAGGTTGGAAGGGCTCAGGAGAGGTTTGGCATAAAAAGAGACGGCCCTTGGCTCCTTTATAAAGGCAATAGGTATCGAACGCCTCCTCCTATGCCTGAAAGCCTGCCTACTCCTAAGGAATCTTTCCAATGGAACGGTTGGGTTAGCCATGCTCGTATTGATGAGAATCCCGCAATAAGGGGACACGATCTCTGCCTCGACAAGACGTGCCAATAAAAACCGTGCCTCGAAACATGGAACAGCAGGACAGGAAACGGTTCGAAATAATGACCGGACAAGCATGATGTCACGTTACAAAAAGTTGTCGGCAGATTGGACTCGTGAAATATTATGCTCTCTATGGCTGTGCGTGTGGTACTTGTGTTGCAGATCCGGACACGTTCGTTGCGTCCGAAGACTATCTTGGAGTATTCGGAAAGGAGAACCCGCCTTGCAATGCCGAAGACAATCTGCGCACCGGACACCTCGTCATTGAAGCCTGGTTCAGGGGCTACTAAGGGAGTCCTGGACTAAGGGGTCCTCGGACGTCCGGCCTGTTGGACATGGGCCGGACTAATGGCCTGTGAAGATACAAGACCGAAGACTCTCTCCCGTGTCCGGATAGGACTCTCCTTGGCGTGGAAGACAAGCTTGGCGACCAAATATGAAGATTCCTTTCTTTGTAACCGACTTTGTACAACCCTAGTCCCCTCCGGTGTCTATATAAACCGGAGGGCTTAGTCCGGAAATAGATACAGTCATACAGGCTAGACTTCTAGGGTTTTAGCCATAACAATCTCGTGGTAGATCAACTCTTGTAATACTCATATTCATCAAGATCAATCGAGCAAGAAGTAGGGTATTACCTCCATAGAGAGGGCCCGGACCTGGGTAAACATTGTGTCCCCCGTCTCCTGTTACCATCGACCTTAGACGCACAGTTCGGGACCCCCTACCCGAGATCCGCCGGTTTTGACACCGACACCGATCATGAAGTGGTGAAGAAATTGCTCCGGTCACTTGACAGTTTTGACACCCTTGTTCTGATGATTCGTGAACGATATTATTTCAAGATTCTTGACTCTGCTGATATCATGGAAAGACTTAATACCCATGGGGACAGGAAGAAGAAAAGAGGGATCTTTATGGCTCTAGTCATCGAAAGAGTCATGCTCTCAAGGCCGTCGCTGATTCTTCCTCAGAAGACAATGCTGAAGAAGATTCTGATGACCCAGAAAGGATCAGCAAGGATCTCGCGTTGACCACAAAAAGGTTCCAGCACTTCCGAAAGAAAGACCTAACTCAGAAGAAGGGTTCCAGCAACTCTGGCAGCTCAAAGTCTTCGTCAAAACCTACTAGAGATTACACATGCTTCAAATGCAAGAACCCAGGGCATTTCATTTTGGATTGTCCTCTCTCGGAAGTTGAGATTCGTGCCAGTTGAAGATATGACTTGGTAAATAGCGACCATGGAAATGGGAAGAGCAAGAACTACGACTCAGATGATGAGAAGAAATCACAGAAGTTCTTCAAGAAGAACGCCAACTCCTCCTCCAAGTCTTCGTCGAGATCTTCTTCAAGGAATCCCTCCAAGTCGTCTTCCAACCGCAAGAACACCTCTCGCAAGGCCAAGGCGTACATCGACAAGGAGATGGACTCTGATGAGGAAGAGCCATCCGACTCTGATGGGGCTCTCTCCACAACTTAATTGGAGGCTCCCAACACCACCACGAAACTTCACCACAATGGACTGTGGCCCCGCGGTGACCTCTTCCGTCTAGGGTGCCCAAACACCAAAGAGTAAGAAGTCGAAGTTGATGTAGAAGTGTGATAGCCTGGCTTATTAGGGATGCTAGACTACTCATATCCAGAGCCGACCCTCGTGGTTAAAGGATGTTTGCAGACAGGTGCGCAGTCATGTTGTGCATGATGTTTGTGACTCGTCGTGGCACACGACATGGCACATGTGCCAAACTGCTCGCACAGACGTATGTGGCAAGAGGGAACGTTCCTGGTGCCCAATGAGGACGTCGATTCCTATGAGTGGGGGTGTATGTGATAGCCTGGCTTATTAGGGATGCTAGACTACTCATATCAATAAGGATTTCCTTATTTTCTGGGAGCCCATTAGGAAAAAACTTCAAAGTTAAGCATGCTTAGCTTGGAGTAGTTTCAGGATGGGTGACCGACTGAGAAGTTGCTCCCGGGTGCGCACGAGTGAGGACAAAGTGCGCAGGAATAACGACCGCTGGCGAGTCTAGATCTCGCCAAGAGTATCGATCGCTGGCGGGTGTGTCCGGGGCATTACAAGAAGACGGGGAACACAAAATGGTTTGGTGGAAGTGTCGATTGGGTGAATCTCCTCCTATCCCCAAATTATTGTGAAGTTTGGGTGGTTGGGGAAGGAGATCTCAAGCTTTTCAATGGTGAGGAATGGTGGAGCAAAGCTTGGGCAAAGATCAGGGTTAGGAGGAAGAAGAAGGGGGTATTTGTACCTCCCTGAAAAATGTGGTTGTTGCACAACCCGCGACCCCTGGTACCCAGACAAAAGGGGTCCGAGCACCCGAACGGTCTAGGGAAAAATCCCTCTCAACCCCGGGCACCCGGACCAAAAAATAGCAACATCATCAGGGAGGGCTAGGCACCCAGGGGTAGTGGGCACCCGGGGGTGCCAGAGAAGTGCGAGGGCAGCGCCAGGCACCCGGGGTTCCGAGACCCCAGGCACCCAAACATGGTCGAGGCCATATGCCCCCGGGCACCCGGACATGGCCGAGGTCACTTGCAACCTTTTGGGTGACCCCGGGCACACAGACATGGCCGAATCACTATGCAAACTGCCGGTTGCCACCGGGCACCTGAACAAAAAGAGGTTTGGGCACCTTGGCTCCTAGGTGTGGGTAATTTCTCAGTGATCTCCTTCTTCCGACAAGCCTACCACAAATGGGAGAAAAAGGTGTATGGAAATTTTTTGAGTCCCCCAACTCTGATATTATAGCAACCCCCCTCAATAGTATAGATGTTCCTAGGACTGAAAAAGAAAACCGGTAAACTTTCCGAGTCACCGATGAACACCGTCCTTTTCCCTTTTAGTATCGATGGAGCTACCGACGTCCGTAGACACAAAGAGAAGCCAATGTCTTGAGATAAACTTGACATCCAACATTAGTCCTCGCAAATTGTATTGTGGTCAATCTTCAAAATCGTGATTGAGTGACAATTGCACTTTCAACGATTATACAAGGCTCAGACCTACCTCAATGAACTACTGGGTGTATATAGCATTGTCATCTAACATAATCCTACTCATGCATACTACATCAAAGAGGGATAAATGCATAGAAAATATATGCATAATATAATATGGTCAATACGTGACTTTGTTGATACATTTGACGAAGTTCTTCGCACTCACAATCCTGATAATTCTATTCGTCACACTCCGAGTGATCTACTATAAATGAAAGAATCCAAATAAACAACCATGCCATAAAGAAGAACCAAAAGAACACCAAAAAATATGGCAAGGTTGAACAACATTAATATATATTGGTTTAATATATAATTTAGGACCTTAAAGTATTATAAGGTGACAGGTGAAGGAATCAACTCAAAATGAGTTAAGGGATGATGAACTATTGCAATATAAGCTTACATTGGAGATACTATGGAATGTGATCAAAAGTTCCAAGAACACCATAAATGTTGCTTGATAGATTGCATATGACATAACAATTAATTTGCAACAAGAATCAATTGAAACGGAGCACTGCAACTCAGTTAGAGCGAAATCATGTTTGAATCGGACTCAAATTTAAACGGGCCAAAAAGTATTTGAATATGGAGCATACTGGATATGTACAGAAAGTATATGACACAAGTGCTTAGGTGTAAAAGAAATCAATGGAACATGATACATGGTTTGCAAGATATGATCAAATGAAGGTTCAAATTCAAATTTGAAAAGTTCAACATTTTAAATTATTGTTGTTACTGGATAAAGGAAGTCAATATGAACATGTAGGAAAAGAACCACTTGATTTGGATTTATGGATCACAAGATGTGAACAAAAGAAGTTTGAGTATGAATCTGAATAAATTCGAATTTGAATGTTGAAAAAGTTTGATTTGATAGGTTCACTAGATAGATGGGATCAAGATAAAAATTTGGGCGTTGGTTTCATCAAATTTGGATAGAGTGAAAAGTTACAAATGTTGGAAGCTTAGGGACTAATCGGTAACCAGTTTATCTCTAGTCTTATAAAAAAACAGAGTTGCTGATGATGGTGTGCCTGCCATCCTGCAATATAGGCCGTCTGATCTATATCTGACGGATAGGAAGGAAACTATGAAATTTTACAAAAAGATACCCAAACCCCTCTCCAGATTTGCAAATAAGGCCTTCCCTCGTTCATCCTTTTCTCCCACAAGATAAACTACTCGTATAACTGCATCTTGATGTTCCGTGCAGCGCATGGGCCTCTTGCTAGTTATAGACAGAAGACCCTATGACAAAGATTGACTCAAACTAGTCAAAACATAAAAGTCACAACATCAAAGTAAAAGAAATTTGAAAAATAATAGACGAGCACGAGAATTTGATGAATTCGTATGGGAAAATCTCTAAATGGAATTGCAAAATTGAAGAGTTGCGATGAACGGAGTAAGTAACTTAGCAAAAAAAATGTGTGTATAATCAACTAGTCTAGGAATAGTATACTAAGGAGGTATAAAAGGACATATAAATACATGATCTTGAAAGATACCTTCGCAACACAAATGGATGACAACTTCAATAATTTTGACCGAAGAAAAAATATTTAATAATTATAGCTAAACCAAAGGTTACTTTAGCCCGAATAGAATGATTTTGGCTCCTCTTTGGGTCTCTCTCTATATATAATCCCTCCATTTCTAAATATATGTCTTTTAAGAGATTTCAATATATACTACATAAGAATTTATATGGACATATTTTAGAGTGTAGATTTGCTCATTTTGCTCTGTATGTAGTTCATATTTGAATCTCTAAAAAGACTTATATTTAGGAACAGAGAGTAGTTTAGAAGTCTACTGGATGGTCAAAGGCCAGGCAATTATGGGACTAAAGTGTATAGGAGATAGAGGAAGTTGGTTCTTTATATTTTTTAGACAAACTCACGAAGCTCTTTATTTAAGTCATCACAATGTTTACAGGGACGAAAGACAGATCACCCGGATTGCCTAACCAAACATGGCGGCAATCCCAAGTGAGAGAGCATGCTTCGCTAGTTTGTGAGCTTCGAAGTTCGAGCTCCTAAATTCATGGCTAAAAGAACAGGAATTAAAAGAACTAGACTGGTCTAAAATCTCCTTAATGATAGCACCATGCACAGTAGCACTCCTCTTCTTGCTATCGTCGATGACAATCTTGCAGTCAGACGCTACAAAGATACTTCGTTCATAGAGATCCTCCGCCAAAGCCAGTGATTCCCATACTGCCAGGGCTTCCAGCGTTGTGGGATCATCTATTCCAATGAGAGTAATAGCCGATGCACCGATGAATAGTCCATTCTGATCCCTGCATATAGCTGCCACTGAGCCGACTGAAGTGTTCCTCATGAATGCTGCATCTATTTTAATTTTGCTCATGTTCGCCTGTGGCGGAATCCACCCATTTGGCCGAACCAAGGCCGTCCTTGCTTGCTCACTCAATGGCTTGCTGAGAGCCTGCAAATCATTAATGAAAGAATTTACAAAGGATATGGTGGCGAATGGTGTCTGGTGTATATCCTCGTGTAACTCCCAGCTTTGTAAAATCCGCATGCGATAATAGTCTTTGCATATTAAAAATCCAGTGCTTGGCACATGGATTAGCATCCATGCTCATCTGCTCCACAAGAGACTGTGATGATAATGCCCAAACACTCCTCGACATGTTACACTCGAGAAGCGCATGCCTCCACAAGTCGGCCGCTCCACACAACATGCACGCCGGCGAGCTCGCCATGTTATAGTGATGTAGTAGATCACATGTAGGAATTTACTCCCTTGCAAGTCGCCAGAAGAAAAGCCAAATCTTGTTGGGAACCTATGTATGCCAAAGGGACGACTAGCCATTGCTCTCGTCCAAGTTTGAAGTTCCTGTTGGGAAACATAGCATGCAATTTCAAAAAAATTACAACGCTCACGCAAGATCTATCTAGGAGATGCATAGCAACGAGAAGGGGAGAGTGTGTCTATATACCCTCGTAGATCGAAAGCGGAAGCATTTGACAACGCGGTTGATGTAGTCGAACTTCTTCTCATTCCGACCAATCAAGCACCGAACGTACGCCACCTCCGAGTTCTGCACACGTTTAGCTCGATGACGTACCTCGAACTCTTGATCCAGCAAAGTGTCGAGGAAGTAGATGAGTTCTGTCAGCACGACGGCGTGGTGACGGTGATGGTGAAGTGATCCGTGCAGGGCTTCGCCTAAGCACTACAAAGATATGACCGGAGGCGTAAACTGTGGAGGTGGGGGGCGCCGCACACAGCTAACAATTGTTGGCGTGTGTTCTAGGCGCCCCTCCCCATGTATATATAGGTGGGAGGGGGAGGGGGCTGCCATGGGACGCCCCAAGTAGGAGGAATCCTACTTGGGGTCCTAGTCGAATTCGCCCCCCTTTCCTTTTATTGGAGGGGAAAAAGGAAGAGAGGGGAGAGGAAAGGAAGGGGGAGGCTGACTCCCCCCTTTCCTTCTCTCGCTCGGGCCGACGGCCTAGGAGGGGTGCGCCAGCCCCCTGTGGGCTGGTGTGCCTGTCGGTTCTATATCCGGCGTATCTCGTAGTAGGGGTCCTAAGCTAGGCATCTTGGAGCGATGGTAACATGGACACGGGATTTTACCCAGCTTCGGGCTCTCTCGAAGAGATAATATCCTACATGCTGCTTTTGATTGTTTTCATATGGGGTGTAGTATAGAGTACATGTATCTACTACGAGATTGTAGTAATGAATCTCAGATCGTCTATTAACTAGCCTGGCCTCGGTTTATATATGCACCGTAGGCCTAGGGTTTAGAGGAGTCCTTGTCTTATGCGCCAAGTCTTGTGGAATCCTCCTTGTATGCGGCAGGGGCTGTCCGAACTGGCCCAATAGTGAACTGCCATGGGGGTCCTCGGCCCGATCCAGCTGGTCGGGAGACGACGTGGTGAGTACCCCCTAGTCCAGGACACCGTCAGTAGCCCCCTGAACCGGTCTTCAAGTTGGGGACGCTCCTTGATTCTTCCGAACTGTTCTTCATCTTCGGTCGTCGGTCTTGAAAACGGGTTCAACAAATCTTCCCATCTTCGATCTTGAGGACCGCCGAGCTAAATCTGAAGAGTTCACATGTCGGGCATCCGAGGAGACCTTCAAGTTTTCGGCCTTTATCAATGCCTTGTAATTTTTTACGCCACACCTTGGGTTTGAAGTTGTTCCCATGCGACGGTGTCCTCTTGCGCCTGAGCTCCAACACCGGACTACATTCGAGGCATCTTTTGCAGCCGAGCACCAATGCCGGACAGCTTCCGAGCTCCAACGCCGGAATGTATCTGAGCTCCAACACCGGATTGTATCCGAGCTCCAACGCTGGACTGTATCCGAAGAGTCTTTTTTACAGCCGAGCTCCAACGCCGGACTGTATCCAAGCTCCAATGCTGGACTGTATCCAAAGAGTCTTTTTTACAACCGAGCTCCAATGCCGGACTGTATCTGAGGTGTCATAGATTACCTTGGTCTTAAAAAAGTTAAAAGGGTTCAACCGAGCTTAATGCCGGAGATGCCCTCTGTGGAATTAATTCCAATTTGTGCAATGTATTCTCTGCCGAGATGTATAGCCAATAGCCCTCAAGGTGCATGTTGGCCTAATATCTGGGATGCACCTGAAGGATAAAATCAAACCGCTTTTCCCAGTAGCCCCTGAGACTCTGGTCGATTCATGAAATCGCCCTGAGGATCAATTCCAAGCTCGGCAGCATACTTAGGAATTGAAATGCGGTGTAATATATTAGAGGAAATAGTGATTGACGAACGGGCCCTTGAGAGAGGGTCTTGAGAAGTTGCCGTGATACATTAGCTTGATGACGGATAGGTCTGAAGATGCGTTTGCCCGTAGTTCGGTCAAGCCGAACACTGAGCCCTTTGAATTTTCTGCATTGAATAGGCAATGCAGTAGACCCCGAGACACTGGTCGGGTGGCAACACCAGATGAGGGGACCGTTGTGCCCCTTTAATATTAGTAAATGATAAGCCCGAAGCCCAGTAGCCCCCGAGCCTTAATGTGGGCACATGTGGCCGAATTAAGGATCGATTATCCGAAGTAAAATCACAAAGTATGTGTAATGATTCTATGTATCCAAGTACTCTACATCATTAATGCTCGGATCCGCATTGTACAAAACTTTGTTGACCGACCATCGGCTTCAACCTCCTCGGCCAACAGCCGAGGAGTGTTTGTCCTACTTTGTAAAGCCTTTATGAGGGCAAAGATTTACGGCAAACAAGGCAATCTGGCCATACGGTTTTATAAACAAAGGTACGCAGAGAGATATGTTATATTACTTTGTAACGTAAGAAACATCTTCCAAAGAAAATAGTCCCGCCATCGGTTCCTTTCTTTAGGTTGTCATGCTAAGCAAGATCATGAAACCTCAGCTCCGATCAATGTGGGAGCAAAAATATTGAAGATTTAGTTTGGGGAAAGTTCCCGAACTATGTGGTCTTTAGCGAACCTAAATTTTCACTTCCGCCGTTGCCGACCAATTATATCCTATAAGACCGCTAGCTTTCGGCTTCACCCAGTCTGAGGTACTAACTCGGATGACCCGGTAGTAACAATCGCAGATATGCTCCCTTTACTGCCTAGCCGAACAATCGGGAATGTAGGGGTAAGCACAGGAGCCAGGCAACCCAGCTTGGCCAAAATCTTAAGTCAAATTGATGCATATTTATGGCCTTATAACGATGATTACAGAAGGCAGCCCTCGTATATTAAATACAGACACTGATGATATGTTTATTTTGACTCCGTTGCGACCGTTTATCAGTTGAAAGTGGCCCATCGTTGGCTTCCACCCCCTTGTAGATGCTACGCACGGTGTTTCCGTAATAACAAAACAATCCTCAGCCGACGTCTCGGTGCCCGAAGGCGGTTGTGTTAGCGGAAACGAGGCAATCAGATATGCGAGCTTTATAACTTTCACTTAGTCATAGGAGCTTAAAGTTGGGAGGCCAGCTACTAGCCCCCGGTTAGTGTTCGGCGATAGCCAAGGTCAAGCCGTGAACACTTCGGCGAATCTTATGAACAACCCGTCGCCTAACATGGGGTGACCTCCATCGATCTTATAATTTAACACAGTCATCGGATCGCTGACCAGTTTACGCTTATGGTGACAGTCAATTTTCGGCTTTATCCACTGAGGCGCTTAACCATGAGAGCTGGAAGCACAATCACAGTGGTTCTCTCTTTGCACACCTAGCCGAACAAAGCGGAACATAGGAGGCAAGCACAGGAGCCGGGCAACCCAACTATTGGCCGAAGACACAATTCGAAACTGATGCATATATAGCAATATCCATGGATGTTTTTGCCGAATCTCTAGGTGTCCGGCGTTGCACTGCGAGACTTATGCTGGAAACACGCAAATAGTTTAAACGTGCCATAGGTTTGGAAAACCAAAAATCTTCAGTAAAAACTTGATGTCCGAACTAGATCAAGTGTTCGGTGCCAATCCGAAATTGGTCTTAAAATATTTGTGCTTCTGTCGTGCATTAATATGACACATCCGATCTCAAGACCTCAAGCAGATCAACCCACAGTTGTAACCTCCTATCCCGAAGGTGGAGTACTACTCGTTAGGCCAGTTTAGCGAACTAGACTCGAACGGCTTTGGCAGAGAAACTAGGCTCCCCGGCTATTGACCACACACTCGCGTCGAAAAGAGGAGTGATAGAAAAAGATTTTGCAACGACCAAGAAGAAAACACTTATTATAAAACGTCTCATACTAATTTAAGAGCCCCGAGTGACTTGGGTAAAAGAATTTTATGTATAATGATTGTATGTACCGAAGTACTTATATCATATATGTGTTCACCCGAACTTTAAACGCATCTTAACCGACCATCGACTTCTCCCTCTTCGGTCAAGGGCCGAAAAGTGTTATGTACTCCACCTGTCGAGAATATCGACGGTGTTTCCGATAACCAGGCAATCAGGCCATAAGGCTGTAACAAACAAAGCGCGCTCAGGGAACTTATGCTATATTACTGACGAAGTGTAAGAAGCATCTTCGAAGAAAATAGTACCCCCACCGATACCTTTCTTCGGTAGCTCATTGTTACTATGAGACTTGTGCAATAGATGTTTTTGCTCATGAGTTCCGTTGTGTGCCGACCATGATTGAAAACAATAAGAGTGCTAGCTTTCGGCTTCACCCAGTCTGAGGTCCGAGCTCGGATGACCCGATCGTGACAATCGCAAAGGTGCTCCCTTTACTCCCTAGCCGAACAATCGGGAATGTAGGGGTAAACACAGGAGCAAGGCAACCCAGCTTGCGGAACACTTAAGTCAACATGGTGCATACTGTGGCGTAATACACGAACAAGGAACAAAGCCATAGAAGTATAATCATATGCAAGAGGAAAGGCTTCATAAAGGAAGCCCCCAAATAAACGGGGTATTTGAATTTGTGTGTCACAAACAAAGTTTTGACAAGGAAATTTTTCACAAACAACTTTTTGCCAAAAAGTATAATGCTTGGTCGAACCGAACAAAATTTAAAAAATTTGAGCATGGAAGCGACTTAGCTGGTTAATATGCTTGGTGTAGATGATGTGGCCGAAGCTTACGGCGGGATGAGGTCCCAGCCCCCAAGCCAGTCTCGAGGTGGCCGAGCGAAAAGCTCAGCACTCCAAAGTGGAGACACAGGAGGCCGATATGGTGAGGTGAAGCCTCACGTCTAGCTGAAGTGACGGAGCAGGTCGGCGGGTGACGCCGGAGCCCCCATGTCAGCCGACGTGTCAAAGCTTGTCGGCATGGTGGACGTCGGCTGATAGGAACGACAGTGCGGCGATGCTAGCGCAGGGTCACTCATCGAGGTGGCGTAGGCAAAGTAGTTTTCCTGCGGACATATAAACATTGCCACCCAGAAATAGTAACAATAATATACTTTTAAAAAAATAAAATTCTTCCACTTAATTAATTTAAGCGAAGTAAATAATTTAAGGGATAATTGGTTTGATATCCTTAGTTGTGTCCCCCTCGTCAGGATTGCCCCTAGTTTTTGAAAACACGTAGTCTTGCCCGACCCACTTTGGTGACTTGTACTTTTTCCCTTTGACCATTTGACCATCACTTTGATAACTTCATAATGAATTCATACTAAATCAGAAAAATGCAAATAAGATACCAAAATGTTTGGCAAAACATCACCTGTATGTCAATGTCACTTGCAGTCATGACAAAAGTGTTGGTAAGTGCCCATCCAAGTTTTAGCTCTTATCATACAACCGCGAACAGTAAAATCTAAAAAATTCAAAAATAAAGTTGGTGGCAAAGAATGACAAAGGTTTTAAGTGCTTGCCAAGTTTCATTAGGGAATGACATTCGTGGAAGTCGTGGCAAAAATAACAATCAACACTCGAAAATAGATTGTTTTTCTTGCCACGACTTCCACGAATGCCATTCTCTGATGAAACTTGGCAAGCACTTAACACATTAGCCATTCTTTGCCACCAACTTTTTCTTGATTTTTTTGATTTTACTATTCATGGTGGTATGTTAAGAGCTAAAACTTGGATGGGCACTTACCAACACTTTTGTCATGAATGCAAGTGATATTGACATACATGTGATATTTTTCTGAACATTTTGGTATCTTATTTGCATTTTTCTGATTTAGTATGAATTAGTTATGAAGTTTTCAAAGTGACGGTCAAACGGTCAAAGGGCAAAAGCACAAGACGCCAAAGTGGGTCGGGAAAGACCACGTGTTTTTAGAAATTAGGGGCAATCCTGACGAGGGGGACACAACTAAAGGTATAAAATCAATTATCCCATAATTTAAAGGAATATGGCCTGAATGCCGAGGTCATCCTAATAAAGTTGCCGCGGAGATGCCGACAGAGGGACGCGCACTGAGGTGACGCCACAACTTGATCGATGCAGGCAGGACGACGACGTCGGCCCACAGAGTTGACCGCGTGACGCAGTCAAAGTTGATTACTTGCACACATAAAATAGTGCAAGCAAGAAATAATAATGTAAATATGTAAAAAATGCTCGCGTAATTCATTTACGCAATTTTTGAAGAGATGTGGCCTGGCGTCGAAGCCAATGTCAATGCAGGGCATCAGCATGATGCGGTGAAGGCGTGAAAAAGCTTGAATTCACAGGGCGGTCCAAGGCCAGATGCGGCGTTCGCCGAACTGGCTTATCGAGGTGACCTCGCAATTCGGTCGACAAAGGAGGGGTGACGACGTCGGTACACAGATGTCGACATAGGTCGGCTAGCCGAGGTGACGACGAGAGGTTCGCCAAGTGCCGAATGTCGGTAGAATATTTCTGCAAAAATAATGCAGTGCAAACCGGCAGAAAATATTCTGCTTAATAATTTTAAGTACTAAACGAATAGTTAGGAAAAATAAAACCTGTTTGGTGGCGACGACCGCCGCAGACGAAAACAAGCAGAACTGGCC
Organism: Triticum aestivum; assembly: GCF_018294505.1. Classification (NCBI taxonomy): domain Eukaryota; kingdom Viridiplantae; phylum Streptophyta; class Magnoliopsida; order Poales; family Poaceae; genus Triticum; species Triticum aestivum. Next base: position 541,430,556 of record NC_057799.1, read on the forward strand.
CGTAATTTAAGCAATACCGTGAATTAGATAGCTTCGATCTTTATGACAGGAATCACCAAAATGTGCAGCACTAGCACTAGTTGAATTACTAGTATTGGCCAACTAGATTAGGGAGACCGTGCTGCAAAACTAGCAGTGAGAGGTTAGGAGTACTTTTGGCCTACGCCTTTTTCAATAAATTAGTAGGTGCCGAATTAAAAAGAGGAAAGAAACGAATCTCCCTGATGCGTGCTGCACCGAGCTAAATTTCGATCGTTCCATGTGCACGTCAATAGTCAACATGGTCTCCTCGGTAGATCGCCATCAGTCCGATCAGCGTAGCGAACCTGCAACTCTAGGTTGATGCTGCATGCGCGTGTTTCTTCAGGGACATCATATTTCGGATCCGACGTAGGTGATAGGTACAACCACCGTTGTTAAAATTTTCTTGATCCTAGTCTGGGTGCAAACAGAATAGCATGATTCGGCAGCCAAGAAAAACATGATTAACATAAAACTGATCTGACTGGAAAATATCAAATTATTTTATGGCACGTGAGCAGGCCAATTAGCAAGTAACAGAACTAGTACTAAAACTAAATTGGTCTCAACTTCTAGTACAGGAGAAAGTACTAGTACAAAAAACAAAATCAAGTTGGTACTTAGCTTGGGCAGTTTTACGTGGTGATGCCCTTTGTAATCCGTGCACACGGGTGCTTCGTTTGTGGCTTTGGTGTTGCCGCCGGGGACTTGTCCCCTTTGTTGATCATCGGTTCCAACTAGTACTACTAGTACTTCTCGCGAATGATCAACAGACGGTCAAATCCGAAGACTTCAAGGTCATCCGGCGGCTCTGGATGGCCGCTGCCCGTACGAGGATTTCTCCTCGTCTCTGTGATCCAGCGCTACATACGACAACGAGGCCGGCTGCCAGTCGATCTTTGATTAGACGACGCGGTCTACCAATACCGAAACCGAGGTAGAACGCCGGATACCAGCGCAACTGCTGGTAGCGAATTTTTCAGACCTGGATCTCAATCTAATCTGCGAGCAAAGCTTGAATAACAGCGATGATTCACACAAAAACAAACTAGTACAGAACAAATCCGACATGAAAAATATCACCTGATTATCCATCGATCCGTGACGATCACCCAGCATGCTCTCAACAACAGCACCAATGTCGGTTCTATATCCGGCGTATCTCATAGTAGGGGTCCTAAGCTAGGCGTCTTGGAGCGATGGTAACATGGACACTGGATTTTACCCAGCTTCGGGCTCTCTCGAAGAGATAATACCCTGCATGCTGCTTTTGATTGTTTTCATATGGGGTGTAGTACAGAGTACATGTATCTACTACGAGATTGTAGTAATGAATCTCAGATCGTCTATTGACTAGCCTGGCCTCGGTTTATATATGCACCGTAGGCCTAGGGTTTAGAGGAGTCCTTGTCTTGTGCGCCAAGTCTTGTGTAATCCACCTTGTATGCGGCAGGGGCTGTCCGAACTGGCCCAATAGTGAACCGCCATGGGGGTCCTCGGCCCAATCCAGTTGTTCGGGAGACGACGTGGTGAGTACCCCCTAGTCCAGGGCATCGTTAGTGCCCCTTCCCCTTTGGCCCATGTGGCCCACTAACCTCCCGGGGGTTCCGGTAACCCCTCCGGTAGTCCGGTAAATACCCGATACACTTTGGAACACTTCCGATGTCCGAATACTATCATCCTATATATCAATCTTTACCTCTCGACCATTTCAAGACTCCTCATCATGTCTGTAATATCATCCGGGACTCCAAACAATATTTGGTCACCAAATCACATAACTCATATAATACAAAATCGTCATTGAACGTTAAGCGTGCGGACCCTATGGGTTCGAGAACTATGCAGACATGACCGAGACACCTCTCCGGTCAATAACCAATTGCGGAACCTGCATGCTCATATTGGTTCCTACATATTCTAAGAAGATCTTTATCGGTCAAACCGTAATGACAACATACATTATTCCCTTTGTCATCAGTATGTTACTTGCCCGAGATTCGATCGTCGGTATCTTCATACCTAGTTCATCTCGTTACCAGCAAGTCTCTTTAATCGTTTCGTAATACATCATCCCGCAACTAACTCATTAGTCACATTGCTTGCAAGTCTTCTTATGATGTGTATTACCGAGAAGGCCTAGAGATACCTCTCCGATACTCGGAGTGACAAATCCTAATCTCGATCTATGCCAACCCAACAAACACCTTCGGAGATACCTGTAGAGCATCTTTATAATCACCCAGTTACGTTGTGACATCTGATAGCACACAAGGTATTCCTCCGGTATCCGGGAGTTGCATAATCTCATAGTCAAAGGAATATGTATATGACATGAAGAAAGCAATAGCAATAAAACTGAATGATCAATATGCTAAGCTAATGGATGGGTCTTGTCCATCACATCATTCTCCTAACGATGTGATCATGTTCATCAAATGACAACACATGTGTATGGTTAGGAAACTTAACCATCTTTGGTTAATGAGCTAGTCTAGTATAGGCTTACTAGGGACACGGTGTTTTGTCTATGTATCCACACATGTATCAAGTTTCCGATTAATACAATTCTAGCATGAATAATAAACATTTATGATGAATAAGGAAATATAAAATAACAATTTATTATTGCCTCTAGGGCATATTTCCTTCAGTCTCCCACTTGCACTAGAGTCAATAATCTAGATTACATTGTAATGATTCAAACACCCATGGAGTCTTGGTGCTGATCATGTTTTGCTCGTGGAAGAGGCTTAGTCAACAGGTCTGCAACATTCAGATCCGTATTTATTTTGCAAATCTCTATGTCTCGCTCCTTGACTTGATCACAGATGGAGTTGAAGCGTCTCTTGATGTGTTTTATTCTTTTGTGAAGCCTGGATTTCTTCGTCAAGGCAATTGCTCGAGTATTGTCACAAAAGATTTTCATTGGACCCGATGCACTAGGTATTACACCTAGATCGGATATGAAATCCTTCATCCAGACTTCTTCATTTGCTGCTTTCGATGCAGCTATGTACTCCACTTCACACGTAGATCCTGCCACGACGCTTTGCTTGGAACTGCACCAACTGACAGCTCCACCATTCAATATAAATACGTATCCGGTTTGTGACTTAGAGTCATCCAGATTAGTGTCAAAGCTAGCATTTTCGTAACCATTTATGATGAGCTCTTTGTCACCTCCATAAATAAGAAACATATCCTTATTCATTTTCAGGTACTTCAGGATGTTCTTGACCACTGTCCAGTGATCCACTCCTGAATTACTTTGGTACCTCCCGGCTAAAATTATAGCAAGGCACACATTAGCTCTGGTACACAACATAGCATACATGAGAGAACCTATGGCTGAGGCATAGGGAATGACTTTCATTTTCTCTCTTTCTTCTGCAGTGGTCGGGCATTGAGTCTGACTCAACTTCACACCTTGTAACACAGGCAAGAATCCTTTCTTTGACTGATCCATTTTGAACTTCTTCAAAACTTTATCAAGGTATGTGCTTTGTGAAAGTCCAATTAAGCGTCTTGATCTATCTCTATAGATCTTGATGCCTAATATATAAGCAGCTTCACCCAGGTCTTTCATTGAAAAACTCTTATTCAAGTATCCTTTTATGCTATCCAGAAATTCTACATCATTTCCAATCAACAATATGTCATCCATATATAATATTAGAAATGCTACAGAGCTCCCACTCACTTTCTTGTAAATACAGGCTTCTCCGAAAGTCTGTATAAAACCATATGCTTTGATCACCTCATCAAAGCGTATATTCCAACTCCGAGATGCTCTCACCAGTCCATAAATGGATCGCTGCAGCTTGCACACTTTGTTAGCACCTTTAGGATCGACAAAACCTTCTGGTTGTATCATATAAAACTCTTCTTTAAGATATCCATTAAGGACCTTCTGGTCCATTTGCCAGATTTCATAATCATAAAATGCGGCAATTGCTAACATGATTTGGACAGACTTAAGCATCGCTACGGGTGAGAAAGTCTCATCGTAGTCAACTCCTTGAACTTGTCGAAAATCTTTTGTGACAAGTCGAGCTTCGTAGACAGTAACATTACAATCAGCATCAGTCTTCTTCTTGAAGATCCATTTATTCTCTATGGCTCGCCGATCATCGAGCAAGTCAACCAAAGTCCACACTTTGTTCTCATACATGGATCCTATCTCAGATTTCATGGCCTCATGCCATTCATCGGAATCTGGGCTCATCATCGCTTCTTCATAGTTCGTAGGTTTGTCATGGTCTAGTAACATGACTTCCAGAACAGGATTACCGTACCACTCTGGTGAGGAATGTGCTCTGGTTGACCTACGAGGTTCGGTAGTAACTTGATCTGAAGTTTCATTATCATTATCATTAGCTTCCTCTCTAGTTGGTGTAGGCATCACGGGAACAGTTTTCTGTGATGAGCTACTTTCCAATTCGAGAGAAGGTACAATTACCTCATCAAGTTATACTTTCCTCCCACTCACTTCTTTCGATAGAAACTCCTTCTCTAGAAAGTTTCCATTCTTGGCAACAAATATCTTGCCTTCGGATTTGTGGAGAAGGTGTACCCAATTGTTTACTTAGGGTATCCTATGAAGACGCACTTCTCCGATTTGGGTTCGAGCTTATCAGGCTGAAGGCTTTTGACATAAGTGTCGCAACCCCAAACATTAAGAAACGACAACTTAGGTTTCTTGCCAAACCACAGTTCATACGGTGTCGTCTCAACGGATTTAGACGGTGCCCTATTTAACGTGAATGCAGCTGTCTCTAATGCATAACCCCAAAACAATAGTGGTAAATCGATAAGAGACATCATAGATCACACCATATCTAATAAAGTACGGTTACGACGTCCAGACACACCATTCCGCCGTGGTGTTCCAGGTGGCGTGAGTTGTGAAACTATTGCACATTTTTTTAAATGAAGGCCAAACTCATAACTCAAGTATTCGCCTCCGCGATCAGATCATAGAAACTTTATTTTCTTGTTATGATGATTCTCTACTTCACTATGATATTCTTTGAACTTTTCAAATGTTTCAGACTTGTATTTCATCAAGTAGATATACCCATATCTGCTCAAATCATCTGTGAAGGTCAGAAAATAACGATACCCACCGCGAGCTTCAACACTCATCAGACCGCATACATCGGTATGTATTATTTCCAATAAGTCATTAGCTCGCTCCATTGTTCTGGAGAACGGAGTTTAGTCATCTTGCCCATGAGGCATGGTTCGCAAGTATCAAATTATTCATAATCAAGTGATTCCAAAAGTCCATCCGCATGGAGTTTCTTCATGCGCTTTACACCAATATGACCTAAATGGCAGTGCCACAAATATGTTGCACTATCATTATAAACTTTGCATCTTTTGGCATCAATATTATGAATATGTGTATCACCACAATCGAGATTCAACAAAAATAGACCACTCTTGAAGGGTGCATGACCATAAAAAATATTACTCATATAAATAGAACCACCATTATTCTCTGCTTTAAATGAATAACCGTCTCGCATTAAACAAGATCCAGATCTAGTGTTCATGCTCAACGCTGGCACCAAATAACAATTATTCAGGTCTAAAACTAATCCCGAAGGTAGATGTAGAGGTAGCGTGCCGACAACAATTACATCAACCTTGGAACCATTCCCGACGCGCATCATCACCTCGTGCTTAGCCAATCTTCATTTAATCCGTTGTCCCTGTTTCGAGTTATAAATATGAGCAACCGAACCAGTATCAAATACCCAGGCAATACTACGAGCATTAGTAAGGTACACATCAATAACATGTATATCAAATATACCTTTGTTCACTTTGCCATCCTTCTTATCCACCAAATACTTGGGGCAGTTCTGCTTCCAGTGACCAGTCCCTTCGCAGTAGAAGCACTCAGTTTCAGGCTTAGGGCCAGATTTGGGCTTCTTCCCGAGAGTGGCAACTTGCTTGCCATTCTTCTTGAAGTTCCCCTTCTTTTCCTTGCCCTTTTTCTTGAAACTAGTGGTCTTGTTAACCATCAACACTTGATGCTGTCGGATGTGGGGTTCCGGCAAAACCCTTAAGGTTCAAACTCTGGGGTGCGCGCGAAGTTCTTTCCCTCCTACCGATCTACGCCCTAGCTCGCTAAGATCTCGCGGACGAACTCGACAAACTCACAACACGGAAGAACACGAGATTTATACTGGTTCGGGCCACCGTTGTGGTGTAATACCCTACTCCAGTGTGTGGTGGTGGATTGCCTCTTGGGCTGATGAAGAACAGTACAAGGGGAAGAACAGCCTCCTGAGGTTGAGGTGTTCTTGTGCTCTGTGAACTTGTGGATGAGAACTCGATCCGTTCCCCCCTTCTGTTATGGCTAGCTCTACTTATATAAGCCCTGGTCCTCTCCCCAAATATTGAGCGGGAAGGGAGCCAACAACGGCGGGCAAATTTGAAAGGGGACAGCCAGTACAAGCTATCCTGACAAAAGCGGTCTTCGCCTGCAAAAGGCTCTGGTGGTGACGCCGTATTGGGCTCCACGGTGACCTCCGTCTTGCCGTCCTGCTGGTCTTGGTCTCGTTGCACCGATATGGAAACCTTTGCCTGATGCCTGGGTACTCCGCGCCTGCGCCTGCCTCCTTAGCACCAAAGGGGAAACAAGGACGCTGCGCGTGCTGGCGCCCGCCTGGTGCCGGTCGTCATGGCTCACGTCACGAGACGCGAGGTTTTCCCCGCCTTGATATCTCCGCTCCTCGTGAGCCTGCCTGGTGAGGCCGCTCCCGAGGAGGGCTCGCGCCATCCGCCTTGCGAGGCTTGGCCCCTCGCGAGGGTCTTGAATGCCTTGTTGATGAAGATGGGTCGTACGGGCCCGCTAGCATAGCCACGCCGTGGGCCACAGGCAGGCAAGTCTCGGGACCCCCGTTCCCAGAACGCCGACAGTAGCCCCCGGGCCCGAGGTGCACTCGGGCTTGGCTTCGCGGCAAAGCCAAGGGTCAAGTACGGAGTGCCGCGGGCCCCCAAAGCCTGCAGCCTCGGTCGACGCGTGGCGGTTGATTGGACGTGGGCATCTCCACTTCCCCACGCTGCCTTTGAATTCTCCTGGCTATGAGGCCTCGGCAACTGCCCGACTTGACAAGTCCCTGCGACATGCAAGGAAAACCATCATTACCTGTGATCGTGGGGGGCGCCGGTTGGCCTTCTTCCGCTATAAATGGGGAAGGGGGCGGAGCCCCCGTCGCCCATCTCTTCCTTGCTTCACTCGCTTCTTCCTCCTTGCTCCTCTGCTTGCAACAATGGCGCCCATCTGAAGGTTCTCCGCTGAAGAGAGAGGAAAGCCCCCCCGCGATGATCCGGGGCCACTCCCGCCGAAGAAGAGGTCGGTCCATCATCGCGACGAGGAGGCGATGCAGGTGGTGACGAGGCCTTGGTGCGAGCGGCCTCCTCCAGGGTACCCGCTTCCCTTGTACACCCGAGCCAAGGGCTCAGGAGGGCGGAGCAACGTGCGGCGACGCCCGCGCCGCGCCCGTGGTTGCTGCGCGATGTCGATGCGTGTTGTTGCTCCTGGAATCCACGCCACGGATTCCTCGCGCGAGCTTGTGCTATGGGCGCCGATGCCCCCGAGTTCCTGGATCCGCTTCTCGCGGTTCTTCTCCGACGTGATGCCGCTGAGGGGGCCTCTCGAGCTCTAGCTGCAGCACGCCGACTACGACGCTCCGGCGACCGGAGCAGAGGTCAAAGCGGTCCCCACTGGCAAGATCTTCATGACCCGCGGCTGGGGCGAGGTTGCATGGGTCTGCCGTGCGGAAGGCGCCCTCGCGATCCATTTTGAGTTCGAGGGCGCCTCCACGCTCTTCTTCAAGGTCTTCGACGTGGAGGGCCGCCTGGAGTGTTGCCCTGGAGGGGAGCGCCAGGATGACGCACGGTCCGCTCGTGGCTACTCCAGCAGCAGCAGCCCCTGGGAGTCTAGAGACTCTCCTGAGCTCTATGGGACTCCGGAGACGAGCGACGACAGCTACGTGCCCCCAAGCTCCCGCCGGGCTCGGAGCAGAGCCGCGGCGCCCAGCCGCCGCCGCCGCCGATCTGGATGGGGTCGGCGCCTGCCTCCGTGGCCCACTGCTGATGATGGCGTCCGCCACGGGAGGGTGTAGATAGGATTCCTCTTAGTTCTTGCTTTTGTTTCCTGTGAAGAATCACGAGGTACCCCGTGGGGGCGTGTAAGGATCTGTAGTGCCTTTTGTGTATATATTCCCTGTTATGAAAATTTGCGAACGCATGTCCTGTTCGGGCTCGGTCTCCCCTTTCCAACCTCGCCATAGCTTGTTGCTCTACGCTGACAGCTCCCGGTCCCCAGGCAGGCTGCAGCCATCGCTGGTATGCCAGGTCGCGTGTCGTGGTCAAGGCCAGGAGGTGAGCGGCCCGAGGTCCAGTAAGAGCCCCTGAGGTGCGATGCTTAGGAGGTCCCCCTTAGCGCCCAAGCAGCTATGGTAAGGCAGGAAAGCGATGCGGCGTGGCCGCAACAGGAATGCGGCGAGCGCGACCCTTAGGTCCTATCGATTAGCGGGTCTGAGCACGAGACTTATCTCAGTAGTTCAGGGTTGATTCTTCGTGATGCGCCAGGCCTGTGCGCCACCATCCACAGCGTAGCTAGGTTAGGCCCGTACGGGTCCTTCGCCTTCCAATGCTTTCCTTCGTGCTCTACGTCCTCAGGTCTCGGCCCTCGAGCGAGCTCAGCCGCCGCTGGTATGCCAGGTCGCGATGCCGTGGTCAAGGCCAGGGGGTGAGGGCTGGAGAGCCAGTAAGAGCTCCTGAGTCGTGATGCTCAGGAGCCCCCCTTTTAACGTGCAAGCGGATTACTTAAGAGGAGAGAGCCCGCGGTACCGCCTGCTATTGTCCTCGGGAGGTTCCTGCAGGTCATCACGAGGAGAAACATGGTTTTGCCGTTATGGTTGCCAGCCTTGCTCTGAGACGAGACGAAGGCACTGAGGGCCTGGTGAGGTGACGTGCGCGGGGCGTGCCGCGAGCCAGAGCTCGACCGCTCAGGTTTCTCGACGTGGCAGGGACGGACCCATGCACCAGCGCCATGCCTGTGTGAGGAGGTTGTGGATGGTATCGGTCCCATGGCAGAGGCAGAAGCTCGCGTCCTGTCTTCAGCTGCATTGACTCGCGTCTTCAGCCACCTGCACCTTCGCGACCCCAACGCTTGTTTTGACGAGCTGCTGGAGCCTGCGGCTAAAGATCACTACGAAGCCGCCGCCGCAGCCGTGCAAGGTCAGGTAGAGGCCCTGCTGAAGAGGTTCCGCGGCTTTGCCTCCGCACCCTTGTCCGGCGATGCCGCCGATCCTGCGGCTGGTGGTGCGGGTGAAGACGTCGCTACCCGGGGAGGAGCACCTTCGGCAGGCGATGGCGGTGTCCAGGGGTGAGCTGTAGCTGATCTCCGGTTTCATCCGTATAACATGCATCAGGCCTCGTGGAGGCATTAAAATTTCATTTTATATTGTGAGGACAATATGTTTTGTAATATTTGCTTCGAGATTTTGCGATTTTCCTCCTACCCGCTTTGTGTTCTGCGTCGGCAGAGCCCGGCCCCGCGCATACCTTGACCGCCGTTGGGCCGACCGGAGACCAGGACGGACCAAGGAGTGAGGGGCTACGTGACCAATTAGGCTCTTGAGTCGCGATGCTCAGGAGTCCCCCTTGACGCGCAAACAGCTTATAAGGAGAGTACGTCAGGATAGACTAATGTTCTACGTCGGCAGAGCCTGGCCCCGCACATACCTGAACCGCCATTGGGCCGACCGGAGACCAGGACGGACCAAGGAGTGAGGGGCTACGTGACCAGTTAGGTCCCTGAGTCGCGATGCTCAGGAGTCCCCCTTGACGTACAAACAATTTCCATACCTGCCCTCGCCGAGGCCTCGGGAGGGGCGTGCGACGACCAGGTCCGGGAGACCCATTCGGGCGGCGTGCGCTTGGGCATGACCTGAGAGCAGCCCCCAGGCCCGGGAGGCCTGGTTGGGTGGCGTATGCTTGGGCGTGACCCAAGCGCAGCCCCCGTGTCCAGCCCCCTCGCGCGGCTCTCCCGAGGGGAGGCGTTGTGGTGAGGCCAAACGCTGAGCTCTGGGGCTCCCTGAGGTTGGTACGACCGTGGAGCCGCCCTCAGTTGTTTATCACCAGCGCGGAGGATAGTGCTTCCGCTTGTGCACGGGCATAGCCGCTCCTCAGCAGTGTCGACGGCCAGCGAGGAGCATGGTGCTTCCACTTGTGCGTGGGAGGGGGGCCCCCTCCAGGAGGAGCCCCCGGGGCGTGTACAACCCCGCCCTGACACGTGGCTTGCACGGCAGGGCTGCGAGGTGTATTTGGGCACTCGTGAGCCAGCGCGGGACTCACGAGGCCCTACCTCAAGGCGGGTTGCGCCTGGTCTTGAGTCTTCGATGGCTGTGTGTTCATGCGAGACGGTTAGGTGCAAGCGCTTTACGTCCTCAGGTCCCGGCCCTCGAGCGAGCTCAGCCGCCGCTGGTATGCCACGTCACGATGTCGTGGTCAAGGCCAGGGGGTGAGGGCTGGAGAGCCAGTAAGAGCCCCTGAGTCGCGATGCTCAGGAGCCCCCCTTTTAATGCGCAAGCGGATTGTATCATAGATGGGTGGACCCGTGGCGGGTGGCAACCGAGAAGGAGGTAATCATAGGCAGATTAAGCATGGAAGACAAATCAACTTGGGTAAATGCAGAAAGATACATGCCACTGGTCAGGCCCGAGCGGCTTGGGGATGATGCAGCCCGAGGGGCACCCCCAACAAGGTAAGCTAAAGACATGAGCAAAAGGGATACATAACACAGGGACGAACTCACGCGGCCTGGGAATAATGCAGCCCGAGGGGCGCTCCCAGCTAAACGAACTTGGAAAATGTCACCTGGTTCTGTTGACGAAGGAGAGTTGGGGCAGCTGAAGGTGCGCGGCGAAGGAATGGCTCCTCGCGAGCCACCGGGGCCCTGAGCCTTGGGAGGCTCTAGGGGCTCGGATGGTTCCCTGAAGACCGTCTCCATCTCTGTCAGGACGGCGTGGTACCTGGCCTCCTGAGCCGCCAGGACACGCTGCATGTTGTGTTGATAGGCTGACGCCACGCTCGGCAAGCTGAAGGGCATGCGAACGTAGCTGTGTGGTCGACCCTCGCAACGGCCCACACGCGAAGGCCAGAAAAGCTCCTGAGACGCGACCCTGTTGAGCCCTGGAAAGTTGATGCAGACGCGCAGCCCAGCATCCTCGCCTGGATGGGGGGCTGCGCCTCGTGAGCGGCGGTCGCCGCGCATGGCCCTTGCGTCTTGTAGTTCCTGAGTGGTCTTGGTGATGAACTCCTGAGTGGTGGGCACTCCTTGCCCTGTGTTCTTCTGAGGGAAACGTGCCGCCAAGCACGCCTCCAAGTGGTGCCCAAGCGCCTCCCTCGTGAGGCTGGCAAGGTCCGAGGCCCTCCAGAAGAGAACCCCCGAGCCCTGCCCGAGGAGGGCGCTGGCCGCGCCTTCCTATGCAATGGAGGGAGGCGCCCCTGGAGCGGGCGCTGATCCTGATGAGGCTCCAGCTGCGTCGTCACCCTCCTGAGATCCTGCACGGCGCAGTTGCTTCTTCTTCTTGGGGAGGGCCTCAGGAGGGCCCTCGCCTTTGCTGGCAGGGTCGTCGATTGCTGCAGCTTGGAAGGCGCGCTCGAGGGAGCACACCGCATCTCTCTCCTCACATGGGACCGTGATGATTCCGCCGCTTCCCGCCATCTTGAGGACATTGTAGCCGTGGTGGGTGACCGCCATGAACTTGGCCAGGGCCGGATACCTGAGGATGGCATTGTATGGCAGGCAGATGTGCGCGATGTCAAAGTCGATGAGCTCGGTGCAGTAGTTCTTGCGCTCCCCGAAGGTGACAGGCAGGCGGACCTGCCCTATCGGTGTGGTGGAACCATCGGTCACTCATGAGAAAGGCTTGGTAGGCTGAAGCTGTTCATACGGGACTTGGAGGTTGTCGAACGTGTCGACGGATAGGACGTTGAGCCCTGCGCCGCCGTTGATGAGGGTCTTGGTAACTTGCACATTGCTGATGACTGGTGAACAAAGCATCGGGAGGGCGCCAGCGGTGGCTGCGCACTTGAGCTGATCTGCCGAGTTGAAGGTGATGGCGCACTGGGACCACCTGAGCGGGCGCGTGGCCTCGAGCTTGGGGAGGACTGCATTCACCTCACGAGTGAACTGTTTGAAGATGCGCTGAGAGGCTGGGGCCTGAGCGCCGCCCAAGATGCAGGCGAGAGCACGCAGCTCCTGGAAGCCCCCAGCCCCCTCGTCCTGATGGTGATCGTCGTTCCTTCTTGGTGGTGGCGGTAGTGGGGGAAGACCGGCGTTGCCCTGAGGATGATCCTCACGAGGATGGTCCCTCCAGGCACCCTCGCGACGATGGTCCTGCCAGCGGTCCTCACGAGGCCTGTCGCACCACTCCTGGCACGGGCCACGGCCGTCCCAGCGTCCGCCTCCACGTCCTCCTCCTCGGCCGTAGCCCCGGTCGCTGCGCTCGGGGCGTCGACCGAAGCGTCCTTCGTGAATGGCTCTGAGCTCTTGACAGTCGCTGGTGTTGTGGGTGTTCAGGTTGTGGAAGGCGCAGAACGGTCGGCTGCCCTTGGATGACTCAGGCTGGTCTCTGCCCCGCTTGGTGTCCGGCTCCGCTGTGAGCACAACTGCTTCCTTGCGCTTCACGTCCTTGGCCTTGGCCTTCTTCTCCTCTGCACCCGCAGCTGGCAGCTCGAGGAGGGAAAGGCGCCCCTCCTCAGCTCTTGCGCACTTGGTTGCCAGGTTGAACAGCTCCTGAGATGTGCACAGCTCCTCGTGGATAGCGAGCTCCTCCTTCATCTTGATGTCACGGACGCCGTCAGAGAACGCGAAGATGATGGCCTCATCCGTGACCTTGGGGATCTTGAGGCGAGTGTTGTTGAAGCGCTGGATGTACTTCTGGAGGGTCTCTCCTGGTTGTTGCTTGATGCGGCGCAGGTCACCCGCGGCCGGCGGGCGGTCGCGGGTGCCCTGGAAGTTGGAGACGAAGCAGTCGCGCATCTCATCCCAGGAGGAGATCGAGCCGTGCTGCAGGTTCAGGAGCCAGGAGCGGGCACCATCCTTGAGAGCCATGGGAAACCAGTTTGCCATGACTTTCTCGTCACAGTTGGCCGCTTCGATGCTCAGCTCGTAGAGCTGCACGAACTCTGCGGGGTCGGCGGTGCCGTCGTAGCGAGGAGGCAGGTCCGGCTTGAACTTGCCTGGTCAGGTGATGCTATGCAGCTCGGGGGTGAAGGCGCGGCAGCTAGCCGTGGTTGCCGGGGCCCATTTCGGAGGTGGAGCTTGGTCTTGGTGAGGCCCGCGTGCCGCTACCACAGGTAGCGCGCGGCCTTGGCGAGGTGGCGCGGGGAGCGCAGGTGCAGCTTCCCGCAGCCCAGGAATTTCTTCGCAGCTTCTCTCTTCGCGCGCGGGCATCGGTCGTGGTGGATCACGCCGTGGGGCCGCGCGCCTTGGCGCCAAGGCACCGTCCTGGGGCAGAGGTGGTGGAGGCGCTCCATGAGCCACGTCGCCCTTGGCTGGCGGAGGGCGAGGCAAAGAGTGGGACGGCGCCGGGGAGCCCCCTGCGGCGCGGACGAGTTCGGCGACGCGGTCGAGCCAGTCCTCATAGAGGTCCTCGACCGGGCGATAGCGCAGGAGCTCGTTCACCATGAGGAGCGCTGCTTGCGCGTCCATGGGCGCGTGACGTGCGTGGGACGAGGAACCGGCCGGGGTCAGTGACGGAGTGGCGGTGCGGCCGTCCTGCCGCACCGATGGGCGCAGCGAGAACGCTTGCTGCTTGTTCCCCGCCGGGCCGGTGGCGGCGTTGGCGGCAGGAGACGGAGAACGACGAGGTGGCCCACCGACGGGAGCCGTCTGAGCAACGCGGGTGGTGAGGGCAGCCCGGCGCTCAGCTCGAGCGCCGCGAGCGTCCGCCATGGAGACGACGGAGCGACGAATCGACGGAAGGGAAGCTACGGCGCACCCCTACCTGGCGCGCCAAATGTCGGATATGGGGTTCTGGCAAAACCCTTAAGGTTCAAACTCTAGGGTGTGCGCGAAGTTCTTTCCCTCCCACCGATCTACGCCCTAGCTCGCTAAGATCTCGCGGACGAACTTGACGAAGTCACAACACGGAAAGACACGAGATTTATACTGGTTCGAGCCACCGTTGTGGTGTAATACCCTACTCCAGTGTGTGGTGGTGGATTGCCTCTTGGGCTGATGAAGAACAGTACAAGGGGAAGAACAGCCTCCTGAGGTTGAGGTGTTCTTGTGCTCTGTGGACTTGTGGATGAGAACTCGATCCGTTCCCCCCCTTCTGTGATGGCTAGCTCTACTTATATAAGCCCTGGTCCTCTCCCCAAATATTGAGCGGGAAGGGAGCCAACAACGGCGGGCAAATTTGAAAGGGGACAGCCAGTACAAGCTATCCTGACAAAAGCGGTCTTCGCCTGCAAAAGGCTCTGGTGGTGACGCCGTCTTGGGCTCCACGGTGACCTCCGTCTTGCCGTCCTGCTGGTCTTGGTCTCGTTGCACCGATATGGAAACCTTTGCCTGATGCCTGGGTACTCCACGCCTGCGCCTGCCTCCTTAGCACCAAAGGGGAAACAAGGACGCTGCGCGTGCTGGCGCCCGCCTGGTGCCGATCGTCATGGATCACGTCACGAGAGCTTCGCGAGGTTTGCCCCGCCTTGATATCTCTGCTCCTCACGAGCCTGCCTGGTGAGGCCGCTCCCGAGGAGGTCTCGCGCCGTCCGCCTCGTGAGGCTTGGCCCCTGACGAGGGTCTAGAATGCCTTGTTGATGAAGATGGGCCGTACGGGCCCGCTAGCATAGCCACGCCATGGGCCGCAGACAGGCAAGTCTGGGGACCCCCGTTCCCAGCACGCCGACAGATGCTCCTTCTTGATTGCTACCTCCGCAGCTTTGAGCATTGCAAAGAGCTCGGGAATTGTCTTTTCCATCCCTTGCATATTATAGTTCATCACGAAGCCTTTGTATCTTCGTGGGAGTGATTGAAGAACTCTGTCAATAACACTATCATTTGGAAGATTAACTCCCAGCTGATTCAAATGGTTATGATACCTAGACATTTTGAGTATGTCTTCACTGACATAACTGTTCTCCTCCATCTTGCAGCTATAGAACTTGTTAGGACATCATTGTTGCGGAACGTAGCATGCAATTTCAAAAAAATTCCTACGCTCACGCAAGATCTATCTAGGAGATTCATAGCAACGAGAGGGGGAGAGTGTGTCCACGTACCCTCGTAGACCGAAAGCGTAAGCGTTAGGTTAATGCGGTTGATGTAGTCGAACATCTTCACGATCCAACCGATCCAAGTACCGAACATACGGCACCTCCGTGTTCAGCACACGTTCAGCTCGATGGCGTCCCTCGAACTCTTGTTCCAGTAGAGGGTTGAGGGAGAGTTTCGTCAGCGCGACGGCGTGGTGACGGTGTTGGTGATGTGATGCGCGCAGGGCTTCGCCTAAGCACTACAACGCTATGACCGGAGGAGTAAACTGTGGAGGGGGGCACCGCACACGGCTAAGAGAACAATTGATGTGCCTTTGGGGTGCCCCCTGCCCACGTATATAAAGGAGGGGGGAGATTGGCCGGCGGCCAGGAGGGGCGCGCCATGGGGGGGTCCTACTTGGACTCCTAGTCCAAGTAGGCTTCGCCCCCCTTTCCTTTCTCCACCGGAGGGAATAGGAAGGAAAGGGAAAGGGAAAGGGAAGGGGGACGCCGCCCCCTCCTCCTTGTCCTATTCGGACTCCCTAGGAGCGGGGTGCGCGGCCACCCCCCGCGGGCTTCCCTCTCTCTCCCTTAGGACCATGTTGGCCCAACACTTCCCCGGGGGATTCCGGTAACCCCGCGGTACTCCGGAAAAATACCGGAATCACTCGGAACCATTCCGATGTCCGAATATAACCTTCCAATATATGAATCTTTACCTCTTGACCATTTCGAGACTCCTCGTCATGTCCGTGATCTCATCCGGGACTCAGAACAAACTTCGGTCAACAAAACACATAACTCATAATACAAATCGTCATCAAATGTTAAGCTTGCGGACCCTACGGGTTCGAGAACTATGTAGACATGACCGTGACACATCTCCGGTCAATAACAAATAGCGGAACCTGGTTGCTCATATTGGCTCCTACATATTCTATGAAGATCTTTATTGGTCAAACTGCATAACAACATACGTCATTCCCTTTGTCATCGGTATGTTACTTGCCCGAGATTCGATCATCGGTATCATCATACCTAGTTCAATCTCGTTATCGGAAAGTCTCTTTACTCGTTCAGTAATGCATCATCTCGTAACTAACTCATTAGTCACATTGCTTGCAAGGCTTATCGTGATGTGCATTACCGAGAGGGCCCAAAGATACCTCTCCAATACACGGAGTGACAAATCCTAATCTTGATCTATGCCAACCCAACAAACACCTTCGGAGACACCTGTAGAGCATCTTTATAATCACCAAGTTATGTTGTGACGTTTGATAGCACACAAGGTGTTCCTCCGGTATACGGGAGTTGCATAATCTCATAGTCAGAGGAACATGTATAAGTCATGAAGAAAGCAATAGCAATAAAACTAAACGATCATAATGCTAAGCTAACAGATTGGTTCCATCACATCATTCTCTAATGATGTGATCCCATTCATCAAATGACAACACATGTCTATGGGCAGGAAACTTAACCATCTTTTATTAACGAGCTAGTCAAGTAGAGGCATACTAGGGACACTCTGTTTTGTCTATGTATTCACACATGTACTAAGTTTCCGGTTAATAAAATTCTAGCATGAATAATAAACATTTATTATGATATAAGGAAATATATATAACAACTTTATTATTGCCTCTAGGGCATATTTCCTTCAGTCTCCCACTTGCACCAGAGTCAATAATCAAGATTACATAGTAATGATTCTAATCCCCATGGAGTCTTGGTGTTGATCATGTTTTGCTCATGGAAGAGGCTTAGTCAACGGGTCTGCAACATTCAGATCCGTATGTATTTTTCACATCTCTATGTCTCCCTCCTTCACTTGATCAAGGATGGAATTGAAGCGTCTTTTGATGTGTTTGGTTCTCTTGTGAAGTCTGGATTCCTTCGCCAAGGCAATTGCTCCAGTATTGTCACAAAATATTTTCATTGGACCTGATGCACTAGGTATTAAACCTAGATCGGATATGAACTCCTTCATCCAGACTCCTTCATTTGCTGCTTCCGAAGCAGCTATGCACTCCGCTTCACACGTAGATCCCTCCACGACGCTCTTCTGGGAACTGCACCAACTGACAGCTCCACCATTCAATGTAAATACGTATCCGGTTTGTGACTTAGAGTCATCCGGATCAGTGTCAAAGCTTGCATCAACGTAACCATTTACGACAAGTTCTTTGTCACCTCCATAAACGAGAAACATATCCTTAGTCCTTTTCAGGTATTTCAGGATGTTCTTGACCACTGTCCAGTGATCCACTCCTGGATTACTTTGGTACCTCCCCGCTAAACTTATAGCAAGGCACACATCAGGTCTGGTACACAGCATTACATACATGATAGAACCTATGGCTAAGGCATAGGGAATGACTTTCATTTTCTCTCTATCTTCTGCAGTAGTCGGGCATTGAGTCTGACTCAATTTCACACCTTTTAACACAGGCAAGAACCCTTTCTTTGACTGATCCATTTTGAACTTCTTCAAAACATTATCAAGGTATGTGCTTTGTGAAAGTCCAATTAAGCGTCTTGATCTATCTCTATAGATCTTGATGCCCAATATATAAGCAGCTTCACCGAGGTCTTTCATTGAAAAAATCTTATTCAAGTATCCTTTTATGCTATCCAAAAATTATACATCATTTCCAATCAACAATATGTCATCTACATATAATATTAGAAATGCTACAGAGCTCCCACTCACTTTCTTGTAAATACAGGCTTCTCCTGTTGGGTAACGTAGCAGAAATTCAAAATTTTCTACGCATCACCAAGATCAATCTATGGAGTTTACTAGCAATGAGAGGGAAGGAGTGCATCTACATACCCTTGTAGATCGCGAGCGGAAGCGTTCAAGAGAACGGGGTTGATGGAGTCGTACTCGTCGTGATCCAAATCACCGATGATCCTAGCGCCGAATGGACGGCACCTCCGCGTTCAACACACGTACGGAGCAGCAACGTCTCCTCCTTCTTGATCCAGCAAGGGGGGAGGAGAGGTTGATGGAGATCCAGCAGCACGACGGCGTGGTGGTGGAAGTAGCGGGGATCCCGGTAGGGCTTCGCCAAGCACTAACGGGAGGGAGAGGGAGGCGCCAGGGGCTAGGGTATTGCTGCCCTCCCTCCCCCCCACTATATATAGGGCCAAGGGAGAGGGGGGCGCAGCCTTGGCCCTTCCTCCAAGGAAGGGTGCGGCCAGGGAGGAGTCCTTCCCCCCCAAGGCACCTCGGAGGTGCCTTCCCCCTTTAGGACTCTCCCTTTTTTCTTATCTCTTGGCGCATGGGCCTCTTGGGGCTGGTGCCCTTGGCCCATATAGGCCAAGGCGCACCCCCTACATCCCATGTGGCCCCCCGGGGCTGGTGGACCCCCTTGGTGGACCCCCGGACCCCTTTCGGCACTCCCGGTACAATACCGATAAAGTGCGAAACTTTTCCGGCGACCAAAATAAGACTTCCCATATATAAATCTTTACCTCCGGACCATTCCGGAATTCCTCGTGACGTCCGGGATCTCATCCGGGACTCCTAACAACTTTCGGGTTACCGCATACTAATATCTCTATAACCCTAGCGTCACCGAACCTTAAGTGTGTAGACCCTACGGGTTCGGGAGACACGCAGACATGACCGAGACGACTCTCCGGTCAATAACCAACAGCGGGATCTGGATACCCATGTTGGCTCCCACATGCTCCTCGATGATCTCATCGGATGAACCACGATGTCGAGGATTCAATCAATCCCGTATACAATTCCCTTTGTCTATCGATATGTTACTTGCCCGAGATTCGATCGTCGGTATCCCGATACCTTGTTCAATCTCGTTACCGGCAAGTCTCTTTACTCGTTCCGTAACACATCATCCCGTGATCAACTCCTTGGTCACATTGTGCACATTATGATGATGTCCTACCGAGTGGGCCCAGAGATACCTCTCCGTTTACACGGAGTGACAAATCCCAGTCTCGATTCGTGCCAACCCAACAGACACTTTCGGAGATACCTGTAGTGCACCTTTATAGCCACCCAGTTACGTTGTGACGTTTGGTACACCCAAAGCATTCCTACGGTATCCGGGAGTTGCACAATCTCATGGTCTAAGGAAATGATACTTGACATTAGAAAAGCTCTTAGCAAACGAACTACACGATCTTGTGCTAGGCTTAGGATTGGGTCTTGTCCATCACATCATTCTCCTAATGATGTGATCCCGTTATCAACGACATCCAATGTCCATGGTCAGGAAACCGTAACCATCTATTGATCAACGAGCTAGTCAACTAGAGGCTTACTAGGGACATGGTGTTGTCTATGTATCCACACATGTATCTGAGTTTCCTATCAATACAATTCTAGCATGGATAATAAACGATTATCATGAACAAGGAAATATAATAATAACCTATTTATTATTGCCTCTAGGGCATATTTCCAACAGTCTCCCACTTGCACTAGAGTCAATAATCTAGTCACATCACCATGTGATTAACACTCACAGGTCACATCACCATGTGACCAACATCCAAAGAGTTTACTAGAGTCAACAATCTAGTTCACATCTCTATGTGATTAACACTCAATGAGTTCTGGTTTGATCATGTTATGCTTGTGAGAGAGGTTATTTAGTCAACGGGTCTGAACCTTTCAGATCCGTGTGTGCTTTACGAATATCTATGTCATCTTGTGGATGCTACCACGCGCTATTTGGAGCCATTTCAAATAATTGCTCTACTATACGAATCCGGTTTACTACTCAGAGTCATCCGGATTAGTGTCAAGGTTCGCATCGACGTAACCCTTTACGACGAACTCCCTTTTCACCTCCATAATCGAGAAAATTCCTTAGTCCACTAGATACTAAGGATAAGTTCGACCGCTGTCATGTGATCCATTCCCGGATCACTATTGTACCCCTTGACCAACTCATGGCAAGGCACACTTCATGTGCGGTACACAGCATATCATACTGTAGAGCCTACGTCTAAAGCATAGGGGACGACCTTCGTCCTTTCTCTCTCTTCTGCTGTGGTCAGGTCTTGAGTCTTACTCAATACTCACACCTTGTAACACAGCCAAGAACTCCTTCTTTGCTGATCTATTTTGAACTCTTTCAAAATCATGTCAAGGTGTGCGTTCTTTGAAAGTATCATCAGGCGTCTTGATCTATCTCTATAGATCTTGATGCCCAATATGTAAGCAGCTTTTATCCAGGTCTTCCTTTGAAAAACTCCTTTCAAACAACCCTTTATGCTTTCCAGAAATTCTACATCATTTCGGATCAACAATATGTCATTCACATATACTTATCAGAAATGTTGCAGCGCTCCCACTCACTTTATTGTAAATACAAGTTTCTAACAAACTTTGTATAAACCCAAAAACTTTGATCACTCATCAAAGCGTATATTCTGACTCCGAGATGCTTGCTCTAGTCCATGGAAGGATCGCTGGAGCTAGCATACCTTTTAGCATCCTTAGGATCGACTAAACCTTTCTGATTGTATCACATACAACCTTTCCTTACGAAAACTGGTAAGGAAACTTGTATTGACATCCATCTGCCAGATTTCATAAATGCAGCTAATGCTAACATGATTCCGACGGACTTAAGCATCGCTACGGATGAGAAAATCTCATCGTAGTCAACTCCTTGAACTTGTGAAAATACTCTTTGCCACAAGTCGAGCTTCATAGACGGTAACATTACCGTCCACGTCCGTCTTCTTCTTAAAGATCCATTTATCTCAATGGCTTGCCGATCATCGGGCAAGTTCACCAAAGTCCATGCTTTGTTCTGATACATGGATCCTATCTCGGATTTCATGGCTTCTAACCATTTGTCAGAATATGGGCACACCATCGCTTCTCCATAGCTCGTAGGTTCAGTATTGTCTAACAACATGATATCTAAGACAGGATCACGTACCACTCTGAAGTAGCACGCATCCTCGTCGTCCTACGAGGTTTGGTAGTGACTTGATCCGAAGTTTCATGATCACTATCATAAGCTTCCACTTCAATTGGTGTAGGTGCCACAGGAACAACTTCCTGTGCCCTGCTACACACTAGTTGAAGTTATGGTTCAATAACCCCATCAAGTCTCCACCATCCTCCCGCTCAATTCTTTCGAGAGAAACTTTTCCTCAAGAAAGGACTCGTTTCTAGAAGCAATTACTTTTGCTTCCAGATCTGAAATAGGAGGTATACCCAACTGTTTTGGGTATTCACATGAAGATGTATTTATCCGCTTTGGGTTCGAGCTTATCAGCCTGAAACTTTTTCACATAAGCTTCGCAGCCCCAAACTTTTAAGAAACGACAAATTAGGTTTCTCTAAACGGTGTCGCCTCAACGGAATTGCGTGGTGCCCTATTTAAAGTGAATGCGGTTGTCTCTAATGCCTAACCCATAAACGATAGTGGTAATTCGATAAGAAACATCATGGTATGCACCATATCCAATAGGGTGCGGTTATGATGTTCGGACACACCATCACACTATGGTGTTCCAGGCGGTATTAATTGTGAAACACTTTCCACAATGTCTTAGTTGTGTGCCAAACTCGTAACTCAGATACTCATCTCTATGATCATATCACAGACATTTTATCCTCTTGTCACGACGATCTTCAACTTCACTCTGAAATCACTTGAACCTTTCAATAATTCAGACTTGTGTTTTATCAAGTAAATACACTCAGCATCTACTCAAATCATCTGTGAAGTAAGAACATAACGATATCCACTGCATGCCTCAGCACTCATTGGACTGGATACATCAAAATGTATTACTTCCAATAAGTTGCTCTCTTGTTCCATCATACTGAAAACGAGGACTTTCAGTCATCTTGCCCATGTGGTATGATTTGCATGTCTCAAGTGATTCAAAATCAAGTGAGTCCAAACGATCCATCTGCATGGAGTTTCTTCATGCATATATACCAATAGACATGGTTCGCATGTCTCATTCTTTTAAAAAATGAGTGAGTCCAAAGATCCATCTACATGGAGCTTCTTCATGCGTTCTATACCAATATGACTCAAGTGGCAGTGCCACAAGTATGTGGTACTATCATTACTATCTTATATCTTTTGGCATGAACATGTGTATCACTACGATCGAGATTCATTTTAGGTGCAAGACCATTGAAGGTATTATTCAAATAAACAGAGTAACCATTATTCTCCTTAAATGAATAACCGTATTGCGATAAACATAATCCAATCATGCTCAACGCAAACACCAAATCTCGATGGTAGAGAGAGCATGCGATGCTTGATCACATCAACCTTGGAAACACTTCCAACGCATATCGTCATCTCACCTTTAGCTAGTCTCCGTTTATTCCGTAGCTTTTATTTCGAGTTACTAACACTTAGCAACCGAACCGGTATCTAATACCCTGGTGCTGCTAGGAGTACTAGTAAAGTACACATTCATATAATGTATATCCAATATACTTCTGTCGATCTTGCCTGCCTTCTCATCTACCAAGTATCTAGGGTAGTCCTGCTTTAGTGACCGTTCCCCTCATTACAGAAGCACTTAGTCTCGGGTTTGGGTTCAACCTTGGGATTCTTCACTAGAGCAGCAAACGACTTGCTGTTTCATGAAGTATCCCTTTTGCCCTTGCCCTTCTTAAACTAGTGGTTTTACTAACCATCAACAATTGATGCTCCTTCTTGATTTCTACTTTCGCGGTGTCAAACATCGCGAGTTGCTCAAGGATCATCATAACTGTCCCTGATATGTTATAGTTCATCACAAAGCTCTACTAGCTTGGTGGCAGTGACTATGGAGAACCATCACTATCTCATCTGGGAGATTAAATCCCACTCGATTCAAGTGATTGTAGTACTCAGACAATCTGAGCACATGCTCAACGATTGAGCTTTTCTCCCTTAGTTTGCAGGCTTAAGAAACTTGTCAGAGGTCTCATACCTCTTGACGTGGGCACTAGTCTGAAATCCCAATTTTAGTCTTCGGAACATCTCATATGTTCTGCGACGTTTCACAAACGTCTTTGGTGCCACAATTCTAAACCGTTAGCATTACGCACTGAACTATCACGTAGTTATCAAAACGTGTATGTCAGATGTTCCACAACATCTACAGACGACGCTGAGGTTCAGCACACCGAGCGGTGCATTAAGGACATAAGCCTTCCGTGCAGCAATGAGGACAATCCTCAGTTTACGGACCTAGTCCGCATAATTGCTACTATTAACTTTCAACTAAATTTTCTCTAGGAACATATCTTAAACAGTAGAACTAAAGCGCAAGCTATGACATAAATTGCAAAGACCTTTTGACTATGTTCATGATAATGAAGTTCATCTGATTATTGAACTCCCACTCAGATAGACATCCCTCTAGTCATCTAAGTGATACATGATCCGAGTCAAACTAGGCCGTGTCCGATCATCACGTGAGACGGACTAGTCATCATCGGTGAACATCTCCATGTTGATCGTATCTGCTATACGACTCATGTTCGACCTTTCGGTCTCTTGTGTTCCGAGGCCATGTCTGTACATGCTAGGCTCGTCAAGTCAACCTAAGTGTTTCGCATGTGTTCCGAGGCCATGTCTGTACATGCTAGGCTCGTCAACACCCGTTGTATTCGAACGTTAGAATCTATCACACCCGATCATCATGTGGTGCTTCGAAACAACGAACCTTCGCAACGGTGCACAGTTAGGGGAAACACGTCTCTTGAAATTTTAGTGAGGGATCATCTTACTTACTACCGTCATTCTAAGCAAATAAGATGCATAACATGATAAACATCACATGCAATCAAACAGTGACATGATATGGCCAATATCATTTTGCTCCTTTGATCTCCATCTTCGGGGCACCATGATCATCTTTGTCACCGGCATGACACCATGATCTCCATCATCATGATCTCCATCATTGTGTCTTCATGAAGTTGTCACGCCAACGATTACTTCTACTTCTATGGCTAACGCGCTTAGCAATAAAGTAAAGTAATTTACATGCGTTATTCAATGACACGCAGGTCATACAAAAAATAAAAACAACTCCTATGGCTCCTGCCGGTTGTCATACTCATCGACATGCAAGTCGTGATTCCTTTTACAAGAATATGATCAATCTCATACATCACATATATCATTCATCACATCTTCTGGCCATATCACATCACGTAGCACATGCTGCAAAAACAAGTTAGACGTCCTCTAATTGTTGTTGCAAGTTTTTACGTGGCTTGTATAGGTTTCTAGCAAGAACGTTTCTTACCTACGTAAGACCACAACGTGATATGCCAATTTCTATTTACCCTTCATAAGGACCCTTTTCATCGAATCCGTTCCGACTAAAGTGGGAGAGACAGACACCCGCTAGCCACCTTATGCAACTAGTGCATGTCAGTCGGTGGAACCTGTCTCACGTAAGCGTACGTGTAAGGTCGGTCCGGGCCGCTTCATCCCACAATGCCGCCGAAACAAGATAAGACTAGTAGCGGCAAGAAGAATTGGCAACATCTACGCCCACAACTACTTTGTGTTCTACTCGTGCATAGAAACTACGCATAGACCTAGCTCATGATGCCACTGTTGGGTAAGGTAGCAGAAATTCAAAATTTTCTACGCATCACCAAGATCAATCTATGGAGTTTACTAGCAACGAGAGGGAAGGAGTGCATCTACATACCCTTGTAGATCGCGAGCGGAAGCGTTCAAGAGAACGGGGTTGATGGAGTCGTACTCGTCGTGATCCAAATCACCGATGATCCTAGCGCCGAACGGACGGCACCTCCGCGTTCAACACACGTACGGAGCAGCGACGTCTCCTCCTTCTTGATCCATCAAGGGGGGAGGAGAGGTTGATGGAGATCCAGCAGCATGACGGCGTGGTGGTGGAAGTAGCGGGGATCCCGGTAGGGCTTCGCCAAGCACTAACGGGAGGGAGAGGTGTCACGGGAGGGATAGGGAGGCGCCAGGGGCTAGGGTATTGCTGCCCTCCCTCCCCCCACTATATATAGGGCCAAGGGAGAGGGGGGGCGCAGCCTTGGCCCTTCCTCCAAGGAAGGGTGCGGCCAGGGAGGAGTCCTTCCCCCCCAAGGCACCTCGGAGGTGCCTTCCCCCTTTAGGACTCTCCCTTTTTTCTTATCTCTTGGCGCATGGGCCTCTTGGGGCTGGTGCCCTTGGCCCATATAGGCCAAGGCGCACCCCTACAGCCCATGTGGCCCCCCGGGGCTGGTGGACCCCCTTGGTGGACCCCCGGACCCCTTTCGGCACTCCCGGTACAATACCGATAAAGTGCGAAACTTTTCCGGCGACCAAAATAAGACTTCCCATATATAAATCTTTACCTCCGGACCATTCCGGAACTCCTCGTGACGTCCGGGGTCTCATCCGGGACTCCGAACAACTTTCGGGTTACCGCATACTAATATCTTTATAACCCTAGCGTCACCGAACCTTAAGTGTGTAGACCCTACGGGTTCGGGAGACACGCAGACATGATCGAGACGACTCTCCGGTCAATAACCAACAGCGGGATCTGGATACCCATGTTGGCTCCCACATGCTCCTCGATGATCTCATCGGATGAACCACGATGTTGAGGATTCAATCAATCCCGTATACAATTCCCTTTGTCTATCGATATGTTACTTGCCCGAGATTCGATCGTCGGTATCCCGATACCTTGTTCAATCTCGTTACCGGCAAGTCTCTTTACTCGTTCCGTAACACATCATCCCGTGATCAACTCCTTGGTCACATTGTGCACATTATGATGATGTCCTACCGAGTGGGCCCAGAGATACCTCTCCGTTTACACGGAGTGACAAATCCCAGTCTCGATTCGTGCCAACCCAACAGACACTTTCGGAGATACCTGTAGTGCACCTTTATAGCCACCCAGTTACGTTGTGACCTTTGGTACACCCAAAGCATTCCTACGGTATCCGGGAGTTGCACAATCTCATGGTCTAAGGAAATGTTACTTGACATTAGAAAAGCTCTTAGCAAACGAACTACACGATCTTGTGCTAGGCTCAGGATTGGGTCTTGTCCATCACATCATTCTCCTAATGATGTGATCCCGTTATCAACGACATCCAATGTCCATGGTCAGGAAACCGTAACCATCTATTGATCAACGAGCTAGTCAACTAGAGGCTTACTAGGGACATGGTGTTGTCTATGTATCCACACATGTATCTGAGTTTCCTATCAATACAATTCTAGCTTGGATAATAAACGATTATCATGAACAAGGAAATATAATAATAACCTATTTATTATTGCCTCTAGGGCATATTTCCAACATCTCCAAAAGTCTGTATAAAACCATATGCTTTGATCACACTATCAAAGCGTATATTCCAACTCCGAGATGCTTGCACCAGTCCATAAATGGATCGCTAGAGCTTGCACACTTTGTTAGCACCTTTAGGATCGACAAAACCTTCTGGTTGCATCATATACAACTCTTCTTTAAGAAATCCATTAAGGAATGCAGTTTTGACATCCATTTGCCAAATTTCATAATCATAAAATGCGGCAATTGCTAACATGATTCGGACAGACTTAAGCATTGCTACGGGTGAGAAGGTCTCATCGTAGTCAACTCCTTGAACTTGTCGAAAACCTTTCACAGCAAGTCGAGCTTTGTATAAAGTAACATTACCGTCAGCGTCAGTCTTGTTCTTGAAGATCCATTTATTCTCTATGGCTTGTCGATCATCGGGCAAGTCAACCAAAGTCCACACTTTGTTCTCATACATGGATCCCATCTCAGATTTCATGGACTAAAGCCATTTCGCGGAATCTGGGCTTATCATCGCTTCCTCATAGTTCGTAGGTTCGTCATGGTCTAGTAACATGACTTCCAGAATAGGATTTCCGTACCACTCTAGTGCGGAACAGACTCTGGTTGACCTACGAGGTTCGGTAGTAACTCAATCTGAAGTTTCATTATTATCATCATTAACTTCCTCACTAATTGGTGTAGGAATCACTAGAACTGACTTTTGTGATGAACTACTTTCCAATTTAGGAGAAGGTACAATTACCTCATCAAGTTCTACTTTCCTCCCACTCACTTATTTCGAGAGAAACTCCTTCTCTAGAAAGGATCCATTCTTAGCAACGAATATCTTGCCTTCGGATCTATGATAGAAGGTGTACCCAACAGTCTCCTTTGGGTATCCTATGAAGACGCATTTCTCCGATTTGGGTTCGAGCTTATCAGGTTGAAGCTTTTTCACACAAGCATCGCAGCCCCAAACTTTAAGAAACGAGAGCTTAGGTTTCTTGCCAAACCACAGCTCATATGGTGTTGTCTCAACAGATTTAGACGGTGCCCTATTTAACGTGAATGCAGCCATCTCTAAAGCATAACCCCAAAACGATAGTGGTAAATCGGCAATAGACATCATAGATCGCACCATATCTAATAAAGTACGGTTACGACGTTCGGACACACCATTACGCTGTGGTGTTCCAGGTGGTGTGAGTTGCGAAACTATTCCACATTGTTTCAAATGAAGAACAAACTCATAACTCTAATATTCACCTCCACGATCAGATCGTAGAAACTTTATTTTCTTGTTACGATGATTTTCCACTTTTCAAATGTTCCAGACTTATGTTTCATTAAGTAGATATACCCATATCTGCTCAAATCATCTGTGAAGGTCAAAAATAACGATACCTGCTGCGAGCCTCAACACTCATCGGACTACATACATCAGTATGTATTATTTCCAATAAGTCAGTTGCTCGCTCCATTGTTCCGGAGAATGGAGTTTTAGTCATCTTGCCCATGAGGCATGGTTCGCAAGCATCAAGTGATTCATAATCAAGTGATTCCAAAAGCCCATCAGAATGGAGTTTCTTCATGCGCTTTACACCAATATGACCTAAACGGCAGTGCCACAAATAAGTTGCACTATCATTATTAACTTTGCATCTTTTGGCTTCAATATTATGAATATGTGTATCACTACAATTGAGTTTCAACAAAAATAGACCACTTATCAAGGGTGCATGACCATAAAAGATATTACTTATATAAATAGAACAACCATTATTCTTTGATCTAAATGAATAACCATCTCGCATCAAACAAGATCCAGATATAATGTTCATGCTCAACGTTGGCACCAAATAACAATTATTTAGGTCTAAAACTAATCCCGAAGGTAGATGTAGAGGTAGCGTGCCGACGGCGATCACATCGACTTTGGAACAATTTCCCACGTGCATCGTCACCTCGTCCTTAGCCAATCTTCGTTTAATCCGTAGCCCCTATTTCGAGTTGCAAATATGAGCAACAGAACCAGTATCAAATACCCAGGCGCTACTACGAGCATTAGTAAGGTACACATCAATAACATGTATATCAAATATACCTTTCACTTTGCCATCCTTCTTAACTGCCAAATACTTGGGGCAGTTCCGCTTCCAGTGACCAGTCCCTTTGAAGTAGAAGCACTCAGTTTCAGACTTAGGTCCAGTCTTGGGCTTCTTCCCGGGAGCAACAACTTGCTTGCCGTTCTTTTTGAAGTTTCCCTTCTTCCCTTTGCCCTTTTTCTTGAAACTAGTGGTCTTGTTAACCATCAACACTTGATGCTCCTTCTTGATTTCTACATCCGCGGCCTTAAGCATTGCGAAGAGCTCAGGAATTGTCTTTTCCATCCCTTGCATATTATAGTTCATCACGAAGCCTTTATAGCTTGGTGGTAGTGATTGAAGAACTCTTGGGTTTAGCCATTACGATCTTGAGGTAGATCAACTCTTGTAACCCCTATACTCATCAAAGTCAATCAAGCAGGAGGTAGGTTATTACCTCCGTTAAGAGGGCCCGAACCTGGGTAAACATCATGTCCCCTGCCTCCTGTTACCTTCGATCCTTAGACGCACAGTTCGGGACCCCCTACCCGAGATCTGCCAGTTTTGACACCGACATTGGTGCTTTCATTGAGAGTTCCTCTGTGCTATCGACAGAAGGTTCGATGGCTCGTTCGCTCATCTACAATGATGCTATTTCGGGGGAGACTCCCCCCCGTCCAGATTTTCGTATTCGGCGGTTTCGCACTGCATGCCAACTCGATTGGCCGCCTCGAGCAGATCGACAGCTACGCCCCTGGTCATCAGATCAGTTTTGGGAACCTAAATTATGTCGTCGATATCCGAGGAGATTTGATCTTCGAAGGGTTCGTGGCCCCGATCGCCGCTCTAGCCTTAGATCCAGAGCAGACTATCAGACCCGAAGACGGGAGTTTAGAGCCCGTCGGACTCCCTGCGATTATGGAACTTGCTACCGGAGATCCGGAGGGGACGGCGTCATCGGTAAACTCAAAGACGAACTGAACTTCTCTTGTCGCTAAAGTGCCGGACTCTCCATCGGACTCTAAATCCGAACTCCCGAGGTCCGCGCCAAGCGGGCGCGACCGGGAGGCTCCCACCCCGGTCAGCCCTGTGGACTCTCGCTTCTCTGCCCAAACCTCACTCCTAAACGAGGCTCTGGACTTAATGCGATCCCTCGCCATTACAGAGGAATCACTTCCGAATTACGCCCAACCCGGACTAGGGGCTGAGAGCGGGGAATTTTACGCCCCACCCACCACCCACTTCATAGCCACTGTAGAAGATCTAACCGACATGTTGGACTACGCCTTCGAAGACATCGACGGTATGGACGACGATGCCGGAGACGAACAAGGCCAAGACCCTCCGTTTACCGGACGTTGGACGGCCACCTCCACATACGACGTGTACATGGTGGACACACCCAAAGAGGATGACGGCGGGAAGGATCCGGTTGAGGACAAGCCCGCTGAAGCACCTCCGAAGCGTCGACGTCAGCGGCGCCGCTCAAAATCTCGTCGCGATGAAGACAATAATACCGGCACCGGAGACAATAACACTCCGGAGAATGCCGAAAACCCCGATGCCCCTGTCTAGCCAACATGCGAATAGGACGATTGGGAGGATGGGAAAGTTAACCCCGACGATCCTGTCGGGAACGAGGGATCGGAAGACAGTAACTACCTACCGATCTCCGAAGAGGATGTGAGCCTCGACGACGAAGACTTCATCGTGACGGAGGAACCCCTCGAACAAGAGTGCTTTAAGCGCCGGCTAATCGCCACTACAAGAAGCCTGAAAAAGAAGCAGCAGCAGCTTCAAGCTGACCAGGATTTACTCAATGACAGATGGACTAATGTCCTGGCAGCTGAGGATTATGGCCTCGAACGCCCAACAAAGAGCTACCCGAAGCGCAGCTGCTACCCCAAATGCGATGATGAGGCCCTGGAGCCCATACCACCAACGCGTGACGCTGCTAACAGACCTGACCGACCACCACATGGCCGGGACAGAGCGGCAACTCAAGCCGAACACCAGCCCGCACCACCTCGCTGTAGAGGCAGAGAAACAACGGCTCCAGGATACACCTATGACCTACGATAGGACCTGGACAATAGAGCCGGTCAGACCAGATCAATCTACGGATCAAGGGGGCATGCCCCAGCGCGAGAAGACGGCCATCAGGCCTGGCGCGACAAGCACAACCTCACCCGAGCCAAAAACCGCATACGGACTTCATCCGAACTGCGTCGTGACATTGCCCAATACAGAGGCGCCGCACACCCCCTATGCTTCACCGATGAGGTAATGGAGCACTAGTTCCCGGAAGGGTTTAAACCCGTGAAGATCGAATCATACGATGGTACGACGGATCCCGCAGTTTGGATTGAAGATTTTCTTCTCCACATTCACATGGCTCGGAGCGACGATCTACATGCCATCAAATATCTCCCCCTAAAACTTAAGGGACCAGCACGGCACTGGTTAAACAGCCTCCCAGAAAATTCTATTGGCTGCTGGGAAGATTTGGAAGATGCCTTTAGAGACAACTTCCAAGGTACCTATGTACGGCCTCCAGATGCCGATGACCTCAGTCACATAGTCCAGCAACCCGGAGAGTCAGCCTGGAAGCTCTGGACTAGGTTCTTAATTAAAAAGAACCAAATTGTCGATTGTCCGGACGCCGAAGCCCTCGCGGCCTTTAAACACAGCGTCCGCGACGAATGGCTAGCCAGACACCTCAGCCAAGAAAAGCCGAAGTCCATGGCAGCCCTTACCGCACTCATGACCCACTTTTGCGCGGGAGAAGACAGCCGGGTAGCCTACAGAAGCAATAACACCAGCGACCCCGGCACCTCCGAAGCCAGGGACAACAATGGCAAGCCACGACGCAACAAGCATAGGCGTCGAAACAATAATGACAGTACCAAAGACACGGTGGTCAACGCCGGATTTAGTGGTTCTAGATCCGGTCAACGGAAGAAGCCATTCAAAGGAAACAGAGATGGTCCATCTAGTTTGGACAGAATACTCGATCGGCCTTGCCAGATTCACGGCACCCCCGATAAGCCTGCCAATCATACCAACAGAAACTGTTGGGTCTTTACACAGGCCGACAAGCTCAACGCCGAACACAAGGGGAAAGGGCCGCCCAGCAAGGACGACGACGAAGAGCCTCGCCCACCGAACACAAGGGGACAGAAGAAAATTTCCCCCCAAGGTAAAATTGGTGAATATGATATATGTCACACATATCCCTAAGCAGGAGAGCAAGCGCGCATTAAGGGACGTCTATGCCATAGAGCCGGTCACCCCAAAATTCAACCCATGGTCGGCTTGTCCGATCACCTTCGATCGAAAGGACCACCCAACCAGTATCCGCCATGGAGGTTCGGCAGCTCTGGTCCTCGATCCAATCATCAACGGATTCCACCTTACGCGAGGCCTTATGGACGGCGGCAGCAGTCTCAGCCTGCTTTATCAGGACACTGTCCGCAAAATGGGCATTGATCCGTCAAGAATCAAGCCCACTAAAACTACCTTTAAAGGAGTAATACCTGGTGTAGAGGCCCACTACACGGGCTCAATAACATTGGAAGTCGTCTTCGGTTCGCCAGACAACTTCCAAAGCAAAGACTTGATCTTCGATATTGTCCCCTTCCGTAGTGGCTATCACGCACTGCTCGGACGAACCGCTTTTGTCCGTTTTAATGCGGTCCCGCACTACGCTTATCTAAATCTCAAGATGCCTGGACAACGTGGCATCATAACAGTCAATGGAAACACGGAACGCTCCCTTCGTACTGAGGAGCATACCGCAACCCTCACGGCCAAAGTACAGAGTGGTCATATCAAGCCGCACACCTCATCGGCCATCAAGCCACCGGTTCCGCATGCTGACAGCTCGGTAATTCCAGAGCTAGACTAGCAGTTTCGCCTTCGTCGATCGCCACACACATCCGCGAAATTCGTACCGCGCGTGCATAATTATGCACTCAGAATACCTTGGGCATCAGCGGAGGCACAATACGGACTGGTCTATAGTACGGTTCGACCCTGTATGGCCTTCCCCTTTTTCTTCGATTATTTTTTCACTTTCACCACAGGTGCATTAAAACCTATCTATCCTACGGACTTACAAGGACTCTCTTCGAGGCCGGTTTCGTACAGATAGCCAAAGACCATTCCTCTCAAGGAATCTCTCTCTCCAAGGCGAAAGCGACGCAGACGTGCGGCAGGATGTCCATAGGATTTTGTAGACCAAACTTTATTCAAGGACCTGTATAGAGCTTTTCCCCTTATTTTTCGACCCTCGGCATGTAAAATGGCCTTGATGATTATGGTACCCTCTGTAAGATCATGTTTTGACGTATCAATCAGATTTTAACAAAGACAATTTTTATTCGGTATCGACTTCATTCATAAACTGTACTCCGTCTCCTCAGTAGTTTCACTCGCACACCTCGACACAAATTGCCAGGGGCTCTATGAGGCCACATATGTGTTGCCAAACAAAAGACCGAATAGCTTTATAGCACACTTCAGCGTCCCGAACTCGGCATTATATGCATCGGCTCCGAATCATGTCTTTGGTCAATAGTTGGGTTGCCCGGCTCTTGTGTTTGCTACCTTACATTCCGATTGTTCGGCTAGGATAGTAAAGGGAGAACTACTGCGATTGTGTTTATGGTTAGTCCGGTCAAGCACCTCAGTAGAGAAAGCCGAAAACTGACTGTCATGATCCGGCGAGAGCTGGTCAGCCACTCGGCGACTTACAAAATCTTTAGCGATTTTTTCCGTATTACACGAAGGACTGGTTTTTTCTGGTCACGTGCGTAACGCATCCGCATCTGGATAGCCGCGTACATACCAGGGGCTATCTTATAGCCCCATTGTCAAACTCCTATGGCTAAGTGAGAGTGGTAAAGCCACATAGTCTGATTGCCTGGTTTGCCGCACTGACACCTCCTTTACGGACTGATCATGTGTTACTCCGAACACCCCTGTAGTATCCACGTGGAGGCTGAAGCCGACGACTGGAAAACTCTCAGGAATACAAAAACGGCCGCATAGGAGGAAAGAACTTTCAGACAAAGGAACAAATATATCACAAAGCCTTAATACATAATAAAACGTCTAGGCAGTTCGGGTACATTCACTCGAACATAATGTCCTTTGAGCATTGACCCTCTATCAAGCGGGCACCCTCTAGGACGTCTTCTAAGTATCGCTCCGGCGTGCGGTGGTCCTTGCCTCCAGGAGGGCCCTCGACTGCCACAACGGTGGCCTTCATCTTCGCCCAGTGCATCTTGACGCGGGCTAAGGCCATCCGTGCACCTTCTATGCACACTCTTGACTGCGTCGATTTTGGGTAGTGCATCGACGAGTCGCCGCACCAGGCCGAAATAGCTGCTCGGAATGGGTTCGGTTGGCCATAGCCGAACTATGACATCCTTCATGGCCGCGTCGGACATCTTATGCAGCTCGGCCCACTGCGCCATCTGGTCGTTTAGCAGCGCCGGGCGCTCCTGCACCGTGAATTGTGACCAGAACAGCTTCTCCGTCGCATGTCCCTCCTGGGCCTGGAAGAATTGTGCGGCGTTGGTGGCACTCTTTGGAAGATCTGCACAAGCGTCTGGAGAACTCCACAGTCGATTAAGCAAGGCATATCTCTGACCGCCAAACTTAGTCTGTAAAAGAAAGGGCTTACCAGCCGCTATCTGTCCGGCCTGTCGGATCTCCTCGCGAGCCGCTCTGGATTCGGACCGCGCCTCTTTGGCCTCCTGAAGGGCCTTGGCGAGTTCGGTTTCCTTGGCTTTATTCTCCTCCTTGAGGGACTCGCACTTGCGGGCAGCGTCCTTGAGCTCTTCCTCTACTGCAGATATCCGCTCCTCGAACTGGCGCCGGGTGGCCTGTTCGGCCTTCAAATCTACATCCGCTTTATCAGTAGCCGCATTGCTCGCCCTTGTCTGCTCCTTGGCCCGGGCAAGATCACCCCTAAGGGTCTCGACCTCAGCAGCACCATCTGCAATTATGCGCATAACAGTGTATAAGCTTCAACTTAGCATTCGCACATTAATATAGGCACGAACGGGATGTTCGAAACATACCTTGCGCCTCGTCGAGGCGCTTGTTTATAAGGACAATGTCCTCATCGTCTAGCTTCAGTTTCCGCTTCAGTTCGGAAACCTCAGCGGCCTGGGCGCTTGCCGCTAATAGTGAAGCCTGTTTTTCCCAATCAAATAAGTCTTTTATTTCCTGTGGATATCTATGGATCCTCTGTTCGCCCTTCTTCATAGGCCGAACAAAGTCTCAGGGGCTACTATCTATATACATGCATATTTTTCATATGGAAAGCGGCTAAAGACATTAGATCTCATACCTCGAAGCCTGTTAGTAGGCTCATGAAGGCTTCATTCAGCCCACTTTTAGCGGACCGAATCTTCTCAACCACCGTACCCATCAAGGTACGGTGCTCCTCCAAGACGGACGCACTCTGCAGTGCGTCCATCAGAGTGTTCAGCGCCTCCGGATTCATGGAGGTCGCCGTAGGAATAGGCGCTCCCCCTCCCTTGAAGGGGGCCACTCACTCGACTCCAGATCCGTCTCCGGAGCAGTATTCGGCTGGGGGCCGAATAATCCAGGGTTCCCATCGCCGGTCTCCACGGGGGTCATGCCCCCCGTGCCCTCGACAGCCGAGATGTCACCCTCTGGCGCCGCCATGGTCCCCCGCACCTCTCGGCGATCCGGAGAAATCCTCTAGGATGACACTTCAAGGTCATCCGCCCTAGGGGGCGAGGAAGCTCGCGGAGGCGTCTCGCTCTCCATCATCTCTGGCGGCAAATCCCCCGACGAGGAGGATTGTTGAGGGAGATTGTCGGTGTCAAAACCGGCGGATCTCGGGTAGGGGGGCCCGAACTGTGCGTCTAAGGTCGATGGTAACAGGAGACGGGAGACACGATGTTTACCCAGGTTCGGGCCCTCTCTGTGGAGGTAATACCCTACTTCCTGCTTGATTGATCTTGATGATTATGAGTGTTACAAGAGTTGATCTACCACGAGATCTTAATGGCTAGAACCCTAGAAGCCTAGCCTGTATGATTATGACTATGATTATGATTGCCTCTACAGACTAAACCCTCCAGTTTATATAGACACCGGAGGGGGACTAGGGTTGTACAAAGTCGGTTACAGAGAAAGGAATCTTCATATCCAGGCACCAAGCTTGCCTTCCACGCCAAGGAGAGGCCCATCCGGACACGGGAGAGAGTCTTCGGTCTTGTATCTTCACAGCCCAGCAGTCCGGCCCATATCAATAGGCCGGACGCCTGAGGACCCCTTAATCCAGGACTCCCTCAGTAGCCCCCGAACCAGTCTTTCAATGACGATGTGTCCGGCACGCAGATTGTCTTCGGCATTGCAAGGCGGGTTCCTCCTCCGATTACTTCAAAGTACCTGACTTAAGGAGCAGTCTTTGGCTTTCCATTTAATGTCGCGCCCATCGACTTCCACGCCTTCATGACTTCAACTTCCATGTGTCGAGCAAACACGAGAGGTCGGGGTATTTTTGCACATAACACCCTGATCACGTAAGAAAAGCATCTATTTAAAGAGATTGGATCTTAGATCCATTCCACACCAAGCGAGGAATCCTCAGATCTCGCTAGGAGAAACCATTCCAACATGGCTAGCGCTCCCAGCTCTTCCTCCCGTCCCCACGGCCCCGAAAAAGGCGATTGGGAGAAATGTTCCGTATACCACAATCAGCTAGTGAAGATGCAGACACAGGGATTTCTTCCCCCCGCGTATCTAGTCCCCGTTCGAGCAGGATTGACTTCCTTCAACGGCAGGGCTCAGTCGGAGAATTTCCCCAATCCATCCAGGGGGAACGAGTGTGCTTCATTCCCTACTTGTTGAGAGGCGTTGGATTTCCAATCCACCCGTTCCTCCGAGGACTTCTGGAGTATTATGGCCTCCAACTGCACAATTTCACTCCTGCCTCCATCCTGCACATCGCGGGTTACGTTGCTCTTTGTGAGCTATTCCTGGGTTGTGAGGCCCATTTTGAATTATGGAGAAAACTATTTTGCCTCGTCCCTCGTAACCAAGAGGGATCAATATTTGCGGAGCCCGAGGTATGGCGCATCGCCGGGACCGGATACCTGTCCAGCATGCCAAAGAAGGCATCCGAAGAGTGGCCTTCCGAGTGGTTCTATATTGAGGACGTCGCCCTTCCTGACCCAGTCCGAATGGATCTGCCCGAATTTTTAAGCGCTCCATTGAAGAAACACCACAGCTGGCGCCTTCGGAGCCTCGAGGAGGAAGACAGCGCGGAAGTCCGTCAATTTATGGGCAAGATAAAGACGCTCGCCCAGTCCGGATTATCAATAATCGAGGTAATGGCGACTTCCATAGTGCGAGGGGTCCATCCACTCCAATACAGAGGGCTTCCCATGTGGCATTGTAATGGGGAAGATGACACCTCACGCTGCGGTCGGAAGGGTCCGGACACCACCGCCGCTCTGGCCAAATTTTTTGCCGAACTGTACAAAGGGCAGAAAGAGGAGTTCACTCGTCTTAAACGTCGAGATGGATTTTCCATGTATAGTCCTCCTAGCTGGGTGAGTTCTAATCCCACCACTTTACTCAATCCTCTCCCTGAGTCACTTCCAATGGACTTTAACCCATCAATTTGTAACAGGAATGGCGGAAGATTACCGAGGGGATCCATAGCCCTGCCCCACAGCCAGAGGATCACAACCGGGACCTTGACCCCGGATTCGAAGAGGATCCGGACATATTTGTGGAGCTTGAGGACGGAGTGTTCTACCAGACGAGCTATGACGGCACGGAAGTGGCCATCACCGCCGATTATCCCGGTCTTCTTCCTGCCTCACACGTAAGTAATCAGGAGACATCTCCTCCAAAAGAGCTTCCTCATTCTGCCTCACCCACCGCACTTTCTCGTGCTCCAAAGGGGAGGCGCTCAGCGCGCCATGCTACACCAGAGGCAACTCCAAAGAAAGCGGCGCCCACGCCGGGCAAGCCTTCAAAAAGGAAGGAAAATGAAGACACGACTGAGCCTTCATCAAAGAGGTATGGCTTTGTAAATATGCCCCTTGGCAGTCACATCCAACTGTGACATTGTCCGTCTGTGTCTTATCAGGAAGAGCGCTCGCCGGACTATGTCCGGGGGTCCTGCCGGTCATACTCCCAACAGCCAGGTTCCAGACCCTGCCGTAAAGACGGGGGCTGATACGGGAGTGATGTCGAATTGTCCTTTGGCAGAGGATTCGGATGATGTATCCGTCACAAACTCAGAAGTGGAGAGCGCCATGAATCATCGGTGCCGGAGGGCCGCTCTTCGCGACCACGGCTTTACAAAAGAGGCATTTAATGCCTTTAGCTCGGCTGATGCATACATCCGAGCTGCTCGAGACGGGCTTACCAGAGCCACAAACCAGCATTTGAAAGATATGCGGGTAAGGTCACATTGTACAAATTTGATCATTATGTACCAGTAGCCCCCGAGACTTGAAGCAGTTGATACAACTGATTTAAGGATCGTTGTATAACCAGGTGCTTACGGAGAAGAACAACCTGTTGTCGCAAGAACTGGAAAAGTATCGGACCCAGCTAACTGCTGCGACCGCCGAACTGGAGAAATCCAAGAAGGCATCGCCTGGTAATGTTCCCCTCCATCGAGAAAATATAAGTATATACCAGCAATGCTAACAGTGTTGCATGTCTCATGGCATGATCGTCAGATAAATTGAAGGAGGCACTGAAGTCGCGCAAGCGGGTGAACAAGAAGCCAAAAGGCAACGGGCCGCGGGCGAACGTATACTGACACGCGTCAGGGAGGAGAAAAGCAAACTCCAGGATTCCAACACCCACCTGGGCGAAGAACTGGAAGATGTGCGGGCCCAGCTGGCTGACTCCATGAAGGAAAATAAGAGGCTGCGAGGCGGCATATTTAGTATGTTTTCAAACTTACCTCCGTGTAATTCAGCGAGGAAAGGAACTAACAGAGTTATGTCTGTAGGTATGCTAACTGGTCGTCCCGAAGAGGAGATGTTCGGATCTTTGGGCGATCTGCTACAAGAGCTGTCGCAATTGCACAAGCGAGCTCGGCAGGCAATGCGAAGTGTTGCCAAGGCCTTATGGCCATCCGCCTCCCCTCCAGGAAGTATGGAGGGGCTTGTACATCTATTCAGAGGAGCGCGGAGGCGTTTCCGATCCCCCACTCCAGTCGTTGCTTTTCTTTCTGTTACTTCGAAAGTAGCTGCTTCAGCTTCAGCCACGCGAATTCTCAATATTCCTTTTTATTGAGGCCTGGGCCATGGTGAAAACATGGTATACCAAGCTTGATCCGAATCATATGGCCCGGGTCGGACCTCTAGGGTCAGATGGGAACGAAATTCCCGTTAATTTGGTATATGACCAAGTAGAAGTAGCCGCCAAATATTCCCAACAAGATTGTAAGTTAGACAGCCTGTTAGACGGTATAGAGGAGGAAATTTTTGAGTCCAAGTGACTATGTAATTTCCTTGACATATTTGTCCCTAGCCGGATTGTAAAACGATTGTCATGGCAGAGCTTTCGCTTCGACCTCTGGACCCGAAGGTGTGGAGTGTTTCCGAATACCTGAGCGGCAAAATAGACCGGGGTATGCGTGGAAACCAGGCGTAGGGGTCATAGTTGCTTGAACAGACAAGTTGTATCCGGCTAGCTATGTTATATTACATTATGATTGTAAGAAACATCTTCCAGAGAGAATAGTTCCGTTAAGGGTTCCTTTCCCTGGGTGTACATGCATTAGTGTGCATGCCCGAACTGTGATTGAAAAAATCGCAGCATACGTAACATCTGGGGGTTCATATTGTAATAAGTGAAAAAATATCTTTAGTCCGCCGACCGAATATTCCCTTAAGAACGCTAGCTTTCGGCTTCACCCAGTCTGAGGTACACATCCGGATGACCCGGCAGTAACAATCGCAGAGGTGCTCCCTTTATGCCCTAGCCGAACTAACGGGAACGTAGGGCATAAACACAGGAGCCAGGCAACCTAGCTTGGCCAAAACTTAAGTCATATCGATGCATATAATGGCGAAGAAAAGGTACATATGAGGAAAAGACACATATGTGGTGAGCGTGATGCTCGGAAAATAATAAGCTTCTATACGAGAAGCCCCCAGGTATAATGGACGTACATATTTAAGGATGTGTATGTCATAGGTGCGCGGTTTAACTGCACAAGAGCTTAAAGCTAAAAAACAAAAGAGAGGAAAAAGTAATGGAAACAAAAGGGAGAAGACGAACAAAGAGTTCGGCGCTAGGCATAGAATCTTCGGAGTCTGGCCGTGTTCCATGGGTTCGGCTCTAGGCTATTGACTGATGCATCACGCAGGCGGTACGCTCCTCCAGTGAGAACTTCGTCAATGATAAGGGATCCTCCCACTTGGGCTTGAGTTTGTCCTTTTTATTCTCTGGCAAGCGTAGAACAAGTTCGCCAACATTATAAGTCTTGGCCAGCACTTCTCTGCTTTGATACCTGCGAGCCTGCTGTTGATAAAATGCCGAATGGGCTTTTGCGACATCGCGCTCCTCCTCCAGGGCATCTAAGCTTTCCTGTCGATCAAGTTTGGCTTCTCTCTCTGTAACGCCCACGATGCGGCTATATCTCCCACGTGTCGGGGCACGACTTAGAGGTATAACCGCATAGTGGTTTTGTCGCAAGAAGGGTCATCTTCACACAATCCCATGTAATGAACAAGAATGGGATAAAGAGTTGGCTTACAATCGCCACTTCACACAATACATAAATATCATCATACATCATCCAAAATACAATCATATAGACCGACTACGGTCAAATCCAGATGAAAATAAGACAACCCCAAATGCTAGATCCCTTATCGTCCCAACTGGGCTCCACTACTGATCATCAGGAAAAGACACATAGTAACGACCACGTTCCTCGTCGAACTCCCACTTGAGATCGACGCCATCATCTGCACTGGCATCGTTGACACCTGCAACTGTTTTGGTAGAATCTGTGAGTCACGGGGACTCAGCAATCTCACACCCGCGAGATCAAGACTATTTAAGCTTGTAGGGGAGAATGGTGGAATGAGGAGGAGCTGCAGCGGCAATAAGCATATATGGTGGCTAACATACGCAAGAGAGAGCGAGAAGAGAAGCAACGGAGCAGTCGTCAACTAGCAATGACCAAGAAGTGATCCTGAACACCTACTTACGTCATTCATAACACAGGCCGTGTTCACTTCCCGGACTCCGCCGAGAAGAGACCATCACGGCTACACACGCAGTTGATGTATTTTACTTGGGTCAAGTGACAAGTTATCTACAACCGGACATTAACAAATTCCCATCTGCCTCATAACCGCGGGCACGGCTTTCGAAAGATATTACCCTGCAGGGGTGTCCCAACTTAGCCCATCATAAGCTCTCACGGTCAACGAAGGATAAACCTTCTCCCGGAAAGACCCGATCAGTCTCGGAATCCCGGTTTACAAGACATCTCGACAATGGTAAAACAAGACCAGCAAAGCCGCCCGAATGTGCCGACAAATCCCGATAGGAGCTGCACATATCTCGTTCTCAGGGCACACCGGATGAACACTACGTACAGCTAAAACCAATCCTCGAGTTTCCCCAAGGTGGCGCTGCAAGTGGCTCTAGTTTGGACCAGCACTCAGAGGAACACTGGCCCGGGGGTTTAAATAAAGATGACCCTCGGGCTCGCGAAAACCCGGGGGAAAAGGCTTAGGTAGCAAATGGTAAAACCAAGGTTGGGCCTTGCTGGAGGAGTTTTATTCAAGGCGAACTGTCAAGGGGGTCCCATAAATCACCCGACCGTGTAAGGAACGCAAACTCAAGGAACATAATCCCGTTATAATAGTAACTAGGGCGGCAAGAGTGGAACAAAACACCAGGCATAAGGCCGAGCCTTCCACCCTTTACCCAAATATATAGATGCATTAATTAAATAAGAGATATTGTGATATCCCAACATATCCATGTTCCGACATGGAACAAACTTCAACTTCACCTGCAACTAGCAATGCTATAAGAGGGGCTGAGCAAAAGCAGTAACTTAGCCAAACAACGGTTTGCTAGGAAAGGATGGTTAGGGCTGACATGGCTAAAATAGGAGACATGATATAGCAAGTGATAGGTAGCGGAGCATGGCAATAGAGCGAACAACTAGCATAACAAAGATAGAAGTGATTTCGAGGGGTGGTCATCTTGCCTGCAAGATTCTCAGAGTTGTCGAAAGCTTGATCCTCGTAAGCGTACTCGACAGGTTCCTCGTTCACGAACTCGTCTGCCGGCTCTACCCAAGACAAGAACACAAACAAACGGAACCACAATCAACAACGAGAAATGCGCAAGCAACATGATGCAAAACATGTATGATATGCAAGATATGATATGCGATGCATATGCGTGCTCCGGAAGGAAAATGATGAACATGGCAGTAACTTGGCAAACCAAGCATGCCACTGGAAAGATGAGATGATTTCGGTCGAAATCGATATAAAGATCACCGGAATCGGATGCACGGTTTGCAAATGGCAAGCAAAACAAGAATGACACTAATCTGCGATAAACAGCAAGATAGCACTTAAAATGCAACAAGTAACAAAGCTACAGCACCCCAACATAGCAACAATGCATATGACAGTAAACTACAGGAGATGCTTGACAAAAGATGAACACTGAGCTACGGCTAGCTCACAACATATC
Organism: Triticum aestivum; assembly: GCF_018294505.1. Classification (NCBI taxonomy): domain Eukaryota; kingdom Viridiplantae; phylum Streptophyta; class Magnoliopsida; order Poales; family Poaceae; genus Triticum; species Triticum aestivum. The sequence continues at coordinate 541,473,002 of NC_057799.1, forward strand.
AAGCTCAAACAAGCATGGCAAAAGTGCAATAGATTACAGGTTCACAGACTTAGTGAAAAACTGGACATGGCAGAAATCATCATCAGGTAGAAATGTTCAGAGCATGAAATCAACATGCTACAGGAACTTAACATAGAAAAAAAAGGCATGGTAGTGTTCTAATAAATGCACATGACAAAAGTTCCTTACTGAACTTAAGACAAAAAGGACCAGAAGATATGATGGCAAGCATGTAAACATAGCAAGTTTCGTCATCAGGTTTCAGACTTGGCAGAAAACAGAGCATGGTAGAAATATTAATAAGTAGGCCTCTTCGTGAGCTTGATGCACTCACTACAGAGCAATGCATGACAAACCAAGCATACCTACAGCAAGATGGCATGTTTATGAAGCTATCCATGGCAAGAAAAATTGCATAGCATGAATGGATCAACTACAATAAGCTTGGCAAAATTGCATATCATGTTAAGAATCTGCCAGAAATATTTTATAGCAAAAGTAGAGCAAGATTGAGTCATGCTATGGCACTCCATAATTGCAAACCATTACAGGAATGGATCAATTACAACTGTAGCTACAAAACATCCTTACTGAGAATCTCCAAAATATGCACGGATCTCTCTGTAGTATCAAGTTTACATGGCAACAAAATTACAGCAGGCAAGGACTTAGAGAAATCACTGTCCCTGAAATCAGAAATATTACGGGGCCTATTTTGCATGCTTGTGCTAGTCACCAAAGAGATCACAAAAATACATGGACTATACCACTGGAAAGATGGCATGGCATACTTCAAAACACATGTAGAGCTCATGCTCAAAAGATGCACAGAATAAATGATACAAAAATGACAAATCTCCAAGTTCTGAGAAGAACCAGAGATTAACAGCAACTAGCCCTCTTCCAACGAAGATTTGGGCATCAATATGACCTCTAATGAACATGGTGCAATTGAATAAAATGAATAGCATCACGAGACGAACAATTTGACATATTACACGCGCGAATCGGAGCTACATGCACAAAGTTACGGCATCGGGAACAGGAGCACTTGCTGAGAAATTTCCATGACTTAGAAAAAAAGAGGGGGCTCGGGGGAAAAGTCAACGGCAGCAACCGTACCAGATCCTGATCGGATCGGGGCCGGAGCTCGCCGACCGGCGATGGGGAGGGAGAGGAGGCGACGGGGAGGCGCGGTCCGGCGAGGGGAGGAGGGGCCGGAGGCGCGGCGGTCGCCGGCGGAGGGAGGCGGCGCCGGAGGGCGCGGGCGTCGGCGGACGCGGCGGGGCCGGCGGCGGCGACCTGCGGGCGACGGCGGCCGGGGCGCGCGGCGGCGAGGCGCCGGCGACGGGCGGCGGGGAGGCGAGGCGGCGGCGGGCACGCGCGGCGCGGGCGGCGGACGGCGCGGGCCTGGAGGGCCGGCGACGGGCCTGCGGGCCGGCGGCGGGGCGAGGCGGAGGCGGGCCACGTGGCGCTCGCCAGTTGGCCGGGCGGCGCGGCGGACGTTGTCCGGCCGGAGCGGACGCGTCCGGCGCGGCGCGGAGGGAGAGGGTTAGGGTTTGTCTGCAGTTTCGTTTTTCGGGGGAGATGGAGTTTTATAGGTAGAGGGAGTTAGGAGACTCCAAATGAGGTGCGGTTTTCGCCCACACGATCGTGATCGAACGACCTAGAGCATGGAAGAGAGTTTGGTGGGTTTTGGGCTGGTTTTGGAGGGGGGGTTTTGCTGGACAATCAAATGGACTTTGCGGATGCCCGGTTAACCGTTGGAGTACCAAACGACCTCCGAATGGAACGAAACTTGACCGGTAGTCTCCGTGTAGTATATTAAGGCCACTTGACAAGCCTCGGTCCATTCCGAGAAAGTTTGACACATGCACACGAAAGAAAACAAGAGGGGTGCACCGGAGGAGATAGGAGCGCCGGATTGGAAAACGGACAACGGGGAAAATGCTCGGATGCATGAGACGAACACGTATGCAAATGCAATGTGCATGATGACATGATATGAAAATGCATGACATGACAAAATACAAAACGAAAGACAAAACCCGACAACGGAGGGAAAAATCATAACACATAGCCGGAAATGGCAAGAGTCGGAGTTACAAATATGGCAAGTCACATGCGGGGTGTTACACTCTCTTCATACATGCGCACTCGAGGTGAGTCATGAATAATGTCGCAGGGTAACACAGCCTTTGCGCCGTACACCATGAAGAAAGGTGTATATCCGGTAGAGCGATTGGGCGTGGTCCACAGTCCCCAGAGTACGGAGTCGAGCTCCTCAACCCAGTGCTTGTCTGATTCTTTCAAAGACCACACTAGTCTGGGCTTAATGCCGCTCATAATAAGACCATTGGCTCGTTCGACTTGACCGTTTGTTTGCGGGTGATAGACGGAGGCGTAATCGAGCTTCGTGCCCAGATTAGCACACTAGGTTTTCACCTCATCGGCTGTGAAATTGGAGCCATTATCGGTGATGATGCTATGTGGAACACCATAACGCTGCACAACACCGGATATAAAGTCTATCACTGGTCCGGCTTCCGCCGTTTTAACTGGTTTGGCCTCTATCCACTTAGTGAATTTATCTACCATGACCAGCAGATATTTTTTCTTATGGCTTCCCCCTTTAAGGGGTCCGACCATATCAAGCCCCCAGACCGCGAAAGGCCAAGTAATGGGGATTGTTTGTAGAGCGGTGGGTGGCATATGGCTTTGGTTGGCGAAAAGCTGGCATCCAACGCAACGTTGGACAAGGTCATGTGCATCTGCTCGGGCCGTCGGCCAATAGAATCCTGTACGGAAGGCCTTGCTCACAAGGGCCCGAGCTGCGGCGCGGTGACCACCGAGACCGGCATGAATTTCAGCCAAGAGCTGCCGCCCCTCTTCCTCGGAGATACATCTTTGGAGTACTCCGGTAGCGCTTTTCTTGTAGAGTTCTCCGTCATGAACCTTGTAGGCTTTCGAGCGCCGGACAATGCGGCGAGCCTCATTCTGATCCTTAGGGAGTTCTTGCCTATTAAGGTAGGCCAAGAAGGGTTCGGTCCATGGGGCAATGACTGCCATGATAAGATGGGCCAACGGTTTTCGTTCTGACGAAGATGCTGGTCCCGGCGCCATACCAGGCGCCGGAGAAGAAGGCCAAGAAGAAGGTCAAGGGGGGCAGAAGTGGCCTCCGCCTCAAGGGCGCTTCGGACGTGATGTCCGAAGGCACCGAGACTCATTCCTCCGCCGCCGAAGACGACGAGGAGGAGGAGGAAGAAAGCAACTCCCCCCTGAGGGGGGAAGGAAGAAGAGGGCGGCCTCCACAAATCTGGAGGCAGAGGCGTCCAAGAGGGGGAAGGGTTCCCTCGCGGATAACTCCTCGTGGGACATCGACAGCAGCCCAGAGCCGCGCCCCCGAGACAAGCCCCTGGCCGAATCATGAGTACTAAAAAAACCCGGACGCATTCATATATCCGGCCTCTCTACTTCACAGTCTTAACATGTTGAATCATGCACTTGCAGCCCGGCTCGGTCCAACCTCGAGCGGTCCTCATCTTCGGGGAACTCATTGGACCCGAAGGCGATGGATAGCAGGTCCCTTCCGGCGGCCTCCTCTCCCAAGGCCATGGATGACACCGAGGTGTTGTCCCAAAGGATCCCAGGCTGGGGAGAGACTCAGGAGGCCGCCAGGGCGGCGCCGGAGGGTAAAACCTTGGCCACCGGACACATGGGGGAGCAAATCCTTATGGAGATCGGCGATGGGGGCCATATTCAGTTCGGCCCCCAGCCGAATACAGTCCCGGAGACCTATACGGCTCCGGAATCCGGCGGGCAGCCTCCTTCGAAAGAAGGAGGTGTTCCTATTCCGCCGGTGACCTCTGTCCAACCAGAGGCACCGGGTGCTCTCCTGGAAGCGCTGCGAAGTGCTTCCATTGTGGAGGAACACCGTACCCATGAGGGTACGGTGATTGAAAAGATTCAGTCTGCGAAGAGCAGACTGACCGAAGCCTGCACAAGCCTTCTAACAGGCTTTGAGGTAAGCAACGCGATGATGTAAAAAGAATGTCATAGTATAGACAGTAGCCCCTGAGACTCTGTTCGGTGTTCGGAAAGAAAAGCCGGAAAGAGGATCAAAGAATCTTCGCAGGAGACTAACCATATGTGTCTATGTGATTGAGCAGGCGTCGTTGCTGACTGCGACCTCCCATGCTGCCGAAGTCTCCGGACTGAAGCAGAGGCTGGAGCAGGCCGAGGACGAGCTCGGCCAAGCAAGGAAGCAGCTGGAGGATAAGCAAGGTATGTAATGACCTGCTGTATATTCAGAAAGAATAGATGATTTGTACTGACCATAGTGTCATTATATTTGTAGGATCGGCGACTGAGGTGGAAACCCTCAAGAAAGCGCTGGCTGAGGCCAAAAAGAAAGTGGCAAAGGAGCAAGCCGCCCGTGAAAAACACGAGGCAAGGGTTGGTGAGGTCCAGCAGGAGCTCCAGGACGCCATCAAGAAATGCGAGTCCTTGGAGCGCGACATTGCGGATCAAGAGACCGAACTCACCAAGGCGCCCAGGGCGCCCTCTAGGAAATCCAAGAGGCCAAGAAAATCGCTGCGGGTAAGGCTTTTATTATGCAAAGCAAGTATGTGAAGAAGAGGTATCTCTTACTAACCCAGATTTGGTGCGGTATGTATCGAAGGTGCGCGTATGGCCTTCGCCCGTGTCAAGGTGCAGTGGGCGAAGATGAATGTCGTCAAGCTCGCGACCGAGGGACCGCCCGAGGGCAAGGAGCACCACACGCCCGAGCGATATTTTAGCGATGTCCTGGAGGGATCCCGCATTGTAGCAGAGCAATGTGCAAAAGATGTAATCTTTGAATGAATACATTCATGTTATCTCGCCCTATATTGTGAAACAAAGTCGATTATGTAATATAATGCTTGTTAAAATTTTGCCTCCTATGCGGCCGTGTTAAGAAATCTGAGAGTTGGCCAGTCGTCGGCTTCAGCCCCCACGTAGGTAGTACGGGGGTGTTCGGGATGGAATCTAAACACTCTTGATCCAATTGTTTGGTCCTTGATAGAGGTGTTTAGCGCAACGAAACAGGCAATCAGACTATGTGGCTTTATCACCCTCACTTAGCCAGAGGAGTTTGACAATAAAAATTTAGGCGCAGCCCCTAGTATCTGAACTAGGGTGATGTAAACACCTGATCGGGTAAGAACCGATTCCTCGCGTAATGCGGAAAAAATCGCTAAAGATTTGAAACCTCCGAAGAGCTGACCGGCTCACGCCGCATCATGACAGTCAGTTTTCGGCTTTCTCCACTGAGGTGCTCATCCGGATAAACCAGGACACAATCGCAGTAGTTCTCCCTTTACTACCCTAGCCGATATAGCGGAACATAAGGTAGTAAGCACAGGAGCCGGGCAAGCCAACTATTGACCAAAGACATGATTCGGAGCCAATGCATATAATGCTAAACTCGGGGTGCCGAACTATACTGCAAAAAGTGTTCGGACTTTGTTGCCGTATTATGGGGCGCGATGAAGCCCCTGCCGGATTAAAGCGTACCAAAGTGCACGGGTGCGATTTGATAAGAAAAAAAAGGTAGCAAGCTAGTGTCGCAGAAGTTGGGCCGCAAACTGTTTCCATTATAGTTTGATTAATATGTCAAAACGTATTTGTACAAGTAGTGCAATAAGCAACAGGTCTATTTAATAAGCCACATCCAAGGGAGAGTTGCGTGCGGGTCCTAAAAACAGGTAAAGTGATTGTTAAAGAGACCACCTAGAAATTCCCTTATACGTCAGTGCTTCTTGCCGTCTTGGTGTATCTATCCTTTGAAAAGGACCGGTGATCAGGCCGTCAGAAAAAGCATGTGGAAAAGAAACCTGAAAAGGATAAAAAAAAGAAAAGTGAAAGTATGTGTGTCCGGGGGGGTCGAGCCGTATTATGGATCACAATCTAGTTATGCCTCCGTCTATGCCCATGGTATTTTGAGTGCGTAGTTATGTACGCGCGGTACGAATGCCGCCACTTGGTCGGGACTGGGACGGAGGCCAAATTGCTAGTCGAGCTCTTGACGAGCTGGGTTGTCCTGCTGCAGAGTAGTCCGACTCGTTTGATAGTGTCCGGGAGCTCGGCCGCCGAATTAAGGTTCTGCTTAAAAAGGCCGCTCTGTACTTTCTGCTGCTAAAGCAGCGGTGTGCTCCTCGGTACAGAGGGAGCGTTCCGTGTTTGCATTGACTGTTATGACGTCGCGTGGTCCGGGCATCTTGAGCTTGAGATAAGCGTAGTGTGGCACCGCATTGAATCGAGAAATTGCGGTTCGTCCGAGCAGTGCATGATAGCCACTGCGGAAGGGGACAATATCGAAGATCAACTCTTCGCTTCGGAAGTTGTCCGGGGATCCGAAGACAACCTCTAGTGTGATTGAGCCCGTACAATGGGCCTCTACACCTAGTATGACTCCTTTAAAGGTAGTCTTTGTGGGTTTGATCCGTGAGGGGTTAATGCCCATTTTGCCGGCTGTATCCTGATAGAGCAGGTTCAGGCTGCTGCCACCATCCATGAGGACTCGCGTGAGATGGAATCAATCAATTATTGGGTCGAGGACTAGTGCGGCTGAACCGCCATGACGGATACTGGTCGGATGGTCCCTACGATCGAAAGTGATCAGACAGGAAGACCATGGGTTGAACTTTGGGGCGACTGGCTACATCGCGTAGACGTCCCTAAGCGCGCGTTTGCGCTCCCTCTTGGGTATATGGGTAGCGTATATCATGTTCACTGTTTTAACTTGGGGAGGGAACTTCTTCTGTCCTCCTGTGTTCGGCGGATGGGACTCCTCGTCATCGTCCTTGCTTTGCGACCCCTTCTCCTTGTTCTCGGCATTTAACTTGTCGGCCTGTTTAAAAACCCAACAGTCTCTGTTGGTATGGTTGGCTGGTTTGTCTGAGGTGCCATGGATTTGGCATGGACGATCGAGTATGCGGTCCAAGTTGGATGGGCCCGGATTGTTTCTTTTATATGGCTTCTTCCAATGGCCGGACTTGGTGTCGCTGAATCCGGCGTTGACCGCCGTGTCATCGGTATTGTCACCGTTGCTTCGACGCTTGTGCCTATTGCGTCAGGGCTTGTCGTTGCTGTTTTTGGCCTCAGAGATGCCAGCTTCGCTTGCAGTGTTATTGCTACGGGCTAGCCAACTATCCTCGCCCGCACAAAAGCGGGTCATGAGTGCCGTGAGGGCTGCCATGGACTTCGACTTTTCTTGGCCGAGGTGACGGGCGAGCCATTCGTCGCGGATGCTATGCTTAAAGGCCGCTAGGGCTTCGGCATCTGGGCCGTCGACGATCTGGTTCTTTTTAAACCTGGTCCAGAATTTCCTGGCTGACTCTCCGGGCTGTTGAACTATGTGACTTAAGTCATCAGCATCTGGAGGTCGTACGTATGTACCTTGGAAGTTGTCGCGGAAGGCGTCTTCCAAGTCCTCCCAGCTACCAATAGAGTTTTCAGGCAGACTGTTTAACCAGTGCCGAGCTGGCCTTTTGAGTTTTAGCAGGAGGTATTTGATGGCGTGAAGGTCATCACCGCGGGCCATATGAATATGGAGAAGAAAATCCTCAAACCATACCGCGGGATCGGTTGTTCCATCATATGATTCGATATTTACGGGTTTAAACCCTTCTGGGAATTCATGCTCCATTACTTCGTCAGTGAAGCAGAGGGGGTGTGCGGCGCCTCTGTGTCAGGCCAAGTCGTGACGTAGTTCGGATGTAATCTGTCTGCGATTTTTGGCCCGAGCGTGGTTATGTTTGTCACGTCCGGCCAAATGGCCGTCGTCGCGCGTCAGGGCACGCCCCCGCGATCCGTAGATCGATCTGGTCTGACCTGTTCTGTTTTTTTAGGTCCTGCCGTAGGTCATATGTATAACCCCGAGCCGTTTTGTCTCTTCCTTTATGGTGAGGTGGGACGGGCTGGTGTTCGGATTGAGGTGCCGCTTTATCCTGGCCAGGTGGTGGTCGGTCAGCCGCATTACACGCTGATGGTACGAGCTCCAACGCCTCATCATCGAATTGGGGTAACAATTTGCGCATCGGGTAACTCTTAGTTGGGCGATCGAGGCCATATTCCTCGGCAGCCAGGACATTAGTCCATCTGTCGTTGAGCAGGTCTTCATCAGGTTGAAGCTGCTGCTGCTTCTTTTTCAGGTTCCTCGCAGTGGCTACTATTAGCCGGCGCTTAAAGCGCTCCTGCTCGAGAGTTTCCTCAGGCACGATGAAATCCTCTTTGCCGAGGCTCACCTCATCCTCAGGGTGTGGAAGATAATTACTGTCCTCCGAGTCTTCGTTTATGGCCTGTTCATCAGGGCTGACTCGCCCGTCCTCCCGTTCGTCCTGTTCGGAGGTTGGCTCAACGGGGTATTCCTTGTCTTCAGCATCGTCCGGAGTATTGTTATCTCTCGTGCCGGTGTCGCTATCTTTTCCACGGCGTGATTTAGAGCGGCCGCTGACGTCGGTGTTTTGGCTGTGTCTCAGGAGGTTTATCCTCGACTGGATCCTTCTCGTTATCGCCATTGTTCTCTTTAGGTGTATCCACCATGTACACGTCGTACGAAGAAGTGGTGGTCCAGCGCCTGGTAAACGGTGGGTTTTGGCCCTGCTCCTCTTCGGCATCGTCGTCCATACCGTCGATGTCTTCGGAGCCGTAATCGAGCATGTTGGTTAAGTCTTCGACAGTGGCTATGAAGTGGGAGGTGGGTGGGAAGCGAAATTCCCCATCATCAGCCCCCAGCTCAAACCGGATATAATTCAGATGTGAGTCCCCTGCTAAGGAGAGGGTTTTTAATGAGTTTAGCACATCACCTAAAGGTGAGTGCCGGAAGATGTCCGCGGCGCTGAATTCGACGATCGGCGCCCGATCAGCCTCGATGACCGTGGATGCACGTGGTTCGGAACCTATGGCCGGAGACGAATCCGAGGTTCCGGTGACGCAGATCCCGCTCGAGGTTGGGTCTGTGTGCGGCTCCAACGCCGCTGAGTCTGCGGCCATTGATCTACAACAACATAGATATGCAAAAACTATCATGTACTAAGTTCATGATAAATTAAAGTTCAATTAATCATATTACTTAAGAACTCCCACTTAGATAGACATCCCTCTAGTCATCTAAATGATCACGTGATCCATATCAACTAAACCATGTCCGTTCATCACGTGAGATGGAGTAGTCATCAATGGTGAACATCTCTATGTTGATCATATCTACTATATGATTCACGTTTGACCTTTTGGTCTCCAGTGTTCCGAGGCCATGTCTGTACATGCCAGGCTCGTCAGGTTTAACCCGAGTATTCCGCATGTACAAAACTTTCTTGCACCCGTTGTATGTGAACGTAGAGCCTATCACACCCGATCATCACGTGGTGTCTCAGCATGACGAACTGTCGCAACGGTGCATACTCAGGGAGAACACTTATACCTTGAAATTTTAGTTAAGGGATCATCTTATAATGCTACCGCTGTACTAAGCAAAATAAGATGCATAAAAAATAAACATCACATGCAATCAAAATATGTGACATGATATGGCCATCATCATCTTGTGCTTTCGATCTCCATCTCCAAAGCATCGTCATGATCTCCATCATCACTGGCTTGACACCTTGATCTCCATTGTAGCGTCGTGGTCGTCTCGCCAAATATTGCTTCTACAACTATCACTAACGCATAGTGATAAAGTAAAGCAATTACATGGCGTTTGCATTTCATACAATAAAGAGACAACCATAAGGCTCCTGCAGGTTGCCAGTAACTTTTACAAAACATGATCATTTCATACAATAACATATATCACATCATGTCTTGACCATATCACATCACAGCATGCCCTGCAAAAACAAGTTAGACGTCCTCTACTTTGTTGTTGCAAGTTTTACGTGGCTGCTACGGGCTTCTAGCAAGAACTGTTCTTACCTACGCATGAAAACCACAATGGTGATTTATCAAGTTTGTTGTTTTAACCTTCAACAGGGACCGGCCGGAGTCAAATTCGATTCAACTAAAGTAGGAGAAACAGACACCCACCAGCCACCTTTATGCAAAACTAGTTGTATGTCTGTTGGTGGAACCAGTCTCATGAACATGGTCATGTAAGGTTGGTCCGGGCCGCTTCATCCAACAATACCGCCGAATTAAAATAATACATTGGTGGTGAGCAGTATGATGATCACCGCCCACAACTCTTTGTGTTCTACTCGTGCATATCATCTACGCATAGACCTGGCTCTGATGCCACTGTTGGGAAACGTAGCATGCAATTTCAAAAAAATTCCTACGCTCACGCAAGATCTATCTAGGAGATGCATAGCAACGATAAGGGAAGAGTATGTCTACATACCCTCGTAGACCGAAAGCGGAATCGTTTGACAACGCGGTTGATGTAGTCGAACTTCTTCTCGTTCCGACCGATCGAGCACCGAACGTACGACACCTCTGAGTTCTGCACACGTTCAGCTCGATGACGTCCCTAGAACTCTTGATCCAGCAAAGTGTCGAGGAAGTAGATGAGTTCGGTCAGCACGGCGGCGTGGTGACGGTGATGGTGAAGTGATCCGTGCAGGGCTTCACATAAGCACTACGAAGATATGACTGGAGGCGTAAACTGTGGAGGGGCGCCGCACATGGCTAACAATTGTTGGTGTGTGTTCTAGGCGCCCCCTCCGCATGTATATATAGGTGGAAGGGGGAGGGGAGCTGCCATGGGGCGCCCCAAGTAGGAGGAATCCTACTTGGGGGCCTAGTCCAATTCCCCCCCCCTTTCCTTTTACCGGAGGGGAAAAAAGGAAGAGAGGGAGAGGAAAGGAAGGGGGAGGCCGACTCCCCCCCTTTCCTTCTCCCACTTGGCTGGCGGCCTAGGAGGGGTGCGCCAGCCCCTTGTGGGCTGGTGTGTCCCTTCCCCTCTGGCCCATGTGGCCCATTAACCTCCCGGGGGTTCCGGTAACCCCTCCGGTACTTCTATAAATACCCGATACACTTTGGAACACTACAGGTGTCCGAATACTGTCATCCTATATATCAATGATTACCTCTCGACCATTTCGAGACTCCTCGTCATGTCCATGATATCATCCAGTACTCCGAACAATATTCGGTCACCAAATCACATAACTCATATAATACAAAATCGTCATCGAACGTTAAGCGTGTGGACCCTACGAGTTCAAGAACTATGTAGACATGACCGAGACACCTCTCCGGTTAATAACCAATAGCGGAACCTAGATGCTCATATTGGTTCCTACATATTCTATGAAGATCTTTATCGGTCGAACCGTAATGACAACATACATTATTCCCTTTTTCTTCGGTATGTTACTTGCCCGAGATTCGATCGTCGGTATCATCATACCTAGTTCAATATCGTTACCGGGAAGTCTCTTTACTTATTCTGTAATACATCATCCCGCAACTAACTCATTAGTCACATTGCTTGCAAGGCTTCTTATGATGTGTATTACCGAGAGGGCCCAGAGATACCTCTCCGATACTCGGAGTGACAAATCCTAATCTCGATCTATGCCAACCCAACAAACACCTTCGGAGATACCCATAGAGCATCTTTATAATCACCCAGTTACGTTGTGACGTCTGATAGCACACAAGGTATTCCTCCGGTATCGGGGGGTTGCATAATCTCGTAGTCAAAGGAATATGTATATGACATGAAGAAAGCAATAGCAATAAAACTGAACGATCAATATGTTAAGCTAACGGATGGGTCTTGTCCATCACATCATTCTCCTAATGATGTGATCTCGTTCATCAAATGACAACACATGTCTATTGTTAGGACTTAACCATCTTTGATTAACGAGCTAGTCTAGTAGAGGATTACTAGGGACACGGTGGTTTGTCTATGTATCCAAACATGTAACAAGTTTCCGGTTAATACAATTCTAGCATGACTAATAAACATTTATCATGAATAAGGAAATATAAAATAACAACTTTATTATTGCCTCTAGAGCATATTTCCTCCAGTTCCTCCTACTTCATACAGCCAACTCTCATGTTGTAGGTTTGTCTTTTGAATCGTCCTGTACGCAGACCTAACAGTAAAACTTCCACGGGTTTCCCTGCTCCAAGCCCAAAAATACTCCACCCTCCTAGTACACAGGGGAATGCTGAATATAGCTTGTGCATCAAATGGTGTGAAAGTTTCCCGTATTAAATGTTCTTTCCAGGACGAGGTTTTCTGCTCAATCAACTCAGATACATACATGGGTGGTTCTGCCACAAGTGATGTAATGGGCCGTAGGATTTCCCCCCGAGGGATCCAGTTATGCTCCCATATAAGTGTATCTTCTCCTGTACCTATTCTCCATATCACTCCTTGCTGCATGATGTCTCTACCATCCAGGATAGCACGCCAAATTTGTGATGGATGAGATCCCAACTCCGCATGTAAAAGATCACAATCCGGATAGTAGACCGATTTTAGGATCCGTGAGCTGAGTGATTCAGGGCTATTCAAAAGCCTCCATGCTTGTCTGGCGAGGAGTGCTAAATTGAAGACCTCAAGATCTCTAAACCCTAGGCCTCCCATGTGCTTCGGCCTAGTCATAATATCCCAAGACACCCAGGCTGGTTTCCTTCGTCCCTGCTTACTACCCCACCAGAACTGCCTAATGATGGATGTGACGTTCTCAGATAAACCTCTGGGAAGTCTGAAACATGCCATTGAGTATACCGGAATAGCATGGGCGACGGATTTGATAAGAACCTCCTTTCCTGCCGCCGACAAAAGCTTCTCCATCCACCCTTTAACTTTTTCCCACACACAGTCTCGTAGATACTTAAAAGCACCGTTTTTTAGTGCACGTACAGGAGAGAGGTGTTCATATGGGCCAGAGGAAACAAGGCCCAATGGAAAATAAAACTGAGAAAGAAAAGGAAAAAATGGAGAAGGATGGTGGCTGGCTGGGAATATCCTATATGACACTCGTTGCGGCAAATTGTCGCTGAAACGCACAGGGAACAAGTCCGAGCGAACGATATGGGCCGGTCCATTTTCACTCGCATTAACGTGCTACATGATTATGGTTTTGGGAACCTACTAGAAAGGTCCTAAACCGGACTTCTTGTGCTTTTTTCGTTTTTTTCCCCGTTTCTTTCTTTCTTGCTTTTTCTTTATCATGTTTTTTTCCTTTTTTCCCTTTTCCTTTTTTTGGTTTATGTTTCTTTTTTTCCATGTTTTTTCCAATTTTCTTTGTCAAATTTATTTTCTTTTTTGAAAAAGTTTGAACTCGAAAATTTAAAAAGTTCCTCTTCTCAAAATCTGTTCATAAATTGAGAAAAAAGTTCCATGTTTAAAAAATGATCAAGTTTTAAAAATGTTCAAGTTTTCAAATATTTGTTCAGAAGTTTAAAAATGTTCCTGCTTTTCAATTTTTTTCACATCTTCAAAAAATGTTCAGGATTTTAATTTTTATTCATGTCTTCAAAAATTGTTCAGAAGTGTAAAAATTGTTCCTGTTTTTCCAATTTTGTTCACAAATGGAAAAAATGTTCGAGAATTAAAAAATGATAGTTTTTTTGAAATTTTCGGCATTTTAAGAACTATTCCTGTTTTTCAAACTTTTTTCACGAACTCATAAAATGTTTGAGTATTTCAAGAAATGTTCAGAGGTTTCCAAATTTGTTCAGAATTTTTAAAATTGTTCATTGTTTTAAAAAAAGTTTAGAACTTCGAAAAAATTCACAGTTTCAAAAAATGATCACTTTCTACAAAAATTGTTCGCCCTTTTTGCCTGAAGTTCGAAATTTCACTATTTGTTCGCGTTGTTAAATAATATGTTCACAGTTTTAAAAAAATGTTCCTGCTTTACCAAATTTGTTCACAACGTCAAAAAATGTTCAGGATTTTAAAAAGTTCTTCATGTCTTCGTAAATTGTGCAGAAGTATAAACATTGTTTCTGTTTTTCTGATTTTATTCACAAATGAAAGAAAAGTTTGAGACTTGAAAAAATGATCGTTTTTTGATTTTTTGGAAATTGAAGATTATTCCTGGTTTTCAAATTTTTTTCTCAAACTCAAAAAATGTTTGAGTATATCAAAAAATGGTCAGAGGTTTCCAAATTTGTTCAGAATTTTCAAAAAAAAACCATAGTTTCAAAAAATTATCACTTCCTATAAAAATTGTTCGCCCTTTCTGGATGAAGTTCGAAATTTCACTATTGTTTTGCGTTGTTAAGTAATATGTTCATATTTTCAGAAAATCCCATTTCAGAAAACTTTAAAATTGTAGAATTTGTTTACATCTTTCACAAAATGTTCAGACATGCAAAAACTACTTGCCTTTTAATTTTTTATTTACACTTTGCAAGAAAATTGTTCAATTTTTTTGAAAAGGTGTTCATATCTGGCGCTGTGGTTAGTTGTTAAACTTTAGCGCTGCATTTTACCAATGTATTATCGTGCAGTGCATTGGTTAGCGACAGTGCTTCGTAACCCAGTGGTCTGCGGTTCGGGCGCTTGTCATTTTTTTCGTTGTTCCACTTTCCGAGCGGAGCGAACATGCGAGCACGCTAATGGGCCGGCCCATTCCGGGCTTGCTGTATGCATCGCGACTCCAATTTGACCCAGAACGCGTCAAATAGGAGCTCCCGGGCTTAGCCCATGTGGGGAGAAGAAAATAGGGAGCAACTAATCAAAGACCGCGCCTGAAGCACTCGAAGCTATGCCGGCCCATTCAATTTTTTCCTAGCTAACGCAAAAGTTACTTTATTTCTACTAGAGAAAAAAATATTTTTAATAATTCTAGCTAAAGCAAAAGTTACTTTAGCCCGAATAGATGGTTTTGGCTGCTCTTTGGGTCTCTCTCTATATATAATCTATTCGTTCCTAAAATATGTCTTTTAATGGATTTTAATATGAACTACATACGAATGTATATGGACGTATTTTTAGATTCACTCATTTTGCCCAGTATTTAGTTCATATTTGAAGATCTCAAAAGACCTATATTTAGGAACGGAGAGAGTAGTTTAGAAGTCTACGGATGGGTCAAACGCTAGGCAATTGTGGGATTAAAGTGTATAGGAGAGAGAGGAAGTTGGTTCTTTACATGGGCCAGAGGAAACAAGGCCCAATGGAAAATAAATCTGAGAAAGAAAAGAAAAAAAATGGAGATGGACGGTGGCCGGCTGGGCTTAGCCTATGTGGGGAGAAAAAAAAGGTGCAACTAATCAAAGAGCGCACCTGAACCACTCGAAGGTGGGCCGGCCCATTCTATTTTTTTCCTGTGTATAGAAACATCAAAAAGGTATGAGAGATGGGATTCAAACCCGGAATCTCTTCATTACGAGCGCTCCGAACCAACCACTGCACCACTCAACGCTTCGTGCCACGTACCTTGTTTTCTTACACTTAGTTATTTTTGGTTCGCTTTCTTATTCGTTTTCTTCTTTCCTTTTTTTCTTCTTCCTTTTTCTTTCCTTTTCCTTTTTTCTGGTACCTTTTCCTTCTTTTTCATCGATTTTGATGAACTTTTTCATTTTGGAATTATTATTTTTTCAAATTTGGTGTTTTGCCTTTTCAAATCAATGTTTTTTTTATTTTATATTATCGATGAACTTTTTATCAAATTCGACAATTTTTTTTGAAATGGATAATGTTTTTTCAAATTCGATGAACTTTTTTCAATTTGTGAACATTTTGTCAAAGTTGTTGTCCATTTTGTGAACTACAGGATACACTACGCGTTGAGAACTAAAATTAAAAATACATATGACTTATTATATTTGATTATGTATACTTGTAATAATATTTATTATAGTTGTAAGAATATTAAATAAATATAATTAGAAAAATTGAATGGAATTTTTTCCATGCATGGTTGAATTTTGTGATGGGTTTATTTTTCATGCATGATTGCACAATGAAGTGGGCCTTATCCCATTTATAATGATGAGTGGCATGCTTGCATGTTGAGATAAATAAGTTAGTGGGGATGGCTCTCTTGGGTATATAGGATTTAGATGATTTTCGATGAATTTTTTTCAAGTTTGATGAACTTTTTTTTCAAAATCTATGAACTTTTCCAATTTGATGAAACTTTTCCTCAAAATCGGTGAACTGTTTTCAAAAATCGATGAACCCTGTTTAAAACTAATGAACCTTTTTTAAAATTGATAATCTTTTTTCGAAAATCAGTGTGCTTTTTTTAAATTCATTCACTTTCCTCATTTTCCAGTTCAGGATTTTTTAAATTTTCTTTTTGTGAATTCTTTTCAAGCTTATTATTCTTTTACCAAATTTTATGAACAATTTCCTAAAGTCAATAGTCAACCAGTTAGCAGGTGAACTGGTCAATCAGGGAGATCTCACGTTTGAGCGAGCGCAACGATCGAATTTTTTTTTACGGGAGCTCAACGACTGTTAGCGGAACGAGCGGAACTGCCACCATTTTTTCGCGTTTTAACGGGCCGGCCTGCTCTGCGTCGCGCGTGGGCGCCAGCGTCGCTAAGCGGCGCACGAGGTCCCCTCCTTCTGGGTATTCCCTAAACGACGCCCACCCCCCTTCTTCATGGGTCGGCCCGTTCATTATTATTTTTCTATTAAATTCCTAAAAAAAAGTGCGAGGGGATGATTCGAACTCGAAACCTCTTCTTTCACGGAGAAAGACAGTAACCGCTACGACGACTCTATCCCTTTTGACCACATACTGCGTTTTTGCCTTCTAATTCTTTATTCAGTTAATGGAAGCGGTTATTTGTTTTTATTGACCGGTTTTTGTTTGGTTTTTCCCTTTGTCTTTCTTTACCTTTTCTTCCAAAAAGTCATGAACTTTTCCCAAAATTGATGAAGTTTTTTCATATTTTTGCTAAACTTTTTTTGAAATTGATGAACTTTTTACAAATTTTGATGAACTTTTAACAAATTTCGTTGAATTTTTTTCGAAATTCAATGAGCTTTTGTCAGATTTTGTGAATTTTCTGAAAATAGATGAACTTTTTTATGAACATTTTAAAAATCTGTGAAGTCTTTTTGAGAATCGGTGAACTTTTTTTGTCAAAATCTATGAATTTTTTTTCAAAATCGATGAATATTATTTAAAAATCAATGATGTTTTCCTGATTTTGTGAATTTTTTTGACAATCGAGGAACTCTTTAATATTCATGAACTTTTTGAATTCGTGAATTTTTCTGAATACATAAACTTTTTTCAAATTCATGGTTCTTTTTTAAATCTGTGGACTTTCAAATTTTGTTCAGTTTTTCTCAAAAGAAGTCATGTTTTTCTATAATGTTTTCAAATAATTAATGAAATATATGTGGTAATGTAGTTCGATAAATAGTGTGGCCACAATATTTTATTCTTATAATGTGTCGGGCTGCAAGTGCCCATTAGCTCTAGTGGTTATCCAACCACATATTTGAGGTAAGCAGCGCGAGTTTGATTCCACACCAGAACCAAAAAATTTGGCATCTTTTTTCGCCCTATAAATAAATTGTGCTGCTACGTGTTCGTCGGCCGGCCCATCAGAGTAGTGAGCGCTCATTGCGTCAACCATCGCATAAGGCACCCTATAGGAGCTCCCTCCTTTGAGAGCCTCCCCAAGGGTCACTTAAGGTGGCTGAGGTGCGCTCTCAACCCTCGCTACGTGTCGCGCTCTGAACGTTCCCTTCGTATTTTGTTTGTTTTTTATTTTTCTGCATGCATTTTCAGCTTTTAGAAGATTAGTTTGGGGTTTTCCATGACATTTTTTAGGTTAAAAAATCAAAAAAATTGATGCGAAAAAAATGTGTTTTTCTTCTGCGAGAGGCACGGCCGTGCTTCTCGTAAAAGGAAAAAAACTTTTTTTTCTACGACGAGAGGCACATATTTGCTTTCGTGAGAGGCACGGACGTGCCTCTAGAAAAGGAAAAAATGTGTTGGATTGTTTTCCGCGAGAGGCACGGCCGTGCCTCTCACAAAAGGAAAAAAAACACATTTTCCTTTTTCTTCTACCATGGCACGGATTTCCTTCTGCGAGAGGCACGACCATGCCTCTCGGAAAGGGAAAAAAATGAGTTTTTTCCTTCCGCGAGAGGTACATATTTACTTCTTATGAAGGCATAAATTTGATTAAGCGAGATGCACGGTCGTGCCACTTGCAAAAGAACATGTTTTTTTTACCATGCATTGATTTACTCCTCGTGGATGCACGGATTTGCTTCCACGAGGGGCACGGCCATGCCTCTCGGAAAGGAAAAAATGTGCTCCTGGTTCGGTTCTCTTAGTCCGGTTTTTCCGTGAAAAAATTTCGTTTATTAACATGGGATCTAGTTTTGAAGATTTCGACATGAGGAATCCGACGGTGAAAACAGTTCGAGATTTGAACGCACGGTTTGAGAGATAAAACGTTTTGAATAAATAAATCTAGAAAAAAAGGGAAAACTCCCGTTATGTGAGAAATGGCGTACATGCTGTGCGACACTTATCGCAACCTGGGGAGGTAAAATTGACCTTTGCAAAGAGTGCTCCTTAACTAGTGAAAAAAAAGGCTGGGCGCCACTGCTGGAATTCAGCCTGATGGGCCTGGGTGCTGCACTGCACGCTGTGCGAGAGATAGACATGGGCCACTAACTTTATTAAGCCGGATGAACACTATTCACAGATTTTTTATTTAATTCACAGAGATGGTTTTGGGGTCCCAAATAAATACAAATAACTTTGAAAAAATTCCAGAAAATTCACATAAATACTTAGGCTCATAAAAAGCTTTGTAAACATTTATTCTGGCCTAATATAGTTTATTTAAAACATTTTTCAGTAATAAAGTCAATTTGACTCTTATAAACCGTTCTCAAGCAAACTTTAATAATACCAAGTAATATTGTAATAATTTTCCAACTATTTTGTATATTGAAGGTATCATATTACCTTCTCTCATTTTATTATATTCTTGAGTTGGATTTTGTAAACAATAAAATTCAAATATGATCCAAAAGAAATATCCAGGAAAATCATTTTATTTCCTCTATGTTTAAATTCAGATAAATTCTCAAATCTTCCAAATTCCACTCAAATTCAAATAATAAAACAAGCCAATCTTCAATTTATTTTTATTTATATAACATTCCAAAATTTAGAATTTTGGGATATTACATGCCATGTCATTAAGGTTGTTAGTGAGCATTACACTTTTGTCCGCTTCATATCTTTTGACCTTTGTTTTTACCTCGTTCACTAATTATACCTCGTGTCTTCGTGTTCTTCCTATAAAATGGTGGATATATGTAAGGATCCGCAAGTTATGTGCACATTTCTCACATATATTCTTGATAGTGTGAACGAGTTGTTTGTAGACCCGTATGCAAACTACATTATGCAGGTAAATTCTAAATTGTTTTGTAATTGATGAAATAATATCTAAGAGAAACATACACTTTACCTATGTTTTATGGACAAGTTGCATCACATTATTGAGCATGGAGGGCCTCAAAACCGAGAAACTATTGTTCCAAAATTAGCTGGCTAGTAGTACACATGATCCACCAAAAGCACTGTTCCAAAGACATTCGGAAGTGCTTAATCTACGACAGCCAACATGATTGCAGGCAGTCATAACTAAGATCCTCTAGGTGGGAGGTGGTCAAACTGTTGATCGTCTCTTGGTCTATGCTTCTTAAAAATCTTAACTCTGCATGCCTAGAGAGATGTACATGACTAATCTTGTGTGGTTGCATGATCTTGCAGGGAATGATGATCCAACAATATGCCAACTATGTTGTGCAGAGGATGATTGAAGTGGTTAATGGGTTACATTTCAACATGATAGTGGATGTGGTGGGGCGCAACATGGTCACATTGGTAAAATACACAACATGAGGCACATCATAATGCAAGTCAACATGCTCGTCCAAGCTACAGCAGGGTTCTCTAGCTCCCTTGCACTAGCTTCACCCCATTTATATAGTTTTTTTTTGTAGAATAGTTCACTTTCTATGTGTCTCTTCTTCTTCCTTACTTAGTGATTGAAAGTAATTGCAGTTTAGTGAAAATAGGTACTTCTATTTTCCATTAGGTGAACTCTGTTGTTTCTATAAGAGAATAACCAAAATACATATAACCTCCTCTGGTATAAAGACTTGCTAGGATCTCAATTTATTCATTGTAACAACTATAGTATGGGCCACTACTGATGGAAAAAATGCCCCCTCTATTGACAGGAGAGCCTCCCATCTCCGTGGGTATGTCAGAGAAGTTCGCTCCACCGAGGGGCGGCCCACCCTATAGTAGCGGCCCATCCCACTTGTGATCCCAAGCTTACTGACTATAAGTGAGGATCACGTCCACTGCCAAGCATCTTTGTAAGTGCCTATTGGTGGTGATCACAAAAACATTTTCTGCAGATGCGGCTGTAGTTGCTTTTAGTGCCTGAAAAACTCATAGTGCATCTTAATTGCCTAGGTGGATTTTGGTAATTAATGTCAACATGTCAGAAAAGGCACTAAAAATTATCAAGTGTATTTTATATTAAGTTCCAAAATATGTAACAAGGGAATGAATGACACCCCCTCGTCAATTCTTCATTGACAAGTGTTGGCCAAGCTATGGATTTAGATTTTTATTTTAGTGATTCAAGATCACATTGAATCCATAGTTATACAAATACTATCAAAAGGAGATCTAGGTTGCTAAGTTCAGTTTCTTTTTACACATGCTTAAATATCAAACTCCAAAGCCCTCAAAAGGTCCTCCTTTTTGCCCACTATCCGTCTGCATTTACACTATCCGAAACCTATGAACCTTTTCCATTTAGATCCTCTAAACCACATCTAGAAATAGCTGTTCTAAAACCTTAATAAATCAGAGCTCTAGTGCACTTGCTCTACAGAACCTTCAGAACACTTTGCGCATTCTTCTTGAACTGCTCGGATATTTCGAACATCTTAGTCAGAATTTTTGAACAACCTGAGCTGTTGGCCTTGCAATAAAGTGTGTAATGGCCAGTTTTTTGGTCCATCCAATATTAAGTCCCACCTATCCATCACTTCACTTGAAGCAACAAACAATCAAATCATATTTTCTGAGAGAAAATTCCAAACCATTTAGATCTGTAGAGACATTTGGTTATAACCAAGTGTGACCAAACAACATTAATAATACTCCCTTTGGATGGGAATATAGGCCAGACACAAGAATTTAGGTCGTCGATTTAACTAGTGAAACATGGGAAAACTCTGTTTTTGCCACTCTATCTTTTGCCCACTTCTCTTATGCCACTCTATAATTTGACATTTCACGTTTGCCACTCTTAGCTTTTGATAATACATCACAATTGTCATTCCGTGGCAAATGCAAAATTTTCAGAGTGACAATTGTGATACATTGTCGAAAGCTAAGAGTGGCAAAAGTGAAATGAAAAATTATTGCTTTTGCCATGGAATGACATTTGTTATGTATTGTCAAAAGCTAAGAGTGGCAAAAATGAGATGTCAAACGTTAGCGTGGCATAAGCAAAGTGGGCAAAAGATAGAGTGGCAAAAACAAAATTTTCCCAAACATGTACAATATGCCACAAAAAGTATATGTCTAGAAAATTTGTTGTATAACTTTTATTACACACAATGCATGTTTCTCTAGTCAAATACCGAAAAATGCTTTCGCCCCGCTTTATATATAAAGCAAACCGCCAAGAGCACACATACACGGACTAGTTCAGAACACACACACCCAAGTCACATAACGAGAAGTACAAAGATTCTGCTGAGGGCACAGCTCAACAAGCCCAAAATAAACAAAAAGGACGCGGCCGAGGCAAGGCGTCTAATCCGGCTCCGGGGGTGGCGGCGACAGACGGACGGCCATCGAGCGAAGGTCGGCGATGAAGGCGGTGATGGCGTCGCGGTCCTGAGGGCGGCTAAGCGGCCGCCAAAGCTGCAAGTAACCAGACAGTTTGAAGAGAGCGTTAGTAGCCCATCGAAGAGGAATACGCTGGATCACAAGCTTATTGCGAATCCCAAAGAGTCCACGCTAGAACCCCGATCTCGAGCCACCTAATGTGGCGAGAGGGGGGAGGGGAGTTCTGGAGTTCGGCGAAGAGGTCGGGGAAGTTGGTGTGACACCAATCGCCTCCCACTGCCTCCCTAAAGCAGCTCCACATGAATTGAGCTGAGACACAGGAGAAGAAGATGTGATTCGAATCTTCGGGGGTACCACACAGGGGGCAGAGGCCGGACCCAGGGCCATTGCGTTTGCGGATCTCCACCCCAGACGGAATCCTACCGCGGATCCATTGCCACATGAATATCCGAATTTTCAATGGCAAGCGGATGGACCAAACTGCAGGGAGGGGGGAGGAGCGGAGGAGGGGGCAATGGCCGAGTAGAGGGACTTGGTGGAGAATTGGCCCGAAGGCTCAAGACGCCACCGAACCTCGTCCGGGCCCGCATCCATCGCCGCCTCGTGGAGAGCGACGCAATCAAGCAGCTCAAGCCACACGGCGGCTTCCGGGGGCCCAAATGGCCTCCGGAAGGCGAGGCGCCCTAAGCCAATAAGGGCCCTCTCCACGGAGATTAAGGGGGCGACAGCAATGGAGAAGAGGTCGGGGAAACGGGCCGCAAAGGGGGAGTCTCCCGCCCACCGGTTGAACCAGAACAGCGTCGCTGTACCCGATCCAACCGAGACGGAGGTTCCGATGCGAAGGACGGGAAGCAGTTGGACAACCGATTGCCAAAACTGGGAGCCGCCGGATCTTTGACAAAAGGCGAGGGGCTGTCCGCGCAGGTACTTGTTCCGGATAATGTCAAGCCAGAGACCACCGTGTCCTTGCGAAATGCGCCAGAGCCAGCGGGTGAGGAGGGTGATGTTCATGCGTTTAGAGCACATGATACCGAGGCCTCCCTGTTCTCGGGGCTTGCAGATGTCCGGCCAGCTAACCATGTGGTATTTCTGCTTATTGTTGTCACCCGCCCAGAAGAAACGAGATTGAATTTTGGCGATCTCATGGTGAAGGGTCTCATGGAGGCTATAGAAGCTCATAAGAAACAAGAGGAGGCTAGTGAGGGAGGAATTAGTGAGAATCGTCCAAGCCGCCTTTGACAGCCATCGGCCTTGCCAAGGCTCCATGCGTGTTTGTAACTTGGCGACCGTGGGGCGCAAGTCCGCGACAGTGAGCCGAGAGTCACTGATGGGGGTTCCCAAGTAAGTCGTGGGAAAGGAGCCGAGGCGGCAATTGAGACGGTTGGCGATGTCAAGGGCTTCAGCCGGAGAGTAGCCCATAACCATCACATCACTCTTGTCGAAGTTGATCTTGAGGCCAGCCATTTGTTGGAAGCAGAGAAGAAGGAACTTGAGGTTAGCGATGTCCGTGTCTGAGCCCTCGACCATGATGATGGTGTCGTCGGCGTACTGGAGCATGGAGACCCCGGAGCCGCCCGCCAGATGAGGGGTAATCCCACGAATATGGCCAGCAGCTTTGGCCTTATCTAGGATGGCGGCAAGCGCGTCCACCACCATGTTGAACAGGAACGGAGAGAAAGGATCGCCTTGTCTAACCCCACAGAGGGTGGGGAAGTAAGGACCAATCTCCCCATTGATGTTCACGGCAGTGCGTCCGCAGGACACCATCTGCATCACCCGGGTGATCCAACGATCATCGAAGCCCTTCCGGAGCAAAACTTCCCGACGGAAGGACCAACTAACAGTGTCGTAGGCCTTGTGAAAGTCAATTTTCAGGAAGACCGCCTTGAGGTGTTTAAACCGCACCTCATGGAGAACTAATACCCCATCCAGGATATACCGCCCTTTCACGAAGGCGGACTGGTTGGGGTGGGTAATGAGGTCTGCTAGCAGGGTTACCCTATTGGCGTACCCCTTTGCCAGAATCCGGAAGATCACATTGATCACCGTGATCGGGCGGAACTGGCGAATGTCGGAGGCCCCCGGCACATTGGGAATGTGCGAGATGATCCCATAGTTGAGGCGACCGAGGTCGATGGTCCCAACGTAGAACTCGTCAAAGATGGCCATGATTTCCGGCTTAATCACATTCCAGAAGGTCTGGAAGAATTTCACCGGAAGGCCGTCCGGACCCGGGGCCGAGGAGGGATTCATGCCTCTAATGGCCGCCCAGACCTCATCCTCCGAGAATGGGGCCGTGAGAGCGACATTCTCTGCAGCGGAGACAAGCTGGCGGCCGGACCAGCAATCGAGGGCCAGAGAAAGGCCGCTCCTAGGAGAGGCAGAGAAAAGGGATCGGTAGAACCCGTCGACATGGATCCTAATGTCGCTTGGGGACTGCAGAAGGGACGGACCGTCCCAGAGGAGGGGGATGGTGTTGCGTCTACGGCGGCCGTTTGCTATGGCCTGAAAGTAGGCCGTGTTCGCGTCGCCCTTCAGGACCCATTTCTGGGAACCCCGCAAGCGCCAGTAAGCTTCCTCGTCCGTGTAGATGATGGAGAGTTGGTCTTTCAGGTCATACCGAGAGAGCCACTCATTAGGGGAGAGGCCGACCGTGTCAGCACGGAGGTCAAGTGCCTGAATGGCGGTCAGCAAGGCCTTTTTTCGCTCGCGGAGATCACGACCCAGGTTGGCACCCCACCCCTTCATGAACTGTCGGCCGCGTTTGGCATAGAGTTGCCAAGAGTCAATAGCAGAGGGGGGAGGTGAGGAAGAGACCTGGTCTCCACCCAGCGAGCCCCAACAGCCTCCACGAATCCAGTTTGGGACAACCAGAATGTCTCAAACCGAAATCGGGGAGGGATCGGAGGACGCTCGTCGGAGGAGGACAAGAGAAGAGGGACGTGGTCGGAGTCAATCCGAGTGATAGCCCGAAGAGAGGCCAGAGGGCAGCAGAGGTCCCATTCCGGGGAGACTAGGACCCGGTCCAGGACGGACTGGGTCGGGGAGGCTTGCCGATTGGTCCAGGTGAACCTGGCACCGATCCTATCTATTTTGCGAAGACCAAGATCGGCAATGCAGTCATTAAACATCTGCATACGTGCATAGTTGACATGGTCATTGCTCTTGTCTTCCACGAATCAGAGGAGGTTAAAATCGCCTCCGACAACCACCGACAGGGAGGCCGCAGAGACCTTCCGGTTAAGCTCCTCGAGGAAGGACGCAAATCTACTGTGGTCAGCCGGGCCATAGACGATGATAACCTCCCATTTGAAGTTCAGGGCTCGTTCATAGAGCTCCATACTAACAAAGAACTGGCCTCGGTCCATACTCCCCACCTCGAAGGTGGCATCCTTCACACCTAGAAGGATGCCACCCGAATGGCCGGCGTTCCCACTAGAAGGGAGCCAGTGCCACACAAAGAGGTGGGTGCTCAGCCGGTCAAGCTCTGGCCATGAGAAGTCGGAGCGCATGGTTTCCTGGATCGCCACTATGTCAATATGCTCATCGCGCACGTACTCGATGAGTTGGCGGCGTCGGCCGTCATGGCCGAACCCACAGATGTTCCAGAATAAGGCACGCATTAGGGAGCCATTGGGGGCTGCTTGACCACAGGACGCGGGAGGCGCTTTGGGCGCGGAGAGCGGGTGCGGCCCCGAGGCTCGGCCTCCACCACTTGGGGGCGGCCAGCCGCCCTACGGGGCTGTGACGGGGTAGCCACTGGAGGAGGGCCCGAGGGGATGGAGGGAGCGAGGAGGGTCTGGCGGGCCTCCGCCAACTTCCCATCAAGGATCTCGCGAGCCTGGATGGCCGCAATCTGCACTAAGGGGGGAGCGGATTCCCCCCTGAAAACAATTGCGGAATCTGACGCAACCTTTGCAAGGTGACCTAGAGGAACCGCTTCGAGCGCAGAGAATGAGCAAGTAGAAGCTAAGGGGGGGGGGGCGGCTGGCGTACCTAGCTCCAGGTTCCGGGCAGCGGCCCGAAGCTCCGCCCGCTCGGGGATGGGCAGAGCAGGGCTACCGTCCGGCCGGGCGGCCTCAAGCCTGACACTCTGTCGCGAGGCCGTCACCGGGGTGGAGGAGGACCGACCACGGCAGGAGTAGGCCGCGGGCCGTGGGGGAGGGAGCTGGGAAGCCACGGGGGTGGTCACCCGAGTCTCGCCCTCCCCATCGGGGTCCGCCGTACCCGCGAGGAGGAGAAGCGGCTGGGAGCAGTCGAGGCGCCGGGGGGATGAAGCAGGAGCTGGCGACGCGGGATCAGGGGCGGAAGGAACCCCAGTTACCGCCGGCAGCGGCGACAGGGAGGGAGCGGCTGCCGAGGGTGGTGGGGGGTCCTCGGGGACCATCGCCAGGGGAGGCGAGCTGGGGAGGAGTGGCGCGACACCCTGGAGCGTCGGCGAGAAGGTGGCCGGGGAGGCGCGCGTCGCGACGGGGGACCCAGCCGTAGGGGAGGCCAGGACGGAGGCGGTCGGCTGCACGTCCAGGATCGTCACGGCAGGGAGCGCGTCGGGGGAGCGGGGAGAGGAGGCCGGTGCGATGATGAGGCTGATGTCGGAGGCATCACTCCCCTCAGAGGCGGCTGTAACCGGAGAAGGAGGAGGCGCAGCGAGCCCAGCTTGCCGCCCCCATGGCTCGAGGACGGGACAGGGCGAGGTGGCGAAGGGGAGCGGGAAGGGCTGTCCTCAGATCCCTCCTCATCATCGGAGTGGTGCGACCGAGGGTGATGACGACCGCGGTAGTCATCCTGGGACCCAGGAGGAGCGCCGGGGGGGAGGGGCGTCGTCGAAGAAGCGGGGCCGACCCACATGGTTGGGCGGCTCGGGAGCGATGCGGAGATCAAAGCCCTGGTCGTTGAAGAAGACTCGGATGGTGGCGCGCAGCTTAGAGGAGTCGAGGCACTTGACTTTGACGCACACCTCCTCCTCCTTGCGGAGGGATAGCTCGTCGACCACCACCACCTTGCTAAGGATCCGAGACATATTGCGGATCACCCGCTCGGACTGGGCAATGTCAGGAAGCCCGGTGACCAGGATCCAAGCAGTGTCAAGGACCGCGATGGCCTTGGGGTCGAGGATCGACTTAGAGATGTCGACGACCAACTTGTTGAGGGCGAGAGTGATCTGATCACTGCGCGTGGCGTAGCCGTGGCTGAGAGCGTCGGGGAAGACCATCGAGAAAGCGCCACTGGTGGTGAGGGTGGCCTGCCAGTCCCATTGGCGACGATAGAGGTGGTTGAGCTCAGCCTCAATCATCTCGGGGGAGGCGACACCATCAATCACCGTGACGAGCGCCTGGAGGGAGGGGACATCCGGGAGCTCGATGTGGAAGAACCCCAGCCCCTCGATCCCATGGCCGTACATCATCAACTCCTCGTCGATAGGCTTGTCCGGGCACAACAGCGCGGGGTGGGAGGGATCCTTGCAAATGTAGCAGCATGGGGGGTTGACACAGTTGACCTGGGAATGACCCGCAATGTCGTAGTTGAAGCACGGCGGACTGAGGCGGCCAGAGACAGGGCCAGACACAGCCGAGCGGCCGGAGTTGATGATGAGCCAGCAGCCACGCTGGTCGGCGACGCACGAACGGGGGCTGCCTGTTGGTTTGCCCGAGCCTGCCCGCGCCGCTTCTTCTTTTTGGCCGCACCCGGGCGACCGCAAGCCTGGCCACCCCCAGCACCACCGGTGGCAGGGGGACCAGAGGAGTTTGCGGCGTGCGGTGGGACGTACTTCCTGGCCGGGGCAGCAGCGGGTTGGGGAGGCGCACGCGGGGAGAGAAGGCGGGCCGGGCGGGGAGGGGATGGGCTGCGCTCCCGGCGCCGGGGCGGGGAAGGAGAGCGCCGCCGCAAGGAGCGCCAGTCGCCCGCCACCGGCGGAGGGGAGCGGGACCGAGCACACCCATCGGAGTGGCCCGGGGAGCGGCGGTGGTCGCGGCGGTCGTCGAAGCCCTACGAGCGGCGGCTCTCCCGGTCCCGGAGCTCGTGACGCAGCTCATTCTCGCGACGGGCGGCGTCCGGGGAGGGACGAGGGGGGTCGCGGCGGTCGTCGTAGCGCCGCTTGCGGCGGTCCTCGCCGTCGTCCCACTCCCGCATCATGGGCGGAGCCAGCGGACAGGAGAGGGAGGCAGACGGGGAGGAATCCGGGCCGGCGGTCGCCGGCGAGGGAGGACGAGGATGCGGGTGGAGCGGGGCGGGGGATGGGGAGGAACTGGAGATCTCTTCGGAAGAGGGAGAGACCGTGGCGGCGGGATGGGGGGACGAGGGGCGCGGCAGGCCGTAGGGTAGCCAGATCGATCGAGGGGGCTCAGTGGGCTTAGGGCACGGAGCCGGCCCAAGGATCGAAGGCCCAGCCGCGGCGGCCCGGGGAAGAGGCCTATGAGCCCGGAGGGCCAGGCCAGCTACCCGGCGCGAGCGGGCCACCTCCTCGCAGCCCAAAGGGGCACGACCCAGGACAGGGAGCGGGGCACCGCGCGGAAGGGTTTCCCCTTCGCAGGGAGGAGCCGCCGCCGCCACCGTCGCCGGGGCAAGGGGGGCGAGGCCGCCCGCCAAGGGCGACGAGGGAGGGAGAGAGGGCGGAACTGACGCGCGAAGGAGCCAAACGCGGTGATGAAGGGTCGGAACGGGGAGCAGCGGGGCACTACCACGCCGGCGGGCGGGGAGGCGGGAAGAGCCGAGGGAGTCGCCGGCGCCAGCCGAGGAAGGGACGCCGTGGACGCCCGCCATGAGGACCGAGCCGAACCCAAGTCAGACCGGCCCGCCACTCCCCAGGAGCGGCGTCGGCGGCCTCCCGAGCCCCGCAAGGCTGCGCCTTGGCCCCGAGGCGGACGAGCAGAGCTCATTGGCCGGTTCTGCGCACGCCGCCGCGAGCCGGAGGCAGAACCTCCGCAACGGGAGGCTGAGCCAGCGGCCACGCTGGTCGGCGACGCACGAACGGGGGGGCGGGGGGGGGGGGCGGGAGGGGCCAGGGCAGTCGGCCAGGGGGGTTCGTCCTCCTCGGCGAGGTCCGCCCAACGGATCCGCGGCAACACCTCGAGGAAGGACGGGAGCGGCGAGGAGGCAGGCGTCGCAGGAGGCGGGGATGCCGGGCGGGGGTCCGACAAGGAGCCGGGCGGGGAGGGAACGCCGGCCGCGGCGCCCGCCGGGGGCGGGGGCACGTCGCCAGGGTCGCCAGAGCCCGAGACTTCCATCCTCCTCTCTAGTCAAATTGAGGACCTAAAGACTCATGTCTGGCTTATATTCCCATCTGGAGGGGGTATTCACTTTAGAGTTCTTCCATTCATAGAGGCCTTGCAGCTTCCAAGGACGTGTGCAGCCTGCCTTGGCAATCTTTGCCTCCGAAAAAACACTATTACTTGCCTAGCACCGTAGCGGGAGTAAATAAAGAAACAACGCACCTGGAGAGTCACGTCACACTAGTCACTACATGACATTTGTTTACTGAAACAGGAAATATAGTGCTGACCAATGCTCAAGCAAGGGTCCCGTGGGGTATACACTTTACAATATGGAGCTATTTTCTCATGAGGAACATAAACATTTGGTTTTTGCATCTATCTCTGGAAATAGGCTTTCATCCCGCTTTATATTAATATAGTCACATGGCAAACAATGAATAATGCTAGACCTATGAAAGCTTATGTGACGATTTTATGTAAAAGATGATGCGGAGGTAATTATTGGGTCAGGATTAGTGGCTGCGACCCACCCTGGTTGAATTGGGGGGGGGGGGGGGGGATTTATGGAAGGGTAATTAAACTTATGTAGGACCTTTTTGTAGGTGTAGGATCATAGGCAAACAATACAGGATATTGGAAAAAAATCCTCAAGAGTTTATCAAAATAGAATATACGACAAACTAGCTGAAAAGGCTAAAAAGGCACTGTAGGCACCACTATACGCCTCCTACGAGTCGCCGAGAAGAAACACATGAGATCGGTAGTCGTGTCCAAGTTGCACCGACACTTATCGGTGACATCCCTAAGAGGGTCACAACGTGAAGTGGTGCCACCCTCTATCACGTCGTGGGAACAAGCCACAAGCCCGTCGCTGACAAGGATTCTAGATGAGGGCTAGGTCGCCATCAATGGCGCCAGCTTTGCCAGGATCTGCCACCACAATACACCTTGCCAACACCATCTACCACGCTGCTCGTCGGAGAGCCCATCTCTGTAGCACACAATCCAGGACCGCTGCCCCGACATCCAAGATCGCCAACCCACTGCCACCGCAACACAAGACTGCCACCAAGGAAGCACTTTTCTATGAACATCATTGGCATGGAGCTGGATCGCCACCGGTCCACACGAAGAGGGAACCTCCGGCAACGTGGCCCGATCTGACCTGGATCTAGCCCCAAAACAGACGGTGTGGCCGAGGACGGGGCTCGCCGGCGACACCCGGTAGCACTCATACAAGACGCGACCTGTGCGCCACCACTAAAGCCACCACGGCAACACGCCACACAACCGGGGCAATAGCCACTATCGGGCCAAATTTGGCAGCTCCAGATCCGACCGAGGCCGCACCCTCAAATCCCGTTACATCCCTATCCTAGGAACCCCATCGAAGAAACTTCATTGACGACCCGGCCACCGCCCGCCGATCACCATGCTCCTCCGCGTTGCCCTTCCAGGCCTATCCGGCGCCGTGTGCCCATCGAGGAATACCGCCACGTGCCCAGGCCGAAGAGGAGAACGACTTGGACTGCCCGAGACCACCAGAGCCACAACCACCAGTCGAAATCATTACCCCGAGCATGCCCAGTCCTGCCACCACAAGCCTGCCCCGCAGCATGCCACCGGTTGTCGAGCCTGCCGACGCTGGCCCAATCGCGTGCACCTCGGGACACCAGTGACTGCCACCAAGCTACGTCGCCCATATAACTAGGAGCCCGGCAAGAGAGCACCCCCGCCGCTGTCGACGGCCGCCCGAGCTTCGCCCGGTGGCATCCTCCGACTACAACGCGGGGAGGAAGGAGTTTGGGCAGTGGCGTCTATGGCTGGTAGGTGGAGCCCTCATGTCGCCCAGGTCAGGAAAGACCATGTTTTTTTCGTCCGCCATTTTTCTTCTTCTTATTTACCTCTATCTCACTTCCACCTGTCTAACTTTCTAATGGAACATTCCGTGGTCCTCATACCTAGGTGCATGGCTGCAATGAACATGTATTCATCATGTACATGTCATTTTATTTCTCTGTGTCGTGAACCTAGAGAGGCGAGTGTCCTCGCAATGCTGATTATTTTGATAAGATGAGTTTAGGTTATTGTGTGATGTTCCTTTTGTTGGTCATATTTTATATGCAGTTTGAATCTTTCTTCGACATTATGGTGAAGATTGAGATCATCCTTGCTCAAGTACATTCATTGTTCAACGCTTCCCACGACTGATTGGGCTTTTGAAAAACATTATTAATAATCAAGCTGGGGGGGGGGGGGGGCGTTGCAGTACCGCTGCATATCAGTGTATTGCGATCTTTTTACCGAAGTCTTGACGGTGTTTCATCTTGCAAAGATTGATGCCACAAAGAAGCTATTTTCAAAAGATTTTATTGTAATTTTAAATCTATACCACTACTAAAAGACCCAAAGGGACCGATTTGAAACTAATATCATTCATCAAATCATATGCATCCAACGACCTAGATTGCTTCAATGGTGAGCTCTTAACATGTTTAGCGTGCAAATCATACCATCCCAAATATTAACCTGTAATTAATATCCTACCTAATATTAGCATATATCTAATACTACTTTTTAAAATCTCAATTAATACCCTACCTGATATGGACCTAATATACGCATTTACCAGTTATATATTAGTTACTTTGTAATTTCTTGGATCTTTGATTCAAAGCATTATACAGTAATAGTGGTGAGTATGCATAAAGTCACAAGCGTCTCCCAAAAAATTATTTTCTTGCGTCTTTTTTGCAGCGGACGGCTGGAAAGCAGCGCAATAGCAGCAGCAAGCCCGAAAAGTCCATTCTGCACCCGAGCTCATATGCTCCCGCATGAACAGTAAAATTGCAAAAATTCAAAAAATTCCAATTTTTTTGAGAGAAACATTGACAAAAGTTCTAAGTGCCTGCAAAAATTCATCGTGAAATCACATTCCTGTAAGGCGTGGCAAAAAAACAAATTCAGTGCTTCAAAATGCGTTTGAAAGTAGCTTTTTCAGAGTACTGTTTTTGTTTTTGTTTTTGCCACGCCTTCTAGGAATGTGATTTCATGACAAATTTTTGCAGGCACTTAGAACTTTTGTCAATGTTTCTCTAAAAAAAATTTGAAAAAATTTGAAATTTTTTCGATTTTACTGTTCACCCAAGCTCATTTGAGCTCGGGTGCAGATTAGCCGCGTCCAAGCAAGCCAGCAATTCGGCCGCGCTGGTGGTGGTACACTGATAATAGTAATGTACGCCTAATCTCTGGCCTCGCATACACGTGGCAACTCTCCAGTTGAAACTGATATGCACCTCCCTCCCCTCCCCTCCCCTCCCCCGGTTTATATCTCTCTCGCTCCCACAATCACATTCTCAAAAAAAGTCATTCAGTACACTCCTCCGGGCTCTACTCGTGTTCCTTTAAACCAGAGAACATCCTCTTCTAGTTACAACATGGACTAATTGCATATTGGTGTTCCTTTGAACCACGGAAGATCCTCTACTACTTGTATACTCCACCGGGCTCTCTTTCAATTTCTCGCAAGGCAGGTTGTATATACTCCATATCTTGTGCTTCTTAACTACTCTAGATCTAATCCATGTCTGCTCTCCCTGATGTTTCTTGTGCTAGATCTGACTTTTTTCAGTCGCTATATATTTTTCTCTGGTCCATCTTTATTAAGTGTACATGTTGAATTCATGCTTGTGCTCCTTTTTGTGTGTGCTGAATTCATGCTTGTGTTCCTTCGAATCAGAATAATTAGGCTAATTATGCAATACAAGAGTTTAGATCAGATCTTGTGCGTAGTTAACTTTCTGTTCACTGATTACAGCTCCCT
The DNA here is from genome assembly GCF_018294505.1 of Triticum aestivum. NCBI lineage: Eukaryota > Viridiplantae > Streptophyta > Magnoliopsida > Poales > Poaceae > Triticum > Triticum aestivum. The sequence continues at coordinate 541,505,875 of NC_057799.1, forward strand.
TGTATTATCTTGCACATATTTTATCTAGATCTATCATGTTTTCTTGGACTTGTTACTTGTAGCTAATTACTCCCTCCGTTTTAAAATAGATGACCCAACTTTGTACTATAGTTAGTATAAAGTTGAGTCATCTATTTTGGAACGGAGGGAGTAGATCTGATTTTCGTACTAGCACATGTTCATCAATTTTGGGTGCATACATGTTTCTTGCTCTTGTTTGTTTGAATGGACTAAACTTGTGCATGTAGCTTTCCTGTGAGGAAAAGAATCATGTTTTTACACGCTGTCAATGTGTAAATTTTTACAGAGAGATGGATAACAAAGGCAAATCCAAGGCCATTGACGATTACGTGCGAACGGCATCCCATTTCCATCGTGGGAGCGGGAGCGGGATAGACAGCGGCAAAGAGATATGGGAGGACGATGCTGCTACCATTGCTCTTGGCGGCCGTCAACGTGACAGGAGCCTTTTCCTCAGCTTCTTAGATGAACAGGTAATTAATTAATTAATTATGTCAGCCCCGCATATCATTGTCTACATCTACATATCATGCATCCTATTTAAAACTGATAATTAATGTACTGCCATAAATGCATATTGATAACGAGTATAATACATTGACACCCGTATATTAATACTTTACGCAAATATCATAAACTATATCATATATATTTAATATGTGTTTAGATATAGCCCCTCGAGTGGATTGTATATTATTGTTGTGTCTAAAAGATCTCTCATTTACTGGGTCTGATGAGAGAGAATATATGAGTATTTTTGGTTTTGGTGTGAAAATCATATCTAGATTGAGATATGGTGACTCTCTGTTTCCCATTAAATAAGTTGTCAAATCATATTTTTGTTTAAGTTACATAATTAAGATAGTCCAAAGTGAAACACTCGGACTGATAATAGTATAGTTCTAGGAAATCTTATCTACGTGACGTTCCCTGGGAGACCAACCTCAGCGAACCCCTCCCCTCTTGGCTGCACAAAATCTCCATCCCACGATTTGCAATTGTTGGCCAAAAAATAAAAAAAGCCCCCTAATGGAAAGAGCTACCACAGCAGTTTCTAAAACTACCAGCCCCACACCCCTCAAATGCAGTGAAAACTACCAGCGGACCACTTCCGTTTGCCAAGCGAACATTCACCGGGGGTCTAGTTCTATTGTATTAGTACTTCTATACATATAGTTGGCACGAATTAATGGTAGTGAAATTTTCCACATGATTTACTGTAATGGGCCGGGGTTGCTTGTTAATTACCCTAGATAAGACACCCTAGCTCTTATTGAATTATAGTATTTTAGAAAATAATTTTCCATATAAAAGAATATTAGTATTAAGTTCCCAGCTGTATCATACTACGATATAATTATTTGGTACATCATTAATGGTGCCACTTTATACATAGAGTCTACTCCTACTCAATGAGAGCAGGATATGTTTTCCACCATAATCTAATCTATAGTTACCACAGATTACTACTATGGTAGGTTGCTTATTCGCTACCGCAGATGTGGTTACCTAGTGAACCAAATTATTTTGGAAACTAGTTTTACATTCAAAAACGATATTTTTTTGTCCATACCTAAGGTACCTATCGGGGCATTTTTAAGTAAGGTTTTCGAGGCTAATACATATCCTTCAGTGCTCTCTCCTAAGGGGAAAGAGCCTCGTGTTCCTGCCAGAAAAAGGAAAAAAAAGAAAATATCCTGGTGTTGGGCCATTTGATTTAGAGAATGGTTGTTGGATCGCTCGTTTTCTTCCTTAATGGATCAGAAGTAGCTTTCCTGGTGAAATGGAAGATCTTCTAATCAGGCCAACAATGCAAATTAGTAAAGCTCACTTTAGTTTTTCAACCTGCTCCACCTCCTACGGAGCTGAGGCACGGTGGTGGTGACCTACATGGATGCGGCGACCTTGGCAGTGGCATGGATGGAAAATCCCTTCTCTAATTTCATCCGTCCAATTCTGACTAAGCTAGGGGGTACACCATCCATGAATTCGATGGCGAAAGGAGGCATGTCGATCCACGTTTAGTATACTTCACCAACGGTACATCGGGCAATACCACAAAGGGCAAAAGATGTCTCTTGATGTGTCGATGTCACATTGTGCGTCACATGGGACCCATGCGTGCCTCCCTCTGACAATGACCTTGTCATACTCATTGCCAAAAGGGTTGCACCATCCGACTCTATTTACTGCATTGTCGAGCAATGCTCTATTGCCTATCGATAGTTGCTATAAGGAGATAAGGTCACGTACAAGGAGCCAACCCCGCACAAACCTCACCGTACTCACCGACCATGTTGCAGTGTACGTTCTCCAACACCTCTATGTCCTACCTCACCCTAGGGGGCGTTGTTGCCTTCATCCTAAAGACCTCTGACGCCATGGTCTACTCTAGTGTGGTCGAACAAGCGGAGATTAGGAGATGCATAAAGGTTGGGCGGGGAACAAAGATTACTAGGGACATTTCTGCATGAGTATTGCCTCACATATCGAGATAGTGTCAAACAAAAAATTAATAAAATTTCAAATAGTCAAGTTCTAAGGTGGATGAGGCAAAACAACATGTTACAACTTACAACAGAAGAAATAACAAATCCTCAAGGCACCAGCAAAGATGGGGGCATATCAATTTCCCCTTATAATTGGTGGAGGGTGGTGGGGCAAGTGGTGGTGGCAAGTTGGTGATATGACAGTTGAAGCACAGGCGAGGATCCTCAAATGAATGTATCTTAAGTGCCACAAAGATGGAGGTCATGACTGCGCAATCGCCTGGTGGTAGCTCCATCGACAGCCTCGACGTGAAGTGAAGGTAACAAGCGATGGGGGGATGGAATCATATATCGTAGAACCACACTGGTTTGGTGCGCATTTCATACTCCAAGCCATCAACAGGGGTAGACCACCTCATGACACTAGATCAATATATATTTATTTGTTCTAGGTATGCACTGCAACCAAGTACCCATTCCTGCAATGTGCTCGATTAGTGCGATCATCTTAGATTTTCTCTTAACATTAAAAAAGTAGTTGTGTCTGGTTCTTCTTCTCCATTTTGTGTGTGAATTGTGACAAGGGCTTGCTATCAATCAACACATTCAGGGAGACCTTAGGTTTCCTCTCATGCCATAGGGGCTAGATCATCATGGCAAACATTGAGTCATAAGCCTTGTGCTTGTCTCTTCGGATGTGCTTACAGTGTCCTTGACACCGTTATTTATAGAAACATGAAGCACTTTAAGTGAGACAATAAAGGTTAGCCCATTCATGTTTAACGAAGAACAACCTATAAAGGCACCCCAGTTGATCAAAAGGGGTATACAAAACTATTTGGATGCGTACCTTTAACCCAAGTATGTAAAGTTACAGTTCACAAAGGCATCAAGAGTCAAAATCCTCAATAGGTACATGAGAAATGCCTTAAAGGCATGCTTAAATGCCCACAACCTATTTTCCGGGGGTATTTCTAATGTAAGGCTTGGCTTGTTCCTTGAAGCCTTATTTCTCAGCATACCCAAAGGATGAAAGAAACCTCAAATTCATGCTTTGGTTCCCAAAGCCTACTTGTTGTAGCTAGCGGCGGTTCAAACGTTAGTAGTTAGTATTTTAGTTGGCCCAGTTGCAGTGATTTACTAAAACATTATACTCTGCCAAGGAAGCACCAAGTGGTCACCTTGTGTGGTCAAAAGTGGTGGCTAGTTGTAGTGATTGCAACTCTGTGATTAGAGACCAGGGCCACACACCCTATATCCATATTGTTACTATATTAATAAATAAAACATGTATCAAGATGCTTTGAATTGTATCAATTCTATTCAAATGTAATTGAATATCTTGTACAGTTATACCACATGGGATGGTTGCATTTGGATTATGAGTTCCGGGACAACATTCGACTTGCTTTTGTTGTGTATCAACAAGCTTTTAGCCATACTTGCTTCAGATGTAATATGAGTAGTACATGGAAGCACCTCTGCGAGTCACAGTTATGCCATTATCAGCTACCAAGGATGTAAGCATTGTTCTATGATGTGAGAGACATCGAGGATCATGAACCACAAGTTTAATTTAAGTGAGCTCCCTTCAGAACATCCAAATTGATGCGTATTTTTAGGACACCCCCAATCAACCGGGAACTTACGTTACATGAATAGACATTGTGTTGTAATGTTGAATAATGTATCGAGTTAAGTAATTGTGTTTAGTTGTGAGATTCAACTGGTAAGAGATTTAAAGAGCTAATGGTGTTTTCAAGACAAGAGTTGTTCCCAGAAAGAAACTTTCATTCATTTGAAGCATACCGTCGGATGTAAAGCCTAGTGTGAATCTAGGGGAAACGAACTATGCGTCTAGTACCTAAGTCATCCCTTGTGATACATTTTGAAGGAGTGTATATACTTCATATTAAGTAATATCTACAAAAAAGATAAACAATCCATTGGTCATTGCATTCTCGTGAGATCAGCACATTGGTCATTCTTCTCCCAAAATGTGACGAACCGGTCACTTTGGGTGTTTTATGAGCGAACTGGCCACTCAGCCGTACCCAACCCTTATCCGTGTTGATGTGGGGTGATGACTTAGCATGGGGCCCATAGTGCAGTCGCTCAGGAGGTGTTTAGTTTGCAGAAAACACCCTAGAAACAAGTTGAGCTCAGGGGACATTTACTTCGCGTTCAATTTTTTGTAATGCACCCCTTTAGTTTAATCTTAGGGAGGGGGTGTCTTTTGCAAATCCTCCTCTATCATCTCTCTCATATGTTCCTCTCTGCTCTGCTCGCCTCTTGTACGCATATTGGCAAATGATACACGCGGTGCCCCCATGCCCATTGCGCCTTCCCACAACGCCTACTCCTGCCATTTCCATCTTCCTACCATCGCCCTCTCCCGCTTCTGCCATGGTCAGTTCACTTTATAACGACATCAGTCTGCATGATTTTGGCATAACCAAGAAACACCATTGCTCAGTACTACTCTCATTTAGCACAATGGTGAGGAAGCTTCTCACCTCGTGGTCTCCATTGGTAGACGGCTCTGCAACGGCACCGCTACCTAGCACCTGGGATGGGCGACTTCTCGTCTGGCATGGGCCGCTCCAACTCCGACACATCCAACTCCTCCTCTAGCATGGGCGGATACTACAACTCCTTCGACATCGCCAGCGGCGTCGGACCTCTCTGCTAACCGCCGGGAGATTGAGCAGGAAGATGCTGAGGAAGAGGAGGCGCTCGAGGTGATGTAGGCACAGATGCACAATAACGTTGGCAGCGGTGAGCATGATAAGTTCTTTCCTGCAAAGAAGGTAGTTTTTGGGCTGCCAACGCCCTTGCAATAATAGAAGTCCACGTGGTACACAACAACAGCGCAACCAAGCGGTGCTCACAGCGTCTCTTTCCACTGCACAGGCCGAGGTGATCTGCACCAGGCTGCCGAAGCAGAGCGCCTCGCTGCCATGGAGCATAAGGTGACTAGCGAGCCAGCCTTTGCCGACCTCGATGACGGAGATGAAGAGGCCAGCACCATCGAATTAATTCAGTAACAAATTACATGTGCTCAATTTCAAATAGGAGAATATGCATTATGCCTACTCATTGTACTGAACAATCATAGTTGTACTTGATTCACTGCTAGGTAGAACATGATATCAAATTAATATCATGTTCCTTTGGTCTTTTTGAAAGAATATTCAAAACTAGATTTGATTTTGTCAAGAGCATTTTGGGATGAGATCAAACAATTTACCTCAAATTGGTCCCCAAAAACCTTCGGACAATGTCACTGCCTTCTTTTGCCACACGGCAAGCAGGGTCAAGTAGGTGAATGGACTTGTCTGCCTTGCGCTCCACACTATTGAACTCAGTATCAAAATGGTATTGTGGTACCCGAAATTCGAATTCTGACAACTCCTCCTAAAAATGAAATCTTTCTGAGAAAAACCTGAGCAGTCATGTATATATGCTAGAGAGAGGACTTGATTTACTTACCTGAGAGCTTGTCTCCGGTCACCAGTAGCACATAGTCATCGGCTTCCATTCCTCCCTCACGCGCTTCAGCCCGCTGGGGCCGCCCATCTCACCAAACAATAGATGCCACCGATGGTCAGGCCTCCTCATCGCTAGTCAAGTTGACGATGCCTAACCGACATGGTCCACAAAGCCGTGCAGGGTACCTTCCACTGCCGCCGACGTCGCACCTGCAGTGGGTTAGGATTTTGGTGCTCGATTTGGAAATCAAGGGGAAAGGGAGCTCAACTTCTTTACAAGATGTTTTCTACAAATTAAAAGCCTACCGAGAGATTGCACTGTGGGACCCACGCCGAGTCAAGATGCCACGTCAACCCTGTTATGGTTGGAAATGACGGAGTGACCAGTTCGCCCATGAAATAAACCAATGTGATCAGCACATTTTGAGAGAAGTGTGACCAATGTGCTCATCTCGCGAGAGTTGAGCGACCAATTGTGTGTTTATCTCTCTACAAAATGCCTTCATAGAAACTCTTTATGAAAATTGATTTCAAAAATTCCCTCGTAAAAAATGTCATGGTACAAAAGCACTATGAGAAATTGTTCAATTAGAATACAATAATTCATGGCAAAGAATGATGTGTAGTTGATGATTTGACTTAGTGTTAATAGTTTTCTTTTTAGAAAAGGACAAGTATACATTTTGTTCCATATTTTAATTTTCATCGTAAAATTTCGATATGCATGGCACTATCGGGTTTGCTTCTACGAAACATCAAGGCGGCATTATAAGACCAATGTCATGTATGGAACATACCTTTTACGCGACTTAATACACCATCATCACATCAATTATTTCCTATAAAACTAGAGATACTAACTATTCACATTTGTGGTTTTCAAATGAACTAAAGCCTAATGTGACATGCTAAAAATTTCTCAACTACCATGATGCCACTATGGAATTTACCACACCCACCCATAGAGAATTTATATTGATTTTAGCATCACAACCCTCTCCATGGCCGTTCCCCATTGAAGGTCACTGCTTGCAAATTGCAACCATGCTCACTTAAATTTAGTGCCCAAACCCTTATTTGGTGTAGCAATCATAAAATAAATCAATGTTGTGAGTCATCTCTCAAATTGTTCATGGGTTGGGTTATTGGGCTTAGTGCCTCAGTATGACTATAGAGACGTGTGAATTGGTAGGCCAAAAATATTCATACGTCCCAAACCATGCACAGTACCTATCTATACATAGGTGGCCCATCATGGCCATGAGTGGGTAGTGCTAGCTTTGTTCCCTCCTATTCAAGAGTCTCCCTATTAATTGCATCTCCTCCTCAATAAATAAATAAATTCAATTGCATCTCCCTTGATCTCATAGTTGCCCCACCTTCTCCGCATCGAAACCGTTGCCTCTATAGGTAGTCCTCTCTTCTGTCCTATTATTCACAAAAATCGTAGTACCCCCCTACTTGCGTCTTGTATGCTTCATGTTGAGTTATTGTATTCCAGTTGGTTCTCATTGCCCATCGATTGTCAATCTCCACATAATCTTCCTAATCCTCATCCGGAAACTATCCATCGGAGATCTAAGGCCATTGTTTGGTGAACAACTAAGGTTACACCAGAGTCGTCATAAAGAAGGTTGATCATAAATTTGACGACTCAACCATCTGAATTTGTAAAAGTAGACCTCAATCTCTTGTTCTTTTTATTCTTGTTCCTTGTGAATCTAGAATGAAAAGGCATTGCCATGCTTGTCTTTGGGATAAATTATGAAGAAGGAACGTTTAGGTCTCTAGAGACATGACCCTCGCTAGCTAGGTTATGCTTGTAGTCCTTGAGGTGGCAGATTTTCATTTTCTCCGAATAACACGAGCAACCGTACATTTGTGTTAGGATATGAAATACTTTTTGAAGGATACGTAATTGTTTTTCACTTAGGTGGTTGGTCCATAAACAATCGAATTGACCCATGATGAGGCCTTGCATTTTATTAACAGTCTTTTGTTGCTGGATCGTTCTCATCTCTTGTCATTTGTATCTTTCGCCGAGATCTCTCCCCATTTTTTCACTGCCTTGCTCCCTATTTCTTTATCTCACCATACTCCACGATGGGAGTTGTCTTCCCCATGAATTTTGATGGGGCAAAGATAGAGATACATTCCGCATTGTTCGCGATACATTGTGACAACGTGTTGCCATGCTTCTCTTGCCGTACGACATCTCCACCATGCACATGCCTAGATAAGGGAGGAGCCAGTGGCACCATATAGGAGGGACGTCACATGCATCATCGCGAGCTCATGGATGATGCTTTTCTTATCAAACGGTGGTGAATCACCTCCCTTCATTTATATTTGTGAGAATTTTTCGTCTCAATTGTTACTTGGGGTGCTATGAGATGAACATAGTGACGGGCACCATGCATTTCCCATGTTATGCTTGAAATTTTTTTCATTGCAATTTGCTCGATTACTAGATTAATTGGTCGATCTGGCATTGGCTCCGGGTCAAATCTACAGGGGGCATGCAAATCAAATGCGAAAGAAAGGAAAACATTTCTGTTTCTTGAGATGGAAGTTACACTGCACTAGTGCTCTCCACTACTTCTGGTCAACCTTTTTTTTTCTCAATTTTTAAGATTGCAGGACAAATTGGTTTAGCATGATTAAAACTGATGTTGTGTGATTGGTTGATTGTATTGCTCAAGTTACCTTTTTTTAAAGGATTGCTCAAGTTACCTACATTTTTTCTTGATTTTATCTGGCAACACTACATTTGTGCTATATTACATGACATAATAATTCTTTGCCCCCCAAACCCAAATATTTTTCAGTTTTTGTTATTGTCTTGAAAGTTGAAATACTGATTGTTGTAGATAACATTTGCATTGAGAAAACTTTACTATCGCCGACTCTACACTCAGTGTGATCCACAGAGCAGTGAGCAATGACCAGTATCATATATCTGATATATGGATGGAATTTTCCCTTGAAAGTTGAAACTACCATATGATCATGAGTTAGTAACTGCTGGTTGTCATTGTTGTTTTACCTATTGGAAATATTTGCACCATGAGTGCTCCCCGTAATGGAAATAATAAATTGTTGTTTCCTTTTCAGGATGATCCAAAGAGCGAAGAAGAGTCGACTGTACACAATCAGAAGTTGCCCCAAATTGGCGACACATACATAGATCCATTTCAGCCTATGAACTCTTGTGCCTTTACTACAAACAGTGTTGTCAAGGATTATACTGAGCTACCCTCCCAAATTCCACTATTGAATATGGATGTTGTTGAAGATTTGCATGCACAATCATCATCATCTTCTTCAAGGAGCGTGCCTAGTAATTTTGCTAATTTGATGGCGATGCAGGAGGCATGCCTTCGTGCGTTGATTGACCCAGATCAGGAATTATCCTGCAAACTATGGCGTCAGTCCCCCGAGGCTTTGAAGAATCACTACGCTCTCGACGTTGACATGGCATGTTCTGGGGGGCATGTGCCAAATATAAATGCTCCTGGGAATTCCCAGGTCAATTCACTTCTTCAGCTGATCAAGAATCCAGTAAACCAGTCTATGCGGCTCATCAATGTCAAGGGTCACGTGCCTGCTCTCAGGTGCACATAACTCATGCAACCTTTATTTTCATACTTGCTCCCTCCGTCCAATAATATAAGAGTGTTTTTTACACTACCGTCCCATGATATATAATAAAAGAGTGTTTTTTACACTAGTAGTAGTGTAAAAATCACACTTATATTATGTGACGGAGGGAGTACCTTATTAAGATAACACAAGTACTAAGCATGAATTTCAACCAGTATATTCTTAAGGCCGCGCCTCCTATTATGCTATGCGTCCCTTGAAGAAATTGCAGCCTTATATGGTAAACGGTCCATTACCCTTTGTTGTATTTGACATGCAGTGCTGACCCAATTGGGAGCTGCTTTATACGGCAGAAACTTGACGAAGCAACTACTGGAGAGATAGTTATGCTATATAAGGAAATCACTCCTCACATCCTTACACTAGCCACTGATGCCTTTCCCACTTATGTTATCCAAAAGGTTTTTTTCCTCCAATTCCTATAGAATTTTGTATCTTGAGTCTCTAATTAAGGATGTTGAGATTAATCGGACATAAACTTCTGTACTTACCTTATAATTTTTTATAGCTTCTTGAGCATGGACCAGCGGTCTACTTCAGGATACTAATTGCTAATCTAATGGGGCATGTGTTACACCTAAGCCTTCATCTCTATGGTTGTCGGGTGATCCAGAAGGTAAGCTGAACACTATATCTTTTCTAACATCTCATGATGGAAGGAATTAATAAGGTGTGCTTGTAGATTGCAGAACTGCACTTTTATATTTGGAAAGCCCTCGGATTTGTAATGTCATGTAAGATAGAATATGTAATTTAGTCAAACCATTCATTCTCTTGTTAATATGTTCATTATCTTAGAGAACTTCTGTTATAAATATAATGTAATGTCAAATGCATAAATAGTTTAAGCTGATTATGTTTCATTATGTTTTAAGTTTTTACCCTGGTATGCCATATTGTTTCGTTGCGAGCTTGGTCACTGATGGTGTCTCTTTGTTCAGGCTTTTGAAATAAGCGACATTGATCAACAAATAAAGATGGCCACGGAGCTTGATAGCAACCTATTCAAATGTATCTGCGATCAACATGCAAACCACGCCGTTCAGAAATGCATGGAGTGTGTGCAGCCACAGTATATCCAATTCATCTATAGACGGTTATGTGGCAAGGCCAAGATGTTATCCACCCATCCTTTTGGATGCCATGTGGTTCAGGTAGTTAGTTTGAGCATTACACTTTTTACCGCTTCCTATCTTTTGACGTTTGTTTGGACCTTGTTCACTAATTATTCCTCCGATCCTCGTGATCTTCTTAGAAAATACTGGAGTTCTGCAAGGATCCTCAAATTATGGACATGTTTATCACGGAGATTCTCGATTGTGTAAAGGAGTTGTCTGTAGACCCATATGGAAACTACGTTGTGCAGGTAAAGTGTGTAGTGGTTTGTAATTGATGAAATAATGTCGCAGCTAAACCCACAATTCACATGTGTGTTCTATCGACATGTTGCAGTACATTGTGGAGCATGGAGGACCTCGTCATCGACAAATTATTATGTTGAAATTTGCTGGAAGTATAGTACAGATGAGCCACCAGAAGCACTCTTCCAAAGTCATTGAGAAGTGCCTAATCTATGGCAGCTACCACGATTGCAAGCTTCTCATAAATGAGATCCTTTCTGCAGGCGGTGGTCAAACCGCAGATCATCTCGTGGTATGTGGCTCTTGAGATCTTACTGCTGTTACTCGACATCCCTAGAGAGATATACATGACTAATCTTGAGTGGTTACCTGGTCATGCAGGGCATGATAATCCACCAGTATGCAAACTGCGTGGTGCGGCAGATGATTGATGTGGTGAACGATTGGCAGTTCAACGTGATCATGGATGTGCTGAGGCGCAACAGGGACACTTTGGTCATGTACGCTCAAGGGAGGCAGGTCATCGCGCAGGTCGAGAGGCTCCTCAACGGCATGGCACCGTCCCCCGACTTCTTTGGGCAAACATCATCGTCGTCCCAGTTCATCTAGCGTGTTTTAAGCTCTTTTTACAATGGTTTGCGTTGTATGTCTCTCTTCTTCATCCTGGAGCATAAATCGAATTAAGGTGAACCAGTTGCTTTCGTTTTCCCCATTAGGTGAACTGAATTGTTTCTGTAGAGGAGAACCGAACTATAACCTCCTCTGGTCTAAACACTTGTCAGGCACCCAGCCTATACCATTATCTATGAATTGAACTATTTGTTTTCCATACAATTTTCTTTTGTGAGGGCTTCACCAATTAAGTTTAGGACTTCAAAATATCTTCCTGGTTGGTTTCACCAGGCATATGCATGTTCCAGGTCGACCAGGCAGTAAAAGTTAGTATACTCTTATGTAGCTAGACGGCTCATTCAGGCTTTGAATTCAGAAATATACACACAGTATATCACGTGATGCATCATTTAGGTTTATTGTTTTGTGGGTGATGTATCATTTTGGTTGTGGTGGGCAGAATGTGCTTTAAGGTACCGGTTGGGCCTCGCAGCCTCGTCGAAGGCGTGGCTGTAGGCACTGTGGCAGATGGCAACTGCACTGTCAGCTTCTAGGATGAGTGGTGCACGGCTCCACTCAATGACAAGGGCAGCTCCTTCCATGCACGCAACAATACTTTGATCAGTTTTTCTTTTGCGCTTGACTTATGCTGTCCTACGCTCCTACTGTCCTAGTTTAGTAAGTTTTCCCTCTGTAAACTAATATTAAATCTTTTAGATCACTAAAGGGAGTACGTAATATATGCATTCCCACAAGAAAAGGTACACAAAACAAACTTGATTTGCATTGATCTAACGAACCACTCCGTACATTCGTATTTCCTTCGTCCCACAATATAAGACGTTTTGACAAACATAAACTTATAAAAATGTCTTATATTGTGGAACGGACACGTCTTATACTGTGAGACGGAAAGAGTACCTTGCACATCTAAACAGTAAACACCATCTAGCAGCTATACGTACGTATCAGGATAATCTGTCGGGCGGGTGGGAGCTGCTCCATTGTCCTGGTCTTAGTAATATAGTCTTCTTTTTGCATTCGGCTCGCGAATGCTATATCTCGCTTACTACGAGATACATCAGCGCCCGCCTTCGGCGCTCCTACTAGTTGGTTGGACTAGTAAGCGGTTTTCCTTTTGCGCGAGTTCATCTCACATGTTTCTTATTTATGCAGTGTTTTTTTATTCGGTGCATAGTGCATTGCTTCTCACCAGGCTCAGCCAGGTGGACCACTCTAGCCTGCTACTTTGTTTTTTCCATTTTGTTTTTTCTTTGTATTTATTTTATTTTATTAACACATACCTTTTCTTTTTATTCTATTTTAAGGTTCCTTTCTTCTTATTATTTTTCATTTTTATTTTAGGTTTCTTGTTCCTTCCTTTTTGTTTTTTCATTTTTGTAGTTTTTCAGATATATGTTGACTTTGTTCTAATAAACATCGGACATTTATTATATACATGGTGAACATTGTTGAGATGGAGGTTGAATACTTTTCAAAAATGTCATGAACATTTAAAAAAAAATATGTACATTTCTCTTAATAGCTAGATTATTGTTATATGTTATGAAGATTTTTATAAAATCAAGTGAGCTAATTTAAATTTTATGAGTACTTCCTCAAATGTTATGAACACATTTTTAAACCTATTTTTTATGAATTAGAATATATTTTAACTTTTTCATGAAGATGTTTTTGGAAGAATTATGAATATATGTTTAATCTTATTTTTTCCTTTCTTTATATTTTCTTTTTTAAATGCACGTTGAAAGCTTTAAAGATACACCTCAAACATTTTTCTAAATACACGTTAAACAGTTTTCAGATACAAGTCGAACATTTCCGAATACACTTTGAAAATTTTGGGAATACATGTTGAACATTTGTCAAAGGCATGCTGAACATTATTCAAATACACTGTGAACATTTTATAAAAAGACAATGTGCACATTTTTACAACATCCGTTTATCATTTTTCAAATACACACCGAACATTTTTATAAAGACTCTGTGAACATTATTCTAAATACCCTGGCCATTACATGTTGAACATTTTTGAATACACCAAAAAAAGTTAAAATGAATGATGATAATTTTTAAATATGTGATGAACAATTTTCTCAAATACAAGCCAAACATTTTCTATAGATCAGTACAAAAATAGTAAATTTCTTAAACTATTTTCTAAAAGCAATGTAAAATCTAAAACATAGAACATAAAAATTGAAGCAAGAAAAGAAACCATGCGTGTGCGGCTTCCGTGAGAAGTGCGCTTCGCACTCTCCCGTTATAGGCCTGGCTTATGCACGCGTCGCTGCAGGCAACGATTATTCTGCGAAATACAAAGCATAATGTTGACTAAATTGGTTAGTTATCAATTTCCTATTCCAATCACACAAAAAGTCACAAAGTTTTAACAACTTATGATTTTCCCAAATATTGGCAAGAAAGTTAGCGGCAAACCAATCAACAACATAGACCCACCGTGAACCAACCTATGGTTGGATGGTTAGAGGGACTGTGGTATCCCATCCCATCAGGGTTCAAATTCTGGTGCTCGTATTTATTCCTGGATTTATTTCAGGATTTCCGGCGATGCGCATTCGGTGGGAGGAGATGTTCTCGTTGATGACGAGGTGCCTATGGTGACTTCGTAAATTTCAAGATGATATGTCGGCTGAGTCTTTTGGAGGTGCTCATAGGGATAGGGTGTGCGGGTGTGCGTTCATAGGGGTGAGTGTATGCGCGTGTATATGAACGCTTGCGTCTGTACTGTGTTAAAAAAACATAGACCCACTTGCCCCCAACTCAAAAACCACATTTAGTGCTTCAAGCGTCCATTACTTTGTTAGCCGTCACTCGTGCACACCCTCGATCCCTTCTGTCTGGCGAACTAGGCCGACCCATAGAACAAGGAGCCCCGCAAGAGAGCACCCCGCCACTGCCGACGACCGCTCGAGCGGCGCTAGGTAGGGGAGGAAGGAGATTGGGGCGGTGGCGCCTAGGGCTGGTAGGTGGAGCCCTCATGTCTCCTTTGGCAGGGATCAGAAGACCAAGTTTTTTTGCGTCCACCGTTTTTGTTCTTGTTGTTTTACCTATATCTCACTCCGGTTGTCTAACTTTGTAACGAAACATCCCATGGTCGCCGTACCTAGCTGCATGGCTGCAATGAACATGTATTCATTCATGTACACGTCATTTCTTTCCATGAGCCGTGAACCTAGAAAGGCGAGTGTCCTCGTAAAGCCGATTATTCTGATAAGACGTGTTTAGGTTATTGTGTGATTTTCCTTTTGTTTGACATATTTTATATGCAGTTGGAATCTTTCCTCAACATTATGGTGAACATTGAGATCATTCCTGCTCAAGTGTATTCATTGCTCAAGGCTTCCCGTCTATTTGGAGGACGATTGATGGGGTCTTTCAAAAACCATTATTGTGTGTGTGTGTGGGGGGGGGGGGGGTGTGGTACTGCTGCACCACGAAGAAGCTATTTCAAAAGAATTTGTTGTAATTCTTAGTCTATACCACCATTAAAAGACCGGGGGGGAGGGAGGAGGGGGGATCAAATTAATACCAACCATCAAATCATATGCATCCAACGACCTAGATTACTTCAATGGTGAGCCCTCCACATGTTTAGCGTGTAATCAATACCATCCCAAATATTGACATTATCAGTAACGACATAATTAACATGTAATTAATATCTCATATTTCCTTCAAAAATATCCTACACTATATATATCTTTTCTAACATCTCATGATGGAAGGAATTAAGGTGTGTTTGTAGATTGCAAAATTGCACTTTTACATTTGGAAGGCCTCTGCTTTGTAATGTCATGTAAAATAGAGTATGTAATTTATTCAAACCATTCACTCATTTATTGTCTTGTTAATATGTTCATTATCCTAGATAACTTCTGTTGTAAATATAATATAATGTCAAATGCATAAATGATTTAAGTTGATTATGTTTCATTACGTTTTAAGTTTTGACCTTGGTATGCCATATTATTTCGTTGTGAGCTCGGTCACTGATGGTGTCTCTTTCTTCAGGATTTTGAAATAAGCGACATCGATCAACAAATATAGAGATGTCCAAGGAGCTTGATAGCAACTTATTCAAATGTATCTGTGATCAACATGCAAACCATGTCGTTCAGAAATGTATGGAGTGTGTGCAGCCACAATATATCCAATTCATCTATAGACGGTTATGTGGCAAGGCCAAGATGTTATCCACCCATCCTTACGGATGCCATGTGGTTCAGGTTGTAAGTTTGGGCATTACACTTTTTACCGCTTCCTATCTTTCGACGTTTGTTTGTACCTTGTTCATTAATTATTCCTCCTGTCCTCGTGATCTTCATAGAAAATGCTAGAGTTCTGCAAGGATCCTCAAATTATGGACATGTTTATCACAGAGATTCTCGATTGTGTAAAGGAGTTGTCTATAGACCCATATGGAAACTACGTTGTGCAGGTAAAGTGTGTAGTGGTTTGTAATTGATGAAATATTGTCGCGGCTAAACAAACAACTCACATGTGTGTTCTATCGACATGTTGCAGTACATTGTGGAGCATGGAAGACCTCGTCATCGACAAATTATTATGTTGAGATTTGCTGGAAGTATAGTACAGATGAGCCACCAGAAGCACTCTTCCAAAGTCATTGAGAAGTGCCTAATCTATGCCAGCTAACACGATTGCAAGCTTGTCATAAATGAGATCCTTTCTGCAGGCGGTGGTCAAACTGCATATCATCTCGTGGTATGTGGCTCTAAAGATCTTATCGCTGTTACTCAACATCCCTAGAGAAATATCGTACTCCCTCCGTCTCATAATGTAAGACGTTTTTTAACACTAGTGTAGTGTCAAAAAACATCTTACATTATGAGACGGAGGGAGTACATGACTAATCTTGCATGATTGTCTGGTCATGCAGGGCATGATAATCCACCAGTATGCAAACTGCGTGGTGCGGCAGCTGATTGACGTGGTGAACGATTGGCAGTTCAACGTGATGTTGGATGTGCTTAGGCGCAACAGGGAGACTTTCGTCATGTATGCCCAAGGGAGGCAGGTCATCGCGCAGGTCAAGCGGCTCCTCAATGGCATGGCACCGTCCCCCGACTCCTTTGGGTCCCAGTTCCTCTAGTGTGTTTTTAATTGCTTTTACAATGGTTTGCTTTCTATGTCTCTGTTGTTCTTCCTGGAGTACTAGTGATCTGCATAAATTGAATTAGGGTGAACTTAGTTGCTTTCGTTTTCCCCATTAGGGTGAACTAAATTGTTTCTGTAGAGGAGAACCAAACTATAACCTCCTCTAGTCTAAGGATTTGTCAGGCGCCCAGCCTACCATTATCTATGAATTGAACTATTTGTTTTCCATACCATTTCGTCAGGGATTAATCTGTCAAATTTAGAACTTTAAATATTTTGCTGGCTAGTTTCGCCAGGCATGGATGTTCCAGGTCGACCAGGCAGTAAAAAATACTCCCTCCGCCCATAATATAAGAGCACTTGATGCATCATTTAGTTTTGTTGTTTTGTGGGTGATGCATCATTTAGGTTGTGGTGGGCACAATGTGATTTAAGGTACCGGTTGGACCTCACAGCGTCGTCGAAGGCGTGGCTCCTTCCATGCACGCCGCAATACTTTAATCAGATTTTCTTTTGCGCTTGACTTATGCTATCCTACACTCCTACTGTCTTGGTTTTGTAAGTATTCCCTCTGTAAACTAATATTAAATCTTTTAGATCACTAAAGGGAGTATGTAATATATGTATTCCTACAAGAAAAGGTACACAAAACAAACTTGATTTGCATTGATCTAACGAACAACTCCGTACATTCGTATTTCCTTCGTCCCACAATATAAGACGTTTTTGACAAACATAACTTATAAAAATGTCTTATATTGTGGAACGGAGACGTCTTATATTATGAGACGGAAAGAGCACTGATGTCTACTATGCAACCTTCTTCTTGTAGACGTTGTTGGGCCTCCAAGTGCAGAGGTTTGTAGGACAGTAGCAAATTTCCCTCAAGTGGATGACCTATAAGGTTTATCAATCCGTGGGAGGCATAGGTTGAAGACGGTATCTCTCAAACAACCCTGCAACCAAATAACAAAGAGTCTCTTGTGTCCCCAACACACCCAGTACAATGGTAAATTGTATAGGTGCACTAGTTCGGCGAAGAGATGGTGATACAAGTGCAATATGGATGGTAGATATAGGTTTTTGTAATCTGTCAGTGGTTGGGTGCGACATATGCCAATGGATGGCTTATCATGGTGGGAGCGAGTAGAACGTCGCCGGTGCCTGGAAGCGGGATGAGGCGTAGACACGAACGCCGACGCACTTTACCCAGGTTCGGGGATCTCCTAGGAGATAACATCCCTAGTCCTGCTCTGCGGTGTCTCCGCATGATCACTAAGGCACTAGTGAGTACAATGGCGCTCCTCGAGCTGTATGCTAGAGGTGGAAGAAGGCAGGGCTCGCCCTCTCCTCTCTCTCTATGTGCGAGTCTACTTCTAACATGTTGGGAACCCTTTGCATGGGTGCCCTGGGGGGTTTATATAGGCCTACCCCCAGGGGTACAATAGTAATCCAGCCGGGTGTAGGACCCGGCTGTCAGTGTCTCTGGTCGCCGGCTTCTCCGCCGGCTGCTGGGGCCCGCCGCCTGGTGGGCCCCGCCAACCGGTCTGGTACAGAGCCGACAGGCCGCTCCCGCCGCTCGCGGGTCTTGCCGGCTGCTGGTTACTGTAACCGTGATGCTAATGACGTGTACTTGGTCAGGGAAGCGTGGCTACAGTCTCGCTGACTGGTGGGAGATCACTGTAGCCACTTCCTGTCTCATCTGGTTAATGGCGCACGGACCCCGAGGGAGGGGAGGGCCGCCTGTTGGAGGCCGGCCTCCCTCGGGTCCGACTGGTCAGGCCTCCGCCGTCCTCCGGGCTCTTGCTGCCCGGTAGGGCCCACCGCCTACAGGCCGTACCGACAGGTCGTAGTGGGAACAGGGCTCCACCTGCCAGTAGTGACGTCAGGGGTGGAGTGGCAACAGTGCCGCGCCAGGCGGAGATCTCCGCCTGTACGGAACATTGTGGCCACACCCGGCCCTGGATACGGGGGTGATGGGCTACACTGTAGCCACATCCTGTCTTGTCTTCTTAATGCGGGTGCAGACTCTGAGGGCGCCGTGGGCCGCCTGCTAGGAGTCGGCCTCTCTGGAGGCCGCCTGCAAGGAGTCGGCCCGTCTTGGTGCCGCCTTCTGGAGCTTAGCCGCCTTCTGGCAGCCGGCCGCTTGGGCCAGCCGGCCATCAGAAGCGGCGCTTCATCTTGATGTCCTGAGGGGCGCAGCCAGCCCTGATGTCTTGAAAGGCTCAGGGACTCGGGTTAGGCTACCCATGGCCCATTACTCTGACAGTAGTGCCCGAAACTGGTGAGGCATCGTAGCTGATAAGCTCTCAACAGTTTCCTTCTCCGAGTGCTCTGGACGGAAGCTTCATCCGACTCCCGGCGTGCCGCCTGGAGGGAGTCGGCCACGACCAGACGGACTTGTCTGAAAACTTCGAACGCAACGGCGCGAACCAGGTGGCGTGCTAGCTAAGCCTCCTGGCTCGCCGCCCGTCATGGGAACGCCATGTGGCGTCAGCCAGCCGGGCCAGCCTGCTAGCCCACGCGCGTGATGGGACGCGACAGCTGGCTGGGCCTGCCACCACCGGGCCTCGGCACGCGAGCGGATTCGCTGCGGCTGAGGCAGGCGGTTGAGCTTCTTCGCGGAGTTACTGCGCATAGTAACTCGCTTGGTAAACGCGGGGACGTGGGGTCGTGGGCACAGTTAATCCCACGATCCCACGCCTCGCCCCCTCGGCTTCATAGCCCACCGGCTATAAGTAGGGGGGAGGGGGAGCGGCGGAGCACGCGCGCCCTCCCGCCTCGTCCTTGTCGCCTTCTTCTTCCTCCCGCCGCAGCGCCCCCAAGCTACGCCGGAGTGTTGCCGCTGCTCGTCTCCGTCGAGCTCTTCCGCCCCGAGCCCTCTTGGCCCCGCACCGGTTCTCAGCTCTGCCGCCGCGCCATTTGCCTCGTCGAGCTCCTCATGGCGCGCGAGTAGGGAGGAGATTGGGACGGGTCGAACGTCAACGAGGACCACATCACCTTTCTTCGCGACACACGGCGCCTTCCTGGCGCGGGCTTTGTGAAGGCTGATACGTCTCCAACGTATCTATAATTTTTGATTGTTCCATGCTATATTATATTCTGTTTTGGACATTAATGGGTATTATACACTTTTATATTATTTTTGGGACTAAACTATTAACCGGAGGCCCAGCCCAGAATTGCTGTTTTTGCCTATTTCAGAGTTTCGCAGAAAAAGAATATCAAACGGAGTCCAAACGGAATGAAACCTTCGGGAACGTGATTTTCGGAACGAACGTGATCCAGAGGACTTGGACCCTACGTCAAGACATCAACCAGGAGGACACGAGGTAGGGGGCGCGCCTACCCCCCAGGCACGCCCTCCACCCTTGTGGGCCCCACGTTGCTCCACCGACGTACTTCCTCCTCCTATATATACCTACGTACCCCCAAACTACCAGATACGGAGCCAAAAACCTAATTCCACCGCCGCAACCTTCTATACCCGTTAGATCCCATCTTGGGGCCTTTTCCGGAGCTCCGCCGGAGGGGGCATCGATCACGGAGGCTTCTACATCAACACCATAGCCTCTCCGATGATGTGTGAGTAGTTTACCTCAGACCTTTGGGTCCATAGTTATTAGCTAGATGGCTTCTTCTCTCTTTTTGGATCTCAATACAATGTTCTCCCCCTCTCTTCTGGAGATCCATCCGATGAATTGTGGGTTTATGATCAAGTTTATCTATGAACAATATTTGAATCTTCCCTGAATTCTTTTATGTATGATTGGTTATCTTTGCAAGTCTCTTCGAATTATCAGTTCAATCTTGCGGTGTCCTTTCCCAGTGACAGTAGGGGCAGCAAGGCACGTATTGTATTGTTGCCATCGAGGATAACAAGATGGGGTTTATATCATATTGCATGAGTTTATCCCTCTACATCATGTCATCTTACTTAAAGCGTTACTCTGTTCTTATGAACTTAATACTCTAGATGCATGCTGGATAGCGGTCGATGTGTGGAGTAATAGTAGTAGATGCAGGCAGGAGTCGGTCTACTTGTCTCGGACGTGATGCCTATATACATGATCATACCTAGATATTCTCATAACTATGCTCAATTCTGTCAATTGCTCAACAGTAATTTGTTTACCCACCGTAATACTTATGCTCTTGAGAGAAGCACTAGTGAAACCTATGGCCCCCGGGTCTATCTTCCATCATATTAATCTTCCAACACTTAGCTATTTTTATTGCCTTTTATTTTACTTTGCATCTTTATCATAAAAATACCAAAAATATTATCTTATCATATCTATCAGATCTCACTCTCATAAGTGACCGTGAAGGGATTGACAACCCCTTTATCGCGTTGGTTGTGAGGATTTATTTGTTTGTGTAGGTGCGAGGGACTCGTGCATGGTCTCCTACTGGATTGATACCTTGGTTCTCAAAAATTGAGGGAAATACTTACGCTGCTTTACTGCATCACCCTTTCCTCTTCAAGGGAAAACCAACGCAGTGCTCAAGAAGTAGCAAGAAGGATTTCTGGCGCCGTTGCCGGGGAGTCTACGCAAAAGTCAACATACCAAGTACCCATCACAAACCCTTATCTCCCGCATTACATTATTTGCCATTTGCCTCTCGTTTTCCTCTCCCCCACTTCACCCTTGCCGTTTTATTCGCCTTCTCTTTTCCGTTCGCCTCTTTTTTGCTTGCTTCTTGTTTGCTCGTGTTGCCATGTGCCTTTTATATGCTTGCATCTTCGCTTGCTGAAAATCTATTGATATTGATCCAGTTAAAGTGTTCTACTTGGATCATCTTCGATCCTTATGTGCTCGTGCTGAAACCCCAACTGGCCTAGTTGATGGGAAATCTTTAGATGAGCATGCTCATTTTGTGCGTCGTTGTTTGTATGAAAAAGGGAAGCTCTTATGGTATCATATAAATAGTTTGCTATGCTATGCTTGGAATCTTTGTGAAATTTGTGATTTTACTTGTTGCTCTAAGAACCCTAAAAAACACCTTCCCAACCTATGTGAGTTCAATGATAATGAAATCTTATCTTCTTATGCAAAGGGTGTTTATAGTTACTATGATATCGAACAAATTGAAGAATTTGTCATTTTTAAGGGTGCTCATGAAGTTGCTTCTTTGATTGAAAAGTATGATTTTACTCTCAACAAATCTGAAAATTCCGTCATACTTAAATATTGCAATGAAAACTTTGCTCATAATGTCTATGTCAAAGAATTTATTGAAAGAATGACCGTTGCTTCGGAAGAAAATAATGATATGCATGAATCTATAGATAATTGTGATTCCGATGATTTGATTGAAATATCCCTTGATGAACATGATGCTTGCTATTCTTGTGGCCATGATGCCAATATTTATGAAGATGAATTTGCTATCGTTCCTTACGTAAAACATGAGATCGTTGCTATTGCACCCATACTTGGTAGTTCCTTCGATAAAAAGCATGATTGCAATGATTTTACTATAATTTCTCTTGATGTCAATCGTACTAATAATATACAAAACCCTAAGCTTGGGGATGCTAGTTTTGCTATGTCCACTATTTGTTGCAATGATCATGATTGGGGTGATCTTTCTTATGATCTTGAAAATTTATTTAATCCCCATGATGAATATGAGATTGATAATATTGTTTGCAATAATATTGAAAGTAGGTTTGGAAGAGTGTCAACTTTAGATCCCACATATTTGGAGAATATTCAATCTTATGAAATTTTTGATAAAAGTGGGTTTGGAGAGGTCATGACTTTAGTTAATGTTAATCCCACTATTTCGGAAGAGTGTCAACTTTCCATGCATGTGGATCGTGTTGAAAATATTTTATATGATAGCTATACTGTTGAATTTGCTTATGATCCTACATGTAATTATTATGAGAGAGGACAATATGGTTATAGAAATTTTCATGTTACTAAATTACCTCTCGTCATGTTGAGATTGCTATCGTCTCTTTCTTCTTCCTTCCATATGCTAGTTTTTGTTTGCTTTGATAATTTGTTTGCTTATAAAATGCCTATGCATAGGAAGTATGTTAGACTTAGATGTGTTTGTCACACGCTATTTGATGCTCTCTTTGTGCTTCAATTCTTGTCTCTCATGCGAGCATCATTAAAATTATCTATGCCTAGCTAAAAAGGCTTTAAACGATAGCACTTGTTGGGAGGCAACCCAATTTTATTTTAGTTTTTTTTGCTTTTTGCTTCTGTTTAGGAATAAATATTCAGAAAAATTAACGCCCACACATGTGGGCGTTTGCACATCACCCACACGCCTCCATCATCACTCATTTTGCCATGTATGAACAGATGACATAAGCAGAAATCTTTTTGGTTTTCGGCTTAAAAATGTTTTATCTCCTAATTAAAAAAGCGAATTAAAAAATCCATTTTCACCATTAAATCCGTCTCGACGAGATCTTCAAAACTAGACCCCATGTTGATATGTTTCGATGAAATTTTTTTTTGCCCAAAAGTTGTCATGCTGTTTACACTGTAGTTGCCATAGTGCTTAAACTAAAGTTTCCATATGGCAATTTTAGTTTGTAGATCACGGCAATTTTAATTTTTCGATGATGGCAATTCCAGTACTTTGACCATGAAAATATTTTTTTTGAACCATGGCAATTTTAAGTGCATGTATCATGACAATTTTAATTTATGGTGCATGGCAAGTCTAGTTTCTTAATTCCCCGTTTTATAATATGTCAAAATTTACTTTTAAATGTAGAAGAAAATAGCTGAAACATATTATGGCAACTTCAGTGTAAACATCATGGCAATTCATGTGCAATAGACACGACAATTTTTAATAAAAAAATTCGTCAAAATATATTGATATGAGATCTAGTTTCGAAGATCTCGTCGCGAGGGATTTAATGGTGAAAATGGATCTTCAATCAGATTTTTCATTTAAAAAACAGAAAATCCAAAAAGATTTCCACATGCATGCATGCGGTGACATGGCGTAGTCTGTGTGCTATAAGGCGTGTGGGCGGTTTGGGTTCCCACCACACGTGTGGGCGTTAGCGTTGTCCTAAATATTTGATCTAGCCTCTGGTTAGATGTGTTTTTATGTTTTAATTAGTGTTTGTGCCAAGTTTAACCTATAGGATCTTCTTGGATGATAGTTATTTGATCTTGCTGAAAATTCCAGAAACGTTCTGTTCACGAAAATAATTGTTAAAAATCACCAGAACGTGATAAAATATTGATTCAAATTGCTGCTGATCAATAAACAAATTGTCTAGGTCTTCCTATTTTGGTAGATGTTTTGGAGTTATAGAAGTTTGCGTTAGTTACAGATTACTACAGACTGTTCTGTTTTTGACAGATTTTGTTTTTCGTGTGTTGTTTGCTTATTTTGATGAATCTATGGCTAGTAAAATAGTTTATAAACCATAGAGAAGTTGTAATACAGTAGGTTTAACACCAATATAAATAAAGAATGAGTTCATTACAGTACCTTGAAGTGGTGTTTTGTTTTCTTTCGCTAACGGAGCTGACGAGATTTTCTGCTGAGTTTTGTGTTGTGAAGTTTTCAAGTTTTGGGTGAAAGATTTGATGGATTATGGAACAAGGAGTGGCAAGAGCCTAAGATTGGGGATGCCCATGGCACCCCAAGATAATCTAAGGACACCTAAAATCCAAAGCTTGGGGATGCCCTGGAAGGTATCCCCTCTTTCGTCTACTTCCATCGGTAATTTTACTTGGAGCTATATTTTTATTCACCACATGATATGTGTTTTGCTTGGAGCGTCTTGTATTATTTGAGTCTTTATTTGTTAGTTTGCCACAATCATCCTTGCTGTACACACCTTTTGAGAGAGTCACATATTATTCGGAATTTATTAGAATACTCTATGCGCTTCACTTATATCTTTTGAGCTATATAGTTTTTGCTCTAGTGCTTCACTTATATCTTTTAGAGCACGGCGGTGATTTTGTTTTATAGAAACTATTATTCTCTCATGCTTCACTTATATTATTTTGAGAGTCTTAAACAGCATGGTAATTTGCTTAAGTTGGGAAATTAATCCTAATATGTTAGGTATTCAAAGACTAGTAAAAAACCCTTCTTATGAGTGTGATGAATGCTAAGAGAAGTTTGATGCTTGATGATTGTTTTGAGATATGGAGGTAATGATATTAAAGTTGTGCTAGTTGAGTAGTTGTGAATTTGAGAAATACTTGTGTTGAAGTTTGCAAGTCCCGTAGCATGCATGTATGGTAAACGTTATGTAACAAATTTGAAACATGAGGTGTTCTTTGATTGTCCTCCTTATGAGTGGCGGTCGGGAACGAGCGATGGTCTTTTCCTACCAATCTATCCCCCTAGGAGCATGCGCGTAGTGCTTGGTTTTTGATGACTTATAGATTTTTGCAATAAGTATGTGAGTTCTTTATGACTAATGTTGAGTCCATGGATCATACGCACTCTTACCCTTCCATCATTGCTAGCCTCTTCGGTACCATGCATTGCCCTTTCTCACATTGAGAGTTGGTGCAAACTTCGCCGGTGCATCCAAACCCCGTGATATGATACGCTCTTTCACACATAAACCTCCTTATATCTTCCTCAAAACAGCCACCATACCTACCTATTATGGCATTTCCATAGCCATTCCGAGATATATTGCCATGCAACTTTCCACCGTTCCGTTTGTCATGACACGTTCATCATTGTCATATTGCTTTGCATGATCATGTAGTTGACATCGTATTTGTGGCAAAGCCACCGTTCATAATTTTTCATACATGTCACTCTTGATTCATTGCTATCCCGGTATACCGCCGGAGGCATTCATATAGAGTCATACTATGTTCTAGTATCGAGTTGTAATCATTGAGTTGTAAATAAATAGAAGTGTGATGATCATCATTCATAGAGCATTGTCCCAATAAAAAAAGAGAAAGGCCAAAAAAAGAGAAGGCCCAAAAAAAATAAAAAATAAAAAGGGACAATGCTACTATCCTTTTTTCCACACATGTGCTTCAAAGTAGCACCATGATCTTCATGATAGAGAGTCTCTTGTTTTGTCACTTTCATATACTAGTGGGAATTTTTCATTATAAAACTTGGCTTGTATATTCCAACAATGGGCTTCCTCAAATGCCCTAGGTCTTCGTGAGCAAGCAAGTTGGATGCACACCCACTTAGTTTCTTTTGTTGAGCTTTCATGCATTTATAGCTCTAGTGCATCCGTTGCATGGCAATCCCTACTCCTTGCATTAACATCAATCGATGGGCATCTCCATAGCTCATTGATTAGCCGCGTTGATGCGAGACTTTCTACTTTTTGTCTTCTCCACATAACCCCCATTATTATATTCTATTCCACCATAGTGCTATATCCATGGCTCACGCTCATGTATTGCGTGAAGGTTGAAAAAGTTTGAGATTACTAAAGTACTAGTAGAGTGCCCGTGCGTTGCCACGGGCTCTTGAAAAAGTTTACAAGAGTTACATGTTAAATTTAACATGCACAAACAATATAACACAAACACAATTACTGAATAATTGAAGTCCATTTTGCAATGAAAATTGATAACAAAAAGAAAGACTAATGACATGTCCATGTAACCAACGGAGCGATGTTCCAGCTAAACATCTATTACAAAATTATCAATATCTAGATGATGCGCTTAAGAAATTCTTTAACAATATCAGGAAAGTTGCCTTTAGCTTCATTCCCATGGTGTTTTAGCAGGTACTCCCTCCGTTCGGAATTACTTGTCGTAGAAATGGATGTATCTAGACATTTTTTATAATAAAAACTGCTTCCTCAACTCATACCCATCCTGCACAAACAATATATGTAGTTAGTGTGCATATTTCATGCCAAAGGTCTTAAAACATGTAACGGACAATACTCACCGCGCAAACCGGCTTGATCAATTCTGTACCGTTCCACCAGAGCATAAAATGAAAAACAAAATAGTTAGACACATTCCTGTAATATTTTAAATTAATAATGTAAAGAATATAGTGATAAAAAAATAAATGTTCATTTTATTATGAATTCATTACCCGTCTATACTCGTTGGAATACCAAACGGAAATAAACGTTGCCATTTATAAATATCGGAATTCCAACCAGGCAGCTTTATTTCGAGTGCTTCTTTGAAATCCCTTGCAAAAGTTTTAAATTTCAGTGCATGCCCCAAATTTTTACCCTCTGACGATTGTGATGTTTGAATAGGGTCCATAATATATATCCGACGTGCCTCTTTGTCGATCACGTACAAGATGTATCGGCCTATGGATGCATAGCGAAGATAAATCTACAAGTGGAGCTATTAAAAACAACAATAAACCATGATAACAATAGACAAAATACTTTACTTACCATGTTGCACTATGAGATGTTGTTGTTCATCCCAGGCCAGCTATCAAATAACGTTGCCAACGTCTGGATAGTTTCCTTCTCGCAAAACTTCTGACTTCTTGTTGACTCTAGCATCATGGACTAAGTAAAAAACTAAATATTTCTTCAGCATGTTAATACTAATGCCACATAGAATGCAGAGTTATGATAAGTTACACAAAATCTTAGATCCATGTAGTGTATAGGAGGGTCTGTGAAATATATATATGATGAAATATAAATGATATTTTCTACTGCATAATATAATCATATATAATATCTGAAAAAAATAAAAGTGAAACTAACACAACTATTTTCTCTATAAGAACATATTTGATCTTATTAGGAAAATATGTTGATTAAATAATTGTACTAACACAAAACTCCGTAATTTTTGTTTTATCTAATAGCATATATATTTTCTGTATTGCTGTATAAAACTCCGTAAATTTTTGGCTTCCAACGTCATTACCTTGGATCCCGTGTCCATTGATTCTTTTTTAACGTCAACATTATTCATGTTTATCTCTCTCATAATATGCCGAAAAAACATATAGAGAAATACAACTTCTGATAAAAACAATTATTTTTATGCATGTCTTCTAATTATATAAAATTCGATGAGTATTCAGTCCGGTACATGGTCCATCATTCTTACGTAGTGATTTCATCAATTGACATTTTCAAAGATCATCTAAAGCAATTAGAGCAACTCCAACGGGCCGACCCAAACGGACGGCGATTTCGTCCGCTTTTTGTCCGTTTGGGTCGGCCGCCCGCCCGGCGTTCGCCCTGTTTTTCATATGGGTCGGCAGCGCGCCCAACGCGCCGGCCCATATGTGCAGGCGTGGCCGGCTGGCCGCCCAATTTTACATTGCATTCAACATATTGTGAAATGAAAATTTAACAAGCAAAATAGTTTAGCCACCCAAATAAATAGTATAGTTTTACAGGCCAAATAAAAAATAAAAAATGTTTCACATAGTTTTGCAAACGAATAAAAGAAGATACATCTATTGGTTGCCAACATGAGTCCACATATGCTCAACCAAATCATTTTGCAGTCGCACGTGAGTTTCCCAATCACGCATGTCTTCATGAAACTGAGTGAACTGCTCAAATGTTGCCGCTACTCCATGCTCAGGCACAACATTCTCACCCTGAAACTGAAAGCCTTGATCGTACAGATGTTCTGGGCGCTCGTCTTCTACGATCATATTGTGCATGATCACACAAGCAGTCATCACCTCCCATAGTTTCTGCGTGCTCCAAGTATTAGCAGGATACCGAACGATGCCCCATCGAGATTGCAAAACACCAAAGGCATGCTCGACATCCTTTCTAGCACTCTCTTGCTCTTGGGCAAATCTTTTCCTTTTCTCTCCGACAGGGTTGGGTATTGTCTTTACAATAGTGGTCCACTGAGGATAGATAGCGTCACCCAAATAGTACCCTTTGTCGTAGTTGTGGGCGTTGACAGTAAAGTTCACCGGTGGGCTGTTGCCTTCGGCAAGCCTAGCAAACACCGGCGAGCGCTGAAGCACGTTGATATCATTGTGTGATCCAGCCATGCCAAAGAAAGAGTGCCAGATCCAGAGATCTTGAGACGCCACGGCCTCTAGTATGACAGTGCAAGCCCTGACATGTCCCTTATACTGCCCTTGCCAAGCAGAAGGGCAGTTCTTCCACTCCCAGTGCATGCAGTCTATGCTGCCAAGCATCCCCGGGAAGCCCCTGCTAGCATTCATCGCCAACAAACGGGCTGTATCTTCAGCTGTCGGCTCTCTCAAGTACTCAGGGCCAAACACAGCAATCACAGCCTTGCAGAACTTATACAGGGACTCTAGGCATGTAGACTCGCTCATACGGACGTACTCGTCAATGAGATCACCGGGCACTCCGTATGCAAGCATTCGGATGACGACAGTGCATTTTTGATAAGAGGAGAAACCAATCTTGCCGACGACATCCTCTTTGCACTCGAAGTAGTCATCATAGCCAACCACTCCCTCTCTAATACGGTTGAAAACATGCCTACTCATACGGAACCGGCGGCGGAATTTGTGATGTTTGAACAATGGGTTTGTTGTATCAAACTAGTCCTTCCAGAGAAGGAAATGCCCGCTCTCCCGGTTACGATTCAACGCCGGAAGGTGGCCCGGAATGGAGCCACGGAACAGCGGCCGCTGGTTGTTGAGGTGGTGATGGACCAACATGGCAGCCAATATCTCCTCCTCGTCGTCGGACGATGAATCGTCGGAGTCGCAAATGAAATTGTGGAAAAAGAACTCGTCGGCGGAGTCCATTTTCGTACCTTGGCAAACTGTCGAACAGCTTGCGGGCGTCGAAGAAGGAGACGGCCGGCGAGGGGAGACGCGGCGCCCACAGACCAGCTAGCTGCCCTGCCGGAGTCCGACGAGTGTGACGGCATCCGACGAGTGTGCCGGTCGTATGTGGCGGGGGCGGCGAGGCGTCTTCTTGGTCGCGGGCGGCTGGGCGGTGGGGGAAGCGGCGGCGGGAACCTGTTTGCTCCCCGGCGGCAAAACGGCGGCGGCGGGCGACTGGGGGCAGGGGCGGCGTTGCTGGGCGGATGTGGAGGCGGCGGCAGCTAGAAGAGTCGCCGGCAAAAATGGGCGGCGGCGTCGGTAACGGAGGAGGCGGGGGTGAGGGTTGCTTGTTGGCCGGGAGGAGGGGAGGCCAATGTGCCACAGACCAGCGGGCCCGGGGACAGGAGTAGGCGAGCGCGCGCGCGTCCGTCGCGTGTCCGCACCAATGCAAATCAGACTCAAAAAATGGGCCGGGAATGGGTCGCCCGCGGACGAAAAACGAACGCGCGTCCGTTTGGGTCGGCGCGTTGGGCCCCCTTTTCTGTCCGCGCCGACCCAAACGGACGGCCGCGGACGAAATGGGTCGCCCATTGGAGTTGCTCTTAGCTTTTATCTCCGATCTACAAAAGTTAACATATAAACAGATTTTATATAATTTTGTACTAACTTTGTACTAAGTTAACGACCCTTATTTTGAGATGAAGGGAGTACTAAAATTTTAAAATTAAAATAAGCTCATATACATTATATATTCATTGGTCAACTGCTAGATGCGTGCATCGACCCTTTTTAGTCGGAGTGAGTGGCATCGTTCTTTTTCTTAGACTGAATCGCATTGCAACTTTAATAAATTGTAGGCTAGCTAAGCTATAAATCACTTTTTAGTAATTATTCTTTAGAAATAACTTTTTAGGCTATGTGATATTTGTCATTGTATAAAAGAACACGTGGCATTTCTCTCATTGCAAACTGCTCTTTTTCCTCTGAAAATAAGCAAACACCGCTCATTTTCCTTGTATCTTAAAAAACCAATTCACTCTTAGGGCACAACGCTCACACCCACATCTCATTCTCCTGGTCTGCTTTCCCCGTCACGATTTCTCACTGTCACCTCCCCTCAACACCACAACAATCTGCCCGTGTCTTCCTCTCACCGCCATCTTCTCTCCCCTCTATGGTGGCCCTGGCCAATTCCCGGTGCTAAGGAGTGCACATCGTCGTAGCCAACTACTTAGGCCAAAAGGAGGAGTAACATTGACTTATTCAAGCGAAGGTAGCTGGGAGCAGAGGCAAGGCTGACGATGATATTGTTATGTTTATTCCCAGAATCTCACGGTCTAGCAAGAGAAACACGATTTATGTGTATATATACATTGAACATACAAGTACCAAAACGACATGGACTCTAATAGTCTTGAAACCTACCACACACGCACACGCACGCACGCACATAAAAAAACAAGCATCCACATATACAAAACATGCAATCAGAAGAAAGAAGAATACATTGAGTGGCTTGAGAGGGTTTCGCATGGTGGCAGAGCTTCACAGTCAGGCAACAGTGCGGATGAACACCTCGCTCACAACCTATGGATTTGGCTTCTTAACGGCATGGCTAAGTACGCCAGTGCCTCAGACTTCGGCATGAGACGTCTGGGAAACAAGTTCACTCCAGCGAGATGTAGAGTTCTATAAAAAAAAAGTATATTTCAGGATCTGGGGTTAGCAAATTTACTCCCAAATGATTAATACCATAGAAACATGAAGACGGATGCATGTCTGCTAATTTTAGCTATTATATCATATTAGTTGGATTAACATTACGTTGCTAAGATTATTAAATTAGCAGTGCACCCATGATGCTCTCACACAAAATTACACGCGTTCACTAAAAGAAGCATAGCGAACATTAGTCTGCAAGTAAATGATTTAAATAAATTATACCTCAACCAGCCTTGTCGCGCTCTAGTGCTGCCGCCGCCCTCGTTCACCGTATAATCTACGGCCCAGGTCGTTCTGCCTGTGTAAGAGACACAAGACATAGGAGACATGAGGAATGGAAGTGAGAATCCATATGAGGTCAGAAAATCATTTATCTGTATCTTCAATGAGGCAAATCCCCCTTCTGAATTGACAACAATTATCAAACCTTGCAATGCACCCATGATGGGTTGGATGACAGATTTAGTCTATGAGATAGAACCTCTGCCAATCTTGTTACTTGGGTCATTATTCAGTAGTCAATATCTTACAAAAGGAAGAGAGGTGTGGTAGACATGGCGGAGGAATCTTAACATACACTTCCCGGGAAAAAATATTAGCACCATAGTTTAAATGTGTATAAAAAGGAGTCCTATTGTGCTTCGAAAAGGGAGTCCGATTTTAGAGTAATCCAAGTTATTCAAGAGATTAACAATGAAACAAACTTTGCAATTTGAGTATTTCCTAAATGAAGTGATATGTACATGCACCAAATATTTGTAAAGTTATGACTAAAGAAGGGAAACCGCTACATTGAGTACTCAAAGCTAACGGAAGGAAGCCACATGATCGGGTATTTGAGGCATGCAATGTAAAACCTTAACCGGGATCAACTGCAATTGGGCAAACATACACTCAACACAACCTGGAACGCTCTGAAACAGAAGTTTAATATAGCAGTCAGCAACCGCGTATGCAAGGAAATACTGCAAGGAAATACCTTCGTGATTGTCAGAGATGGAAAGGTGTTGGGCAAGATGCACGGCTAGTTCGTGAGATAGACTTTGCGCCCTTAGGCTCCAGCATGGTGAAGTGGACCACACCTCCCGTATCCACCACGAAATCGATCTATGGCACGTACTCCTTCATTCTTCTGGGCCTAGAGAACCTGACACCGTTGATGTAGCTTGCTGATCCAAGACCAAACACGTAGAATGGCCGGTTTGCCCAATACGTTGTGTTGTGGTTGCACTCGTAAACATAATTGCAGTAGCTACTGATCTCATAGTGTTCATATCCTGCTTCTGAAAGGCGTTTCGAAGCCATCTTGTAGAAGTTCGCAGAGTCTCATTTGGGAGGAAATACACCAGACGTATAGCTGCGACATTAAAATGGAAGGAATGAGATCAGCACTAGTATTCAGTATGACACATTTACATAGGAAGATCACTTGATTCTTAATAGTACTCCCTCCGTTTCTAAATATAAGTCTTTTTAGATATTCCACTACAAAAAGGATGTATGTATACATATTTTATAGAGTAGATTCACTCATTTCGCTCCGTATGTAGTCCATAGTGGAATCTCTAAAAAGACTTATATTTCGGAACGGAGGAAGTACACAAATTTCACTGCAAATTAATGTGTTATAATTTTTTTAGAAACTTGGTCTTACACGGTAGTAGTATATTGCAATTGGTTGTGTAATACCTCCAAAAAATTCAGTTAAGCCCTTTAACTTCGCAACTATCAGCAGCACATATTTGTAGTACTTTTTTTTACCATAGCAGCCACAAAATAGAATAATGTGTACCTTCCCGAGCTCGTGTATCCATCTATTTGATTAAGGAGATCCATCAACTCTGTTGTATTTCACGATCTGCTCTAGTGCCCTTACAGAATCTTAGGCCACCAATGGCATCAGTTTCATCCATGAAAACAATACATGGCTACACAAAATGATAAAAAAAGATAACATTAATGAATGACATTATTACAAAATACACCAAATTTTATCTTCAAGAGAAACAAAAATAGAATTTAAAATGTGCATAACAACTTAAAATGTGAAGACCATTTGCATGGCTTTTTTCGCGAAGTAGATCTAGAGTTCAGGTGCTTGGTATTGCAGACTGCTAGTTTCTTACTATGTTCCTCTACAGAATGGACTTTCTACAACTACTAAATACATGTTATTCTAACGACTGAAGCAAACATAATATATTTGGCCATGAGGCATTTGATGCTCACGAGCATAGTTAACGACTGAAGCAAACATAATATACTTTAGTGATCTAAATGCTCTTTTGTTTCTTTACAGAGGGGGTACCTTATAAGATAGATGCTTTTACCAATATATATTTTCAACCATAGCAGTTGATACAATCTACATTAGCAAAAAACATTAGTTCAAAATAATACATTAATGATTCCAAATAAAAGGATGATAGCAATGGCTCTATCAAGCGATGCCGTCCTCGTTCCAAGTAGGCAAAAGAGCAGAACACCCCTTGAATGAGTATAGTAGTTAGTACATCTCAAGATGATGATATCTGCATCATTGTCGTGCGTATTCAAGAAAAGAAATGCCAGTTGCTTTAAAATAAGGGTTCATTGAAACAACTAATATAACAACCTTTCTATATATAGCTAGTGAATGAAATAAAGACTTGCATTGTTTGGACATCAACATCACAGAAGTAATTTCATCAAGATAGAAGAGAGGAAATAGTCCTGCACCAATTTACCTGCTTTCAAGAAACATCCGGTTGTGAGGGGTACATTAGAAGGTTCATTCTCATGGGTAAACACAACACATCGTGTGACCTTGTTATGCAGGAGGTTCCAGAGCTCCTCTGTACACTTCTAACCTCAAGCACCTGGGTAATTTTCTCACAACAACCGCTGTTCGAGCGACCATCCAGTGCCTTCCCAGGCATTTGCGTTGCAGACAATACCTATTTGCTGTAAAAAGACATCTCAGTCAATGTTGTGATTTAGTCAGTCAACATACCAAGACAACAAACATGAAGATCGTAAAGAAGTTTTGTTTAAATCAATAAATCCTTATTACAAACAGGAGCAAGCTAGATAAATCCTTATTACTTTCCACAAGCAACGTTGTCAATGACACATATAGGAGCAAGCTATATCACAAATTATTCTCAGGAGCTAGTTAAATGCCCGTGCGTTGCCATGGGCAAGAATGCAAGTAAATATTTCAAATGCCAGTGGCAACGCACCTACCAATACAGCGGCCTGCAGATGAGGCCCACACTACAATCCCATAAAGAATTAATAGCCCAAGGTATTATTGTCAGTTCGCAACTCACGTCACAGATTTACGAATTCCTCATGACTTTCAGTAGTGCATCCTCGTCAAGTGAAGCTCTAAATACTCCAAGTATTCCTTATATTTGAGTAATTGTATATATGATAAAATTGTTCATAGACTTAGAAGGATAGTTGCTAGAGTGCAAAATCAAGGCTGCTTAGTGCCGTCTATGTAACAACCCTCTTCCGAGATGCTATCATTTTACAAACTTTGATTGGATTAATAACCGAGGGACAAGAACTTTTTTGATGGAAAAAAAAATGTAATATAATGGTCAATGCTTACCTTGGTCACGCACCCTCATACAAAACTGTAGCACCTTCACTTCTTGTTGTTCAGATAAACTTCTTAGACTTTTCATAATTAAATAAGAAAAATGGTGGCATAATAATATGTATTGACTACTGAGTCGCATCTTGAAGCAGTGTGATCTAAAGACATGCAGATGTGAATACTGAATTCCACATGCAAATGCAAGTAGTTTCTAGGGAAATTCTTTCTACACCTGATGTTAACAACTTCACAAAAATGTACATATTTGCGACCAAACATCAAAAGTGTAGTAGGTTCCATTTGAGTTACATACCCTTCACTGACAAGTGACCCATGTCTGCAATCTTCAATGGATTTGAGATTTTTATATTCTTTGCCCATTCAACCAGTCAATCTAAAAACCGATCTGCAATTTTCTCATGTGTAGCCATGTGGGTGTGAATCATATCAGGACTGCAATGAAAGCAAAGTGAATCACAATATGTAACTGAATTCAAATGGCATAACCTGACAAACACGAGTTCTAGCATTCACCGACAAAATGCTGATAAGTAATCCCGTACCTAAATGTTCAGAACCTTTACAGTAAGCCAAAACGGCCCACAAATCTCAAGGATCATAACAGATTTAAAAAACGGTTAAGGGCAGACGGCACACACCTGCACAATAGCGGCCTGATGCACTGCTGGCGGTGATGTAGGGCACATCAAGGAGGAGAGAGTAGTTGCAACTGCAAAGATATATTATCTAGGAGGAAATTTAACCGTTGTAACACTACTAAAGAAAATCCACTCGCAGTTCAAATTATGAATTGCTAGCATAGGATTATTTGTCCAATCACGCAGCTCGGTACAATATCATGGCTGCAGAATACCAATCCAAAAGCAGTAGGGAGGTGTATATATCTTTCAAGGAGAATATATCTAGACCCAAATAGGAAATTGTACCCCTCAGATATGGACTTTTTAGGCTGTACAGCTAGATAATCCACACTGCTATTTTTTATCTATATAGGAAACAACAAAACAAAATTGTACAAAAGGGTTGTATAGGAAGAGAGGAAACAAACTAATTAAATAAAAATATTGAAAGGGAAGAAAAGAAAATCCTAGATGAAGTAAACAAACCCCTGAAAGAGGAAAGACACTCTTTAAGAATGTCAACGCTTTCTTATATCATCTACTTACCTTGACAAAACACGGAAAACTGCATCAGACTGGTAATGGTAGAAATGCTAGCAGATCATTTAATGTCAGATATTTGACATTGGGAGATACTAATGCTACTTCGCAGTGGCACATGAAAAAAATATCAAACTGTTTGCTCCTAACAAATGCATCAAGAAATTCACATACGCATAGCTAGACAGTGTATATCATGTACGTGTCCAACGTTCCACTTACAAGCACTCCACGGATTGGCCACACTGCAATATTGAATGTCGTGATGAAGCATCAGAACAGCTTGAATAATCAGACCAGAAAATCAAAAGAGAATGAAAAGAAAGGAATCAGCTAACTGATTTATAGGCACCAAACTTTTAAGATTGGTGGATAAATCTCAACTGCTATCAAGAAAAGGTTGGCACACCCAACCAGAAGGACCTCCAGGAGAACAACACACAACACAACGTCTGAAAATCAGGAACTTGCAGATCAGAGGTCCCTCGCGACTGACCTGGTGAATCGGGGGAAGATGTACATGAATTGTAGGAGGGACAAGGAGAGGACTGTGGCATGGGCCAACGACAGAGGATTCAACGGAGTTCCGATCCGCAGTATGTCAGCCCGAGAGACGAACCTGACGGCGGCGGCGAATCGTTGGGTCGCCCACCGGCCCGCGTCGGTGACCTCAGACCGTCGCTGGTGGGTGGTCGCGGAGGTCGTGCATGTAGGATCGGTGAAGGAAGATCTGGAGGGTGCTGATCTCCATTGCCGCTAGCGAGATGGAGAGAGAGGAGTGCGGTGACGAACACGGTTTCTGTTGTGAACCGACGGCGACCGGAAGGTCCTCAACGAAGGCGCCGACGCCTCCTCTAGGGCCTTGGCGCCGGCAAAAGGATCTGCCTTGGCGGCTAGGGCGTGATTTCCGTCGACGTAGCGAGGATCCCCGATGGCGGCTATGGCCAGGGTCCTCGCTCCCAGGCAGATCCGTCTGGTTTTTTTCTCGTGCGATTTTTTGTTCGTGCGAAGGGGCATCGCTACGCATGGTTGTCCGCTTTTTTTTTTTACCGCTGATCGGACCGGGAGAGGTGGGAGTAGGACGAAAAAACCAGCGAAAAAAAACCGGACGAAAAAGGTGGGACGAAAATAAACCCGGAACGGAGACTACCAACGGAGACATTAGGAGTAGAGATGAAACAATTGCTTGGCTTGTCATCGGGATTGTGCATGATGAGAGCATTCTTGTGTGACGAAAATGGAGCATGACTAAACTATATGATTTTGTAGGTATGAACCTTCTTTGGCCATGTTATTTTGAGAGGACATAATTGCTTAGTTAGTATGCTTGAAGTATTATTACTTTTATGTAAATATTAAACTTTTATCTTGAATCTTTCGGATCTGAACATTTATACCACAATTAAGAGAATTACATTAAAATTATGCCAAGTAGCATTCCGCATCAAAAATTCTATTTTTATCATTTACCTACTCGAGGACGAGCAGGAATTAAGCTTGGGGATGCTTGATACGTCTCCAACGTATTTATAATTTTTTATTGTTCCATGCTATATTATATTCTGTTTTGGACATTAATGGGCTCTATTATACACTTTTATATTATTTTTGGGACTAACCTATTAACCGGAGGCCTAGTCCAGAATTGCTGTTTTTTTTCCTATTTCAGAGTTTCGCAGAAAAAGAATATCAAACGGAGTCCAAACGGAATGAAACCTTCGGGAACGTGATTTTCGGAACGAACATGATCCAGAGGACTTGGACCCTACGTCAAGACATCAACCAGGAGGGCACGAGGTAGGGGGGCACGCCTACCCCCCAGGCGCGCCCTCCACCCTCGTGGGCCCCACGTTGCTCCACCTACGTACTTCCTCCTCCTATATATACCTACGTACCCCCAAACTACCAGATACGGAGCCAAATACCTAATTCCACCGCCGCAACCTTCTATACCCGTGAGATCCCATCTTGGGGCCTTTTTCGGAGCTCCGCCGGAGGGGGCATCGATCACGGAGGGCTTCTACATCAACACCATAGTCTCTCCGATGATGTGTGAGTAGTTTACCTCAGACCTTCGGGTCCATAGTTATTAGCTAGATGGCTTCTTCTCTCTTTTTGGATCTCAATACAGTGTTCTCCCCCTCTCTTGTGAAGATCTATTCGATGTAATATTCTTTTGCGGTGTGTTTGTTGAGACCGATGAATTGTGGGTTTATGATCAAGTTTATCTATGAACAATATTTGAATCTTCTCTGAATTCTTTTATGTATGGTTGGTTATCTTTGCAAGTCTCTTCGAATTATCAGTTTGGTTTGGCCTACTAGATTGATCTTTCTTGCAATAGGAGAAGTGCTTAGCTTTGGGTTCAATCTTGCGGTGTCCTTTCCCAGTGACAATAGGGGCAGCAAGGCACGTATTGTATTGTTGCCATCGAGGATAACAAGATGGGGTTTATATCATATTGCATGAGTTTATCCCTCTACATCATGTCATCTTACTTAAAGCGTTACTCTGTTCTTATGAACTTAATACTCTAGATGCATGCTGGATAGCGGTCGATGTGTGGAGTAATAGTAGTAGATGCAGGCAGGAGTCGGTCTACTTGTCTCGGACGTGATGCCTATATACATGATCATACCTAGATATTCTCATAACTATGCTCAATTCTGTCAATTGCTCAACAGTAATTTGTTCATCCACCGTAATACTTATGCTCTTGAGAGAAGCCACTAGTGAAACCTATGGCCCCCGGGTCTATCTTCCATCATATTAATCTTCCAACACTTAGCTATTTTTTATTGCCTTTTATTTTACTTTGCATCTTTATCATAAAAATACCAAAAATATTATCTTATCATATCTATCAGATCTCACTCTCGTAAGTGACCGTGAAGGGATTGACAACCCCTTTATCGCGTTGGTTGCGAGGATTTATTTGTTTGTGTAGGTGCGAGGGAATCGTGCGTGGTCTCCTACTGGATTGATACCTTGGTTCTCAAAAACTGAGGGAAATACTTACGCTGCTTTATTGCATCACCCTTTCCTCTTCAAGGGAAAACCAACGCAGTGCTCAAGAGGTAGCAAAGGCGCGCGTGCCTCCTGCGGGGGAGATTTCGCCGACGCCGGGGGAGGGCGAGCGGGTCGTCTTCCGCTCGCACTTCATCCGTGTATTCGGCCTGCCGATGAGCGGCTTTCTCCGCTCGTTCCTCGAGTTCTATCATCTCCAACCGCATCACATCACGCCCAACACTGTGATGCTTCTGTCCGCCTTCGTCACGATGTGCGAAGGCTACCTCGGCATCCTCCCCACCATCAAGTTGTGGGGAGCGTTCTTTTACACCAAACTGGGCACCTCCGCCAAGGAGAAGGCGGCCCAGTGTGGTGCCTTCATCGCGGTGTGCCGGCCGTCGCCGAAGAACGCCTTCCCTGCCATCAAGCTGCCACAGTCGGTCAAGATGTGGCAGCAATCTTACTTCTATGTGGAGAATGTCAACCCAGCCGTCGACTTCATCAACCTGCCGGCCTATGAAGCCGGCCCACCGGCTGAGCCTCGGGCCAACTGGGGCTACAAGCCGAAGCCCGTGTCAGCAGACGGCGCCGCTGCCATCAACCGACTCCGGGTGCTGACCGAAGCCGAAGGCCTCAAGGCGTCCGACTTGCTGGTCACCTTTGTCGCGCGCCGGGTTCTCCTGCTCCAAGGCCGGCCTCACTTGATCAGCCGGATGAGTGGGCATCGTGACCCGTGCGGGCTGAGCACCAAGGAGATGCCGGCTGCTGAAGTGGCGAACTTGGTGAACGAGATCTCCGACCTCAAGCTGGAGGGCTCCGGGCAGTTCGGCAAGCAGCTGTACTCCCGCGCGGACCCACCGCCTGCCGTAAGTTCTTCAATCTTTTCTCCCTTCAGAACTTCATCTTGATTCTGTCTTGTTGTAACGAACAGTCAGCCTCTTGCTTTTTGAAACAGATCTATATGTCTGAGGCGACGACCGCCGTTGTGGGGCAGGTGGCCCCTACAAACCAGACCGAGCTGTGAGCGACGTGGACGACCCCGACTTGGGGGCAGCCGCCTTGGAAGATGACGCCACAGGCGGCGTCTACAGAGCAGACGCCTCCGAAGAAGGGGGCGGCGTCGAGACGTGGCCGGACGACTTCAAGGAGGAGGACGCGCCGTGCCACATGCGGGGGGCCGACAAGGCGGTCGCAGGCTCCTCCGCCGCGCCGACTGCGCAAGCCGGCACGCGCAAGCGCAAACAAGGCGCCGCCTTGTTCGGCAGCGCACCGAAGAAGGCCAAGAACCCGACCGCTGCGACCAGGCGGAAGGAGGCCACCGCGAAGGCGGCCAAATTTCAGAAGCTCCCGAAGGCGCCTCCCATGGTGTCGGCGTAAGTATCTTTTTCTCGTGCCTTCCTTTCTTATTGGTTCTATCTGAGCTTCCTCTCCTCATCTTCTTGACTTAGGGCTCCGCTCTCACTTGAGAAGTCGGCCGCCGCCTCCGTTATCGGGTCGGTGGAGGCCTTCACCACTAGCCGGCGAATCGATCCTGCGGCTGACCTCCGGGAGGCGTAGGAACGAAACGCGCGTGAGGCGCGCGAGGAGCAGGAGGCCGCCCGCCTGCAGAAGGCGGAAGCAGACAAGGCGGAGGCCGCCACGCTGAAGAAGCTGGCGGAGGCCGAGGCCGATGCCGCCGTGAAGAAGCGGCTCGAAGAAGCCGCACGCCGCCAGGAGCCGCTTTTCGTCGTTCCTTTGAATTCTGCACCGCCTCCACCAGAGTTCACGGCGCCGACTAGAGGAGCCGGCGACGAGCACCCGATCATGGAGAGGAAGGCGGCGACGTCGTTATGCCGGATGTAGTCGTGCCTCCGCCACCGCCATTCGAAGGAGTGCGAGACAAGCAGCCGGCTGACCCGCTGGTGCCACTAGCCGGAGACGAGATGGTGACGGACCCGACTCCTGGGGCCCTCACACCAACGCGTCGTCGCTTTGCGAAGGCGGCCTCAGCGCCACGACCGCTGGAAGCCAGCGCCGCGAGCTCATCAATCCCCGATGCCGAAGCGACCAGCGCCGCGCCCGCTGACTGGGTGCGAGGAGGCGGGACGGGCCCTTTGAATCAGGCGATCCTGGACATCCAAGGCAAGCTCCGAGCCGAGGCCGACGCTCTGAAGCGGTGCAATAAGCTTGATAATCCCCAAGTGAAGGGAATCGTCGTAGCAATTTCCAAAGGTGGAAGTGATAAGTATGGAGTGTCGAACCCATAAGGAGCTAAAGGTAAGATCAATATTCTCTCAAGCCCTATCTGCCACTGATACGACTCTACGTATACCGAACGTTTGCTTCCAACTAGAAACGAGAAATAAAACTATGTTGTGGGTACGAAGAGGATAACTTTGTATGGTAACGGAGAGCTAAAACATAAAAGTAGGTGATGTTATCATAAAGTTAGAATATATTACTAAATATCACAGATAGCGAGTGTGGAATAATGATGGATCGTGTGCGGAATTGTCCTAGGCAATTGTTAACAAGACCGGTAGTCGTCATTGCAATTTCATATGAGGGAGAGGCATAAGCTAACATACTTTCTCTACTTGGATCATATGCACTTATGATTGGAACTCTAGCAAGTATCCGCAACTACTAAAGATCATTAAGGTAAAGCCCAACCATAGCATTAAAGCATCAAGTCCTCTTTATTCCCATACGCAACAACCCCTTACTCGGGTTTGTGTTTCAGTTACTCACCAACCCACTATATGCGAATCATGAACGTATTGCAACACCCTACAGCGGGAATCCCTCATGCTTGCGCGACACGGAGGGCACCATAGGACAGAACCAAAATAAAACATACAACTCGTACCAATCTAGATCATCAATCAACCCAAAGACAAGGGATATCTACTCAAAACATCATAGGATGGCAACACATCATTGGATCATAATATGTGGCATAAAGCACCATGTTCAAGTAGGGATTATAGCGGGATGCGGGAGAGTGGACCACGTAAAAGAGATGAGGATGGTGATGATGATGGTGATGTTGATGAAGACGATGACCGCGGTGATGATTCCCCTCCCGATGGCACTCCGGCGCCACCGAGAGAGAGGAGGAGAGGTTCTCCCCCTTGTGCTTCCTCCTCCATGGCCTCCCCCTAGATTGGGAGAGGTTCTCCCTCTGGTCCTTGGCCTTCATGGCGATGATGGCCCCTCCGAGATCCTCCTCCATGGCCTCCGGTGATGATGGCCCCCTCCGGCAGGGTGCCAGAGAGGGCCTAGATTGATTTCTCGTGGCTACAGAGGCTTGCGATGGCGGAACTTCCGATCTAGGTATCTTTCTGGAAGTTTGGGTATATACAGGATAAGTTGGCTTTGATTTCACGTCAGGGGGTCACCGAGGCGTCCACGAGGCAGGGGGCGCGCCCTACCCCCCTGGGCACGCCCCCACTCTCGTGGGTGCCTCAGGACTCCCCTGGTCCATCTCCGGTGCTCCAAGCGCTTCTTCTGGTCCAACAATAGGCTCCATGAAATTTCAGGTCAATTGGACTCCGTTTGGTTTTCCTTTTCTGCGATACTCAAAACAAGGGAAAAACAGGAACTGGCACTGGGCTTTGGGTTAATAGGTTAGTCCCAAAAATCATATAAAACAACATATAAAAGCCCATTAAACATCCAAGATAGATAATATAACAGCATGAATGCTTCATAAATTATAGATACGTTGGAGACGTATCAAATGCCTTCTTGGACTCGCATGCAGCCATCCGGGTATGCTTCTCACTTCTTCATCTTTGATTTTTGTACTTCTTTGTGGGGGCGCGCCAGCGCACCCACTGGGTGTAGTCCCCGAGCTACGGGCCGGCTGCTGAGCAGGCAGCTCGGAACTTTAACTGGCAAGCCCCGAGTACTAACATTGTCTGATATCTTCATTATAGGACTATCATAACCTCCGCGCGGTCGCCTTCAACTCTAATGTCCGAGATCTGGACAAACGGACCGCCGACCTGTCGGAGAGCCGGAGTAAGTCCTTGTTTTCTTTCTCTACGGGGGCGCGCTAGCGCACCCGCGGGCTGTAGTCCCCAAGATTCGGGCCGACTGCTGAGTAGTCGGGCCGGATCTCCCCGACGACTGTTCTTCTTCTTTGTTGATATTGATAACTTCTTTCTCTGCGGGGGCGCGCTGGTGCACCCACGGGCTGTAGTCCCCGAGATTTGGGCCGACTGCTGAGCAGTCGAGCCGGATCTCCCCGGCGACTGTACTTCTTCTCTGTTGGTTGCTGACGTCTTTTTCTTTCTCCCTCCTTGCAGTGGCCAACGCTGCCCTGCAGCAGCAGCTGGGTGAAGCCAACACCGCCTTGCGTGCCAAGGAGGTGGAGTGCAATGAGCTGGCCCAGGAGCGTGACCGGCTGACCACACGACTGGCGGAGCAGGCGGAGCTTCTCAAGAAAGCCCAGAAGGAGGCGGAGGCGAAGGAGTCCAGTTTCCTTGCTGAGTTCGAGATCGAACGCTCCGCCTGGACCGATAAGGAGGCATTGCTGACTGTCGGCTTTGGCAAGATTGAAGACATGGTTGACAGTAAGCTTCCTTCTTTATTCTTTCTTCAAGCCGCCGGCTGCTGATCGAGCCGGCTTCTTGTTTCTAATTTTGTCTCTTTTGCTTTCTGTTTGAGCAAACTTCTTCCCTGGTCACTCTGGCGCTGCCAATCAGGCCATCGAGGCCGATCGCGAAGGGCGGAGGGCGGAAGGTGCGCAGATTGCTGCCAATGCCCCCCGGACCTTTAGCGAACAACTTCTCAACATCCAGGCCCGTCTTCGGCCGGCTCATCGGATGCTGCGCCGTCTTCAGCGCGTTGGCGCCCAAGCGATCTTCGCCCTGTGGCCAGACATGTCGGCTCCGCGCACTCCCAGTTGGACTGCCGACTGGCTGGAGGTGGCGGCCAGCCGTCTTGAGGCTTGGAAGGGTTCCTCGGCCCGGGCTGGAGCACGCCGGGCCTTGGAGTTCGTCAAGGCGTGGTACCCTGGGCTAAATCTAGCCCAGTTGACCATGTTTCGACAGGAGGCCCAAGAGGAGATGGTGGCGGTGGAGCGTGATCTTATCAAACGGGCGGCGGCGATCGCCGAGTACACCAACACCAGCATCTTCGTCCCGGAGCTGGCTGAGAACGGTGCCGAGGCGCCACCAGAGTGGTTTGGGCTAAACCCGGAGGATGGCGAGGACTCGGCCGACGTGATCGACTCCAGCGACGAGGGAGAAGACGAGGAGGAGGAA
The DNA here is from genome assembly GCF_018294505.1 of Triticum aestivum. Lineage (NCBI taxonomy): Eukaryota > Viridiplantae > Streptophyta > Magnoliopsida > Poales > Poaceae > Triticum > Triticum aestivum. The sequence continues at coordinate 541,550,139 of NC_057799.1, forward strand.
GGTGAAGAGTAAGCGCTAGAGGCTGAAGCGGACGGCCAGCCTCAGCTCGACCACGCCTCCAGCAACGAGCCACGCCCGAGCGAGCCGACTGCTGCTGAAGGCGACCAAGCGGAGACTGGCCAGCCGGCCGCTCCACTAACCGGCACCACCGACTCCACCGTTCCGCCGAACCCGTCTGCTGCTCCCTAGGCTGCCAATTTATCTTTTGTTTTTACCTGCTTATCAGTCTCGATAAACTTTGTTAACTTCACACAATTCCACCCGCGGGGTGTATTTCAAACTTCTGTTGAATGTTGGCCAAGGGCCTTTTGATATGTAAATATGCTTGTCGAGTTCTATCTTTCCTTGCTTTCTGCTCCTTGGCTTTTTTTCTTTGTCGCCCTCCCTGGGCTGCCGTCTGGCCAGCCAAACAGCCGCTCTGCGGACTGCGGCTGGGTCCAGTACTGGGCTGCTTTGGGAGGGTAAGTACTTAGCCGATTAGAGCATTTAGCAATTTAAGTAGAAGTCGGCCGGCCGGCTGCTCAGTAGCCGGTCGGTGAGGCGGGGAGCCGGCTTGAACTTTGTACATGCTTTGGGGTCCTTAGCCATTTTTCATGTGGGCACCCTTTTCTGCCTTTGACTCCTGCCTACCGGACAGCCGCTCTGTGAGCTGCGGCTTTGGCGGGAGAAGGCTTAAGTGCCAACACATTACTTGACCGGCTACAGGAAACACTACATAGTACAAGGCGGCGAGCCCCCGGGCCGACTGGTCGAACCCGGTGCCAGGCGGACTAATGAAATACCACATTCATAGGCATAATACTTATCATATAGATAAAAGAGGGCAGTCCCCGAGCTCTTCTCGGGGGACCCGGAGTCTTCATACTTAATACAAAAGTTAGCGTGGTACATACTGCATCAACTGTAAAACCTTCGAAGGAGATTTGCATTCCATGGCCGCTCTGTCTCCTTGCCGGAGTCATCTCTTTTGCGTGCTCGAGGCTTCTGAGCATCGATCAAGTAGTAGGAGTCATTGCCTAACACCTTGCTGATGATGAAGGGGCCTTCCCAAGGTGTCGAGAGCTTGTGCTTGCCGGCTGTTCGCTGGATCAGCCGGAGCACAAGGTCTCCCTCTTGGAAGGATCTTGGCTTGACCTTCCGATTGTAGTATCGGCGCAGGCTCTGCTAGTAGATGGTGGACCGGCTGAGTGCCAACAGTCGGCCCTCTTCCAGCAGATCGACGCCGTCTTCTCATGCTTCTTTTGCCTCCTCTTCAGTGTATATGGTGACTCGAGGGGAGTCGAATTCTATGTCCGTCGGGATGACGGCTTCGGCACCGTAGACGAGGAAGAAAGGCGTGAAGCCGGTTGACTTGTTCGGAGTTGTGCGCAGGCTCCAGAGGACGGTCGGCAGCTCATCGAGCCAACAGCCGGCCGAACGCTGCAGAGGCTCGACCAATCGGGGCATGATGCTGGACAAAATGAGGCTGTTTGCTCGCTCTACTTGGCCGTTTGACTGTGGATGGGCAACGGATGCTAAGTCCAGCCGGATGCCCTGCGTCATGCAGAAATGAGCCAAGGCGCCCTTGGCGAAATTTGTGCCATTATCTGTGATGATGCTGTGCGGTATGCCATACCGGATGGTGATGTCGGAGATGAAAGTCATAGCAGTCGGACCATTCAACTTCTTGATTGGTTTTTCTTCTATCCACTTGGTGAACTTGTCCACTTCGACAAGCAGATGAATCATGCCACCGCGTGCTGTCTTGAACGGTCCCACCATGTCCAGGCCCCAGACGGCAAAGGGCCAGACAATGGGGATAGTCCTGAGTGTAGAAGCCGGCAAATGTGGCTTGGAGCAGAACTTCTGGCACCCTTTACACTTCTGGACCAAGTCTTTGGCATCTTCTAGAGCAGTCGGCCAGAAAAGACCATGGCGGAAAGCTTTTGCAACAAGTGATCTTGAAGCCGCATGGTGACCGCACTCGCCTTGGTGGATATCTTTGAGGATTGCTTGGCCTTGCTCCGGCTCCACGCAGCGTTGGCACACACCAGTGACACTGCGCCTCACAAGTTTTATGTTGACAATGGTGTACGCTGCTGCCCGGCGTTGCACTTGTCGGGCCGAGATCTCATCAGTCGGCAGCTCTTTGTTCACCAGAAAGTTGAGGATGGGCTACGCCCATGAAGGTGCTGCTATTTCTTGGACTGCCAGAACTGCAATTTGCACGAGGGCAATTGGGCCGGGAGGCGGCGGGTTGGAGTCGGCTGCCGCTTGCTGAATCAGTGAAGTCCCCGGGCCGACTGCTGCAGTCCCCGGGCTGGGTGCGACCGCCGCAGTCCCCGAGCTGCCTGCCGAAGTCCCCGCGCCGGCTGCTGAGGTTCTCAAGTCGGATCCGAATGCTTCGGGAGGAGCCGACACGAAGATGGAGTCTGATTCTGGCGACGACTTGATAGACGGTTTGAGGAGGTATTGCAGGGCGACGCCGGCCGGTATTGCTTGCCGGGTGGAGCCAATTAGTGCCAAGGCATCTGCTTGCTCATTGTCATTTCTTGGCACATGGAGGAACTCGCACCCTTCAAAGTATCCACTGAGTTGCTGGACGAGGAAGCGGTAGCTGGCCATATTTGCATCCTTGGCATCCCGGTCGCCAGACGACTGCTGGACCACCAAGTCGGAATCACCATAGCACAGGATCCGGCGAATGCCGAGTTCCTTGGCTAGCCGGAGCCCGTGAATGAGTGCTTCGTATTTAGCAACGTTGTTGGAGGCGGCAAAGTGAATCTGCAACACATATCTGAGCTTGTCGCCTTTGGGAGAGGTGAGGACGATGCCGGCTCCCAAACCGGTGCACATCTTAGAACCATCAAAGTGCATTCGCCAATGAGTGGAGTCTGGCACTGGCGGCAGGTACTGGGTCTCGGCCCAGTCGACGAGGAAGTCGGACAGTGCTTGTGACTTGATGGCGGTGCGAGGCTGGTAGTAGATGGTGTAGGGGGCCAAATCTATGGCCCATTTGGCCACTCGGCCTGAAGCATCTCGGCTTCCAATGATCTCGGCAAGTGGAGCAGTGCAGACCACAGTGATTGGGTGCTCTTGAAAGTATGGCTTCAGCTTCTTGGCGGCGAAGTGCATGCCGTAGCACATCTTCTGATAGTGGGGGTAGTTCTGCTTGGAGGCGGACAATGCTTCACTCAGGTAATACACCGGCCTCTGGACTGGCAGTGCCTTGCCATCTTCCTTGCGTTCCACAACTATGACTATGCTGACCACCCGGCTGGTGGCGGCGATGTAGAGAAGCATGGGCTCCTTAGCAGTCGGAGCCGCCAGGACAGGCGCAGTGGTCAACATCTTTTTGAGCTGGAGAAAAGCTTCATCCGCCTTGTCGTTCCACTCGAAAAATATGGTCTTCTTCATGAGCTGGTACAGGGGAAGAGCCTTCTCGCCCAGCCGACTGATGAAACGACTGATGGATGCCAAACTGCCGGTAAATTTTTGCACGTCCAGCAGTCGGGTGGGCACCTCCATCTCTTGATGGCCTTGATCTTCACAGGGTTGCACACTTTGCCGCTCTGAGACCAGGAAGCCAAGAAGCTGGCCGGCTGGTACTCCAAAGATACATTTCTCCGGGTTGAGCTTGATTTGAAATCGGCGCAAGTTTTCAAAGGTTTCCTTGGGGTCTTCTAGCAGCGTGCCGGGCTTCTCCGTCTTCACCACAACGTCGTCCACATAGACATGGGCGTTTCTGCCGAGTTGCTTGAGGAGACACTTCTGCATGCAACATTGAAACGTGGCGCCGACATTCCTCAAGCCGAACGTCATGGTCAAGTAGCAGAAGGCTCCGAATGGTGTGATGAAGGCGGTCTTCACCCTGTCAGCCGGGTTCAGCTTGATCTGATGGTACCCTGAATATGCATCCAAAAAACTCAACAGCTCGCATCCGGCTGTGGAGTCTATTACTTGGTTAATTCTTGGCAGGGCAAAGGGATCTTTGGGGCAAGCTTTGTTCAGGCTGGTATAATCGATACACATGCGCCATTGCTTATTCTTCTTCAGTACAAGGACTGGGTTGGCTAACCATTCTGGAAAGAACACTTCCATGATGAAGTCGGCTGCTAGAAGCCGGGCTATCTCCTCTCCAACAACTCTTCTCTTCTCTTCTGACAGGCGGCGCAAGGGCTGCCTGACTGGCTTGGCATCAGATCGGTCATGTAGCTTGTGCTCGGCGAAATCCGTCGGGACACCCGGCATGTCCTTGGGAGACCATGCAAAGATGTCCCGATTCTCACGGAGGAAATCGATGAGCTCGCTTTCCTATTTGCTGTCGAGGTTTGCACCTATGACAGCGTGCCTCTCCGGGTGCTTCGGGTCCAAGGGTATCTTCTTTGTTTCTTTTGCCGGCTTGAACAAGCTCTCAGCTTTCGACTCCTTGGGGTTGGGTGACATTTCCGGCTGCTTGCCTGCCATTGCCACAACCCGGTCAAGGAGCCGCTTCTCTGCTGCAATCACAAGGGACTCGGCTAGCCGGCTGTTGTCTGCCGCACAGGCGGACAACTTCTTGTAGTCTCCGGTTATGGTCAGGATTCCCTTGGTGCTTGGCATCTTCATCTTGAGGTAAGCATAGTGGAGGACCGCCATGAACTTGGCCAGAGCAGGTCGGCCAAGTAGCGCATGGTAGGGGCTTTCACGGCCCACCACCTCAAACCAGACTGCTCTCGGCGAAAGTGATCTTTGTCCCCAAAGAGGACATCTATCTGTGTCTTGCTGATTGGTGAGCAGGAAAGGCCAGGAACTATGCCATGGAATACAGTCCGACTGGGCTGAAGCTGCCTCTGTTTGATTCCTAACTTCTCCATAGTATCTCGGTACAGGATGCTGATGTTGCTACCGCCATCTATCAAGACTCGGGAGAAGCGAGCAGCCCGCCTCTCTGTTGCGAAGGTGGCATCTAAGACCAAAGCATAAGAACCAGGAGAGGGCATCACCTCCGGGTGGTCAGCTCTGCTCCAACTGATAGGCTTCTCGGACCAATGCATGAACTCGGGGGTCTCTGATGCTACTGCATTTACTTCTTGTTGCCGTTGCCGTCTGCTGTGCTTGTCGTCGGCCACGCTGGTGAACACAACATAAGCCCCATGCTCTTCAGGATATTCATCTTGTATTGCGCCGACTGGCCGAACCGCCGGCTGCTGGGGAGGAGGAGGAGGCGGCGGCCCGATAAGCGGGGGAGGCAGGAGTCCATCGCCCTTGGCAATCCTAGTGAGCAAGTGGCATTTCCGAGTGGTGTGGTTGGACGGCTTCGCGCCGCTGTGGAACTTGCAGGGTGCATCTAGAGTTTGCTCGTACGAGAAGGCGGGCAGCCAGTTGGGCTTGCCGCCCTTCTGGCGTTTGGGAGGAGGCTGCCCTTCCGGCTGCTGGTCTTCAACTGTCGACACCTGCCGGCTCATGGAAGCCGGCTGCGTGGCCTTGCGCTTATGGTCATTCTGTTGCTGACGCCGACTGGTGTCACCAGCCGGGGTCCGAGGAGCTTGAGGGGCCACCTTGCCCGTTGCGTCAACTTGGATCTCCGCCTTCATGGAGGAGTCGGCCGTGGCGTACTTGTCTGCTATGATCAGCAGTTCATCGAGGGTCGTCGGCTCATCGCAGAGAAGCTTGTGCTTGAGGAGGGTGCCTTCTCGGCACCCGGCGGTGAAGTACTCGATGGCCTGCACCTCGTGCACGCCCTCGCAAGAGTTGCGCAGCTCGGCCCAACGCGTGAGGTAATCGCGAGTTGATTCGTTGGGGCCTTGGACGCACAAGGAGAGCTGGCGAGGCTTGGGCGGCCGCTTGTAGGTGCCGGTGAAGTTGCGGATGAAGGCTTCAGTGAAATCGACCCAGCTGTTGATGCTGCGGGGCTTCAGGCTGTTCATCCATGTCCGGGCTGTGCCCTGGAGCATGAGCGGAACGTACTTCACGGCAACGCGCTTGTTGCCGTTGGCGATGCTGACGGCTGTGGAGTAGTCGACCAGCCAGTCCTCCGGCTTCATGGAGCCGGTGTACTTGGGTGTATCTCTCGGGAGAGTGAACCCTTTGGGGAAGGGCTCATCTCGGATGCGGGGGCCAAAACAAGGCGGACCCAGCTCGTCTTCTTCTTCTAGTGCCAGGGATCGGTTGAGGCGGTCGATCCAGTGGCAGGCGTCGTTCTCTCCGACTCCTTCTCGGCGACCAAGGTGGTCGCCGAGTGTCGGGTGGTCAACAGGCGGCGGTGAAATGCGCCTCTCTCTGCGGGGAGGGGGAGGCGGATAGTCGTCTCGTCGCTGCACTGCTCTTGGGCGGCCGTCTTGGTCGCGCTCGATGGTGATGCGAGTCCGGCTGCGGCTGGCAGCCGGCTCCTTGTCTCTTCTATCGCGGAGGCCGCCAGTCGGCGTCCGAGATGTCGCGCCTTTCTCTCACCGGGGAGGCGGATCGTCGTTTTGCCGGTTGGGCGTTTCAACGCGGCAGCCAGCTTCTTGCTGCTCGGCAGCCGCGTCAAGGAGCTGCTGGACGCGCTCCGTCATGTGGCGACGCTCGTCGCCCTCGAGCTTGTCTAGCTCGTCTGCTGCCGCCTGGGCAGCTCGTATGTTCTCTGCGGGCGTGGCGTAGACGGGATGATCTGTCCCGAACATGCTGGCGATGGTCGCGCCACGCTGCCGGATCAGGCCAATGCAGCTAGGCCCACCAGGAGCTGGCGTGCCGCCGCCGACACGATCCATCTCACGCTGGTAGGCCTCCGAAAGGCGTGTCATGCTGGCCAGCCGGTTGGTGCTTTCGACGAATTGGACACGGCGTGCCTCCAGCATCTCAGCGTTGGCGTCTTCCGGGATGGGCGCAGTCAGGTCTTGCAGCGCCGCCTGCAACGGATCCTGGCCACTTTTGCCAGAGTGCTCGCCGTGGCTGATGATGAGCACCTCCGTGACGGTGCTGCCACCGCTGTCCGCGTGAGGAAGCGGTTCGTCGTGGACCACCACGTTGGTGGGGAACGCGTCAAGCGACGCTGTGTCGGAGTCGACGAGCATCGGGTCGGTGGAGCCAACCGACTCCAAGTCCACAACAGGCTCGCTGGCGATGGCTCTCGGGGCCATCGGTGCCCGCATCAGACGCGGGCTCGTCGGAGAGGCGAATGTCGCCAACAAGATCGGCGAGGCAGCTCACCGCGCAGGAGACCTCCGCGCCGTGCAGCGCATCGGCGCAGATGCCATTTGGCGTGCCGAGCTGGCTGCGCTCACCAGGAAGGAACAAGGTTCCCGTCCAGAACAGGTCTCCGGGAGACGGTGCACCTCGCCCCACGGTGGGCGCCTAATGTCGGGGGTTGGGTGCGACATATGCCAATGGATGGCTTATTATGGTGGGAGCGAGTAGAACGTCGCCGGTGCCTGGAAGCGGGATGAGGCGTAGACACGAACGCCGGCGCACTTTACCCAGGTTCGGGGCTCTCCTAGGAGATAACACCCCTAGTCCTGCTCTGCGGGGTCTCCGCATGATCACTAAGGCACTAGTGAGTACAATGGCGCTCCTCGAGCTGTATGCTGGAGGTGGAAGAAGGCAGGGCTCGCTCTCTCCTCTCTCTATGTGTGAGTCTAGTTCTAACAGGTTGGGAACCCTTTGCATGGGTGCCCTGGGGGGTTTATATAGGCCTACCCCAAGGGGTATAATAGTAATCCAGCCGGGTGTAGGACCCGGCTGTCAGTGTCTCTGGTCGCCGGCTTCTCCGCCGGCTGCTGGAGCCCGCCGCCTGGTGGCCCCGCCGACTGGTCTGGTACGGAGCTGACAGGCTGCTCCCGCCGCTCGCAGGTCTTGCCGGCTACTGGTTACTGTAGCCGTGATGCTAATGACGTGTACTTGGTCAGGGAAGCATGGCTACAGTCTCGCCAACTGGTGGGAGATCACTGTAGCCACTTCCTGTCTCATCTGGTTAATGGCGCACGGACCCCGAGGGAAGGGAGGGCCGCCTACTGGAGGCCGGCCTCCCTCGGGTCCGACTGGTCAGGCCTCCGCCGTCCTCCGGGCTCTCGCTGTTCGGTAGGGCCCGCCGCCTACAGGCCGTACCGGCAGGTCGTCGTGGGAACAGGGCTCTGCCTGCCAGTAGTGATGTCAGGGGTGGAGTGGCAACAGTGCCGCGCCGGGTGGATATCTCCGCCTGTACGGAACACTGTGGCCATGCCCGGCCCTGGATACGAGGGTGATGGGCTACACTGTAGCCACATCATGTCTTGTCTTCTTAATGGGGCGCAGACTCTGAGGGCGCCGTGGGCCACCTGCTAGGAGCCGGCCTCTCTGGAGGCCGCCTGCAAGGAGTCGGCCCGTCTTGGTGCTGCCTTCTGGAGCTTAGCCGCCTTCTGGCAGCCGGCTGCTTGGGCAAGCCGGCCATCAGTAGGCGGCGCTTCATCTTGATGTCCTGAGGGTCGCAGCCAGCCCCGATGTCTTGAAAGGCTCAGGGACTCGGGTTAGGCTACCCGTCGCCCATTACTCCGACATAATCTGAAAATATAAAAATAGCAAGGTAACTAATGATAAAAGTGAGCACAAACGGTATTGCAATGCTTTGAAACAAGGCCTAAGGTTCATACTTTCACTAGTGCAAGTTCTCTCAACAATAATAACATAACTGGATCATATAACTATCCCTCAACATGCAACAAAGAGTCACTCCAAAGTCACTAATAGCGGAGAACAAACGAAGAGATTATTGTAGGGTATGAAACCACCGCAAAGTTATCCTTTCTGATCGATCTATTCAAAGCTATTCTTTCCGTTCGATCTATCCTAGAGTTCGTACTAGAATAACACCTTAAGATACAAATCAACCAAAACCCTAATGTCACCTAGATACTCCATTGTCACCTCAAGTATCCGTGGGTATGATTATACGATATGCATCACACAATCTCAGATTCATCTATTCAACCAACACAAAGAACTTCAAAGAGTGCCCCAAAGTTTCTACCGGAGAGTCAAGACGAAAACGTGTGCCAACCCCTATGCATAAGTTCACAAGGTCACTGAACCGACAAGTTGATCACCAAAACATACATCAAGTAGATCATGTGAATATCCCATTGTCACCACAGATAAGCACATGCAAGACATACATCAAGTGTTCTCAAATCCTTAAAGACTCAATCCGATAAGATAACTTCAAAGGGAAAACTCAATCCATTACAAGAGAGTAGAGGGGGAGAAACATCATAAGATCCAACTATAATAGCAAAGCTCGCGATACATCAAGATCGTGCCAAATCAAGAACACGAGAGAGAGAGAGATCAAACACATAGCTACTGGTCCATACCCTCAGCCCCGAGGGTGAACTACTCCCTCCTCGTCATGGAGAGCGCCGGGATGATGAAGATGGCCACCGGTGAGGGATCCCCCTCCGGAAGGGTGCCAGAACAGGGTCCCGATTGGTTTTTGGTGGCTATAGAGGCTTGCGGCGGCGAAATTCCCGATCTAGGTTTCTTTCTGGGGGTTTCTGTATTTATAGGAATTTTTGGCGTAGGTTTCACATCAGGGGGTCTCTGAGTCGTCCACGAGATAGGGGGCACGCCCAGGGGGGTAGGGCGCGCCCCCCACCCTTGTGGACGGCCCGGGACTCTTCTGGCCCAACTCTTTTACTCCGGGGGCTTCTTTTGGTCCATAAAAAATCATCAAAAATTGGCACGTCAATATTCCTTTTCTGCGATACTCAAAAACAAGGAAAAAACAGAAATTGGCACTGGGCTCTAGGTTAATAGGTTAGTCCCAAAAATCATATAAAATAGCATATAAATGCATATAAAATATCCTAGATGGATAATATAATAGCATGGAACAATCAAAAATTATAGATACGTTGGAGACGTATCAAGCATCCCCAAGCTTAATTCATGCTCGTCCTCGAGTAGGTAAATGATAAAAACAGAATTTTTGATGTGGAATTCTACCTTACATAATTTTCAATGTAATTTTCTTTACTGTGGCATGAATGCTCAGATCTGACAGATTCAAGACAAAAGTTTAATATTGACATAAAAATAATAATACTTCAAGCATACTAACCAAGCAATTATGTCTTCTCAAAATAACATGGCCAAAGAAAGCTCATCCCTACAAAATCATATAGTTAAGCCATGTTTCATTTTCGTCACACAAAATGCTCTCATCTTGCACAACCCCGATGACAAGCCAAGCAATTGTTTCATACTTTAGTATTCTCAAACTTTTTCAACTTTCACGCAATATATGAGCGTGAGCCATGGACATAGCACCATGGGTGGAATAGAATATAATGATGGGGGTTGTGTGGAGAAGACAAAAAGGGAGAAAGTCTCACATCGACGCGGCTAATCAATGGGCTATGGAGATGCCCATCAATTGATGTCAATGCGAGGAGTAGGGATTGCCATGCAACGGATGCACTAGAGCTATAAATGTATGAAAGCTCAACAAAAGAAACTAAGTGGGTGTATCCAACTTGCTTGCTCACGAAGACCTAGGGCATTTGAGGAAGCCCATTGTTGGAATATACAAGCCAAGTTCTATAATGAAAAATTCCCACTAGTATATGAAAGTGAAAATATAAGAGGCTCTCTATCATGAAGATCATGGTGCTATTTTGAAGCACAAGTGTGGAAAAAGGATAGTAGCATTGTCCATTTTATTCTTTTTTTCTTTTTTATTTGGCCTTTCTTTTTTTTATATTTGGCCCCTTTTTTGGGACAATGCTCTATTAATGATAATCATCACACTTCTATTTATTTACATCTCAAAGATTACAACTCGATACTAGAACAAAGTATGACTCTATATGAATGCCTCCGGCGGTATACCGGGATAGGCAATGAACCAAGAGTGACATGTATGAAAGAATTATGAACGGTGGCTTTGCCACAAATACTATGTCAACTACATGATCATGCAAGGCAATATGACAATGATGAAGCGTGTCATAATAAACGGAACGGTGGAAAGTTGCATGGCAATATATCTCGGAATGGCTATGGAAATGCCATAATAGGTAGGTATGGTGGCTGTTTTGAGGAAGATATAAGGAGGTTTATGTGTGATAGAGCGTATCATATCACGGGGTTTGGATGTACCGGCGAAGTTTGCACCAACTCTCAAGGTGAGAAAGGGCAATGCACGGTACCGAAGAGGCTAGCAATGATGGAAGGTGAGAGTGCGTATAATCCATGGACTCAACATTAGTCATAAAGAACTCACATACTTATTGCAAAAATCTACAAATCATCTAAACCAAGCACTACGCGCATGCTCCTAGGGGAATAGATTGGTAGGAAAAGACCATCGCTCGTCCCCAACTGCCACTCATAAGGAAGGCAATCAAAGAACACCTCATGCTTCAAATTTGTCACACAACGGTTACCGTACGTGCATGCTACGGGACTTGCAAACCTCAACACAAGTATTTCTCAAATTCAAAATTACTCAACAAGCATGACTCTAATATCACCATCTTCATATCTCAAAACAATCATCAAGCATCAAACTTCTCATAGTATTCAATGCACTTATATGAAAGTTTTTATTATATCCCTCTTGGATGCCTATCATATTAGGACTAAATTCATAACCAAAGCAAATTACCATGCTGTTTAAGACTCTCAAAATAATATAAGTGAAGCATGAGAGTTCACCTATTTATTCAAAATAAAACTACCTCGTACTCTAAAGGATATAAGTGAAGCATTAGAGCAAACGGCAAACTACTCCAAAAGATATAAGTGAAGATCAATGAGTAGTCGAATAATCATGTAACTATGTGAAGACTCTCTAACATTTAAGAATTTCAGATCTTGGTATTTTCTTCAAATATCAAGCAAAAGAAAAGAAAATAAAATGACGCTCCAAGCAAAACACATATCATGTGGTGAATAAAAATATAGCTCCAAGTAAAGTTACCGATGAACAAAGACGAAAGAGGGGATGCCATCCAGGGCATCCCCAATCTTAGGCTCTTGGTTGTCCTTGAATATTACCTTGGGGTGCCTTGGGCATCCCCAAGCTTAGGCTCTTGCCACTCCTTATTCCATAGTCCATCGAATCTTTACCCAAAACTTGAAAACTTCACAACACAAAACTCAACAGGAAACTCGTAAGTTCCGTTAGTATAAGAAAATAAATCACCACTTTTGGTACTGTTGTGAACTCATTCTAAATTCATATTGGTGTAATATCTAATGTATTCCAACTTCTCTATGGTTCATACCCTCCGATACTACCCATAGATTCATCAAAATAAGCAAACAACACATAGAAAACAGAATCTGTCAAAAACAGAACAGTCTGTAGTAATCTGTAACTCCCGAATACTTATGTAACTCCAAAAATCCTAAAAAATTAGGAAAGCCTGAGAAATTTGTGTACCAATCCGGAGCAAAAAGAATCAGATCAAAAGCACGTTTCGGTGAATTATCAAAACTAATTTACTGGGCGCAAAAGTTTCTGATTTTCAGCAGGATCAACACAACTATCACCGTAAGCTATCCTAAAGGTCTTACTTGGCACTTTATTGAAACAAAAGCTATAAAACATGATTACTATAGTAGCATAATCATGTGAACACACAAAAACGGTAAAGGTAAATATTGGGCTGTGTCCCAACAAGTGCTTTTCTTTAATGCCTTTTAGCTAGGCAAGATGATTTCAATGATGCTCGCATAAAAGATAATAATTGAAATATAAAGAGAGCATCATGAAGCATATTACTAACACATTTAAGTCTAACCCACTTCCTATGCATAGTGATTTTGTGATCAAACAACTTATGAGAACAATATTCAACTAGCATAGGAAGGCAAAACAAGCATACCTTTAAAACTTTAAGCACATAGAGAGGAAACTTGATATTATTGGAATTCCTACAAGCATATATTCCTCCCTCATAATAATTTTCAGTAGCATCATGAATGAATTCAACAATATAACTATCACATAAAGCATTCTTTTCATGATCTACAAGCATAGAAATTTTATTACTCTCCACATAAGCAAATTTATTCTCATGAATAGTGGTGGGAGCAAACTCAACAAAATAACTATCATGTGATTGAAAATTAAGATCAAGATGACAAGTTTCATGGTTATCATTGTTCTTTATAGCATATGTGTCATCACAATAATCATCATAGATAGGAGGCATGCTTTCATCATAGTAAATTTTCTCATCAAAACTTGGGGGACAAAAAATATCATCTTCATCAAACATAGCAACCCCAAGCTTGCGGCTTTGCATATTATGAGCATCATGGATATTCATAGAATTCATACTAACAAAATTGCAATCATGCTCATCATTCACATATTTTATGCCAAGCATTCTATGTAATTCTTCTTCTAGTACTTGAGCACAATTTTCCTTCCCATCATTTTCACGAAAGACATTAAAAAGATGAAGCATATGAGGCAACCGTAATTACATTTTTTTGTAGTTTTCTTTTATAAACTAAACTAGTGATAAAACAAGAAACTAAAAGATTCAATTGCAAGATCCAAAGATATACCTTCAAGCACTCACCTCCCCGGCAACATCGCCAGAAATTGCTTGATGTCTACTACGCAACCTTCTTCTTGTAGACGTTGTTGGGCCTCCAAGTGCAGAGGTTTGTAGGACAGTAGCAAATTTTCCTCAAGTGGATGACCTAAGGTTTATCAATCCGTGGGAGGCGTAGGTTGAAGATGGTCTCTCTCAAACAACCCTGCAACCAAATAACAAAGAGTCTCTTGTGTCCCCAACACACCCAATACAATGGTAAATTGTATAGGTGCACTAGTTCGGCGAAGAGATAGTGATACAAGTGCAATATGGATGGTCGATATAGGTTTTTGTAATCTGAAAATATAAAAACAGCAAGGTAACTAATGATAAAAGTGAGCACAAACGGTATTGCAATGCTTTGAAACAAGGCCTAAGGTTCATTCTTTCACTAGTGCAAGTTCTCTCAACAATAATAACATAATTGGATCATATAACTATCCCTCAACATGCAACAAAGAGTCACTCCAAAGTCACTAATAGCGGAGAACAAACGAAGAGATTATTGTAGGGTACGAAACCACCTCAAAGTTATCCTTTCTGATCGATCTATTCAAGAGTCTGTAGTAAAATAACATGAAGCTATTCTTTCCGTTCGATCTATCCTAGAGTTCGTACTAGAATAACACCTTAAGATACAAATCAACCAAAACCCTAATGTCACCTAGATACTCCATTGTCACCTCAAGTATCCGTGGGTATGATTATACGATATGCATCACACAATCTCAGATTCATCTATTCAACCAACACAAAGAACTTCAAAGAGTGCCCCAAAGTTTCTACCAGAGAATCAAGACGAAAACGTGTGCCAACCCCTATGCATAAGTTCACAAGGTCATTGAACCCGCAAGTTGATCACCAAAACATACATCAAGTAGATCATGTGAATATCCCATTGTCACCACAGATAAGCACGTGCAAGACATACATCAAGTGTTCTCAAATCCTTAAAGACTCAATCTGATAAGATAACTTCAAAGGGAAACTCAATCCATTACAAGAGAGTAGAGGGGGAGAAACATCATAAGATCCAACTATAATAGCAAAGCTCGCGATACATCAAGATCGTGACAAATCAAGAACACGAGAGAGAGAGATCAAACACATAGCTACTGGTACATACCCTCAGCCCCGCGGGTGAACTACTCCCTCCTTGTCTTGGAGAGTGCCGGGATGATGAAGATGGCCACCGGTGAGGGATCCCCCCTCCGGCAGGGTGCCGGAACAGGGTCCTGATTGGTTTTTGGTGGCTACAGAGGCTTGCGGTGGTGGAACTCCCGATCTAGGTTTCTTTCTGGGGGTTTCTGTATTTACAGGAATTTTTGGCGTAGGTTTCACGTCAGGGGGTTCTCCGAGTCGTCCACGAGATAGGAGGGCGCGCCCCCCACCCTGGTGGACGGCCCGGGACTCTTCTGGCCCAACTCTTTTACTCCGGGGGCTTCTTTTGGTCCATAAAAAATCATCAAAAATTGGCACGTCAATTGGCCTCCGTTTGGTATTCCTTTTCTGCGATACTCAAAAACAAGAAAAAAACATAAACTGGCACTCGGCTCTAGGTTAATAGGTTAGTCCCAAAAATCATATAAAATAGCATATAAAACATCCTAGATGGATAATATAATAGCATGGAACAATCAAAAATTATAGATACGTTGGAGACGTATCAAGCATCCCCAAGCTTAATTTCTGCTCGTCCTCGAGTAGGTAAATGATAAAAACAGAATTTTTGATGTGGAATGCTACCTAACATAATTTTCAATGTAATTTTCTTTATTGTGGCATGAATGCTCAGATCCGACAGATTCAAGACAAAAGTTTAATATTGACATAAAAATAATAATACTTCAAGCATACTAACTAAGCAATTATGTCTTCTCAAGCATATTAACTAAGCAATTATGCATTCAGCTAGCGAATACTATATCTCGCTTACTACGAGATACATGAGCGCCCGCCTTCGGCCCTCCTACTAGTTGGTTGGACTAGTAAGCAGTTTTCCTTTTGCGCGAGTTCATGTCACATGTTTCTTATTTATGCAGTGGGGTTTATTTTTTGATTCGGTGCATAGTGCATTGCTTCTCACCCGGCTCAGCCAGGTGGACCACTCTAGCTTGGTATTTTTTTTTCTATTTTGGTTTTTGCTTTGTATTTTTTTTATTATCATATCCTTTTCTTTTTATTCTATTTTTAAGGTTCCTTTTTTCTTATTAATTTTCATTTTTATTTTGGGTTTCTTGGTCCTTCCTTTTTGCCATTCTTCTTTTTGTTTTTTCATTTTTATAGTTTTTCAGATATATGTTGACTTTGTTTAAATAAACATCGACCATTTATTGTATACATGTTGAACATTGTTTAGATGGACGTTGAATGTTTTTCAAAAATGACATGAACATTTAAAAAAATATATGTACATTTATCTGAATAGCTTGATTATTGTTATATGTTATGAAGATTTTTATAAAATCAAGTGAGCTAAATTTAAATTTTATGAATACTTCTTTGTTATGAACATATTTTTAAACCCATTTTATACGAATTAGATTTTTTAAACATTTTTTTGAAGATGTTTATGGAAGAATTATGAACATATGTTCAATGTTATTTTATTCTTTCTTTATATTTTCTTTTTTAAATGCACGTTGAAAGCTTTAAAGATACACCTCAAACAATTTTCTAAATACATGTTAAACATTTTTCAGATACAGGTCAAACATTTTCGAATACACTTTGAAAATTTTGGTCATACATGTTGAACATTTGTCAAATGCATCCTGAACATTATTCAAATACACTGTGAACATTTTTTAAAAGACAATATGCACATTTTTACAACACCCGTTTATCATTTTTCAAATACAGGTCGAACATTTTTTATAGACTCTGTGAACATTATTCTAAATACCCTGGTCATTACATGTTGAACTTTTTGAATACACCAAAAAAATTAAAATGAATGATGATAATTTTTAAATATGTGATAAACAATTTTCTCAAATACAAGCCAAACATTTTCTATAGATCGGTACAAAAACAGTAAATTTCTCAAACTATTTTCTAAAAGCAATGTAAAATCTAAAACATAAAACGTAAAAAAATGAAGCAGGAAAAGAAACCCTGCGGGTGTGGCTTCCGTGAGAAGTGTGCACTCTCCCGTTACAGGCCTGGCTTATGAACGCGTTGCTGCAGGCAAAGATTATTCTGCGAAATATAAAGCATAATGTTGACTAAATTGGTTAGTTATCAGTTTTGTATTCCAATCTCACAAAAAGTTACAAAGTTTTAACAACTTATGATTTTGGCAAATATTGCCAAGAATGTTAGCAGCAAACCAATCAACAACATAGACCCATCTGCCTCCAGCTCGAAAACCACATTTGGTGCTTCAGGTGTCCGTTACTTCGTTACCCGTCACTCGCGCACACCCTCGATCCCTTCTGTCTGGCGAACTAGGCCGACCCATAGAACTAGGAGCCCCGCAAGAGAGCACCCCGCCATTGCCGACAGCCGCTCGGGCTTCGCTAGGTAGGGGAGGAAGGAGATTGGGGCGGTGGCGCCTAGGGCTGGTAGATGGAGCCCTCATGTCGCCCTTGGTAGGGACGACCAAGTTTTTTTGCGTCCTCCGTTTTTGTTCTTGTTGTTTTACCTATATCTCACTCCCGTTGTCTAACTTTCTAACGAAACATCCCATGGTCGTCGTACCTAGCTGCATGGCTGCAATGAACATGTATTCATTCATGTACAAGTCATTTCTTTCCATGAGTCGTGAACCTAGAAAGGCGAGTGTTCTCGCAAAGCCGATTATTCTGATAAGACGTGTATAGGTTATTGTGTGATTTTCCTTTTGTTGGACATATTTTATATGCAGTTGGAATCTTTCCTCAACATTATGGTGAACATTGAGATCATCCCCTCTCAAGTGTATTCGTTGCTCAAGGCTTCCCGTCTATTTGTTGGATGACAGAATGGGCTTTCAAAAACCATTATTGGGGGGGGGGGGGGGGGGGATGCGGTACCGCGGCACCAGTCTGATTGCAATCTTTTTACATGGTGGTATTTTATCTTCCAAAGATTGATACCACGAAGAAGCTATTTTCAAAAGAATTTATTGTAACTCTTAATCTATACCACCATTAAAAGACGGGGGGGGGGGGGGGGGGGGGGATGTTTAAACTAATATCAACCATCAAATCATATGCATCCAACGACCTAGATTGCTATAATGGTGAGTCCTCAACATGTTTACTGTGTAATCAATACCATCCCAAATATTGACATTATCAGTAACGACATAATTAACCTGTAATTAATATCTCACATTTCCTTTAAAAATATCCTACCTAATATCAGCATATATTTAATATTACCTTTTTTTTAACTCTCAATTAATACCCTCCTGATATCAACGCCGATTGCATGTAGTACCATTTATTAGTTATATTAGTCACTACCTTGTAATTTCTTGGATCTTTGATTCAAAGCAGTGTACGTGATAGTTGTGAGTATATATTCATAAAGTCACAAGCGTCTCTAAAAAGTATATTTTCTTGTGTCCTTTTCTGCAGTGAACGGCTGGAAAGTAGCGCAATAGCAGCAGCAAGCCAGCAATTCGGCCGCGCTGGTGGTGATGCACTGATACTAGTAACGTATACGCCTAATCTCTGGCTTGGCATACTCGTGGCAACTTTCCAGTTGAAACGTATATGCACCTCCCTTCCCCCGGTTTATATCTCCCTCGCTCCCACAATCACATTCTCAAAAAAGTCATTCACTATACTCCTCCGGGCTCTTCTCGTGTTCCTTTAAACCAGAGAACATCCTCTTCTGGTTACAACATGGACTAATTGCATATTGGTGTTCCTTTGAATCACGGAAGATCCTCTACTACTTGTATACTCCACCGGGCTCTCTTTCAATTTCTCGCAAGGCAAGTTGTATATACTCCATATCTTGTGCTTCTTAACTACTCTAGATCTAATCCATGTCCGCTCTCCCTGATGTTTCTTGTGCTAGATCTGACTTTTTTCAGTCGCTATATATTTTTCTCTGACCCATCTTTATTAAGTGTTCATGTTGAATTCATGCTTGTCTTCCTTTTTTTTGCTGAATTCATGCTTGTGTTCCTTTGAGTCAGAATAATTAGGCTAATTATGCAATACAAGAGTTTAGATCAGATCTTGTGCGTAGTTAACTTTCTGTTCACTGATTACCACTCCCTTGTATTATCTTGTACATATTTTATCTAGATCTATCATGTTTTCTTGGACTTGTTACTTGTTGCTAATTAGATCTGAATTTCGTACTGGTACATGTTCACTTATTTTGGGTGCAAACATGTTTCTTGCTCTTGTTTGTTTGAATGGACTAAACTTGTGCATGTAGCTTTCCTGTGAGGAAAAGAACCATGTTTTTACACGCTGACAATGTGTAAATTTTTACAGAGAGATGGATAACAAAGGGAAATCCAAGGCCATTGACGATTACGTGCGAACGGCATCCCAGTTCCATCGTAGCAGCGGGATAGACAGCGGCAAAGAGATATGGGAGGACGATGCTGCCACCATTGCTCTTGGCGTCCGTCAACATGACAGGAGCCTTTTCCTCAGCTTCTTGGATGAACAGGTAATTAATTAATTATTTATGCCAGCCCCGCATATCATTGTTTACATCTACAGTGTACATATCATGCATCCTATTAAAAACTGATAATTAATTTACTGCTATGAATGCACATTGATAGGTAAAGGAGTATATAGAGTAATACATTTACACCCGTATATTAATTCTTTACACAAATATCATAAACTATATCATATATATTTAATATGTGTTTAGATATAGCCCCTCCGGTGGATTGTATATTATTGTTATGTTTAAAAGATCTCTCATTTAATGGGTCTTATGAGAGAGAATATATGAGTATTTTCGTTTTGGTGTGAAAATCATATCTAGATTGAGATATGGTGACCCTCTGTTTCCCATTAAGAGGTTGCACCGTAGACATTTAGCG
Source organism: Triticum aestivum (assembly GCF_018294505.1). Taxonomy (NCBI): domain Eukaryota; kingdom Viridiplantae; phylum Streptophyta; class Magnoliopsida; order Poales; family Poaceae; genus Triticum; species Triticum aestivum. The sequence goes on from NC_057799.1 coordinate 541,569,675, forward strand.
CGCGTGCGACATTTAGTCGTCACCCTCCTCCTCGCTGGGGTTGTGCGCGAAATAAGTTGTCAAATCATACTTCCCTAAAGACCAACCCCAGCGGATCCCTCCCCTCTTGGCTGCGCGATCTCCATCCCACGATTTGCAATTTTTGGCCAAGAAATCCAAAAAAAAATGCCCCCTAATGAAAAGAACTACCATGACAGTTTCTAAAACTGCCAGCCCCACACCCCTCAAATGCAATGAAAACTGCCAGTGGACCCCTTCTGTTTGCCAAGCGAACATTCGCCAGGGAGTCCTAGTTCTATTGTATTAGTACTTCTATACATATAGTTGGCACCAATTAATGGTACTAGTGGAATTTTCCACATGATTTAGTGTAGTGGGCCGGGGTTGCTTGTTAATTACCCCAGATAAGACACCCTAGCTCTTATTGAAGAAAATAATTTTCCATATAAAAGAATATTATTAAGTTCCCAGCTGTATCGTACTACGATATACTATTTATTTGGTACATTATTAATGGTGCCACTTTATACATACTATACTCCTATACTCAATGAGAGAAGGATATGTTCTTCCACCATAATTTATAGTTACCAAGGATTACTACTATGGTAGGTTGCTTATTAGCTATCGTTCCTCCCCTTCTCCCCTCGCGCCTCCCCTCCACGCCCAGCCCCCCAGCTCCGCCGTCGCCGCAGGATGCACCACCTCCCCGCCCGCTTCCACCGCGCCGCCGCCGAGGGGCCAGCCACCATGGTCGTGCTGCGCCTCGGGAAGACGGCGGCGGGACGGATCCGTCCCTTGCTCGCTCCCCCACCCACCCTGCGTCACAGATCTCCTGCGCGGGCGCCCCCCTCCCAGCTGCTGCACGTCTCTGCCGGTCTGGCGGAGGGCGCGGCGTGCCAGCCTCGGCCACGGGGCGTCGTCCCTGCAGTCCTCCCTCCCCTCTGTGCGTGGCCCAGCCCTGTTGGTGCCGCCGCCCATGCTTTGGGCATGGGATCTGCGACCGGTAACAAGGGCTTCCGCGGCCTGCCTTCCTGCAGGCGCCCCCCTCGTCACCGGCGACCCGTCTCTCCTCCGAGCCACGACGATGGCTCTGGCGGTGGCGACGAGTCTACTTTGCTAGTGGCAGTCATGAAGCCCTCAAAGCGAGTGCTTGCTGGGGCTGCTCCAGCCCCGATGACCTTTGACCTGCGTCCCTCCGGTGTCCTAGGCTGCCGGCGTCCTTTGCCGGGCGGCTCCGGCCTCGGCGACCCAGCAGTTGCGTTCCTTCCAGCTCGCCTGGCTCCCCAATGACCCGACGACTATGGCCATGGTAGCCAGGATCTCCGTCCCTCCAGTCCTTGCTTGCCAGCGTTGCCGATCACCGTCGCCCAACCCCCTCGTGGTTCGCTTCGCCGCCTGCCCTACACTGTACGTCTCAAAGCCTCTAGTTTTGCCAGGTCCGTGCTCGTGGGTTCAAAGGTGGTGCCACCCTTCGACGGTAGATGCAGCCCAACCAACCGCATTCCGACATGGTGGCTCTGACCGGCGTTCGCTTCCTCATCTTCGCTTCCAGATACGATGGCTATGGGATTGCTCATCCTCAGGAATCCCTGCTCGGCTTGCCGATGCTGGCAGCGGCAGCGTCCGCGGATGTCGTTTCCTTCTTGGAGGCGCTGTCAAGGCCCTTGGTTGCGCCCCTCTTCGAGCTCAAGGGAAACCCTAGGTGTGGTTCCTCCGGACCGGATGGCGACTGCGTCTCGGCGTCGTGCTCCTTCTTGAAGGCGTCATCTTACTCGCTCGCGGTGTCCCCGGTTTTGGTTCTCGAGATGTTGGTGCTTTTGTTGGTTCGGCGTTGCCACACTTGGTTCGGGCTTGTTAGGTTTTAGCTGTGATGTATCCCCTGTTCGAGCCGAGCATCCCTTACCTTTATGCTCCGGGCACCATGTTCACGCCTGTCTGCGTTCGTGTCATGTGTTGTACCCCATCTGTAATCATTCTATTCCTTCTACCAATGTAATGATACACAAGCTTTGCGTATTTGCAAAAAAAAGAAGTAGCCTAATTTAGAAATGGAAGATCTTCTAATCAGGCAAACAATGCAGATTAGTAAAGCCTAATTTAGTTTTTCATCCCGCTCCTCCTCCGACCGAGCTGAGGCACGGTGGTGGTGACCTACATGGATGCGGGGACCTTGGCAGTTGTGTGGACGGAAAATCTGTTCTCTAATTTCATCCGTCCAATTCTAACTAAGCTAGGGATACACCGTCCACAAATTCGATGGTGAAAGGAGGCATGTCGATCCGCGTTCAATATACTTCACAAATGGTACATTGGGACAGTGCTGCAAAGGGCGAAAGATGTCTCTTGATGCATCGATGTCACATTGATGTGCTGTTACATGGGACCCATGCGTGCCACCCTTTGACAATGACCTTGTCGCACTCATTGCCGAAATGTTTAAACCATCCGGCTTTGTTAATTGCATTGTCGAGCAATGCTCTATTGCCTATTGATAGTCGCTATAAGGAGATAAGGTCGCATACAAGGAGCCGACCCCACACAAACCTCACCGTACTCACCGACCATGTTGCGGTGTATGTTCTCCAACACCTCTATGTCCTACCTCACCCTAGGTGGCTTTGTTGCCTTCATCCTGAAGACCTCTGATGCCATGGTCTACTCTAGTTTGGTCGAACAAGCGGAGATTAGGAGACGCAGAAAGGTTGGGTGGGGAACAAAGATTACCAGGGACATTTCTGCCTAATTATTGCCTCACATATTGAGACAGTGTCAAAAAATTAATAAAATGTCAAATAGTAAAGGTCTAAGGTGGATGGGGAAACCAACATGTTACAACTTACAACAGAAGAAATAACAAATCCTCAAGGCATCTGCAAAGATGGGAGCATACAATTTCCCCTTATAATTGGTGGCAGGTGGCGGGGCAAGTGGCGGTGGCAAGTGGTGATATGACAATTGAAGCATAGGTGGAGAGTCCTGAAATGCATGTATCTTAAGTGCCACAAAGATGGAGGTCATGACTACGCAATCACCTAGTGGTAGCTCCATCGACGTCCTCGACATGAAGTGAAGGTGCCAAGCGATTCGGGGATGGAATCATATATCGAAGAACCGCACTGGTTTGGTGCGCATTTCAGACTCCAAGTCACCAACAGGGATAGACCACCTCATGACACTAAATCAATATATATTTGGTTTCTAGGTATGCTCTGCAACCAAGTACCCATTCCTACAATGTGCTCGATTAGTGCAATCATCTTAGATTTTCTCTTAACATTAAGAAAGTAGTTGTGTCTGGTTCTTCTCCTCCATTTCGTGTGTGAATTGTGACAAAGGCTTGTTATCAGTCAACACATTTAGGGAGACCCTAGATTTCCGCTCATGCCATAGGGGCCAGATCATCATGGCAAACATTGAGTCATAGGCCTTGTGCTTGTCTCTTAGCATGTGCTTACAATGTCCTTGACACCATTATTTACAGAAACATGAAGCACTTGAAGTGAGACAATAAAGGTTAGCCCATTCATGGTTAATGAAGCACAACCTCTAAAGGCACCCCCAGTTGATCAAAAGGGGTAAACAAACTACTTGGATGCATACCTTTAACCCAAGTATGTAAAGTTAAAGTTCACAAAGGCACCGAGAGTCAAAATCCTTAATAGGTACATGAGCAATGCCTTAAAGGCATGCTTAAATGCCCACAACCTACTTTCGGGGGTATTTCTAGTGTAAGGCATGACTTGTTCCTTGAAGCCTTATTTCTTAGCATACCCAAAGGAGGAAAGAAACCTCAAATTCATGCTTTGGTTCCCAAAGCCTACTTGTTGAAGCTAGTGGTGGTTCAACCGTTGGTAGTTAGTATCTTAGTTGGTCCAGTTGCAGTGATTAACTAAAATATTATACTCTGCCAAGGAAGCACCAAGTGGTCACCTTGTGTGGTCAAAAGTGGTGGCTAGTTGTAGTGATTGCAACTCTGTGATTAGAGACCAGGGGCGTACACCATGTATCCATATTGTTACTATATTAATAAGTTAAAACATGTATCAAGATGCTTTGAATTGTATCAATTCTGTTCAAGTGTAATTGAATATCTTGTATGGTTATACCAGTTGGGATGGCTGCATTTGGATTATGATTTAAGCTTCTAGCCATGCTTGCTTCAGATGTATCAATATGAGTAGTACATGGAAGAACCTTCGCGAGTCACAATTATGCCATTATCAACAACCAAGGATGCAAGCATTATTCTATGATGTGAAAGACATTAAGGATCATTAACCACAAGTTTAATTTAAGTGAGCTCCCTTCAGAACATCCAAATTGATGCATATTTTTAGGACATTCCCAATCAATCAGGAACTTATGTAACATTAATAGACATTGTGTTGTAATGTTGATTAATGTATCGAGTTAAGTAATTGTCTTTAGTTGTGAGATCCACCTGATAAGAGATTTAAAGAGCTAATGGTGTTGTCAATATGAGAATTGTTCCGAGAAAGAAACTACATTTCATTCATTTGAAGCATACCATCGGACGCAAAGCCTAGTGTGAATCTAGGGGAAACGAACTGTGTATCTAGTACCTAAGTCATCCCTTGTGATATGTTTTGAAGGAGTGTATATACTTCATATTCATTATTATCTACAAAAGAGATAAACAAACGGTCATTGCATTCTCGCAAGATCAGCACATTAGTCATTCTTCTCTCAAATTGTGACGAACCGGTCACTTTGGGTGTTTTATGAGCGAACTAGCCACTCAGTCGTACCCAACCATTATCCGTGTGGATGTGTCATGATGACTTAGCATGGGGCCCATAGTGCAGTCACTCATGAGGTGTTTAGTTTGCAAAAAAACACCCTGGAAACAAGCTGAGCTCAAGGGACATTTCCTTCGCATTCAATTTTTTGCAATGCACCCCTTGAGTTTAATCTTAGGAGGGGGGGGGGGGTCTTTTGCAAAGCCTCCTCTATCATCTCTCTCATATGTTCATCTCTACTCCGCTCCACCGCTCTTACACAAGTTGGCAGAGGATACACGCGACGCCCCCATGCCCATTTTCCTTCCCACCATTGCCTACTCCTACCATATCCATCTTCCTGCCATCGCCCATTCCCGCTAATGCTCTTTTCCCGCCATCTCCCTCTCCCGCTCCCACCATGGTCAGCTCATTTTATGATGACGCCAGCCTGCACGATTTTGCCATAGCCAAGCAACACCATTGCTCAGCCTTACTCTCATTTAGCACAATGGTGAGGAAGCTTCTCACCTCGTGGGACTCCATCGATGGGCGGCTCCGCAACAGCACCACTGCCCAGCGCCGGGGATGGGCGACTTCTCGTCTGGCATGGGCCGCTCCAAGTACGACACATCCAACTTCTCCTCTAGTATGGGCGGCTACTAAAACTCCTCCGACATCGAGCCAGCATCACCAGGGCTCTTTGCTAACCATCAGAAGATTGAGCAGGAAGATGCCGAGGAATAGGAGGCGCTCGAGGTGATATAGGGACAACTGCACAACAACATCGGTAGCAGTGATCATGATAAGTTCTTTCCTGCAAAGAAGGTAGTTTTTTGGGCTGCCAATGCCCACGATATGAGGCGTATGTGCCCACTGTGCAATAATAGGAGGCCCGCATGGTACACAACAGCAGCGCAACCAGGCAGTGCTCACAACATCTCTTTCCACTGCACAGGCCGAGGCGATCTGGCATCAGGCTGCCGAAGCAGAGCGCCTTGCTGCCAAGGAGCATAGGGTGACTAGCAAGGGTGCCTTTGCCGCCCTCAATGACGTAGATGAATAGGCCTACACCATCGAATTTACTCAGTAACAAACTACATGTGCTCAATTTCAAATAGGAGAACATGCATCATGCCTACTCATTGTACTGAATATTCATAGCTGAACTTGATTCACTGCTAGACAGAACATGATATCAAATTAATACCATATTCCTTTGGTCTTTTTGAAAAAATATTCACAGATGGATTTGATTTTGTCAGGAGCATTTTGGGATGATATCAAACAATTTACCTAAAATTGGTACCCCAAAAACCTTCGAACAATGTCACTGCCTTCTTTTGCCATACGACAAGCAGGGTCAAGTAGGTGAATGCACTTGTCTGCCTTGTGCTCCACACCATTGAACTCGGTATCAAAATGGTATTACGGTAGCCAAAGTCGAATTCTGACAAATCCTCCTAAAAATGAAATCTTTCTGCGCAAAACCTGAGCAGTCATGCATATATGTTCGAGAGAGGACTTGGTTTACTTACCTGAGAGCTTGTCTTTGGTCACCAGTAGCACATAGTCATCGGCTTCCATTCCCCCCTCATGTGCTTCAGCCCGCTGGTGCCGCCCATATCACCAAACAATAGATGCCACCGATGGTCACGCCTCCTCATCCTAGTCATGTCAGCGATGCCTAACCGACATGGTCCACACAGCCGTGCAGGGTACCTTCCACTGCCGCCGTCCGCCTGCATAGGGTCAGGATTTTGATGCTCGATTTGGCAATCAAGGGGAAAGGGGGCTCAACATCTTTCCAAGATATTTTCTACAAGTTAAAGCCTCCTAAGAGACTGCACTATGGGCCCCACGCCGAGTCAACACGCCACCTCAAACCCCGTTATGGTTGGAAATGACGGAGTGACCAATTCGGTCATGAAATAAACAGTGACCAATGTGCTCATCTTGCGGGAGTTGAGTGACCAATGATGTGTTTATCTCTCTACAAATTCCCTTCATAGAAACTCTTTATGAAAATTTATTTAAAATTTCCCTCGTTAAAAATGTCATGGTACAAAAGCACTACAAGAAATTGTTCAACTAGAATACAATAATTCATGGTAAAGAATGAATAATTGTTAATAGTTTTATTTTTAGAAAAGGACAAGTATACATTTTGTTCCATATTTTAATTTTCATCATAGAAGTTATGATATGCATGGCACTATCGGGGTTTGCTTCTATGAAACATCTTATAACAAGGCGACATTATAAGACCAATGGCATGTATGGAACATACCTTTTACGCAACTTAATACACCATCATCACATCAATTATTTCCTATAAAACTCGAGATACTAACTATTCACATTTGTAGTTTTCAAATGAACAAAAGCCTAATGTGACATGCTAAAAATTTCTCAACTACCATGATGCCACTATAGAATTTACCACACCCACCCACCCATAGAGAATTTGTCGGTGTACAAAAGTAGGGGCCTTTATGTACCCCTTTACTTGTGCGCGGGAAGTCGTGAAGAGCAAAGGGGCAAGGTGGATTCCCCCGGCAAGACCCTCGCCGGGGTGACTTGCCCAACACCAGCAAGGCCGCCACCCTTGAGCCTGAGAGTCCTGACACCATCGACAAACATCAAGACCAAGGCTCAGGGGCGCCTGCGTGGTGGCATGCAGATCCTTGTGAAAACCAAAGACCTGTAAATCTAGATGGGAACCAGAAGACGAAGACCCCCGGCAAGATCCTTGCCGGGAACAGACGAAGACCCCCTGCAAGATCCTTGCCGGGACGGCCACGAGACCACCGGCAAGATCCTTGCCGGGGACACCCACAAGACCCCGGCAAGACCCATGCCAACCCCGGCAAGTCCCTTGCCGGGGGCATCTACGGGGCCACAACCAGGCCCGCACCTACCAAGGTTTCGCTATCCCACGGCCGTTCCGACGCGGCAACCAGCCTGCCAAACTAGGCACGCACCTACGTGGCAGCGAGCAACCTCTAGGCCAACCAGTCAAGCACCTGCGTGGTGGTATGTAGATCTTCGTGAAGACCCTACCACCGCACCAGCGCAGCAGCCAGCCAGCCAACGTGGTGTTGCATGCCTCGTCAGCTTGGACGCGCGTCAAAGCAAGGCGAGGCGGCGACGGACGGGACGAGCTTCATTGTCGTCCCCGATAAAGCAAGAGGACGCATAGGTGGCGCATTAAATGCATTTGTCCTATGATGTCAGGGATAGACTTGTACATTGTAGATGCTTTCCACCTCCTGTGTGCCATTGTGGCGACCCCTTTGACATATAAAAGGAGTCCCGAGGCGTACTGAGGAAGCATTCGGACTTTTTGAACGGGGCATGCACCGCAGCTAGTTCAAGAGCTCAAGAACACCAAATATACACCAAAGCAAGACTAGGGTATTACGCATCGTTTGCGGCCCGAACCTGGGTAAAAAATCCCCTCGCGCTGATCTTTTAGACCTGCTCTTTGCGCAGCTCCACGCCCCGCCAACCGTAGTAGGGATTCCCTGTGATCCCATAGGCGTCGTTTTCCCCTACAGAATTTATATTGATTTTAGCATCACAAGCCTCTCCATGGCCGGTCCCCTTTGAAGGTCACTACTTGCAAATTGCAACCATGCTCACTTAAATTTAGTGTCCAAACCACACCCTGATTTGGTGTAGAAATCATAAACTAAATCAATGTTGTGAGTCATCTCTCAAATTGTTCATGGGTTGGGTTATTGGGCTTAGTGCCTCAGTATGACTATAGAGACGTGTGAATTGGTAGGACAAAAATATGCCTACGTCCCAAACCATGCACAGTACCTATCTATACATAGGCTGCCCATCATGGCCATGAGTGGGTAGTGCTAGCTTTGTTCCCTCCTATTCAAGAGTCTCCCTATTCAATTGCATCTCCCCCTCAATAAATAAATAAATTCAATTGCATCTCCCTTGATCTCATAGTTGCCCTACCTTCTCCACATCAAAATCGTTGCCTCTATAGGTAGTCCTCTCTTGTGTCCTATTATTCACAAATCACAGTCCTCCCCTTACTTGCGCCATCTATGCTTCATGTTGAGTTATTGTATTCCATTTCTCATTGCCCACCGATTATCGATCTCCACATAATCTTCCTAATCCTCATCCGGAAACTATCCATCCGAGATCTAAGGCCGGTGTTTGGTGAACAACTAAGGTTACACAGAGTCATCATAAAGAAGGTTGATCATAAATTTGCCGACTCAACGATCTGAATTTGTAAAAATAGACCTCAATCTCTTGTTCTTTTTATTCTCGTTCCTTGTGAATCTAAAAAGGCATTGCCATGCTTGTCTTTGGGATAAATTATGAAGAAGGAATGTTTAGGTCTCTATAGACATGACCCTTGCTATCTAGGTTGTGCTTGTAGTCCTTGAGGTAGAAGATTTTCATTTTCTCTGAATAACACGAGCAACCACACATTTGTGTTAGGATATGAAATACTTTTTGAAGGATACGTAATGATTTTTCACTTAGGTGGTTGGTCCATAAACAATCGAAATTGACCCATGATGAGGCCTTGCATTTCATTAACAGTCTTTTGTTGCTGGATCGTTCTCATCTCTTATCATTTGTATCTTTCGCCGAGATCTCTCCCCATTTTTTCACTGCCTTGCTCCCTATTTCTTTATCTCACCATACTCCACGATGGGAGCTACCTTCCCCATGAATTTCGATGGGGCAAAGATTGAGATACATTCCGCATTGTTCGTCTTGCCGTACGACATCTCCACCATGCACATGCCTAGATAAGGGAGGAGCCAGTGGTACCATACGGGAGGGACGTCCCTTCCATCATCGTGAGCTCATGGATGATGCTTTTCTTATCAAACGGTGGTGAATCACCTCCCTTCATGTATATTTGTGAGAAATTTTTGTCTCAATTGTTACTTGGGCTGCTATGATATGTACATAGTGACGGGCACCATGCATTTCCTATGTTATGCTTGAAATTTTTTCATTGCAATTTGCTCGATTACTAGATTAATTGGTCGATTGAGATGGAAGTTACACAACACTAGTGCTCTCCACTACTTCTGGTCAACCTTTTTTTCAATTTTTAAGATTGCATGACAAATTGGTTTAGCATGATTAAAACTGATGTTGTGTGATTGGTTGATTGTATTGCTCAAGTTACCTACAGTGTTTCTTGATTTTATCTGGCAACACTACATTTGTTCTATATTACACGACATGATAATTCTTTGCCCAAAAAACCCAAATATTTTTGCAGTTTTTGTTATTGTCTTGAAAGTTGAAATAGTGATTGTTGTAGATAAAATTTGCATTGAGGAAAGTTTACTCTCGTCGACTCTACACTCAGTGTGATCCACTGAGCAATGAGCAATTAGCAGTATCATATATCTGACATATGGATGGAGTTTACCCTTGAAACTACCATATGATCATGAGTTAGTAACTGCTCGTTGTCATTGTTGTTTTACTTACTGGAAATATTTGAACTAATGAGTGCTCCCCATAATGGAAATAATAAATTGTTGTTTCCTTTTCAGGATGATTCAAAGAGCGAAGAAGAGTCGACTCTACACAATCAGAAGTTGCCCCAAATTGGCGACACATACATAGATCCATTTCAGCCTGTGAACTCTTGTGCCTCTACTACAAAGAGTGTTGTCAAGGATTATACTGAGCTACACTCCCAAATTCCACTAGTGAATATGGATGCCATTGAAGATTTGCATGCACAATCATCGTCATCTTCTTCAAGGAGTGTGCCTAGTAATTTTGTTAATATGATGGCGATGCAGGAGGCATGCCTTCGTGCGTTGATTGACCCAGACCAGGAATTATCCTGCAAATTATGGCGTCAGTCCCCTATGGCTTTGAAGAATCACTACGCTCTCGACGTTGAGATGGCATGTTCTGGGGGGCATGTGCCAAATACAAATGCTCCTGGAAATTCCCAGGTCAATTCACTTCTTCAGCTGATCAAGAATCCAGTAAACCAGTCTATGCGGCTCATTAATGTCAAGGGTCACGTACCTGCTCTCAGGTGCACAAAACTCATGCAATCTTATCTTCATAATTACCTTATTAAGCATCAGTTTCAGTCAGTATATTCTCAAGGTTACGTCTCCTATTATGCTATGCGTCCCTTGAAAAAATTGCAACCTTATATGGGAAACCATCCATTACCCTTTGTTGTATTTGACATGCAGTGCTGACCCAATTGGGAGCTGCTTTATACGACAGAAACTTGACGAAGCAACTACTGGAGAGATAGTTATGCTATATAAAGAAATCACGCCTCACATCCTTACACTGGCCACTGATGTCTTTCCCACTTATGTTATCCAAAAGGTTTTCTTCCTCCAATTCCTATAGAAGTTTGTATCTTGAGTCTCTAATTAAGGATGTTGAGATTAATTGGACATAAACTTTTGTACTTACCTTCCAATTTTTTTATAGCTTCTTGAGCATGGACCACATGTCTACTTCAGGATACTAATTGCTAATCTAATGGGGCATGTGTTAGACCTAAGCCTTCATCTCTATGGTTGTCGGGTGATCCAGAAGGTAAGCTGAACACTATCTCTTTTCTAACATCTCATGATGGAAGGAATTAAGGTGTGTTTGTAGAGTGCAAAACTGCACCTTTATATTTGGAAGGCCTCTACTTTGTAATGTCATGTAAGATAGAATATGTAATTTAGTCAAACCATTCATTCTCTCATTTATTCTCTTGTTAATATGTACATTATCTTAGATAACTTCTGCTATAAATATAATATAATGTGAAATGCATAAATAGTTTAAGCTGATTATGTTGCATTATGTTTTATGTTTTTACCCTGGTATGCCATATTGCTTCGTTGCAAGCTTGGTCACTGATGGTGTCTCTTTGTTCAGGCTTTTGAAATAAGCGACATTGATCAACAAATAAAGATGGCCACGGAGCTTGATTGCAACCTATTCAAATGTATATGTGATCAACATGCAAACCATGCCGTTCAGAAATGCATGGAGTGTGTGCAGCCACAATATATCCAATTCATCTATAGACGGTTATGTGGCAAGGCCAAGATGTTATCCACACATCCTTATGGATGCCATGTGGTTCAGGTAGTTAGTTTGGGCATTACACTTTTTACCGCTTCCTATCTTTCGACGTTTGTTTGGACCTTGTTCACTAATTATTCCTCCCGTCCTCGTGATCTTCTTAGAAAATGCTGGAGTTCTGCAAGGATCCTCAAATTATGGACAGGTTTATCACGGAGATTCTCGATTGTGTAAGGGAGTTGTCTGTAGACCCATATGGAAACTACGTTGTGCAGGTAAAGCGTGTAGTTGTTTGTAATTGATGAAATATTGTCGCGGCTAAACAAACAATTCACATGTGTGTTCTATCGACATGTTGCAGTACATTGTGGAGCATGGAGGACCTCGTTATCGACAAATTATTATGTTGAAACTTGCTGGAAGCATAGTACAGATGAGCCACCAGAAGCACTCTTCCAAAGTCATTGAGAAGTGCCTAATCTATGCCAGCTACCACGATTGCAAGCTTGCCATGAATGAGATCCTTTCTGCAGGCGGTGGTCAAACTGCAGATCATCTCGTGGTATGTGGCTCTTGAGGTCTTACCGCTGTTACTCGACACCCCTAGAGACATATAGTACACATGACTAATCTTGCGTGGTTGCCCTGGTCATGCAGGGCATGATAATCCACCAGTATGCAAACTGCGTGGTGCGGCAGATGATTGACGTGGTGAACGATTGGCAGTTCAACGTGATCGTGGATGTGCTGAGGCGCAACAGGGACACTTTGGTCAAGTACGCCCATGGGAGGCAGGTCATCGCGCAGGTCGAGAGGCTCCTCAATGGCATGGCACCGTCCCCCGACTCCTTTGGGCAGACATCGTCATCGTCCCGGTTCCTCTAGTGTGTTTTTAATTGCTTTTACAATGGTTTGCTTTCTATGTCTCTGTTGTTCTTCCTGGAGCATCAGTGATCGGCAGAAATTGAATTAAGGTGAACTCAGTTGCTTTCGTTTTCCCCATTAGGTGAACTGAATTGTTTCTGTAGAGGAGAAACGAACTATAACCTCCTCTGGTCTAAAGACTTGTCAGGCACCCAGCCTATACCATTATCTATGAATTGAACTATTTGTTTTCCATACCATTTTGTGAGGGCTTCATCAGTTAAGTTTAGGACTTCAAAATATCTTCCTGGTTGGTTTCACCAGGCATATGCATGTTCCAGGTTGTCGACCAGGCAGTTAAAAATAGTATACTCTTATGTAGCTAGACGGCTCATTCAGGCTTTGAATTCAGAAACATACACACAGAATATCACGTGATGCATCATTTAGGTTTCTTGTTTTGTGGGTGATGCATCATTTAGGTTGTGATGGGCAGAGTGTGGTTTAAGGTACCTGTTGGGCCTCGCAGCGTCGTCCAAGGCGTGGCTGTAGGCACTGTGGCAGATGGCAACTGCACTGTCAGTTTCTAGGATGAATGGTGCGCGGCTGCACTCAATGGCAAGGGCAGCTCCTTCCATGCACGCCGCAATACTTTGATCAGTTAATTCGCTTGACTTAAGCACTCCTACTGCCCTAGGTTAGTATGTATTCCCACAAGAAAAAGGAGACAAAACAAAACTTGATTTGCATTGATCTAACAGACGACTCCATACATACGTACCTTGCAGATCTATACACCATCTAGCGGCTATACGTACGCGACAGGATAATCTCTCAGGCAGGCCGGGTGGCAGCTGCTCCATACGTCCTGATCGTCAGCTCTAAGAACATCTTCAATAAATGATGTAAAATACAAGAGTGTTTGCAGTAAAATTTACATCATCAAAAAGTGGGCTTTGCATCACGAAAACCTCCAACTCCAACGGATGATGTAAAATAGGACATTAGCACTCCAATAGATAGATGATGTAAAATAGGATAGCCGCACAGCAGCCGCTCCACAATTTCATATATATTTGAACCAAATAATATCAAAATCATCTTAAATTAATCATCCTAAACAAACATACAATTTGAGCTAAACTGAACTTGAACTAGGCCGAACAACTGTACCTTTCTGAACATACAGAAACTAGCATAGCAGGGACACTAGGAACTGAACATTATCTGAACTATAACAGCCGGCGCTCGATTTAGCTGCTCCTGCTCGCTGCGTTAGTGGCCAGATGCTGCTGCTCGCCCAACGAGCAAATCGAGCACTGCCGCTCTCCCCCTCAAGCTTGATGGCCAAACCAAGCATTGCCACACTGCATCAATTAGAGCGGCGGCTGGTCCCTGCCACACCCGGCCGCCATATGTGCCCAGGCTCAGCAGGAGATCGGCCCATGGATCGAGCCCCAGATGCTCGCACGAGCCGCTCCTGCACGGCCTCGCTGTAGGTCGCTGCACGCGCGAGGGCCAGCGTCGGGACAGCGGAGTCTGACGCGACGAGGGAGGAGAAGAGGGCCTCGAGCGCGGCCTCGGGGAGGGGAGAAGCATGGGGGCTCTTCTCCAGCAGGAAGACGGTGAGGGCACGCGCGAGGGCTGCCGCCATGGGAGGCGACGTTGAGAGGGAGGCCGCCGCCATCGACTTGAATGCGAGCCATGGGTCATCCGAGCAGTCCGCGAGAAGAAACGCAGCAGCGACTTCGAGCGCCACGGCGTCCGCGACGGACGGGTAGGAGCGGGAGGTGGTGGGGGCGATGGAGGGCCATGGCGGCGAGCGCGGGAGCGGCGGCGACGGCCGCGGGGTTGGAGGAGGCGGCCATGGACGCCCAGTGGCTGGGGCGGTGCCAGAGCTGGCCGGAATCGGTCGGCGGCGGCGGAAGGGGATCGAGCGGTCAGCCACGCAGCGGGAACTTCCGGGCGGGCAGTTGGGTCTTCGGGTTTTTCTCTGGATTTGCTCGGGAGGCCTGATCCAAATTTGAATCAGATGTATTTTATGTTTAGAGTAAATAAAATCTGATAAAAAATTGCATCTACATCAATTTGATTGAGGGACTTTTTGAGCCTTCGTGATGTATATTTCAATTATTTTTACTTCAACATATATACATGATCCCGCCAACGCTATATCTCACTTACTACGAGATACATCAGGGCCTTGCCTTCTGCGATCCTGCTAGTGGGTTGGACTAGCAAGCGGTTTTCCTTTTGCACGAGTCCGGCTCACATGTTTCTTATTTACCCACCGGTTATTTTTCGATTCGGAGCGTAGTGCATTGCTTCTCGCCCGACTCAGTCAGGTGGACCATTCTAACCTGTTATTTTGTTTTTTTTTCGGTTTTGTGTTTTGCTTTGTATTTATTTTCCTTTTCATTATCACCTTTTCTTTTTATTCCATTATAAGGTTCCTTTCTTCTTATTATATTTGTATTTTGGGTTTTTTGTTCCCTAATATTTGCCGTTCTTCATTTTGCTTTTTATTTTTATAGTTTTTCATATACATATTGACTTTGTTTTAATAAACATCGAACATTTTTAGTATATATGTTGAACACTGTTCAGATGCACGTTGAATATTTTTCCAAAATGTCATGAACATTTTTTTAAATATGTGAACATTACTATGAATAGCACATAATTTTCTTTATATATGTTATGAACATTTTTATAAAATCAAGTGAACCAGTTTTTAAATTTTATGAATACTTCTTAAAATGTTATGAACATATTTTGAAACCTGTTTAATGGTATTTTTTTACAAACAGTTTTTTAACATTTTCTTGAAGATGTTTTTAGAAAATATTATGAACACATTTTTAATGTTCCTTTCTCTTTTATTTTTTATTTTTTAAATACGCATTGAATACTTTACAGAAACACTTCAAACATTTTTCTAAATAAATGTTAAACATTTTCAAAGACAAGTCAAACATTTTCTAATACATGTTGAAATTTTTGGAAATACATGTTGAACATTTGTCAAATGCATGCTGAACATTATTCAAATACGCTATGAACATCTTTTTTAAAGAAACCGTGCACATTTTTACAACACCCATTCATCATTTTCGAAATACAGGCCGAACATTTTTTACTAAATACATGGTGAACATTATTTTAAATACCCCGGTCATTACATGTTCAAAATTTGTAAATACAGCATAATTTTTTTAAATGGATGATAATAATTGTTAAACATGTGTTGAACATTAAAAAAATACAAGTCGAACATTTTCTATAGATTGGTAAAAAAAATAGTTTCCAAAATAATAGTACATTTCCTAAACTATTTTTAAAAGCAGTGTAAAAACGAAAACATAAAACATAAAAAAATCAAAGGAGACGACTATCCTGCAAATCGCTAGAAGCGATATATACATACAAAGCATAATGTTGACTAGAGATTGGTTACTTATCAGTTTCCCAATCCAATTTCACAAAAAGTTACACAGTTTTAACAACCTGTGATTTTGGCAAATATTGGCAAGAATTTTAGGCAGCAAACCAGTCAACATCATAGATCCACCCAAATCCAGGTCGCAAACTCTATTTGGCACTTCACGCGCCAGTTACTTCATTACTCGTAACTGGCGCACACCCTCCATCCCTTCTGTCGGTGAACTGGGCGGGCACATATATAGTTCAGCTTCTCAAAAGCTGCTCTGGTTTTGGGAAGCTTACAAAAGCTTTCGAACCGGTTATATCTTTTATGTGTTTTTGGTTTTCTGGTTCACTCATTTTTGTCTGGTTTTTCTTTTCATTTTCTTTTTATTTTTCCATTATTTTATTTCCTTTTTTTCAAATGCATGAACTTTTTTTTGCAAATTTGTGAACTTTTTCCCAACTTTTGTGAACTTTTTCCCAAAGTACAAACTATTGTTTTCCAACTTTTGATATTTTTTTTAAATCCCATTTTTTGAACTTTTTTCAAATTTTTTAATTTTCCAATCTTGAACTTTTTATAAATTTACAAAGTTTTTCCAAAATATTTGAACTTTAGAAATATGAACTTTTGTGAACCTTTTCAGTTCAAGAATTTCTTTAAATTCATGAACATTTTTGGAATTCATGATTTTTTTGTATCCGTGAACTTTTGTTGCATGTTCGTGATTTCTTTTCTGAAATCTGTGAACTTTTCAAATTCCTGAATTTTTTTCGAACGTGTCAATATGTTTTTCATGCCAATTGTTTGATAGGGCTAGATGGGGTTCAACCAAATAGATCTTTGAGGCTGAAGACAACATTGCTCTCTACTCTGGGCTTTTACTACTATAGGAATGCCCAGTTGTGGCGGACGCTAAATATCCATCAGTGGCGATCAAAGCCCGCTCGCCACTGTTATGGTTGGTACTTATGGTGGGCACTGGCTGGCGCCCACCATGATATATTTTGCCAAGCCAAAAAGAAAAATGCATGTCATGGCAGCGTTTTTGGCTATCGCCGCAGTTGTTTTCATTTTAACAGTAATATTATTATCGTAGAGTTATATACAACACAATTTAAGAACGAACTTTCAATGTTTAACAATTTCACATAACACTAAACAACCGCACACAACATATATGTTCGATGAAATGCTAGTACGGTAGAATTCACGTACGAAATTGGGATCAACACCAAGAAAAAGCTATGGTGACTGTGGGACATTGTACCACAGATAAATGTCGTCGGTATCATCTACTTCACCTAGAAATAACATGCATGCCCTCCGAGCTTCCATCTTCACTCTTTGCAATCTGTATCCAATTAGGACCACTGAAATGCGTTCGGTGTGCCTTGTTGGTGACCATAAGGTTCAAGCGTATGCCATTTTGAAGCAAGGCCATCTTGAGCTCAAATGTGCCCTCCACCTCCGTGGATAGGTTCGCCCTACACATGAAGTCTGCCCTTCCCCAACAAGAGATGCACTAAGCATAATTGAATGAAAACAACAAGTAGTCATTTTGGGGCGCAACTTTATAATCGTGAGCAACTCATCATCCATAACACAAGCTGAATTAAAATGTACTGTCCTCTTCTGAAAGTCCTGCTGAAAATCTATTTGGATTTCATTGTAATGAGGGTGCACCTTGTAGCAGGCACCTAGCCTGTTGTCGCCACATCATCGACATTCTTGGTTCATTGCCTACATTCATGTTTAGAAATGAAATAGAAATCACATAGTTCATGACATCATTTATACACTATAGTCTATAGTACAATCAGCATGGCAAAAATAAACATTTAAAAACTAGGGATCGAAGAAAATAATTGGGCATGACTTCTACTAAAAAATATATTGAGTGCTAGAAATGCGACAAAACGAAAATTAATCAATGTTTTGCCATAATTTCGGCACTCATTTTGCAGCCCTGCAAATTTTAAGCAGTCCCTATGGATAAGAGACCAGTAGGATAAAAGGATACCAGTTAATTACATATAAGAAACATCAATTAATATGTCAACAACAAAAATATCAAATTAGTCTCATTAGCTAGATTCCTTAGAATTTTTTTCCATAGGCTTCCTCATATACATATGAATCTTTAAACATATGGTCCATATCATTGTTCAACTTGTCGCGCATATCCAATGCATATAAGCTCCAATAGTCACGGAGTGACACAATGGTATTATCTTAAATGAACGCAAGTAATTGGATAATAACCATAGAAACATATACTCTAGAATTTTCTATTAGTCACAACTAAGCAAGACAACCTACTTTTGACATTGTTGCGTTGTAAATCTAAATCAACACGAATTGGAGCAAACACGTATAAACACACTATAGAACATTTAAGTGGCACAAGCTATTGTATAGAAGAATATGACTTTATCTTCTATGCTAAGAATTAAATGAGTTTGGTTAACTAACAAAATATGTATAACTACTTTTGAGAAAAATACATAATCCAATTAGAATAACATTATAGATATATGTTAAACCGAATGCCAACCCTAGGTTTTGATGTGTAAAATAATTGTAGTGATATTGTAGGAGGAGGCTATGGAGGGAGGAGCTTAATTACTTGGAGGTTGAAGCCGTTGAAGCTCGAGGAGGCGGAGGGAGCGGAATGGTGCCAGAGGAGGAGTTAGCCGGCGGTGGTGGGGTGAGGCCTCCGCTGTCGGAGGAGGAGGCCATGGCGGTAGGGCCACCGAAGGCAGGCGCTATGGTGGACAGAGGACGGCCGAGCGATTTTGCGGGCGAGGGTGGGGTTGAATTTGGTTTGGAGATGTTTTGGGGGGATCTAAATTTTCTTCGGGTAGGCTGAGTAGTGGCGCGGCCCAACTCTCGCCACAACTAAAGACCTGGCAGTTGCATGTATTTACTGAAGCATGCCAGTGAATGTGTTCTACATAATTAACTGGTGTTTCTACATCATTTCAACTTCAAACTTTTCCCATGATTAGCACACACCGTTGGAAGCCACATGCTCAAATTTGGCCACTTTTGAGTTGATTTCCTATTTTCGAAGCATTAACCAATTTTCCAGTCACTAAGAAGGACATAACCCTCTTCGGTTCCAAATAATGTGCAAACAAGTTCGGAAATGGATGAAACTTGGCATGACGTGTAGGGTGTGGTAAAAAGTTGAGAGCGTTATGAAAAAAACTTGATGCGCTTCGTGTACAAACTAAACACTATGCGGTGAAGTATCGGTGTTTCATACGGAAGCCACCCACTTCCACATGCAACTCCATCTTTTACATCATTCAACTTCGATCTTTTCCATGATTAATACATCCCATATGGAATATCATGCTCAAATTTGACCATTTTTTTATTTTGAAGCATTAACTAATTTTGTGGCCACTAAAAAGGGCAGAACGCTCTTCGGTTCCAAATAACATGCAAACAAGCTAAAAAATGGATGAAACCTAGCATGGTGTGTTCATAGGACTACCCCATAGGGTGTGGTAGAAATTTGAGAGCGTGACGACAAAAACTTGATGCACTTCGTGTACGAACTTAATACTCTCCAGTGAAGTATCAGTGTTTCAAACGAAAACCACCCACTCGCATACACAACTCCATTTTTTTTTTTACATCATTTCAACTTAAAACTTTTTTCATGATTAATACACATCGCTGGAAGCCTAATGCTCAAATTTGGTCACTTTTGAGTTGGTTTCCTACTTTTGAAGCATTAATTGTTTCTTCGGCCACTAAAAAGGGCAATGCTCTTCGGTTCCAATTAACATGCTAACAAGCTTGGAAATGAATGAAATTTTGCATGGGGTCACTTGAGAGTGTTACAACAAAAAATTGATGTACTTCGTGACGAACTAAACACTCTCCGGCAAAGTGTCAGTGTTTTGAATGAAACCACCCACTTCCAGACACAACTCCTTATATATAGGACAAATTTTTCCTACTACCGGGTGTAGTTACTCCCACTTTTATTTCATACGTTCTAGGTAGTATCTATCATATCGGAGAGTATGTACGCGTAGTATGTAGTATGTAAGAATGTTTAGGTAGTATATATACTATTTTTTAGATAGTATGTAGTATATTTTGAGCATACTTTCTTTTACGTACAAATATGTACGTATTTCACAAATATTATAAAAACATGGACTCACATGCAATTTTTTCACATAACTCACTTTGGAGTATCTTAGATATAATATGTAAACATACTAAAAATAATAAAGTAGAGTATATACTACCACATGTTAGTATATGAGAAATGGGTGTAACTACACCTGGTAGTAGGATGCATTTTCCCTTAGTGATGCTATTCATCACCCAGGATGCAGAATAAGTTATTCTTCATCCGAGGTAATCTTACGATCACTTCATAATTAAATTACATTTGGAATTCAAATAGTTACATTCTTATTGATTCACTACGTAAAATTTGGTATAAGAAAATAAAAATATAGGACATTAGACAAGAAAATTTGAAGTTTATGTATATTTTACACTATGTTTTTACGTTTGTAATTTTACATAACATAAAATATTTTTTACGGCGATTATATATTTTCTTACTGCCTCTTTTTACGTCAGAAGTAAGAAAAAACTTACGGAATGTAAAATTACAGTGCACTGATGGTAAAATAGAGGGGGGTGAAGAATAACTATTCCTCACCCAGGGTGACGAATAGTCTATTCATTTCAACTTCAAACTTTTTCCATGATTAATACACACCATTAAAAGTCCCATTATTAAATTTGAGTATTCAGGGTTTAGTAAATATGATTTATCATGGATTTTCTGACTTATTAGATGCGTGGCGGGCGGTCTAGTACGCCCGCCACTGCTAACATTTGGAAATTTTAGCTTGGGCGGGCAAATATTCATGTGGCGGGCATGGTTTTCTGCCCGCCACCTGTGCATAACACACCAGTGGCATGCACGAGTTTGCTGCCCGCCACTGCTGCTTTTATCCCATGGGTAAATTTGTAAAAGTTTAGTACTGGCAGGTGGTCATTTTAGCCCGCCACTGCTGTCCACATAGCAGTGGCAAGTGCCTGTCCACGCCCGCTACTAAATTTAGCCCACTTGTAAGGCTTTTCCCAGTAGTATTTGATGAAGAAGCCCGTCCATATAGCACATAGTAAAGAGCAATGGTTGATTGTTGGCAGTGAGAACACGTGAATGAAGCATCCATTCCAATATGCTTAGTCAAATGATCATATGCTATATGTATAGCTTCATTATTATGATAAAGAAGAGGTGTAGGATCCTTGCATTCCATACCAATATCAGGTAATAAGAAATGAAGCCATGCTACTTTCAAAGTAGTGGTGGCAAGGGCTTGAAGTTCAGCCTCTTTAGGGTTTAGCAATATATCTAACAGGACCAGAGGCGGTATCGTGTCGCGATCACGATGTTAAACCGACTTGATTTCTAAGTCGTATACTCAAGAAATAATTAATTTCTCTACCAAAACATCAAAAAATAAAGCGGTAAAAGAAAGTTGCACCGATGCAAGGCAACAGACTGGATTTTGGCGGACCATTCACGCGCATGTCGCACGCCCCGCCCCGAGCCCGACTAGGCGAGGCGAGCGAGCACACGCGGTCTTCTATTTCTCTTCTTCACACATCACATAGAGAACCCACTATATAAGGTGGTCCAATACTTCCTCCACTTGCGGTATGAGGCTAAACTTTTAGCACCAACACTTGCCATTTTTACATGGGCCACTTTGGGATTTCAGAAATTGTACATGGGTAAGACCCATTATTTTCTAACACATGTAAGCGTCGACAGGTGGTGCGTAGCTTGTTGATGTAGACCTTAAGCCGTGGTTGGACTTGCCAGTAGCTTCCACAGCTGTAAGAACACAACATTTTTATGGGATTTTATCATTTATGCCACCGACTGTATCTCACTACTCAGTTTTGCCACTAGGAATTTCAACTGCTCAAAAATGCCATCGCCACGTTAGGCGCATGCTAAAAAATGCCACTAGACACCCTTACTGTCAGCTCACATCTCGTTTGCCATGTAACGATGATCAAAATACCTATAGACCAACATGTCAGCTCTCCCTCTACCTCAATACAATAAAATATGGATCCCACGTGATCCCAATTGCATTCTTATTTGCCTCTAAAATTATTGACTTGCTTACTCCTGACAAGTGGGGTCCACACTTAGCATTGTGAGATAAAGAGAGCTGACATCTGGGTATAGGGGTATGTTCATCATATAACATGGTCAACGAGTTTCACCTGACAATAACGATGTCTAATGGCATTTTGAGCAAACATCTAATACAACGATGACATTTTTAGATATCTAATGGCATTTTTAAATAAGCATCTCACTGAACGATGCCATTTTGAGCAATTGTAACTTCAAATGGCAAAACTGAGTAGTCGGACACAACTAGTAGCATAAATGATAAAACCCCTTCTATATATAATGTCAGCCAGGTTTTTGAAAATTCAGCCTTCCATTAAAGCTTTGTTTCGAGAGGTCCAAAAATGACCATGCTAGGGCCTCAAATCCCATCCAAGCCAAGTGTCTATCATGTCCCAAAGTTCCTTGCACAATACGGAACCCCGATAGGTTCCATGAACACCCGGTGGCCTGTCGGATGGCACTCCGGGCAAAAGGAGCGACAATGTAGCGGAAGAGGATGTGGTCACATGTTTCGTATTCCCCACACCACACACATTTACCATCCCAGGTCCTTTCCTATTCTGAACTTTGTCACCACTCAGAATTCGTAGCCACCTGCCAAAGGAAAATTTTGATCTTCAATGGGATTTTGGCCTTACATATGCGGATCACCTCAAATTTCGGAGCCGCTCTAAATATTTCATGGTATAATGATCCGGTTGAGAATATGCCAGATGGCTCCAATCTCCATAACACCGAGTCCTCCCTATTAGTCAACTAAACTGATCCTAGAAGCCGGCATAGACCCTTCTAATTAGCCACTTCCTCAGGCCCAGAGTTCTCCTGAAATTAGGTGCCCAACCATTCGCTTGCCAACACTCAGGCCCAGAGTTCTTCTAGAGCTCTAGAGAATCACAAATAAGCGAGGGTAGCAGTGGCAAAAAGGTTTATCCATACATCATATGTCAAACCAAAATTGGGTCTTCCATCCATTTTCCAACGAGAACTTAGATCCGAGCCGGAGAAGGTGTTGAACTTTTAGGGACGCCCTTGCAAATTGAGATTTCTTAGTAGTGGTGGGTGTGGTGCGCACTCCCTGCGCTAAGTATTTGTTTCGGGATATTTGTAACCACAAACCTCCCTAAAAACATCTCCAACAGTGGCTGCAAAAACCCCCCGCGCACTTGATTTTAGCGCGCGCGCGACGGTTTTGCGCGCTGGCGGGAAACTCAGGGGCGCGGGAAACGATTGCGTGCGCGCGGGAAAAAGTGGACGGTCGCGCGTTAGATTTGGCGCGCCGGAAGCGGCGCGCCTATAAATTGCTGCACCCGTCATGCGGCCTCCCATCGCTCTTCACCTCGCCACGCGCTCTCTCCCCGCTTCCTCTGTCGCTTCCTCGCTTCGCCGCCGCGCCACCGGGGATCTTCGAGCTACCGCGGCGTCCGCGAGCGCCCCTCCGGCGTCTTCTACGTTGAGATTCGGTCCGGCGACGTTCGCCTCGGCGTCGGCACGTTCTAGACCGCACGAGGCCGCCCGCGCGTACGACGCGGTGGGGTGGCGCCTCGGGAGGCCTCGCCCACAGATGAACTT
This sequence comes from Triticum aestivum, assembly GCF_018294505.1. Taxonomy (NCBI): domain Eukaryota; kingdom Viridiplantae; phylum Streptophyta; class Magnoliopsida; order Poales; family Poaceae; genus Triticum; species Triticum aestivum. The sequence continues at coordinate 541,593,547 of NC_057799.1, forward strand.
TCAGGACGTCTGGACGTGCGAGCAGGCGCAGGCCATCGCTCCTCCGCCGCGGATAATAACTGATGCCGACCGTCATGAACACCGTCGGCGGCAGCGCCGCCTCCTCATCGCCGAGGCGGACAAGCGAGCCATGGCGGAGTGGCGCCAGCGCCACCCGGAGGACGTCGCCAACGAGCATGCCTTCTGGGCGGAGAAGAGGGCAAGGCAGCGCGCAGAACGGGCGGACAGGCGTCGTCGGAAGGCACTGGCGATATCGTAGTGCGACCTGGGACAGGCATCATTCTTCTCTAGCGGCGATGAGCGGTGGGAAGACGCGTTTCTTGATACGTCGGACGACACAAGCGAGGAGGAGGAGGACGACGACTCGGAGTAGTTTCTAGTTGCACCGTATTTTTTACCTCGGACTAGTGTCTTTTTTTACCTATCTATGCTAGATGAACTATTTATGTATCGCTTTTTTTTATCTATGTATCATTTTTTTATCTATGTCTATGGTTTTTTATTTGTCTTGAGTGCGTAGCGCAGTTTTTTTTGCAGCGCCTGCTGGAGCGGCTCGCGCGCGCTAAACTTTACAGCTGCCGCTGGAGCAAGCGCTCCTCGTCGCGTAAAACTCACAAACAGCGCTGCAAACGCTTTTTTAACGCGCCACGCGTTGCGCGTCTGTTGGAGATGCTTTAACCCGACAAAATCTTCCATGCCCACTTGGCCATGAGAAACCCTGGCCCAACAAACCATGCTTTGTCCAAAACCCCTATTTTATCGTACATGAGCAAGCTAACTAGTGATCCAAAACAAATGACACTCACACATTAATTCTTACCACTTTATACACATACAAAAGGCTCTGTTACATCACTGCATATACTTGGCATGACGTGTTTATTTTCAAAAGTAAAGTTGCCGCCAACGATGTAGCTGGTGGCACTGGAAATGCAAAACGGTCCACCGACGCACACAAATTCCAAATAAGCAAATGAAGCTGCCGATCGAGCAACATTACAATTACATGGCCCTCCTTCATCCCAACACATAGCTATTCTCCAGGGCTTTGAAAACAGATGGCTCTTCCTCCATCACCTTCACCAATTCTGGCACCGCGTGGACGTACACAACCCAGTCCCCGTCCCCGCGTGCGCTCGGCATCGGCATGATGTACCCCGTGTCAGCGGGCCACGGGAAGTGGTATGACGCGAACGCCGGCAGACCCGTCCCGAAATCGGCCTCGCCCACCGGGAAGCCCATCCCCGATGACACAAAGCACGCCATCGCTTCGGAGCCGCCGGTGCCGCCCAGGTACGCCCTGGCAACGGCCGGCTTGGGCCGCAGCGCCTCCACCCAGTCGATGAGCCCCCGGAAGTGCTCGCCCGTCGCGGCCTCCCGCACCCACCGGTGCACGTCGTCCGCCACGTCCGCGAGCGTCATGCTGCGGCGAAGTTCGTCGGTGCCGATGACGCCGTACGGTATGGTCAGCACGTTGCCGAAGTAGGCCTTCATGGCGCCGTCGGGGAACATGCGAGCACGCCCGTCCACCACCATGCCCATGCAGCACAGACGCTGGTGTCCGGAGGCCGCCATGGAACAGAGCTGCCACAGGTGCGCCGTGAATGCCTCGAGCTTCGTGCGCCCTGGCCCGGCCGAGGCATGCAGCGTTGCGACGTCGTGAGCTGCTACGTGGTACTCCCTCTGTTCCTAAATATAAGTCTTTTTAGAGATTACACTATGGACTACATACGGAACAAAATGAATGAATTTACACTCTAAAATATATCTACATACATCCGTATGTGGTTTGTAGTGGAATATCTAAAAAAAAATTATATTTAGGAATGGAGGGAGTAGATGCGGTTGATGGAGTTGGCAGCGGCCGAGGACGAAGGGAGCGGCACGGAGCTGAGAGGAGAGAACAGGCGGTCGATCAGGGCGTCGGTGGTATACGTGCGCGGAGAGGGGTCGCGTGGGGCGACCACGGAGCGGCGGAAGGACGGGGCCGGGGGTGCGGAGCCACCACGGGATGCAGCGGCCCAGGCGACGTGGAACATGTTGAAGGAGTAGGCGTCGCAGACCCGGTGGTCGAACGTGCATCCGACGACGGGCCGCCGCACTTAAACTTGGTGACCTGCGCTCGTGCATGCACCATGCAACGCAATTAGCACTCGGAAAACAAAAGAACGTCAGGTCACGAGATACTAATTGGTGGGAAGCAAATACATTTTGCAGAACACTGTATTATAATCTTGATTATATTACGTGAGAAATATATAGTTTCTACCCGAAATTTGTTAGCATGGTACATCTATCTATCTTTTGTATTTAGAGGATTGATCGAGTTGAAATTCTCCCTCTTCTATAGGAATATTTCTTGCGAAATGAGTCAAAGTTTGTTTAACTCACCATCTGAGTGTGTGCATTGAATAAGGGACGTGCTACGTGTCGGTCGGTGGATCTTTTGAAAAGATCCGCCGGGTTGCGAGCCGTCAGATCAGCGCACCTTGTGGTTGAGTGGTGTCCTCACTTTTGCAACAGAGACCGTGTTGCAAGTTTCTTTTGCAACACAAGTCTTCTTGCAAAAATATTTGCAACAAAGGCTATGCTGCACATTTCTTTTGTAACATAGGTCTTGTTGCATAATTCTTTTGGCAACAGAGGTCTTGTTGCAGAATTTTTTTTGTGTCTCAACTTTTTTGCAACATAGGTGTTGTTGTGGAAGAAACTTTTGCAACATAGATGATGTTGTAGAAAAATTAACAACAAAGATGTAGTTAGAATAGTGCGGTGTGTGAGCCACACATAGGACACGCGTCACACGCTGGACGCGGCAAATGCCCCATGTCAGATTAGCCGGTTGTTCCCAAGCTTTTCCCATTGAATAAGAAGTGCCATCATTTATCAAAAATAGCCGAGTGCAAGTGTGTATAAATGTATTTTTGTAAGAAGACCTCCGATGAGGTAATCTACTACTTTCCTCCTACCGTGATAATCAACTTGACTAGATAAATATGAGTTAGCACAAAATTGTAATATTAAAAAAATCAAATAGAAGTTGAATGGTAGTATTCTTTATGGAATATTCCCTCCCTCCCTCCCGTTTTAAAGGCCTATCTCAAAATTTTCAGATTTCCATTGTATTATTCCCACTTTGAGTCTCATTCAACAGAAGTGATTTGAGTCACACACCAAATTTAATCCATGGAGATGAGGGTGAGTGAATTATAGGTCATGCATGCACTCTAAGGAGTTGTACATGAAGTTGATAGGATGACACTTGCCATCCTAAGGAATTGTCTTGCCTCGGTACGACGCACAAAATGAGTTTTGAGTGGATCTGTAGATTCTCCAAAAAACAAAGGAAATAAATAGTATCTCTACGAAATTCCCGTACGTGTTTCCTACAAATCGAATGCATGTATAGAATTTTTTTCTCTGAAATCTTTGTTCCTATGTTTTTCCTGTAAAAATCATTCAAACTGAATGTTATTCTGCATGCACCACACAAATTCAATTAGAGGGAGGGTGCTGCATTTATTGCTTAAGGAACGATCATGTGGGGAATACTCTATTTAGTAGTTTTGAACCCACGAAGCTCATGCCAGCCACTCATCATCTACTAACTAGTTAGACTGCCCATAGCGGGAGTAATTTCAGCAGTAAAATTAGGTCCAAGTCTGCAAATTTGCTTATGTGACAATGATTTAATGAGAAGAGAGATGATTTGAATAACATAGCTAGTTACTCATAGTACTCATACTATGAGTAACATCACACATAACAAAATAAAAATGAGTCTACAAGATAATAAATAAAGTGTTGTATGACAATATACATATGTTACTCCCCATTATTGAGGTATTAAGATAGACTAATAAGTAATAACGTATGCATGTTACCAGTCTAAATTACTCCCCACTAGGAAAGATACCGGCTGATGTGGAAAGAAATAAGGGGTTAGTTTGGAAAGGGGTGGGGTGGGGGATGGACACGCTTTCCATCCGTGACAAACTGACCGCAGCTTTAGCATTTTGAACGAGCCCTTTTAAACATAAAGGGAGGGAGTGTGGTTCATAATTTATTAGGAAAATTGTGGTCAACGTTAAACTGAAAACTCAAGGGGCTTACATTCTGGCCATAAGTCAGTTGTTTTCGTTTCAGTCACTTAATGAACTTCGGAGTGTTAACCTGGAAAATATCGAGAAAACTTTTGGCCAGGCTGAGATGGCAACATGTGAGGGGAGAGGGGGCCCATGCGTGATGTAGCCTTGTCCATTAAGTTAATGCAACTTTTGGTCAGGATTATCTTCAGATAGTCGCTTCCTTATATCATACTATACCTGAACAGATATCACGCCGGCCTTCTTGGCAGGCACCAGTTTCTCGGCGCTCTCGTCCGGCAGGGCGAGCCGCACCTCCTGCAGCTGGGATCCGTCAGCGGTAGCTTCCGCGAAGTCCACGCCGCGGCCGTTGCACAGCAGCTCCGGTTACCCTACAGCGTTGGCCACGACCTCCCCGGCTAGCGGGTAGTAGGTCACCAGCACCTTGGCCAGCGCCTCCTTCAGCGCAGAGGCGGTGGGCGCCGGGTGTAGGTAGCAGAAGAAGACGCTGACGTCGAGCGCTGGCAGGAGCAGGTCCAGGTTAGACAGCGGCAGGCGGTGCTCGTGCATCGGCAGTGCTGGCTTCACCGTAGTCATGGCTGATTTGAGCACCAGCTCATGGTCACCGTGCATTTCTGCGGTTTCGTACACCATATTGGGAGTAGGGAGAGAATGAGACTAGCTAGACCTGGGGATTTTGAAGGTGAAACTGGATGGAATGGAACCCGTGTTGCCTGTTGCCTATTTCCAACTGGATGGTGCATGGTGGGGTGCTATTTAAAGGATGGAGGATTGTACTCCCTCCATCTCATAATATAGACGTTATACATGAGAATGGCGTTTTGGATCTCGGCCTTCATGGAGGCCGAATTTTTGAAAACTCAAAATTCGAAAATTTGGATTTTAAAAAAAAATCTGTGTACAAGTAAACAAGGATGTGAGGCGTATCGGTGTAAAATTTTAGGATGAAATACGTTGAAATATGACCTGTACAAAAAAGACAATTCATTGTCTAGAAGGATGAATAGTATCATGTGTTAAAAAGCCTCGGATTTGTCTTTTTACACAACCCTCATTTCAACGTATTTCGTCATGAAAATTTACAAACTTGTGCATTATACCTTCATCTATATCTGTATTTGTTTTAAAAATTCTTTGAAATGTTTTATGTTACAGCCCTCCTAGGAGGCGAATTACAGTATGGGGACATGAGCTAGTGCACATCCCAGGTCGGGGGCAAGACTACTCTAAGTCCAGCAGTGCCTGCCATAGCCCAAAGTTTGGCCTCCTCCTTGATGCAGTGAACTAGCGTTCGGATGGAGGGGCGCGCGTCGTTGAAGATGCAATCGTTGCGGTGCTTCCAGATCATTCAGGATGTAAGAAGTGTCGCGGATGCCAGCCCTTTGCGCATCGCCTTGGGCGTGACCTGCCGGGCATCATGCCACCAATCGAAGTGGGTAGCCTCATTGTTCGGGGGCCTGCATGTCATGCGCATCCTCTTTTCAATACAATGAAACACAAAGCTTTTGCGTTTTCCCGAAAAAAAATTCTTTGAAATGTAAAAATATAAATTTTCACGAATTTTGAATTTTGCATTTGGAGGCCTTCATGGAGCTCGGCCTCCAAAAACAATTTCCATCATTACACTCTATTTGTAAATTGGATGTAATACGTCTTATGTTGTGGTATGGAGGGAGTATATCCAAATCCAAGGCAAACACCCAGACGGTGGCTTACATGTCGTCGGTGGCAGGCTATCATCCAATACCCAGGCGCGCGACCTGACGCACTACCTTAGCGTTTATGCGCTATAACATGTATTTTGTTTCCAGTAAGTTTCTAATTACACGACTCTGAGAGCTGGCATTGGGTGATCTTTTTTGGGATCCTAGGACTTATTTAAGGATTTTATTGATGGTTTTTCTTTGCTCCCCCATTAATTATAACGTATACTACTTATATTAATGAAAAGTGCCGTAGAACAGTTGTTCCATGGTTTAGGGCTTAAGAAAAACTAGTTCTTCCGCCCTTTCGTTTTCATTAGCATCAATACATGCATCATGCAACATTCTAAAGCACAGTACAGGTTAAGAGATGGTTGAGGTATCCGATGGTTCGTCCGGAGTCATGGTTGGTTGGCGGTTGGGAGAAATCCTTGTCGGCTTGACCGGCACCGACGCGGTGACGCCCGTGGGCGCCGCCGTGCCTTTCTGAAGGGCGTCGGATGTACCCCTTCCCCCACGTCCGTTCGCGTACCGGGGGAGACCCCTGGACAAGTCCGGGTTGCAGCGTCGTTGTCGTCGCGTTCCTTCTTGAAGGTGTTGCTTGGTATGCGGCGGCCCGGAGTGCTAGGAGCGTGGTGGAATTCTCCGGTGGGTGCAGCGGTTTCGAGCCATCTTCGTTTTGTTGATCCGCCGTTGTCAGCATTTGTTTTTTTTTTATATTTTCTTTTTCATTTCTTTTGAGCGTGCCTGTGCTGCTTCTGCCCCAGCACCTATCGTCGGTTGTATTGGTGTTTGGCTTTGCAATAGAAAGCAGGGGGAAACCCTTTTTCGTCGAGGTATCCGATCGAGATGACTCTTGCATATAGATGCTCGGTGACGTCGTTTTGTTGAATGTGCTCTTCACAGCTCTACCATTTCGGCAATCAGGCTGGTTCTTCTTTGTCTAGCTTGGTTGGTGTTTCCCTATCACTTCAGATAAGAAGTCGAGTAAGAGAATAGTATGCGTGATCTTTCTTCTGGCAAATTCTTTTCATGCAGTCGAACTAGTGAAACTAGTCACAGTACAAATGTTAATGCTATATAACTCCATCGCATCACTATATATAACTGATAATATAATTTTATTTGTAAAAAATATATGTTTTTTGTGAAAAGATCAACATATATTTCGCATATAAATATACATATAATCAATTCGTGCCATTATGATCTGGCCTCCCCACATAGTCGGTGTAGATCCATCTTTTTTTCAATTCATGACAGAATCAATAGGATCTTTCTTTTCAGGATTATGTTGTTAATTATACTACTGTATAATATACCATTGAAGTTACAGTTAAATAATTTTATTTGTCAATCATCTTGATTGTCGGTATATGAATAAGCAGCAATTTTACAGTATAACCCTGCCAAGTTAACTAGACCACTTTCTTCATTTATGATAAGTTCATAGTCTTTTTACCACTATATATGCACACCGGTATATACTATGATCTAAGTCATATTGGTCAATGCATATCAGATCCAAGCTATTTAGAATCAATAAAGATGCATACATTGTATTTATTTATTTATTTATTTGCAACTGAGGCCGACATTTGTAACAGTTTTATCACAGAAATAAAATGGAGCTCTTCAGAAGCCTTGAACTAATTCCCAGTATTTCCAGAAATAAACTTACGTGCCAACTACTTACTTTCAATTTCAATAAAGATCCAAGCTATTTGGAATCAATGGATATGCATATATTGAATTTTGTGCTTTTATATTAAACTATAAAACATAGTAATATTGAGTCCGAATTAGTTTCAGTTTCCTGTTTATAAATGCTTAGCAAATTTACTGTACTAAATTTTGGGCATCCCCGCAATTTGCCAAAGTTTGAAGCTCGAAATCCTTGAAAATACCAATACTAATATTTTCATTATTGACACTTGCTTTTGGATACATAAATTTTAATTATTTCTTTATTCCATGACTTTATAAGTTGGAAAGAGTAATTATTTAGATTTGAATATAGTGGAACATACTCCCTCTGTAAACTAATATAAGAGCGTTTAGATCACTAAAGTAGTGTTCTAAATGCTCTTATATTAGTTTACGAAGGGAGTACTTCTTATTTGATTTCTCATTTCAAAGTCCATGGTCTATGCATTAACAATAATATCTTAAATTCATGATTTCTTGAAATGAATAGTAATGTGATACACATATCTTGAAAATATGTAAACAATATTGTTGGCATATGTGAATTGTGACCTTTGTCATTAATAGTTGCTGAAAATACACCACATATACTAGTGAGGAGCAGGACATTCTATTCAAGTATACAAAAATACTTTACCAATCTCCAAGCCATTATTGCATTAAATTTCATCCTCGCATGGTAGTAGGGCCCGAGGCGCATTATCGATATACGAAAGCTACGGAGAACTGCTCCCTCTGTCTGGGTTCACTAGGCTGGCTAGCAGAACTGGCAGAACCAAAAATCCTCGTGTGGAGAGATCACATTAGACTATGCAGCTAGTAGTTAACGGACATTAGTTCCTAGCGTGCTCTTTGGAAAAAGAGAGGTTAGGGCATATTCAATAGCTTGTATGTTGTTTTGTTGGTGAAATTAGCCATGTCATCAACCCACAAGCTATCATACAACTAGTAGAATTGAATGTATCTAACCTAGTGAATGTTAAGAACATGCACAAGCTGGGTGAAGCACACTTTTGTTGTAGTATTATCCCTTTTTATATACCGTTCCCAAAGAAGAGCAAATGCCAGTGTTATTGGGACTATTTCGGCCACACTTGAGGTGTCATTTGTCTTGAGTGAATAGGCTAGTTCGGTATCTGTAAGAACTATGATGATGATGGTAGAAGAATTATTGTGGTGTAAAGTAATGGAACTTGAATAAGAGATGCAAGTAAATAACTAGAAGTAAACAGTGTTTTCCTGCAATGGAGAAATTAGGCATAGAGAGGTTTACTTCACAATGAATAGTGAATGTGCCATGTGCATTGCTAATTGGGTGTTACCTAAGATGTGATGTTTAACCTTTATATTGAACTTTCGACAGCCCAGTTACCCTTGAAAGCCAAACTCCTTGGGTCGAGATTGTTTGACTCTATTGTCTTGCCTCACGCAACCATCAACAATGGTCGACTAGGCGATTAAGGTCATTAATCAGACCAACGCTTTAGGCATTGTGGTTCCTCGTGCTCACTGTAATGTATTATTTCCTAGTTGATATCAAAACCATTCGCCTGAAGGTTGCAAATTCACTAGACAATAAGTGCTTACAAATGTAAGTATCTAGATCATGTCGTCTGAGCCTTTAAATTGGACTACAAGCGTTACATACGCCATGGATAATCAACCTAGTAACCAATCATCAAAGTAATTTCACAAATGTATCAAAATAGGCACGAATGCATCTCACCAATCCATTACATGTCCCACTCCCCGGAGAATTATTCGCGCATGATAGATAAAGAACAGCCAAACTCAGAGATCAACTTAAAGGTAATTGTCTCGGTATTACCGTAGTTTGCTACATGAAGATGGATGATTAATCAGATCGCGATCTGTAGATCAAAGTATGAATAGACTTTACAAATCATAGTCTTACAAGTTGGAACATCTCTCTAATGTTGGTTGTGTCGATGTGGGAATGGAGGATCTCACTGCAGAGGAACCCGGAACGAATCTAAGTGAAGCAATTCTCCTCCGGAGCTCTCTCCTCTGCTCTGATCTTTGTTCAGTGTCCTGTGTCAGTTTGTTGTGTGTTTCCTAGTTATGAAAGTTGTTCATGTAGATGACGGGAAGGCAGCGCCGCCTGGTACGGCCACTAGTACGACTTTATAACTAGGCGATGTCTTCTCTCCTATTGATGCCCAATGAAGTTTCTTCCAAAGAGAAAGTTGTCCATTTCTCCCTTAATCATCCAAATATGGATTTATATCCTTACAAAAGCTTTTGGTCATGATAATCAAGCAATAATACAAGGTTTACGTATTTCGACAAATATATGTTAGTGAAGCGGTGAAAATCGACAAAACCTTGGGTTAAACCAAGCAAAATGCCCTTGAGAAACACAATATGAATAGAGCCATCAACTACCAATAGTAGGTGATAGAATATAAAAGTTTGATATATATAAATGTTTCCTACCACCCGGCGGTAGTTACCACCACTTGAGTTTTGTACATTGTATGTAGTATTTGTCAAATCGGAGAATATGAACACATAGTATATAGTATATAAGAATGTTTAAGTAGTATATATATACTATTTTAGTATGTAACATATTTTGAGTATGCTCCTTTTTTATGTATAAATATGTACTCATTTCACAAATATAATAAAACCATGGGCCAACTAGTAACTTTTTCATGTAACTCACTTTGAAGTATCTTATATATTGTATATGGACATACTTAGAATGATAAACTAGTATATATAGTATCAAATGGTAGTATATGAGACATGAGGGTAACGACCCCAAGGTGATAGGAGGATACAAAATATAGTAACAAAGTATAGAAAATATAGTAATTTTTGTAAAAATATAGTAAATTACAAACTTGGGTACTAAAAATATTATTCTCAGAATTACTACATTTTATACACCGTTTTACTAGATTTTGTACATAGCGTCGCTAGGTGTGCGGAATAATCAACATTGTCAGCGTTCTAGGAACCAGGGTACCCAGACTTGCCTGCCTGCGGCCCACGGATTGGCTCCATCGACGGCCTGGTACGTCCCATCTACAATGCCAACAAATCAAGACCCTCGCGAGGGGCCAAGGCTCGCGAGGCGGACGACGCCAAGACCTCCGGAGGGAGCGGCCTCCCCAGGATGGCTCCTGAGGAGTGGAGATTCCTATGCAGGTGCCCGCCTCATGAAGTTGAGGTGACGCAAGCCATGACGACCAAGGCTAGGCGGGCGCAGAGCTCCAAGTTTCCTCTTTGGTGCTAAGGAGGCAAGTGCAGGCGCAGGGTCCCGAGGAATCAGCCAAAGGTTTCCATTCCCATGCGACGAGACCAAGACTGCCAGGACGGCAGGACGGATGTCATCGTGGAGCCCATCGCAGCGTCACGACCAGAGGCTTTGCACGCGAAGACCACCTTTCGTCAGGATAAGATGTACTACTTGTCCCCTTTCAAATTGGCCCCTGCAGGATCTCTTACCGCCTTTGTTTTGGAGGAAGAGGACCAAGGCCACTATAAAATATAGGTTAGCCGCCACCATAGAAGGGATCGGAACCTCATTAACTCCACCCTCACCAGAGCAGACCTCGCGAGGTTGTTCTTCCCTTGTACGAGTTCATCCTCAGCCCCTCGTGAGGCTAATCCATCCCAAAGCAGGAGTAGGGTCTTACACCGCAAAGTGGCCCGAACCTGGGTAAACTGCCATGTCCATCTTCTTCCTTGTTCATTGAGCTAGGCCGTGGGACGATGGGGCAGTTGGTTGGAGAGGTTGAGTTCTTCGCACACGCCCCAGAGTTCGAACCTTTTCTTGGGTCTGCGGAGCCCTGAATCAAAAAACATGGAGTGTGTGCAAGAGTTGTTGGTTAATTTACATAAACAACTTTGTTCTCTCTCTCTTTAAGTGTCCCATATCACACCATCATTTGTCCTAGGTGGAGACGATCGCGCTCCTCCCCATCATCTCCGGCCATGGACAGAGCAACATCATCACATGTAGAGAACCACCTACAGAGCAACACCCACACACAATAAAGCACATGCAAAAGAGAAGCACTTACATTTAAAACATGGTTGTTGTCGCCGATTCCAAAGGATCGTTGCGCTGGACTAGGCTATCATGCCTTCAGGGAACGAATAGGAGAAGAACACATTTAGATGAAGAAGCATCCAAATCATGGCCCGTGGAGTACCAATTTTGCCAACTTTCTCGACTCCCTCCTAGCACGTGTACATCATCATCGGTTAGGTTCTATCAAATTACTTTTGGAGACGATCTACCTAGGCTCTAGCGGCTCCTGAACATCATCTATAGGCTAGAATTCGTCGTTGGCCGCCTATGGCCGATGCCCGCCATGTCCGTGCCGAGCCCCGGGCCGCTCGGGTCGCCCAAACGACGCTAGTGGGTAACCGCGCCCCTCGCCGCCCTGCCTCCCTGCTGGTTAACGCCGCCACCGACCCTGCTGCCCACGAGCACCAGGATTCGTTGCTGCCACCCTCCGTGCGTCGCGACGGCCGCACCGCAACTCCATCGCCCACTCCGGCCACGGTGTCGTCCTCGCACGCTCATCGCGGGCTAGCGGGTGCGCAACCCACGATGCTCATGCCGCGGGAGCTCCTGCGTTACCACCCTACCAATGACCTCTACGACCACTCGCTTGCCCGCATCACCGAGCTCGTCAACACCGCCGGCGAGGCCCCAGCGCCATCCTGCTTGCCTCGTCCTCCGCCGTCCCTGGCGGGCGAGGTTGCTCACGGCGCCTCCTCCTCCTCCTCCTCCTCCTCTGCATGACATGGATCCTGAGCCGAGGCGCGAGGCACCCCGACGCGACCCGCCGCGCAGGGCGCCGGCGCGCGATGAAGAAAGTTGCTAGGTGGTGCAGCGGCCCCAAGGAGAAGCGCGTGCGCTTCCAACTCCACCACGTCAAGACCGCGTGCCGCCAGAGGCGGTGGCGCGCGGGCGTCAAGACCAGGCTCTTCCCCTGCGGCTGGCCCTTGTGAGTGTGGCAGGTTGCCGTGCTTTCACTCCGGAGCTGCGCCACGTTGTCCTGCCCGCTAAGTTCAAGCCGGATCTGCCTGCACGCTACGACGGCAGCCCTGATCCCGCTGAGTTCCTCCAGCTCTACGAGCTGAGCATCGAAGAGGCAAATAGCGACGAGAAGGTCATGGCGAACGGCGACGAGAAGTTCATAGCGAACTGGTTCCCCATGGCCCTCAAGGACGACGCACGCTCATGGCTCTTGAACCTTCCGGTGGGGTCGATCTCCTCCTGGGACGAGCTCCATGAGCGCTTCATCGCCAACTTCCAGTGCACTCGCGACCGCGCTCCCACAGCAGGCGACCTGCGGTGCATCAAGCAGCAGCCAGGCGAAACCCTGCATAGGTACATACAGCGCTTCACCAACGTTCGCCTCAAGATCCCAAAGGTGTCGGACGAGGCCATCATCTCGGCGTTCACTGATGGCGTCCCAGACGTCAAGATGAAGGAAGAGCTCGCCATACATGAAGACCTGTGTTCGGCTCTGGAGATGTTCAACATGGCAACCAGGTGCGCGAGGGTAGAGGAAGGTTGCCTCTCCCTCCTGGAGCTCCTGGAGGCCGATCCTGAAGACAAGAAGGCCAAGGCTAAAGACGTGAAGCGCAAGGGCCCCGCTGAGCTCACGGCTGAACTTGAAATGAAGCGCGGTTGTGACCACGCCGAATCCTCCAAGGGCAGTCATCCGTTCTGCGTCTTCCACAACGTCCACAGCCACAACACTAACGACTGCCAGGAGCTCAAGGTAATCCGCGACGGGCGCATTGGCCGCCGTCCAGAGCGCAACGATCGTGCCTACGGCCGCGGAGGAGGTCGCGGTGGAGGCCGCTGGGACAACCGCGACCCTCGCCAGGACTGGCGTGATCAGCCTCATGAGGACCACTGGCAGGGCCAGCCTGTCGGTGTACAAAAGTAGGGGCTCCCCTTTTGACCCCTTTACTTGTGCACGGGCAGTCAGAGCCGCGCCCACGACCACACTGAGTAGGGCAGGGAAGGAGGCCGGAGCACAAGACGATCGAGGCAACGCCAAGACCCAAAAACACTGAAGAGCAATAGGGCGAGGTGGACTCCCCCGGCAAGGCCCTTGCTGGGGTGGTCTCCGCGGCCCCGGCAAGAGCCTTGCCAGGGCAACTTGCCCAACACCAGCAGAGCGAGCCGCCCTTGAGCCTAAGAGTTCCAAGCGCTGCCAACAACTACATTGGGACCTAGGCTCGAGAGGCACCTCTGTGACCGCATGCAGATCTTCGTCAAGATCATAAACACATGAGATCAGATGAGGACCAGAAGACGACAACCCTCGGCGGGATCCCAGCCAAGGAAATCCACGAGACCCCCGGCAAGCGCCTTGCCAGGGATGACCGCAACGCCACGACAAGACCCTTGCCGGGCCCCCGGCAAGGCCCTTGCCGAGGGCATCAGCGGGACCATAGACAGGCCCACGCCTGCCAAGACGCCACCGCCGTCCCCATGTGGCTACTAGCTCAACCAACTAGGCAGGCACCTACGTGGCGACGGGCGGCCTCTACACCGACCCAGCAAGCACCTGTGTGGTGGCAGGCAGATCTTCATGAAGGCTCCACCATCGCGCCAGCCCAGCAGCCGGCCAACATGGTGCCACGACGCCTCGTCAGCTCGGACGCGTGTTGAAGCCAGGCAAGGCGACGACAACTGGGACGTGCTTCCTTACCGTCCCCAATAAAGCGAGAGGGGCACGCCGGAAGCGCATTAAATGCGTTTGTCCGACGATGCCAGAGGATAGACTCATCCACTGTACACCTTTCCACCTCCTATGTGCCACTGTGGCAACCCCTTTTTGTCTATAAAAGGAGGCCCGAGGCGACCAGGAGAAGGATTCGGATATTTTGGGCAAGTCACACCCCGTAGCTAGCTCAAGAACACAAGAACACTCAAATACATCCACCAAAGCAGGACTAGGGTATTATGCATCTCCGTGGCAGGAACCTGGGTAAACGATTTGTGTGCTTCTCATCAGACCCGCTCTTTGCACAACCCCACGCCCGCGAACCGTAGATGGGATCCCAGTGATTCCATAGGTGTCGATTTCCCCTGACATCTTTGGCGCGCCAGGTAGGGGGTGGGCGCTGTTGTGGAAATCTGGTCTGATCGGAGCAGCGGCTTCATCGTGGCCATCGTTCCAAGGGAGAAGACGACCAAGCTTGACGGCACCATCTGCAGATGCGGTGGACGCCCGTGCGGCGACAGAAAAACTAAGTCGCGCGAAAATTTAAGCAATTTCTTTTTAAATATAAGGTTATTGTCCTCGAAGCTCCTGCCCTATGTATGGAAAAACTGCACGCAAAGGGTCCCTTCCGCTATTGGCAACGCCCTTGCTCTGTTTCGAGTCCGCTCAACAGCCCAAGCGGCCGCGTCGAGAACGGCAGGGTAGCCTTCCGCAATTAGCAATGCTCTCGATTCTGACTCGAGTCAAGCTCGACAGTTCGAGCGGCCGCGTTGGGAGCGGTAAGGTGGTTCGCCTGGCAGCAAGCACACCCGGCAGGCCGTTGGGGATCCATCCTCAAGGCGCCGTGCCCTGGGTTTACGCGCCGGCAAGCCTACTCGATTAACGTAGGGTGAACATACAAAGGGGGGATTGAACAGAAAAGTAACATGCATAATATCAAAAGTGCTGCAGAGTTATATTACATCAATTGTTGCTGCGGTTCTAACTAAAGATAAAAATTGTCTTGGTCGTGAACCTGCAGCGGCGATGAGAGACAGGGTGCCTAATCCCGGCACTGGCCCTCTATCCTCTGAATTCCATCGATGCGGCTGATGATGGGCATGATACGCTCCTTGAGCACCGTGAGGTCCGCATCCTCCGGCAAGCTCTCCAGCGCGGCGTCGAAGTCGAGGTTGGGATTCCAGTGCGCCACCTTGGTGAGGACCTTGGTCATGGCACCCCGGCAAAGCCTCCGAGCCTCATCGGCCTGAGAGGCCGCCCGGTTGGAGTGGAGCTGCTCCAGGGCCCCGAGGACACCCTCGAAGAACAGGGTCAGCTTGGCATTGGGGC
The DNA here is from genome assembly GCF_018294505.1 of Triticum aestivum. Taxonomy (NCBI): domain Eukaryota; kingdom Viridiplantae; phylum Streptophyta; class Magnoliopsida; order Poales; family Poaceae; genus Triticum; species Triticum aestivum. The sequence continues at coordinate 541,609,123 of NC_057799.1, forward strand.
TCGCGTTGCGCTCCGGGGTGTACCTCACATTTGGCATCCCCATGCTGGCCAGCTGCGTGGTGATCCTGCCGGCGACATCTTCGAGGCGTCCGATCCAGCGGTTCTCGCCCTCCACAAAGTCCTTGTGGTTGGCGGCTTCGTTCTTCTGCAGCTGCTTCTCGGCCTCCAGATCCTTGGCCAGGGTCTCCTCTCGGGCTTTGGCCTCCAAGAGCGTCTCCTCAAGACCCTCCAGCTTCAGCTTCAGGTCTTTGATGGAGTCGTTGGCCTTGGAGAGCCGCTCAGCCTTGCCGAGGACTGCGCCCTGTGCCTCCATTAGGGCACCGTTGAGCATGTCCTTTTCCTCGGCCAGCTTCAGGGCCTGATCCTTCAGCCCGTCCCGCTCCACCTCCAACTCTTTCACCTTGCCGGCGTGAACCAGAGCCTGGGCATTGAGTGCCTCCTTGTGCCTCTGCTCCAGCTCCCGGGTCCGCTGCACGACAAGCTTCTCCACCTCCTCGTCCTTGCTATGAAGCGTTGCGGCAAGCTTCTCCTCACGCGCGGCAAGGTCCTCCTCCTGGGAGTTCAGCGCGGCCTGCTGCTGGTGCCGAGCAGCCTCAGCCCGGGCAGCCTGCTGCTCAGCCAGTTCCTGGGCCTTCTCGATATCAGCCTGCTTCATGACAAGCTCCAGGTTGCGCTTAGCCAACGCGCCCTGGGCGGCCTTCAGGTCCTTGTTGGCCTGGCAGAACCAAGCCTGCGCCTCGGCGACGCACCCCTCGAGGTCCGCCTCCGCCTTGTCCACCACCACCATCCTGGACTTGGCCTTGTCCAGGCGGGCGCGGTGAAGCGCATGAAGCTTCTGGAAGTTGGCGCTCATGGCCCGGAGGAGCCGCTCTTCCTGGGAACCGCCACCACCGGTGCTCGGCTCGTCAACAACCTCAAGCCCGGCGGCGGCAAGCACTTCATCGTCGAACACCTCCCCCTCGACGGGTGCCCCAGTGCTCGCCGTCGCTGGGAGGTGGACGAACAGGTCATCGCTCACCTTCAGATACCTGCCGGAGCCAGAGGCAGCGGAGGAGGAAGGTTGGTCGTCAACCACCTCCTCCTCGGCAGCGGCCTTGCCGGCCTCCTCGGCAGCAGCCTTGCCAGGCTCCCCGGCGGACCCCTTGGCGGCGTCCTCAGCAGCATCCTTGGCGACATCCTCGATGACAGTGTCGATGTCCTCCCGGTCCGCTGAGGGAGGATCTGGATATTGAGAAGGGGGCGAGGCGAAGCCAAGACCAAGATTCAAGAAGAAAAAGAACAAGGACAGAAGGCGAGAGACTTACCCGTGCCGAGCTGGGAAGAAGAGGCCCCCTCCCCGCCAACATTTGGCGCCGAGGCAAAGCCATCAACGCCCGAGTTTGCCTCCTCCTCCTTCGTGTGCATGGGATCGGTGCCTGGCGCCCTTGCCGGGGACGCCCCTCGGGGCGGCGTGGTCGATGGGGGCGGCGTGATGGGGGTAGCCCTCAGTGGCTCCTCCTGCTGCTGTCCTCCTCCTGCAACCACGACAAGGTCAGCGCCAAGGGATCGTATCCCCAACACACGGCGATGAGGGGTGAGTGATGAGCTTACACTGGGGGCTGTGCCGGGGGCTGCTGTCCGGGCTGCTCAACACCACCAGCGGTGTGCCAGAAGTACCTGCCGGGGGCTGGGCCACTCGCCGAAGCCCTGGCCCTCTTCACCCTCTGGGCCAGTGTCTCCACATCCCTGCAATGAAAGAAACAAATCAAGATAAGTGGCACAGTTTGAGGAGGCAGAGATGACAAAAAAAGGAACAAGATACTTACTCGTCCTCCACCTCCTCCTCTGTTGCCTTCCTCTTCCTCCTTGGGCCGAGGGACCCAAAATCGAAGACAACATCCGCGTCGTCATCTGCGGGAGGAGGGGAAGCAGATGGGGTCCGTGGATGCTTGGACGAAGCAGAGGCAGTTGCCTTCTTCTTCACCACCGCGGCCTTCACCACTTTCCTCACCGCCGCGGCCCTCGTCTGGCGCACGGACGCCCCCTGGGTTTGCTGCGGCTGCACGGCCCTGCCAGGCCGGACTGGCTCGCCAGAGCTGGCCCGCCGCAGGACTCGCCCTCTCCCCGTTGCCGGGGGTCGACAGTCTCGACCTCCTCCTCCGACGGCTCGTCGACCACATCTTCGATGAGAGGGGCCCCAGTGCCGGCGCTGCTGGCCTCCCCAGTGGCCTCTGCCCACTTGGCGAGCTCCTTTTCCTCCGCCTCCGCCGCAGCCTTGTCCTCCACGCCGCCGGCGCTGCCGGCCTCCCTGGCGGCGATGTAGTCCAGCTCCGCCGGCGTGGTGTCCTGGACGAGTCGCGGTTCGGCGCTGACGTACTTCTCCTCCAAGGTGTCAAAAAACTCCTACACTTGATCCTCTGGTGGCTCGGCCCAAGTAGAGACGAGGCCGTGCGTGTTGAACTCCGGCATCATGGCGATGATGTCGTTTCAGCGCGAGTTATTGCTCTGCGGGACCACCCCCGCCGGCAACCCGAACAAGGGCCCCTTGGCAACCTTGCCGGTCTTGGCAGCCTTGCCAGACCGCTCGACCTTGCCGTGGCGGTTCACGTCGAGCTGGAAGAGCCGCTGCCAGAAGTGGGCGTGCCCCATCACCGTGAGGTTGTGGTCGAGGCCGGGGTGAAGCCTCATGATGTCGGCCGCATTTGTAAAGAGCCAGGACGGCCTTCCCTTGTTGTGCAGCAGAGTGATTCGGCGGCGGATGAAATCCGCCCCGATCATCTCAAGGGTGAGCCCGGCCTCGGTGAGGCGAAGGATCCTGATGGTGGCGACCGTGAGCTTCGCGTCATCGGCGTCAACATTGCTCCAGTCATTTCTATGAACCGGCGGCGCCCGGCGAACCCGGCAGAAATCCTGTGGATCATCCTCCTCGATCCAGCACCACCGGCCCCACCACTCCTCCCACCTCTCCTTCTGGGTGCCCTCCGGGTATGTCCCCTTGTACCTTGGGATCTAGGCGAAGCAACCGGAAATGGCGCCCCCCTTTTGGATCCGAGGGAATAAGTAGTAGCGGAAGAACACCGTGTTGGGATGCACCCCGGCGAAACCCTCGCAGAGGTGCGCAAAAAGAGCCATGCACGCCACGGCATTTGGAGTAAAATCGAGAAGGTGGAAGCTGTAGGTGTGCATGACGTCATTGAAGAAATCGGAGAAGGGGGGGCAGAGGCCGCAGGAAAAGTAGTCGACGAAGAATGGGTACCGATTTGGGCCGGCTTTGGCAAATGCGGCGGGGATGACGCGCGTGGCCGGATGCCCCGTCGTCTCGCCCCCCGTCTTGCACCCCCACAGGTGTTTGAAGTAGTCCCGGAGTTCGACCACGTCGACCGTCGACGGAAAGTAGGCGTGCTGCATCCGCCGCACCGCCAACTCGCTCTCCGGCGGCTCCTTCTCCCCGGCATCCTTGGCCGCCCCCTTGCCTCTGCTGGTTTTGGGCGCCATGGCGGTTGAGGAGGACAAAGGCGCGGCGGCGGCGAGCGGGAGCAAGAGCTTGAGAGGGAGGAAGAAGGGGACGGCGGTTCCGAGATTGGAGAAGGCGCAGGGGGTAAATGAGCAGCACGCCCGCGGTTATTCCTTTTTACGGGGAAGGCGCAGGCCGCCTCCTTTCCCATTAACTGCGATGTGACGCATGTGTGCGGAGACCGCCCCACGCATGACCCCCATGTCACGCACGACCCTCCACGTCGCGCGTTCAATGCGGGTCTTGGGGAAGCGCAGCGGATGAAAAGTTACTGCAGTAAAATCCGCCCCACCTGCCCGCGCACCGTTCTGGGCCTGGCCCAACAACGCATCGCGCTTATGTGTGGCCCAGGCCTGGGGGCTCCTGTCGGTGTACAAAAGTAGGGGCTCCCCTTTTGACCCCTTTACTTGTGCACGGGCAGTCAGAGCCGCGCCCACGACCACACTGAGCGGGGCAGGGAAGGAGGCCGGAGCACAAGACGATCGAGGCAACGCCAAGACCCAGAAACACTGAAGAGCAATAGGGCAAGGTGGACTCCCCCGGCAAGGCCCTTGCCGGGGCGGTCTCCGCGGCCCCGGCAAGAGCCTTGCCGGGGCAGCTTGCCCAACACCAGCAGAGCGAGCCGGCCTTGAGCCTAAGAGTTCCAAGCGCTGGCAACAACTACATTGGGACCAAGGCTCGGGAGGCACCTCTGTGACGACATGCAGATCTTCGTCAAGATCATAAACACACGAGATCAGATGAGGACCAGAAGACGACAACCCTCGGCGGGATCCCAGCTAAGGAAACCCACGAGACCCCCGGCAAGCACCTTGCCGGGGACGACCGCAACGCCACGGCAAGACCCTTGCCAGGCCCCCAGCAAGGCCCTTGCCGAGGGCATCAGCGGGACCATAGCCAGGCCCACGCCTGCCAAGACGCCACTGCCGTCCCCATGCGGCTGCTAGCTCAACCAACTGGGCAGGCACCTGCGTGGCGACGGGCGGCCTCTACACCGACCCAGCAAGCACCTGTGTGGTGGCAGGCAGATCTTCGTGAAGGCTCCACCACTGCGCCAGCCCAGCAGCCGGCCAACGTGGCGCCATGACGCCTCGTCAGCTCGGACGCGTGTTGAAGCCAGGCGAGGCGACGACAGCTAGGACGTGCTTCCTTGCCGTCCCCGATAAAGCGAGAGGGGCACGTCGGCAGCGTTTGTCCGACGGTGCCAGAGGATAGACTCATCCACTGTACACCTTTCCACCTCCTGTGTGCCACTGTGGCAACCCCCTTTTGTCTATAAAAGGCCCGAGGCGACCAGGAGAAGGATTCGGATCTTTTAGGGCAAGTCACACCCCGTAGCTAGCTCAAGAACACAAGAACACTCAAATACATCCACCAAATCAGGACTAGGGTATTACGCATCTCCGCGACCCGAACCTGGGTAAACGATCTGTGTGCTTCCTGTCAGACCCGCTCTTTGCACAACCCCGCGCTCGCCGACCGTAGAAGGGATCCCAGAGATTCCATAGGTGTCGATTTCCCCCGACACAGCCTCACGATGGCCCCTGGCGTGACCAGCCTCTGAGGACAGTCCTCGGGGCAATGCGTGTTGGGAAACATAGCATGCAATTTCAAAAAAAATTCTTACGCTCATGCAAGATCTATCTAGGAGATGCATAGCAACGAGAGGGGGAGAGTGTGTCCACGTACCCTCGTAGACCAAAAGAGGAAGCGTTTGACAATGTGGTTGATGTAGTTGAACTTCTTCTCGTTCCGACCGATCAAACACTGAACGTACGACACCTCCGAGTTCTGCACACGTTCAGATCGATGACGTTCCTCGAACTCTTGATCCAGCAAAGTGTCGAGGGAGAGTTTTGTCAGCACGATGGAGTGGTGACGGTGATGGTGAAGTGATCCGCGCAGGGCTTCGCCTAAGCACTATGTGAATATGACTGGAGGCGTAAACTGCGGAGGGGCTGCCGCACACAGCTAGGAATCAAGGTTGTGTGTTCTACGGTGCCCCCCTCATATATATAGGTTGGAGGGGAGGAGAGGCAGCCAAGGGGGTGCTCCAAGTAGGAGGAATCCTACTTGGGCGCCTCCCAATTCGGCCTTCCCCTTCCATATTCATCCGGAGGGGGAAGGAAGGAGGAGGGAGGAGAAAAGGAAGGGGGAGGCCGAATCCCTCCCCTTCCTTTCCCTCTTCTCCTCTTTCATTCCCCCTTATTCCGGCCTACATGGGGCGCACCAGCCCCCTAGGGGCTGGTCTATCCCCTTCTTGGCCCATTAGGCCCATGTAGTTGCCGGGGGATGCCCGGAACCCCTTCCGGTGACCCGATACGTACCCGATACCCCCGGAACAATTCCGGTGTCGGAATACTATCGTCCTATATATGAATATTTACCTCTCGACCATTTAGAGACTCCTCGTCATGTCCGTGATCTCATCCGGAACTCTGAACAACATTCGGTCACCAAATCACATAACTCATATAATACAAAATCGTCATCGAACGTTAAGCGTGCGGACCCTACGGGTTCGAGAACTATGTAGACACGACCGAGACACCTCTCCGGTCAATAACCAACAGCGGAACCTGGATGCTCATATTGGTTCCTACATATTCTACAGAGATCTTTATCGGTCTTACCGCAATGACAACATACGTTATTCCCTTTGTCATCGGTATGTTACTTGCTCGAGATTCGATCGTTAGTATCTTCATACCTAGTTCAATCTCGTTACTGGCAAGTCTCTTTACTCGTTCGTAATACATCATCCCGTAACTAACTCATTAGTCATATTGCTTGCAAGGCTTATTATGATGTGCATTACCGAGAGGGCCCAGAGATACCTCTCCGATACTCGGAGTGAAAAATCCTAATCTCGATCTATGCCAACCCAAAAAATACCTTCGGAGATACCTGTAGAGCATCTTTATAATCACCCAGTTACATTGTGATGTTTAATAGCACACAAGGCATTCCTCCGGTATCCGGGAGTTGCATAATCTCATAGTCGAAGGAATATGTATTTGACATGAAGAAAGCAATAGCAATAAAACTGAACGATCAATTGATACGTCTCCAACGTATCTATAATTTTTGATTGTTCCATGCTATTTTATATATATATATATATATATATATATATTCTGTTTTGGATGTTTAATGGGCTTTATTATAACGTGATCCAGAGGACTTGGAGTGGACGTCAAGAAACGAACGAGGAGGCCACGAGGCAGGGAGGCGCGCCTGCCCCCTGGGCGCGCCCCCACCCTCGTGGGCCCTTTGTGGCTCCACCGACCTACTTGTTCCTCTTATATATACCTACGTACCCTAAAAACATCCAGGAGCACCACGAAACCCTATTTCCACTGCCGCAACCTTCTGTACCCGTGAGATCCCATCTTGGGGCCTTTTCCGGCGCTCCGCCGGAGGGGGAATCGATCACGGAGGGCTTCTACATCAACACCATAGCCTCTCCGATGATGTGTGAGTAGTTTACCTCACACCTTCGGGGTCTATAGTTATTAGCTAGATGGCTTCTTCTCTCTCTTTGGATCTCAATACAAGTTCTACTCGATCTTCTTGGAGATCTATTCGATGTAACTCTTTTTGCGGTGTGTTTGTCGAGATCCGATGAATTGTGGGTTTATGATCAAGATTATCTATGAACAATATTTGAATCTTCTCTAAATTCTTTGATGTATGATTGGTTATCTTTGCAAGTCTCTTCGAATTATCAGTTTGGTTTGGCCTACTAGACTGATCTTTCTTGCAATGGGAGAAGTGCTTAGCTTTGGGTTCAATCTTGCGTTGCTCGATCCCAGTGACAGTAGGGGAAACGACACGTATTGTATTGTTGCCATCGAGGATAAAAAGATGGGGTTTATATCATATTGCTTGAGTTTATCCCTCTACATCATGTCATCTTGCCTAATGCGTTACTCTGTTCTTATGAACTTAATACTCTAGATGCATGCTGGATAGCGGTCGATGTGTGGAGTAATAGTAGTAGATGCATGCAGGAGTCGGTCTACTTGTTGCGGATGTGATGCCTATATACATGATCATGCCTAGATATTCTCATAATTATGCATTTTTCTATCAATTGCTCGACAGAAATTTGTTCACCCGCCGTAATACTTATGCTATCTTGAGAGAAGCCACTAGTGAAACCTATGGCCCCCGGGTCTATTTTCCATCATATTAATCTCCCATCAACTAGCTATTTCTGGTGCCATTTATTTTGCAATCTTTACTTTTAATCTTTATCATAAAAATACCAAAAATATTATCTTATCATCTCTATCAGATCTCACTTTTGCAAGTGGCCGTGAAGGGATTGACAACCCCTTTATCGCGTTGGTTGCAAGGTTCTTATTTGTTTGTGTAGGTACGAGGGACTTGCGTGTGGCCTCCTACTGATTGATACCTTGGTTCTCAAAAACCGAGGGAAATACTTACGCTACTTTGCTGCATCACCCTTTCCACTTCAAGGGAAAAACCAACGCATGCTCAAGAGGTAGCAAGAAGGATTTCTGGCGCCGTTGTCGGGGAGTCTTCGCATAAGTCAAGACATACCAAGTACCCATCACAAACTCTTATCCCTCGCATTACATTATTTGCCATTTGCCTCTCGTTTTCCTCTCCCCCACTTCACCTTTTCCGTTTTATTCGCCCTTCTTCCGTTCGTCCTTTTGTTTGCTCGTGTTGCCATGTTCCTTCTATATGCTTGCATCTTCGCTTGCTGAAAATCTATTGATATGGATCCACTTAAAGTGTTCTACTTGGATCATCTTCGATCCTTATGCGCTCGTGCTGAAACCCCAACTAGCCTAGTTGATGGGAAATCTTTAGATGAGCATGCTCATTTTGTGCGTCACCATTTGTCTGAAAAGGGAGACTCTTATGGGATCAAATAAACAAATTGATGTGTTATGCTTGGAATCTTTGTGAAATTTATGATTTTACTTGTTGCCCTAAGAACCCTAAAAAATACCACCCCTACCTATGTGAGTTTAATGATAATGAAATCTTATCTTCTTATGCAAAGGGTGTTTATAGTTACTACGATATCGAACAAATTGAAGAATTTGTTGCTTTTAAGGGTGCTTATGAAGTTGCTTCTTTGATTGAAAAGTATGATATTACTCACTACGAATCTGAAAATTTTGACATACTTAAACATTGCTATGAAAACTATGCTCATAATGTCTATCTCAAAGAATTTATTGAGAGAATGACCGTTGCTTTGGAAGAAAATAATGATATGCATGAATCTATAGATAATGATGATTCTGATGATTTGATTGAAATATCCCTTGATGAAGATGATGCTTGCTATTCTTGTGGCCATGATGCCAATATTTATGAAGATGAATTTGATATAGTTCCTTATGTTAAACATGAGATTGTTGCTATTGCACCCATACTTGGTTGTTCCTTCGATGAAAAGCATGATTGCAATGATGTTATTACAAATTCTCTTAATACCAATTGTGTTAATAATATGCAAAAACCCTAAGCTTGGGGATGCTAGTTTTGCTATGTCTACCACTTGCTGCAATGATCATGATTGGGGTGATTCTTCTTATGATCTTGAAAATTTAGTTAAGCCCCATGATGAATATGAGATTGATAATAGTGTTTGCAATAATATTGAAAGTGGGTTTGGAAGAGTGTCAACTTTAGATCCCACATATTTCGAGACTGTTCAATCTTATGGTATTTTTGATAAAAGTGGGTTTGGAGAGGTCATGACTTTAGTTAATGTTAATCCCACTATTTTGGAGGAGTGTCAACTTTGCATACATGTGGATCGTGTTAAGAATATGTTTTGTGATAGCTATATTGTTGAATTTGCTTATGATCCTACATGTAATTATTATGAGAGAGGAGAATATGGTCGTAGAAATTTTCATGTTACTAAATTACCTCTTGTTATGTTGAGATTGCTATTGTTTCTTTCCGCTTCCTTGCATATGCTAGTTTTTGCTTGCCTTGATAATTTGTTTGACTATAAGATGACTATGCATAGGAAGTATGTTAGACTTATATGTGTTTGTCACGTGTTTTAAGATGCTCTCTTTGTGGTTCAAATCTTGTCTTTCATGTGAGCATCATTAAAATTATCAATGCCTAGCTAGGGGCGTTAAACGATAGCGCTAGTTGGGAGGCAACCCAATTTTATTTTTGTTCCTTGCTTTTTGGTTCTGTTTAGTAATAAATAATTCATCTAGCCTCTGTTTAGATGTGTTTTCATGTTTTAATTAGTGTTTTTGCCAAGTAGAACCTTTGGGAAGACTTGGGTGAAGTCTTTTTGATCTTGCTGTAAAAAACAGAAACTTTAGCGCTCACGAGATTACCTGCCATTTTTTACTGGAGAGTGCTATTTAGTTGATTCGTTTTGTAGATGATTAATAGACAAATTTCTCACTTCCAGAAATTTATTTCAGAATTTTTGGAGTTCCAGAAGTATACGTTTGATACAGATTACTACAGACTGTTCTGTTTTTGACAGATTCTGTTTTTCGTGTGTTGTTTGCTTATTTTGATGAATCTATGGCTGGTATCAGAGGTTATGAACCGTAGAGAAGTTCGAATACAGTAGGTTTAACACCAATATAAATAAAGAATGAGTTCATTACAGTACTTTCGGGGGTTTGGTGCGACATATGCCAAAGGATGGCTTATCATGGTGGGGGCTAGTAAGACGTCGCCGGTGCCAGGAAACGGGATAAGGCGAAGACATGCACGCCGGCGAATCTTACCCAGGTTTGGGGCTATTCGTGGAGATAACACCCCTAGTCCTGCTCTACGGGGTCTCCGCATGATCACTCAAGCAACAATGGTGGCTACAAGCTTGCTCCTTGAGCTGTTTCTATAGAGGGAGAAGTAGAGCAAGTCTAGCCCTAGCTTCGTCTCTCTATATGGGTGTGTGTGTGTGTGTGTGCAAGAGGCTGAACCCTTTTCATCGGTGCCCTGGGGTGTTTATATGGGCCTACCCCTCAGAGGTACAATGGTAATCCGGCCGGGCATGGGCCCAGGCCGTCAGTGTCTCTGGCCGCCGGCTTCACCGCTGGCTGGTGGGGCCCGCCGCCTGGTGGGTCCCGCCGCCTATCCGGTACTTGGCCGACAGGCCGTACCCGCCGCTTGCAGGTTGTGCCAGCTGCTTGGTACTGTAGCGATGCGGCTAATGACGCGTGCTTCGTCGGGGGAGGCATCGCTACAGTGTCGCCGCCTGGCGGGCGTTCACTGTAGCCACTCCCCGTATCTTCTGGTTGATGTCGCATGGATCCCCAAGGGGGGAAGGGCCGCCTGGTCAACTGCCGGCTCCTCTGAGCCGGCTGGCCAGGCACGGCCGCCTTCTGGTCTTCTTGCTATCAAATGGGACCCGCTATCCGCGGGCCGTGCCGGCAACCCGTCGTGGGAGCATGGCTCCCTCTGACAGGGATGACGTTAGGGTCAGCGTGGCAACAGTGCTGCACCGAACGGAGGATCCCCATGTGATATGGTGCACTGTGGCCACGCTAGGCCCTAGGCTTGGGGGATGGCGTGCTGTAGCCATGCCCCGTCTCATCGTATTGATGAAGGTGCAGACTTTGAGAGCGCTTGGGGCCGCCTGCTGGGAGCCGGCCTCTCCAGAAGCCACCCGCCAGGAGTCGGTCCGCTCCAGAGCCGCCTTCTGGGCCCTGCCGCCTTCTAACAGCCGGCCGTGTGGACCAGCCGGCAGTGAGAAGGTGGCGCTTCGATCTTGGATTCTTGAGGGGCGCAGCCAGCCCCGATGTCTTGAAACGCCATGTGGATCCGACGGGGCTACCCGTGGCTAATTACTCCGACAGTAGTCCCCGAAGCTGGTGGGGCGCCGCGGCTGAAAGAGGCGTGGGGCCTCAGTAGCTTCCTACTATGAATGCTCTATTTATCTTGTTTCATCTGTCTTCTGGAGATCCGACTGCCAAAAGTCGGGCACGACCTGGCGGCTGCCTGGTGGTTTTTTAAGCGTCGAGGCGGGAACCGAGAAGCGTTAGCCTAGCCCTAGGCTAGCCGCCAGCTATTTGCACGCCACATGGCGCCGGAAGGCCAGGCATCCTGCCAGCCCACGCGCGCGATGGGATGTGGCCGCGGGCCAGGGCCCACCACTGCCGAGCCTCGCCCCGCGCGCGGATCCGCTACGGCCGAGGCGGACGATTGCGCTTCTGGCGCGCATTTACCCCGCGGCTTTTACTGCGCGGTTAGTGCGGGGACGTGGGGTTGCGGGCGTAGTTAATCCCACGAACCCCGACGCCCCGCCCCCTCGGCTTCGCAGCCCGGGGCTACAAATAGGGAGAGGAGGGGGGCAACACTAGCACGCGCGCCCATCTCTCCCTTCACCTTGCTCTTCTTCTTCTTCTTCTCCGCCGCCACCGCACTCCCGCAATCTTGCCGGAGCTCTGCCACGGTTCTCCACAGCCAAGCTTTTCTCCCCACGGTGCTGCTCCTCCGCCACCGTGGATTCATTCCTCCTCCGCCGCGTCGCGCCTCCATCGAGCTCCTAGCACCCATGGCGCGCGACAAGGCAAACTCCGGCGCCTGGGACGGCTCCAACGTCCAGCAGGACCACCTTGACTTCTTGCGCGACACGAGGCGGCTGCCCAGCGCGAGCCACGTCGAGACGCGCGTCCCGTCGGTGAAAGAAATTACGCCGGCGCCGAGGGACGGCGAGCGCGTCGTGTTCCAGACGCACTTCCTCCACGGCTTCGGCTTGCCAATCAGCGGCTTTCTCCGCTCTTTCCTCCAGTTCTACAACCTCCAGCCGCACCAGCTCATGCCTAACATGATGGTGCTGCTGTCGGCCTTCGTCACGATGTGTGAAGGCTACCTCGGGATTCCCCCCACACTCGAGCTGTGGGGGGAGTGCTTCTACACCAAGCTCGGCGTCGCCGCCAAGGACGAGGCGGCCGAGTGCGGCGCCTTCATCGCGGTGCGGCGCCCGGGAGCCGGCAACTGCTTTCCGCTCATCACTCTGATCCAGTCTGTCAAGTGGTGGCAGAAATCGTACTTCTATGTGAAGAACGTCGACCCGGCGGTGGACTTCATCAACCTGCCGCCCTACGAAGCCGGCCCGCCAGCTGAGCCGCATTCCAGCTGGACGTACAAGCCGAAGGACCTGTCGGCCACCGCCGCCGCCGCTGTCGCCAGGCTCGAGGAGATGACGGATCTGGAGGGCCTTCAGGCGTCCCACTTGCTGACGGCCTTTGTGACGCACCGGGTTCTCCCCCTCCAGGGCCGGCCTCACATGATTTGTCAGATGAGTGGGCACCGGGAGCCGTGCCAGCTGTCCACCCGCGAGATGCCGGTCGCGGAGGTGGCCCATATGGTGAACGAGATCGCGAACCTCAAGCTCGTGACGGACTGGCGGTTCGGCAAGTCGCCATACTCCCGCGCCAATCCGCCTCCTGTCCTAAGTTCCCGATTCTTCTCTCTTTTTTGGTCTTTATTTCTTCTGCCGAGTTCTGGCTTGCCGACTAACCAGTCGGACACATCACAGCTCCTTCCGACCGAGCAGTCGGCCGACGCTCTGGCGCAGGGCCAGGTCTTCCTGCCGGACCGGGCTGTGAGTGACGCGGACGACCCCTACTTGGGGGCGGCCGCCCTTGAAGACGACGCCACAGGCGATGGCGACGGGGCAGGTGGCTCCGGTGGAGGAGGCGGCCTTGAGGCGTGGTCGGACGACGACGAAGAGGAGGCCGGGCGGCGCCGCCAGCCAGCCGGCAACAGGGCGAAGGCGAGCTCCTCAGCGGCGCCATCCGCACCAGGCGGCGCGCCGAAGCGCCGAGCCGACACGCAACTGCACGGCGGCCGACGAAGAAACCAAAGGCCTCGGCCGCCGCGACCAGGCGGGAAGAGGCTTCTGCAAAGGCAGCCCGGTTCCAGCGGGCTCCCAAGCAGCCGCCAACGGTGCACGCGTGAGTACTTATTCTTTTCTACATTCGCCTTCTGTCTTTCTTGTGCTTCTTTTGTAAGCTTCTTCTGATTCTCTTGTTTTTATCTTGCATGAGCAGAGCCCCGCTCTCTCTTGAGCGTCAATCTCTGCCTCCATCGTTGGAGGGCCGGAGGGCTCCACGAACACCCGCTGTGTGGACCCACGCACCGAGCTCCAGGCGGCGACGGAGCGAAACACGCGGGAAGCGCGCGAGGAGAAGGAGAGGGCGGAGCAGGCGAAGGCGGATGCGGCCAGGGTGGCGCAGGAGGAGGCGGACGCACCGGCCAGGGCCCTGGCCGATGCCTCGGTGAAGGCCCAGGCGGAGAAGGCGGCCCAGGCCCAGGAGGACGCGGCCGTCAGGGTGCAAGTGGGAGCGGCCATAAGTGGCCAGGCTCCGCTGCTGATCATTCCGCTGCGCTCCATGCCGCCAGCGACAGGGGTCTTGGCGCCGACCGGAGGAGCCGGCCATGACCAGCCGGTCATGGAGAGGGAGGGGGGAGACGCCATCATCCCACGGCCGAAGGTGCCCCAGCAGGCGCCGGCTACCGAGGCCCAGGGCAGTTCTCCCAACGCGCCGCCGTCGCATCAAGGCGGTGGCGAGCTGCTGGTGGGGGAGCTTGTCGGTGTTCGTACCCCAACACGCCGGCGCGCGGTGAAGGCGATCTTGGCTCCGTGGCCCCAAGAGATTGGAGCCTCGAGCTCGTTGGTTCCTGACACCGAGGCCACCAGCACCGCACCGACGGAATGGGTGCACGGGGGCGGAACGAGCACCCTGATCAAGGCGGCGCAGGACGTCCAAGCCGACTTCAGGGCTGAAGCCGCCGCCCTTCAGCAATGCATGAAGGCGTTCATGAAGACGCGTGCCTCCGTCCGGGTATGCACTCGCTTCCTGCTTTTGATTTTTAGAACCCTTGGTGGGGGCGCGTCAGCGCACGCACTGGGTGTAGTCACCGAGTTCCGGGTCGGCTGCTGAGCAGGCGGCCTGGAATTTCATAGCGGGTTCTGAGCTCTGACTCACTTTTCTTTCTGTTGCTCCGCTGCAGGACTACCACAATGCCCGCGCGGCCACCATCAACGCCCAGATCAAGGAGCTGGACAAGCGGACCGCGGACTTGGTTGAGAGCCGGAGTAAGCACTCCATCGTCTTTCTTCTCGCAGGGGCGCGGCAGCGCACCCGCTAGGTGTAGTCCCCGAGATTCAGGCCGACTGCTGAGCAGTCGGGCCGGATCTTCCGGCAACCACCTTTTCTCGCTTCTTTGTTGAATTGCTCAATCCATCGCGGGGGCGCGTCAGCGCACCCGCGGGGTGTAGTCCCCAAGATTCGGGTCGACTGCTGAGCAGTCGGGCCAGATCTTTCCGGTGTCTATTTGTCTTTGTTGATCATGGACTGTCTTTTCTTCTTGTCTTTGCAGGCGTCAATGCCACCTTGCGGCAGCATCTCGGCGAGGCTCAGACCGCGCTGCGCACCAAGGAGGCGGCGTGCCTCAAGGCGGAGCAGGAGCGCGACCACCTGGCCAAGCAGCTGGCTGACCAGGCGGACAGCCATAAGAGAGAGCTGCAGAAGCTCAAGGATGCGGAGGAGGCCCTCCAGGCCGAGTTCGAGACTTAGCGCTCGGCCTGGGTCGATACTGAAAAAGCCCTGGAGGCCGGCTATGGCCAGATTGAGGATCTGCTTGATGGTAGGTTGCTCTTTTCTTGTTCTGGCTGCTGGCTCGTCCTGTACGTCGGCCTCCGACTTCTTATTTTTTCTTCTTTCTTTGAACAGAGTATTTCCCTGGCTACTCCGTTGCCGCCACTCAGACCGTCGAGGCCCGTCGCGACGAGCAAACGCAGGCTGGTGCGACGATTGCGCCCAACGCTCCTCGGACTCTTGCCGAACAGATGGTCGCCATCGAAGCACGTCTCCAGCCGGCGCATCGGGCTCTCCGCCGTCTTTAGCGTGCTGGGGCTCAAGTGGTCTCTGCCCTCTGGCCGCGCACTCCTATCCTGCGCACCGCCAGCCGGACCTCCGACTGGTTGGAGGTGGCCATCGGCCGCATCGAGGCGTGGAAGGGCTCCTCCGCTCGGGCGGGTGCGCGCCGAGCTTTGGAGTTTGTCAAGGGGTGGTACCCTGGGCTGAGCTTGGACCAGCTCGCCACTCTTCGCGCTGAAGCCGGCGCTGAGCTAGAGGCGGTGGTGCCTCAGCTTCGTCATCGTGCGGCGGTGATCGCTGAGTACACTGACACCAGCATCTTCCTTCCTGAGCTGGACGATGCTGGCGCCGAGCTGCCACCCAACTGGTTCGGGCTGAACCCAGAGGGCGGCGAGGACTCCATGGAGGAGATTGCCTGCAGCGATGAAGGCGAGGAGGAGGAAGGTGAGGACGAGGACGAGGACGACGAAGGCGATGCACCGGACGGTGAAGACGACGGCCAGCCTCAGCCTGACCAAGTGTCGACCAATGGTCGGAGCGCCGGGGAGCCGACTGCTACCGACGCGGGTCAGGCCGAGGCCCACCAGGCGGCCGCTCCACCACCCGGAGCCTCTACCTCCGCCGACCCCTCCGATCCGGCTGCTGCTCCTCTGGCCTAGGCGGCCAAGTTATCTTTCTTTCCCTGTTTTGTAAATCTCAAACAAAATTTGGTAAGTTTGCGCAATTCCACCCGCTGGGGGTGTATTCAAACTCTGTTGAATGCTGGCCAAGGGCCGCTTGGCTGTAAAAAGCGATCTGTTGCCGATTTCCAACTTGTCTTACTTCTCTACTCTTTTAGCTATTTTCCTTTGCCGCCTTTCCCTTGGCCGCCGTCTTGCCAGCCAGACAGCCGCTCTACGGTCTGTGTTTGGGTCAAGTACTTGGCCGTTTGGGAAGGGCAAGTACTCTAGCCGTTTGGTACAGTGTAGCAATTTAAGGTAGAAATCGGCCGGCCGGCTGCTCAGCAGCCGGTCGGTGGGGAAGGAGCCTACTTGGCCTATGGAAATGCTTTAGTCCTTAGCCATTTTTCGTGTAGGCGCCGTTTCCTGCCTTCGTCTCTTGCCGGCCGAACAGCCGCTCTGCGAGCTGCGGCTTGTGACAAGAGATGGCTTAGGCGCCAGCATACTACTTGTCCGACTGTAGGTAGCATTGGCATAGTACAAGGCGGCAAGCCTCCGGGCCGACTGGTCGAACCCGGTGCGAGGCATAATAATGAAATAGGACATTCATAGGCATAGAAATTATCATATAGATAAAGAGGGTAGTCCCCGAGTGCTCCTCAGGGACCCGATGTCTTTGCGCTTAATATAAAAGGTAGCATGGTACATACTGCATTCAACTGCAAAATCTTCGGAGGAGATTGGCATTCCATGGGCACTCCGACTCCTTGCCCGAATCGTCTCTCTTGCGTGCTCTGGGCTTGTGTGCATCGATGAGGTAGTAGGAATCGTTTCCCAACGCCTTGCTGATGATGAAGGGGCCTTTCCAAGGTGCCGAGAGCTTGTGCTGGCCGGCTGTTCGCTGGATCAGCCGGAGCACAAGGTCTCCCTCTTGGAAGGATCGTGGCCCGACCTTCCGGCTGTGGTAGCGGCGCAGACTCTGCTGGTAGATGGCGGACCAGCTGAGTGCCAACAGCCGGGTTTCTTCCAGCAGATCTACACCGTCTTCTCGCGCTTCCTTCGCCTCCGCCTCGGTGTACATGGTGACGCGAGGTGAGTCGAACTCGATGTCAATTGGGATGACAGCCTCGGCGCCGTACACGAGGAAGAATGGAGTGAAGCCGGTTGACTTGTTCGGAGTGGTGCGGAGGCTCCAAAGGACGGCTGGCAGCTCGTCGATCCAGCAGCCGACCGACCGCTCCAGAGGCTCGATTAGTCGGGGTTTGATGCCGGAGAGGATGAGGCCGTTTGCTGGCTCAATTTGGCCGTTTGACTGCGGATGGGCAATGGACGCTAAGTCCAGTCGGATGCCCTACGTCACGCAGAAATGAGCCAAGGCTCCTTTGGAAAAATTCATGCCATTGTCGGTGATGATGCTGTGCGGTACTCCGTACCGAGTGGTGATGTCCGCGATGAAAGTCACAGCAGTCGGCCCATTCAACTTCTTGATTGGCTTTGCTTCAATCCATTTGGTGAACTTGTCCACACCGACGAGCAGATGAGTCATGCCGCCGCATGCCGTCTTGAATGGTCCCTGAAAATCCCCAAGTGCAGGGAATCATCGTAGCAATTTCCAAAGGTGGAAGTGATAAGTATGGAGTGCCTTTGCTTCCAACTAGCAACGAGAAATAAAACTATGTTGTGGGTATGAAGTGGATAACTTTGTATGATATTGGAGAGCTAAAATATGAAAGTAGGTGCTGTTATCATAAAGTTAGAATATATTACTAAATATTATAAATAGCGAGTGTGTAATCATGGTGGATCGGTGTGCGGAATTGTCCTAGGCAACCGTTGACAAGACCGGTGATCACTATTGCAGTTTCATATGAGGGAGAGGCATAAGCTAACATACTTTCTCTACTTGGATCATATGCACTTATGATTGGAACTCTAGCAAGCATCCGCAACTACTAAAGATCATTCAGGTAAAACCCAACCATAGCATTAAAGCATCAAGTCCTCTTTATTCCCATACGCAACAACCCCCTTACTCGGGTTTGTGTTTCAGTCACTCACCAACCCACTACAAGCGAATCATGAGCGTATTCAACACCCTACAGCGGGAACCCCTCACGCTTGCGCGACACGGAGGGCACCATAGGACAACATCAAAGTAAAACATACAACTCATACCAATCTAGATCATCAATCAACCCAAAGACAAAAGATATCTACTCAAAACATCATAGGATGGCAACACATCATTGGATCATAATATGTGGCATAAAGCACCATGTTCGATTAGGGATTACAGCGGGGTGCGGGAGAGTGGACTGCGTAAAATAGATGAGGATGGTGATGATGATGGTGATGTTGATGAAGACGATCACCGTGGCGATGATCCCCCTCCCGATGATGGCCCCTCTGGGATCCTCCTCCATGGCCTTCGGTGATGATGGCCCCCTCCGGCAGGGTGCCAGAGAGGGCCTAGATTGATTTCTCGTGGCTACAGAGGCTTGCGGCAGAGGAACTCCCGATCTAGGTTAATTTTCTGAGGTTTTTATATTTATAGGAATTTTTGGCGTCGGTCTCACGTCAAGGAGGTGCCCGAGCTGTCCACGAGGCAGGCCCACGCGCCCAGGGGGGTGGGCGCGCCCCCCACCCTCATCGGCAGCCCGGGACTCTTCTGGCACAACTCCGATGCTCCGTGGTCTTCTTTTGGTCCATAAAAAATCATCAAAAATTGGCATGTCAATTGGACTCCGTTTGGTATTCCTTTTCTGCAAAATTCAAAAACAAGGATAAAACAGAAACTGGCACTGGGATCTAGGCTAATAGGTTAGTCCCAAAAATCATATAAAATAGCATATAAATGCATATAAAACATCTAAGATGGATAATATAATAGCATGAATACTTCATAAATTATAGATACGTTGGAGACGTATCAGCATCCCCAAGCTTAATTCCTGCTCGTCCTCGAGTAGTTAAATGATAAAAGAAATAATTTATGAAGTGTGAATGCTAGCAGGTGCACAAGTTTTATCAATGATAATTTCAATCACCTTTTCTAGCATCATTATATGTCATAACAGTAGCTCATCTCATAAAACTTCTCATGATAAAGTAACAAGCTATTCACATGTTAAAGTATAGATCATAAACTTTCTTGAAAACTAACAAACCGTGTTATCAGTCATCAAACAATTACAATTCATCTTATTTCTAGGAAGAGTCTATGTTAGAGCTTTGATTTAGCAAACTCCACATACTCAACTATCATTTAGTCTTTCACAATTTCTAACACTCACGCGATATTTACGGGTTCAAAGATTTAATCAGACACAGAGAAAGATAGGGGCTTATAGATTCGCCTCCCAACCTTTTACCTCAAGGGTAATGTCAACAATAATAGTTCATGATGCCTTACATGCAATTGGATATATATATATCAGAATCTTTCCAACACAATGTGCTTGACAAAGGATAAATTGTAGAAAGGAAAGGTGAAAAATCACCATGACTCTTGCATAAGGGTAAGAGATAAAAGTAAAAGATAGGCCCTTCGCAGAGGGAAGCAGAGGTTGCCATGCGCTTTTAGGGTTGGATGCACAAAATCTTAATGTGAAAGAATGTCACTTTATATTGCCACTTGTGATATGGACCTTTATTATGCAGTCCGTCGCTTTTATTTCTTCCACATCACAAGATCGTATAAAGCTTATTTCCTCCACACTAATCAATCATAAATATTTAGAGAGCAATTTTTATTGCCTGCACCGATGACAACTTACTTGAATGATCTTACTCAATCCATAGGTAGGTATGGTGGACTCTCATGGCAAAACCAGGTTTAAGGGTATTTGGAAGCACAAGTAGTATCTCTACTTAGTGCAAAGAATTTGGCTAGCATGAGGGGGGAAGGCAAGCTCAACGTGTTGGGCGATCCATGACAATATACTTTATTTCCGATATAAGAAAACATAACCCATTACGTTGTCTTCCTTGTCCAACATCAACCTTTTAGCATGTCATATTTTAATGAGTGCTCACAATTACAAAAGATTTCCAAGATAGTATATTTATATGTGAAATCCCTCTTCCTTCAATATTCTTTCATGAATTGTTCAAGTGACCAATTCTACGTTTGCTAACTTTCAATAAGTTTACTACCTATACTTATTATGTGTGAAGTCATTACTCCCCATGTTATAAGCATATGAAACATATATAAATTTAGGTTTATGACATTCAATTTATTCAACCATTTACTCATAGGATATACGTGAAACACATGAGTAAATGACAAACTACTCCAAAAGATACGAGTGAGGAACACTGAGTAGTCAAATAATTAACTAGCCATGGGAGGATTCTTTTTCATTCAATATTTCATATCCAATGATTTTATTCAAATAGCAAGTAAAATTGAAAATACGCTCCAAGCAAAACACATATCATGTGACGAATAAAAATATAGCTGCGAGTAAGCTATACCGATAGTTTTGAAGACGAAAGAGGGGATGCCTTCCGGGGCATCCCCAAGCTTCGGCGCTTGAGTCTTCCTTGAATATTACCTTGGGGTGCTTTGGGCATCCCAAAGCTTAGGGTATTTCCACTCCTTATTCTCCTCATATCGATATCTCACCCAAAGCTTGAAAACTTCAATCACACAAAACTTAACAAAACTTCGTGAGATAGGTTAGTATGATAAAGAGTAAACCATCCACTTTGGTACTGTCTAAGACAAGGTTCATAATTGTTCCCACACAATGTCTACTGTACCATATCATTTCTACAATTTATATTGAGAAATATAAGTCATAGAAACTAGAAAACAAGCAAACTATGCAATGAAAACAGAATCTGTCAGAAACAGAACAGTCTGTAATGATATGAACATAAACCATACTTCTGCTACTCCAAAAATTATGAAATATATTGGTGGATGTGAGGAATTTGTCTATTAATCTTCTGCAAAAATAATCAACTCAAAATCACTCTTCTGTAAAAATGACAGCTAATCTCGTGAGCGCAAAGTTTCTGTTTTTTACAGCAAGATCACATTAACTTTCTCCCAAGTCTTCCCAAAGGTCTTAATTGGCACTTTATTGAAACAAAAGCTATAAAACATGATTAATACAGTAGCTTAATCATGTAAACACACAAAAATAGTAAGGGTAACTATTGGGTTGTCTCCCAACTAGCGCTTTTCTTTAATGCCTTTTAGCTAGGCATGATGATTTCAATGATGCTCACATAAAAGAAAAGAATTGAAACATAAAGAGAGCATCATGAAGAATATGACTAGCACATTTAAACATAACCCACTTCCTATGACTAGGGATTTTGTGAGCACACCATTTATAAGAACAACAATCAACTAGCATAGGAAGGCAAAACAAGTATAACTTCAAAACTTTAAGCACTTAGAGAGGAAACTTGATATTATTGCAACTCCTACAAGAATGTATTCCTCCCTCATAATAATTTTCAGTAGCATCATGGATAGCAAATTTGTTCTCATAATCAATTGGAACCTCTTCCGAAATAGTGGAATCATTACTAGCTAAAGTTGACACTCTTCCAAATCCACTTCCATAAATATTACACTAAGATCCAACACCCTCCAAAATAGTGGGATCACTAATTCCTAAAGTTGACACTCTTCCAAACCAACTTTAAATGATAGTATTATTCATACTCCAAAAGATATAAGTGAAGTTCATGGAGCATTCTACAATTAATATAGACTAACCAATATCCAAGCTCAAAATATGTAAGTGAAGCACACGAAGCATTCTATAAAACCATACTCAAAACATTTAAGTGAAGCACACGAAGTATTCTATAAATCAATGCAGGGCTATCTCATGCTAGCATGGTTCTTAAAGGAAAAACAAAAACACAAAGGACACAAACCATGTGAACAAAACAAAAAACCGAGGTATACCGATATTTGTTGAAGAAGAAAGATGGGATGCCAACCGGGGTGTCCCCAAGCTTAGATGCTTGAGTATCCTTTGAAATATTTACTTGGGGTACCTTGGGAATCCCCAAGCTTGAACTCTTGCCTCTCTTTATTCTTCTCATATTGATACTCCTCGTTCTTCGAACACTTCATCCACAAAAACTTAACAAAAACTTTGTGAGATCCGTTAGTGTAATAAAGCAAATCACTACCTTTAGGTACTGTAATGAACTAATTATTCATTTATATTGGTGTTAAACCTACTGTATTCCAACTTCTCTATGGTTCATACCCCCCGATACTAGCCATAGATTCACCAAAATAAGCAAACAACACGCGAAAAACAGAATCTGTCAAAAACAGGACAGTCTGTAGTAATCTGGAAGTTTAGTAAACTTCTGTAACTCCTAAAATTATGAAATAAATTTGAAAATTTGAAACATTTGTACAGAAGTAATTTGCAACAAGTTTAAGACCCATTTGACTCTCCAGTAAAAAATGTAAATTCATGCACTACAGCCAAAGTTTCTGTTTTTGTTCTGCACATAGTAAACAAGCAATCTAATCATCCTAAAACCAAAGCTTGGCACATTATTTTTATAATACGATGGATATATACACGGGGATAATTATTTACAGAGAAACTTCTATGAAAAATTCTACATTGTTTCCGTGAGCATGAACACAAGTGCTCAAGGTCGACCCTCACTTCTTCAATGCATAACTTTCCAATCACTTCTCTTTTTGAAAAACTTTTTAGGCATGAAAGGCAAGTACTCTTTTTTGTATTTTCATTCTTTTAAACTTTTTTGTATGTTTCACCCACAACTAAACAGAAACAAAAAGGAAAAACAAAATCTACTTAGTGAAGAAAGCAAACAAGCACACACGAGAATATCAACCCCACGCTATTGCTCCCCGGCAACGGCGCCAGAAAAGAGCTTGATAATCCCCAAGTGGAGGGAATCATCGTAGCAATTTCCAAAGGTGGAAGTGATAAGTATGGTGTTTCGAACCCACAAGGAGCTAAAGGTAAGATCAATATTCTCTCAAGCCCTATCTGCCACTGATACGACTCTACGTACACCGAACGTTTGCTTCCAACTAGCAACGAGAAATAAAACTACATAGTGGGTATGAAGTGGATAACTTTGTATGATATCGGAGAGCTAAAATATGAAAGTAGGTGCTGTTATCATAAAGTTAGAACATATTACTAAATATTATAAATAGCGAGTGTGGAATAATGGTGGATCGGTGTGCGGAATTGTCCTAGGAAACCGTTGACAAGACCGGTGATCACTATTGCAGTTTTATATGAGGGAGAGGCATAAGCTAATATACTTTCTCTACTTGGATCATATGCACTTATGATTGGAACTCTAGCAAGCATCCGCAACTACTAAAGATCATTAAGGTAAAACCCAACCATAGCATTAAAGCATCAAGTCCTCTTTATTCCCATACGCAACAACCCCCTTACTCGGGTTTGTGTTTCAGTCACTCACCAACCCACTATAAGCGAATCATGAACGTATTGCAACACCCTACAGCGGGAACCCCTCACGCTTGCGCGACACGGAGGGCACCATAGGACAACATCAAAGTAAAACATAAAACTCATACCAATCTAGATCATCAATCAACCCAAAGACAAAAGATATCTACTCAAAACATCATAGGATGGCAACACATCATTGGACCATAATATGTGGCATAAAGCACCATGTTCAATTAGGGATTACAGCGGGGTGCGGGAGAGTGGACCGCGTAAAATAGATGAGGATGGTGATCATGATGGTGATGTTGATGAAGACGATCACCGTGGCGGTGATTCCCCTCCCAATGGCACTTCGGTGCCACCGAGAGAGAGGAGGAGAGGTTCTCCCCCTTGTGCTTCCTCCTCCATGGCCTTCCCCCTAGATGGGGAGAGGTTCTCCCTCTGGTCCTTGGCCTTCATGGCGATGATGGCCCCTCCGGGATCCTCCTCCATGGCCTCCGGTGATGATGGCCCCCTCCGGCAGGGTGCCAGAGAGGGCCTAGATTGATTTCTTGTGGCTACAGAGGCTTGTGGCGGCGGAACTCCCGATCTAGGTTAATTTTCCAAGGTTCTGTATTTATAGGAATTTTTGGCGTCGGTCTCACGTCAAGGAGGTGCCCGAGCTGTCCACAAGGCAGGCCCACGCGCCCAGGGGGTGGGCGCGCCCCCCACCCTCGTGGGCAGCCCGGGACTCTTCTGGGAAACTCCGATGCTCCGTGGTCTTCTTTTGGTCCATAAAAAATCATCAAAAAATTTCACGTCAATTGGACTCCGTTTGGTATTCCTTTTCTGCAAAATTCAAAAACAAGGAGAAAACAGAAGCTGGCACTGGGCTCTAGGTTAATAGGTTAGTCCCAAAAATCATATAAAATAGCATATAAATGCATATAAAACATCTAAGATGGATAATATAATAGCATGAATACTTCATAAATTATAGATACATTGGAGACTTATCAGTCCCACCATATCCAACCCCCAGACGGCAAAGGGCCATGCCAGGGGGATGGTTTTAAGCGCAGAAGCCGGTAGGTGTTGCTAGGATCTGAACTTCTGGCACCCTTTGCAATGCTTGACTAGCTCCGTGGCCTGTTCCAAGGCAGTCGGCCAGAAGAAACCATGGCGAAAGGCTTTGGCCACGAGCATTCTAGAGGCCGCGTGGTGGCCACACTCACCTTGGTGGATATCTTTGAGGATTGCTTGGCCTGTCTCTGCTTCTACGCAGCGCTGGAAAACTCCAGTCACACTGCGTCTGACGAGTTCTCGATTTACTATCGTGTAAGCTCCTGCTCGGCGCTGCACCTGCCGAGCCGAGATCTCATCAGACGGCAGCTCTCCACTCACTAGAAATTTGAGGATAGGCTCCGCCCATGATGGTGCTTGAATTTCTTCTATCGCCACTACGGCCACTTGTACAAGGGCGGTTGGGTTGGGAGGCGGCGGGTTGGAATTGATTACCGCTTGTTGTGTCTCCGAAGTCCCCGGGCCGACCGCTGCAGCCCCCGGGCCGGGTGGTGGAGTCCCCATGCCGGGTGCGAGTGCTGCAGTCCCCGAGCCGCATGGTGAAGTCCCCGGGCCGACTGCCCCAGTCCCCGGGCCGGGTTGAGAAGTCCCCGGGCAGGTTGCGACTGCCACAGTCCCCGCGCCGCCTGCTGAAGTCCCCGAGCCGGCTGCCGCAACCCTCGAGTCGGATCCGACTGCTTCGGGAGGAGCCGGCACGAAGGTGGACTCAGATTCTGGAGAATGCTTGATCGACGGCTTGAGGAGGCGTTGAAGGGAGACACCGGCTGGTATTGCTTGCCGGGTGGAGCCGATCCGTGCCAGGGCATCTGCTTGCTCATTGACGGCTCTTGGCATGTGAAGGAACTCGCATCCGTCAAAGTACCCACTGAGTTGCTGGATGAGGAAGTGGTAGCTTGCCATATTTGCATCCTTGGCATCCCAGTCACCGGAAGACTGCTGGACCGTCAAGTCGGAGTCGCCGTAGCACAGGATCCGGTGGATGCCGATCTCTTTGGCCAACCGGAGGCCGTGTATTAGTGCTTCGTACTCGGCCACATTGTTGGAGGCGACAAAGTGGATTTGCAATGTGTACTTGAGCTTGTCGCCTTTGGGAGAGGTGAGGACTATGCCGGCTCCCAAGCCGGTGCGCATCTTTGAGCCATCAAAGTGCATCCGCCAATGGGTGGAGTCCGGAGCTGGCGGTAGGTACTGGGTCTCGGCCCAGTCGACGAGGAAGTCGGCCAGTGCTTGGGACTTGATGGTGGTGCGGGGCTGGTAGAAGATGGTGTAGGGGGCCAACTCGATGGCCCACTTGGCCACCCGGCCAGATGCATCTATGTTGCCAATGATCTACGCAAGTGGCGCGGTGCAGACTACCGTGATTGGGCACTCTTGAAAGTACGGCTTCAGCTTCTTGGCGGCAAAGTGCACGCCGTAGCACATCTTCTGGTAATGGGGGTAGTTCTGCTTTGAGGTTGACAACACCTCACTCAAATAGTACACATGCCTCTGGACCGGCTGTGCCTTGCCGTCCTTTGGGCCCTCCACTACAATGACTGTGCTGACCACCCGGCTGGTGGCGGCAATGTAGAGGTACATGGGCTCTTTAGCAGCCGGAGTCGCCAGGACAGGCGGCGTGGTCAACATCTTCTTCAGCTGGAGAAAAGCTTCATTCGCCTTGTCATTCCACTCGAAATGAGTGGTCTTCTTCATGAGCTGGTAGAGGGGAACTCGCCCAGTCGACTGAGGAACCGACTGATGGATGCCAATCAGCCGGTGAACTTTTGGATGTCTCGCAGTCGGGTGGGCCTCTCCATCCTCAAGATGGCCTTGATCTTCACAGGGTTGCACTCGATGCCGCGTTCTGAGACCAGGAAGCCAAGGAGCTGGATGGCTGGTACTCCGAATATGCACTTCTCTGGGTTGAGCTTGATCTGAAACCGGCGTAGATTTTCAAAAGTTTCCTTGAGGTCTTCCAAGAGTGTGTTGCGCTTCTCCGTCTTCACCACAATGTCGTCTACATAGACGTGGGCATTTCTGCCGAGTTGATTGAGGAGACACTTCTGCATGCAACGCTGGAACGTGGCACCGACATCCCTCAAGCCGAATGTCATGGTCAGGTAGCAAAAGGCTCCAACTGGTGTGATGAAGGCGGTCTTCAAGCGGTCTGCCGGGTTCAGCTTGATCTGGTGGTAACCTGAGTAGGCATCCAAAAAACTCAAAAGTTCGCATCCGGCTGTGGAGTCTATCACTTGGTCTATTTGTGGCAAGGAAAATGTATCCTTGGGGCAGGCTTTGTTGAGACTGGTGTAATCGATGCACATGCGCCACTTGTTATTCTTCTTCAGTACAAGGACTGGGTTGGCAAGCCATTCCAGAAAGAAAACTTCCATGATGAAGCCGGCTGCCAACAGGCGGGCGATTTCTTCTCCAACGATTCTTCTCTTCTCCTCCGACAGTCGGCGGAGAGGCTGCTTGACTGGCTTGGCATCTGCTCTGACGTGTAGCTTGTGCTCGGCGAATTCTGTCAGGACACCCGACATGTCTTTGGGGGACCATGCGAAGATATCCCGAATCTCACGGAGGAAATTGACAAGCTCGCTTTCCTATTTGCTGTCAACGTTGGCACCTTGAGAGTGTGCCTCTCCGGGTGCTCAGGGTCCAAGGGGATCTTCTTTGTTTCTTTGGCAGGTTGGAAGGAGGCCTGGGTCTCTGACTCTTTGGGATCTGGTGACAGGTTCGGCTGCTTGCTGGCCATGGCCACCACCCGGTCCAGGAGTTTCTTCTCAGTAGCAATCACCAGGGACTCGGCCAACCGGCTGCTGTCTGCTGCACAGTCGGCCGACTTCTGGTAATCCCCAAATATGGTGATAATACCCTTGGTTCCTGACATCTTCATCTTGAGGTAAGCGTAGTGAGGCACTGCCAGGAACTTGGCCAGAGCGGGTCGGCCAAGTAGCGCGTGATAAGGGCTCTCCAAGTCCACTACCTCAAACCATATTGCTTCACGGCGGAAATGATTCTTGTCCCTGAAGAGAACATCTATCTTGATCTTGCCGATTGGTGAGCAGGAAAGGCCAGGCACAATTCCATGAAAGACAGCCCGACTGGGCTGGAGCTGCTTCACTTTGATACATAACTTCTCCATGGTGCTGCGGTAAAGGATGTTGATACTGCTGCCGCCATCTATCAGGACTCGGGAGAAACGAGCAGCTCGCCTCTTTGTCGCAAAGGTGGCATCTAACACCAAAGCATAGGAACCGGTGGAAGGCATCACTTCCGGGTGGTCGGCTCTACTCCAGCTGATGGGCTTCTCGGACCAGTGCATGTATTCTGGGACTTGGGAGGCAACGGCATTGACTTCTTGGTGTTGCTGGCATCGACTGCGCTTGTCGTCAATCTGGCTGGTGAAGACAACGTAGGCAACATGTTCTTCAGGGAATTCATCTTGAATAGTGCTGACTGCTGGGCGGGCCGCCGACTGTTGGGGAGGCGGAGGCGGCTGGCCAGCAGGTGGCGGGGGCAGCAGCCCTTCGCCCTTGGAGATTCGTGTGAGCCAGTGACACTTCCGAGTGGTGTGGTTGGATGGCTTCGCGCCGCTATGGAACTTGCAAGGACCATCAAAAGTTTGCTCGTAAGAAAAGGCGGGCAACCAGTTCAACTTGCCACCTCTCTGACGCTTGGGTTGGGCTGCCCTTCCGGCTGCTGGTATTCAACTGTCGCCACTTGCCAACTGGTGGAAGCCGGCATTGGGGCTTTGTGTTTGTTGTCGTTCTGCTGCTGGCGCCGACTGGAGTCACCAGCCGGTGTCCTGGGAGCCGGGGGGAGCACTTTCCCAGAGGCGTCCACCCGAAGCTCCGACTTCATGGAGGAGTCGACAGTGGCGTACTTGTCTGCTATGATCAGCAGCTCGTCGAGTGTGGCCGGCTCGTCGTAGAGGAGCCGGTGCTTGAGTAAGGTGCCCTCTCGGCACCCGGCAGTGAAGTACTCGATTGTTTGAACTTCATGCATCCCTTCACAGGAGTTGCGCAGCTCTGCCCACCGCGTTAGATAGTCGCGAGTGGATTCGTTTGGGCCTTGGACGCACAAGGAGAACTGGCGGGGTTTGGGCGGCCGCTTGTAGGTGCTGGTGAAGTTGCGGATGAAGACCTCGGTGAAATCTACCCAGCTGTTGATTCTACGGGGCTTCAGACTGTTCAGCCATGTATGGGCCGTGCCCTGGAGCATGAGCGGAACATACTTCACGGCAACATGCTTGTTGCCGTTCGCTATGTTGACTGCGGTGGAGTAGTCGACCAGCCAGTCTTCTGGCTTCACGGAACCCTTGTACTTGGGTGTATCTTGGGGAAGTGTGAACCTTTGGGAAAGGGCTTGTCGCGGATGCGGGGGCTGAAACAGGGCGGGCCCAACGCGTCTTCTTCTTCTAGCGCCTGGGACCGAGCAAGGCGGTCGATTCGGTGGCGCACGTCGTTCTCTCTGACTCCTCGGCGGCCAAGGCGGTCGCCGAGTGTCGGGTGGTCAACAGGCGGCGGGGAAGAGCGCCTCTCCCTACGGGGAGGAGGAGGCGGATAATCGTCCCGTCGTTCTACTGCTCTTGGGCGGCCATCTTGGTTGCGCTCGATGGTGAGGCGTGTCCGGCTGTGGCTGGCAGCCGGCTCCTTGTCTCTTCTGTCACGGACGACACCAGTCGGTCTCCGGGAGGTTGCGCCTTGATCTCGGCGAGGGGGAGGATCAGCGGCGTGCGCGCCGGGTCCCGCCTGGCGGTGGAAGGCGGTTTCTTGCTGCTCGGCAACCGCGTCGATGAGTCGCTGGACGCGTGATAGGTCTCCAACGTATCTATAATTTATGAGGTATGCATGCTATTATATTATCCTTCTAGGATGTTTTATATGCATTTATATGCTATTTTATATGATTTTTGGGACTAACCTATTAACCTAGAGCCCAGTGCCAGTTTCTGTTTTTCCTTGTTTTTGAGTTTTACAGAAAAGAAATACAAACGGAGTCCAATTGACGTGCCAATTTTTGATGATTTTTTATGGACCAAAAGAAGACCCTGGAGCAAAAGAGTTGGGCCAAAAGAGTCCCGGGCCGTCCACGAGGGTGGGGGCGCGCCCACCACCCCGGACGCGTGGGCCTACCTCGTGGACGACTCGGGCACCTTCTTGACGTGAGACCTATGCCAAAAATTCCTATAAATACAAAAACCTCTAGAAAATAACCTAGATTAGGAGTTCCGCCGCCGCAAGCCTCTGTAGCCACCAAAAACCAATCGGGAACTGTTCCGGCACCCTGCCGGAGGGGGGATCCATCACCGGTGGCCATCTTCATCATCCCGACGCTCTCCATGACGAGGAGGGAGTAGTTCATCCTCGGGGCTGAGGGTATGTACCAGTAGCTATGTGTTTGATCTCTCTCTCTCTCTCGTGTTCTTGATTCAGCACGATCTTGATGTATCGCGAGCTTTGCTATTATAGTTGGATCTTATGATGTTTCTCCCCCTCTACTCTCTTATAATGGATTGAGTTTTCCCTTCGAAGTTATCTTATCGGATTGAGTCTTTAAGGATTTGAGAACACTTGATGTATGTCTTGCATGTGCTTATCTGTGGTGACATTGGGATATTCACGTGACTACTTGATGTATGTTTGGTGATCAACTTGCGGGTTCCGTAATCTCGTGAACTTATGCATAGGGGTTGGCACACGTTTTTGTCTTGACTCTCCGGTAGAAACTTTGGGGCACTCTTTGAAGTTCTTTGTGTTGTTTGAATAGATGAATCTGAGATTGTGTGATGCATATCGTATAATAATACCCACGGATACTTGAGGTGACATTGGAGTATCTAGGTGACATTAGGGTTTTGGTTGATTTGTGTCTTGAGGTGTTATTCTAGTACGAACTCTATGATAGATCGAACGGAAAGAATAGCTTTGTGTTATTTTACTACGGACTCTTGAATAGATTGATCAGAAAGAATAACTTTTAGGTGGTTTCGTATCCTACAATAATCTCTTCGTTTGTTCTCCGCTATTAGTGACTTTGGAGTGACTCTTTGTTGCATGTTGAGGGATAGTTATATGATCCAGTTATGTTATTATTGTTGAGAGAACTTGCACTAGTGAAAGTATGAACCCTAGGCCTGGTTTCTTAGCATTGCAATACCGTTTACGCTCACTTTTATCATTAGTTACCTTGCTGTTTTTATATTTTCAGATTACAAAAACCTATATCTACCATCCATATTGCACTTGTATCACCATCTCTTCGCCGAACTAGTGCACCTATACAATTTACCATTGTATTGGGTGTGTTGGGGACACAAGAGACTCTTTGTTATTTGGTTGCAGGGTTGCTTGAGAGACCATCTTCATCCTACGCCTCCCACGGATTGATAAACCTTAGGTCATCCACTTGAGGGAAATTTTCTACTGTCCTACAAACCTCTGCACTTGGAGGCCCAACAACGTCTACAAGAAGAAGGTTGTGTAGTAGACATCAACGCGCTCCGTCATGTGGCGACGCTCATCACCTTCGAGCTTGTCTAGCTCGTCTGCTGCCGCCTGGGCAGCTCGTATGTTCTCCGCAGGCATGGCGTACACATGGCGATCCGCCCCGAATATGCTGGCGATGGTAGCGCCACGCTGCCGGACCATGCCAATGCGGCTAGGCCCGCCAGGAGCCGGCGTACCGCCAACAACGCTGTCCATCTCGCACTGGTAAGCCTCCGAGAAGCGTCTTATGCTCGCCAACTTCTTGGTGCTCTCGACGAGCTGGACACGGCATGCCTTCAGTGTCTCGGCGTCGGCAGCATCTGTGATGGGTGCAGACAGGTCTTGCAGCTCCGCCTCGAGCGGGTCTTGGGCGTCATCGCCAGAGGCTCCGTCGTGGCTGATGACGAGCACCTCCGTGAGGATGCCGCCGCTGCTGTCAGCGGGAGGGAGAGGGTCGTCGAAGACCACCATGTTGGTGGGGAAGGCGTCTAGAGATGTCGTGTCAGAGTTGACATGCATCGGGTCGGTGGAGCCGATCGACTCGAAGTCAGAAGCGGGCTCGTTGGTGACGTCGAGCTTGCCGAGGAGGTCGACGAGACAGCTCTCGGTGCTGGTTGCACCCGCGCCTGGCGCGGGCTCATCAGAGAGGCGGATCTCGCCATCTAGGTCGGCAAGGGCAGCCGCTGCACAGGCGAGCTCTGTGCCATGCAGCGTGTCGGCGCTGACGCCGTCGGGCGTGCTGGGCTGGCTGCGCTCGCCAGGGAGGAAGAGGGTTCCCATCCAGAACAGATCTCCGGACGATGGTGCACCTAGCCCCACGGTGGGCGCCAAATGTTGGGGGTTTGGTGCGACATATGCCAAAGGATGGCTTATCATGGTGGGGGCTAGTAAGACGTCGCCGGTGCCAGGAAATGGGATAAGGCGAAGACATGCACGCCGGCAAATCTTACCCAAGTTCGGGGCTCTCCGTGGAGATAACACCCCTAGTCCTGCTCTGCGGGGTCTCCACATGATCACTCAAGCAACAATGGTGGCTACAAGCTTGCTCCTTGAGCTGTTTCTCTAGAGGGAGAAGTAGAGCAAGTCTAGCCCTAGCTTCGTCTCTCTATATGGGTGTGTGTGTACAAGAGGCTCAACCCTTTTCATGGGTGCCCTAGGGGGTTTATATAGGCCTACCCCTCAGGGGTACAATGGTAATCCGGCCGGGCGTGGGCCCAGGCCGTCAGTGTCTCTGGCCGCCGGCTTCTCCGCTGGCTGGTGAGGCCCGCCGCCTGGTGGGTCCCGCCTCCTGTCCGGTACTTGGCCGACAGGCCGTACCCACCGCTTGCGGGTTGTGCCAGCTGCTTGGTACTGGAGCGATGCGGCTAATGTCGCATGCTTCGTCGGGGGAGGCATGGCTACAGTGCCGCCGCCTGGCGGGCGTTCACTCTAGCCACTCCCCGTATCTTCTGGTTGATGGCGCACGGATCCCCAAGGGGGGAAGGGCCGCCTGGTCATCTGTCGGCTCCTCTGAGCCGGCTGGCCAGGCACGGCCGCCTTCTGGTTGTCTTGCTATCAAATGGGGCCCGCTGTCTGCGGGCCGTGTCGACAACCCGTCGTGGGAGAATGGCTCCCTCTGACAGGGATGACGTCAGGGTCAGCGTGGCAACAGTGCTGCGCCGAACGGAGGATCCCCGTGTGATATGGCGCACTGTGGCCACGCTAGGCCCTAGGCTAGGGGCTGGCGTGCTGTAGCCATGCCCCGTCTCATCATATTGATGAAGGTGCAGACTTTGAGAGCGCTTGGGGCCGCCTGCTGGGAGCCGGCCTCTCGAGAAGCCGCCCGCCAGGAGTCGGTCCGCTCCAGAGCCGCCTTCTAGGCCCTGCCGCCTTCTAACAGCCGGCCGCGTGGACCAGCTGGCAGTGAGAAGGCGGCGCTTCGATCTTGGATTCTTGAGGGGCGCAGCCAGCCCCGATGTCTTGAAACGCCATGGGGAGCCGACGGGGCTACCCGTGGCTAATTTGTAACGCCCCAAGATCGACGCTTCAGACGCCTTCCATGTTTTTCGTTGTTGTTGTGTGTTTGAACTGTTTTTTGCCATGATCGCGATGAGTGCCATTGTCATATTTTGCTTCTTGCATCATGTTCATCATTTGATTATATTGCATTGCCATGCCCATCTTTGTCATGTTGCATTTCTTCCTCTTGTCATTTTGCATTCTCATAATCATCATGTGCGTTTTCATATTCATGCATGTGACATTGTTGCATGCTCCATGTATGATCATGCATCATCTCCTCCTCCTTCCTTCTTTTTTCCTTCATTTGGCAAGTGACCTTTCCCCCTCCTCCATAAATGTTCATTCTTTTCCTGATGCTAATTCACCATGCCTAAACCCTCTCTACCAATTTTTAGCTCTTGTGGACTTGTTCTGGTTGGAATCAAAATTGCCTCAAGTTTGAATTTAGTTCAAACTTGCGATAATTTTCTTTCTCTAAAAATGCCCAAACCAATTATTTCAAATAGTGCATAATTCCAGCGTCGCGGGGATATTATTATATCTCTCCTACACCCCTCTTTTATCCCCGTGCTTTTCTGTTTATTTTCTGCCTGAGGAAAATGAAAAAGAAAAGAGACAGCAGCAAGAGCGGCCTACCTGGGCCTCCTTGTACCAGGCCGGTCCAGCAGCAGTCCCAGCAGCAGCCTCAGCGCAGTCCCCTCGCTCTCTCCCGTGGTGAATCCACGCTGGACACCCATCTGGACCCACGTGCAGCGACCGTTCCCTTCGCCTTTTTCTTCCTCCTCTCGCCACCTCCCCCTCACAGTAAAAGCAGAGGAGGAGCACACAAGGCCACCGAGGCAGCCAGCCGAGCCGCATCCCCTCCTATAAATCCCGCAGCCTCCGCCCTAGGGTTCCTCCTCCTCCCTCCTTTCCCCTCCGCGCCGCCGCCACAGGTAAAGGGACACCCACGCACCTGCTTCCGCGCCTCCAGGAGTCATGGCCGTTGCGGCCACGAGCTCGTCGCCGGCCTCCCTTCTGCGTCCCCGAACACCTCCACGCTGCCCCGGATCCATTCTGACGTCGAGCCATGACCAAGGATCGCCATGTCCGACTACCTCCCCATCGTTGTCTTCCTCCCCTGCTTCCTGCTACTTCAGGGACAGCGCTGGTCAGCGCCTTCCTTCCTCGCATCTCCTCGTCCCCGAGCTCGATCGACTTCCCCAAGCCCCTCTACGTGAGCAGCCATGCTTCCCCATACCTTTTCCCCGTCAATTGCATCATCCGTCGCCGATTGCTTGCATGCCCACCTAGTGCCTCCGCCGCACCTCGCCATGGCCCCAAGCCAAGGAAGCGCATGAGCTCGAGGTCTCTGCTTCCGCCTCACTCCGCACGCCGCGCACCACACCTCCACCTATTTCCGCACCCCCGCCATCGGCCTGTGGTCGCCACGGTCCCCGTCTTGCTTGTCGGCATCGTCACCCAGTTCCTCTGTGATCCACGAAGAAGAAGGCCTGGCTTTGCTTCAGTTCAACTTCAGTCACGCCCTTGCTTTGCACAAATAAGAAGCAGCAGCACACTGGTCCGCGCTCCGCTCCTCTATACAGGAGGTCGTGGGATCAAGTCCCAGCTGCCCCAATGTTTTTGCTCTGTTTTTCCTGTACTGTTGCACGCGCACACCCACATCCGCTTCGGGCCAGATCTGCTGCTCTGCTGGGTTTCCACAGTGCGCAGCATTCGGCCCGCATCTTCTTTTTATGTTCGCTGCGATTTGTCTAGTTCAAGTGCATGCATATTTACAGGAAATGCCATCATTTTAAATTGTTAATAACTCATTAACCGTGCATCGGATTAAAATGATGTAAACATGTAAAATGCTTAGAA
This sequence comes from Triticum aestivum, assembly GCF_018294505.1. Taxonomy (NCBI): domain Eukaryota; kingdom Viridiplantae; phylum Streptophyta; class Magnoliopsida; order Poales; family Poaceae; genus Triticum; species Triticum aestivum. The sequence goes on from NC_057799.1 coordinate 541,643,989, forward strand.
TTTCTTCTAGTTTCATAACTTGCCACTTTCATCCATGCTTAAAATGTTTAACTTGCTGTTTATTTAATTTTGCATAAATGCCATGTTAAAATGATTTATTTCATAACTAATTAACCGTAGCTCCAAATTAAATGTTCTTTATATGTAAATGGGGTAGAAAAATGCCTAGTTTAACATGGTGCACCTATCTTGTATGTTTAACAACAATACAATATGCTTTAGGACAGAACAGTACCAATTCCAAAATATGCATATGAGGATTTTCCGGAATTGTTATTTGCTGTTCCGGCCTCATTTAAACTTGCCTAAATAGTTAGTTTACTTATGCTTAACCTCTTGCCATGTTAATCAACATTTAATATTGTTGAGTACATAAACGGGAGAGAACTAAATAAGTCATGTGGTGTTTCGTCAATATGCAACTCGTTGCATATTGAGCTCCACTTAATTTGTAGTATTGTTTGTTGCACTTTGCCATGCCATGCCTCTTTAAACCGGACATGCATCATACTTGATTGTGCATCATGCCATGTTTATGTGATGGTTGTTTACTATGTTGCTTGCTTCTTTCCGGGTTGCTTCTCTCGTTAGCTTCGGTTTTGTTCCGAAGTTGTGAGCATTCGTTCGACTACGTCCGTTTGTCTTCTTCATGGACTCGTTCTTCTTCCTTGCCGGATCTCAGGCAAGATGACCATACCCTCGAAATCACTTCTATCTTTGCTTGCTAGTTGTTCGCTCTATTGCTATGCCGCGCTACCTACCACTTGCTATATCATGCCTCCCATATTGCCATGTCAAGCCTCTAACCCACCTTTCCTAGCAAACCGTTGTTTGGCTATGTTACCGCTTTTGCTCAGCCCCTCTTATAGCGTTGATAGTTGTAGGTGAATTTGAAGTTTGTTCCATGTTGGAACATGGAAATGGTGGGATATCACAATATATCTTATATTATTAATGCATCTATATACTTGGTAAAGGGTGGAAGGCTCGGCCTTATGCCTGGTGTTTTGTTCCACTCTTGCCGCCCTAGTTTCCGTCATACCGGTGTTACGTTCCTTGATTTTGCGTTCCTTACACGGTTGGGTGATTTATGGGAACCCCTTGACAGTTCGCTTTGAATAAAACTCCTCCAGGAAGGCCCAACCTTGGTTTTACATTTGCCTAACAACCTATTTACCCTTCCCTTGGGTCGGCCAACCCGAGGGTCATCTTTATTTTAACCCCCGGGCCAATGCTTCTCTAAGTGTTGGTCCGAACCGAGTAGATTGCGGGGCCACCTCGGGGAAACTTGAGGCTTGGTTTTACTCGTAGGATGTCTCATCCGGTGTGCCCTGAGAACGAGATATGTGCAGCTCCTATCGGGATTTGTCGGCACAGTCGGGTGGTCTTGCTGGTCTTGTTTTACCATTTTCGAAATGTCTTGTAACCGGGATTCCGAGACTGATCGGGTCTTCCTGGGAGAAGGAATATCCTTCATTGACCGTGAGAGCTTGTGATGGGCTAAGTTGGGACACCCCTGCAGGGTATTATCTTTCTAAAGCCGTGCCCGCGGTTATGTGGCAGATGGGAATTTGTTAATGTCCGGTTGTAGAGAACTTGACACTTGACTTAATTAAAATACATCAACCGCCTGTGTAGCCGTGATGGTCTCTTCTCAGCGGAGTCCGGGAAGTGAACACGGTTCTTGTGTTATGTTTGAATGTAAGTAGTTTCAGGATCACTTCTTGATCACTTCTAGCTTCTCGACCGTTGCGTTGCTTCTCTTCTCGCTCTTATTTGCGTATGTTAGCCACCATATATGCTTAGTGCTTGCTGCACCTCACCACTTTACCCCTTCCTTACCCATAAGCTTAAATAGTCTTGATCTCGCGGGTGTGAGATTGCTGAGTCCTCGTGGCTCACAGATACTTCCAAACAGTTGTAGGTGCCGATGATACTAGTGCAGATGACGCAACCGAGCTCAAGTGGGAGCTTGATGAAGATCTTGTTCGTTATGTTGTTTCGTTTCCTGTTGATCAGTAGTGGAGCCCAGTTGGGACTATCAGGGATCTAGCATTTGGGGTTGTCTTCTTTTATTTTGGTTCCGTAGTCGGACCTCGATTGTACTCTGAATGATGTATGTTTGATTTATGTATTGTGTGAAGTGGCGATTGTAAGCCAACTCTTTATCCCATTCTTGTTCATTACATGGGATTGTGTGAAGATGACCCTTCTTGCGACAAAACAACCATGCGGTTATGCCTCCAAGTCGTGCCTCGACACGTGGGAGATATAGCCGCATCGTGGGCGTTTCATAATTACTCCGACAAGTACCTTGAAGTGGTGTTTTGTTTTCTTTCGCTAACTAAGCTCATGAGATTTTTTGTTAAGTTTTGTGTTGTGAAGTTTTTAAGTTTTGGGTAAAGATTTGATGGATTATGGAACAAGGAGTGGCAAGAGCCTAAGCTTGGGGATTCCCAAGGCACCCCAAGGTAAAATCCAAGGACAACCAAAAAGCCTAAGCTTGGGGATGCCCCGGAAGGCATCCCCTCTTTTGTCTTCGTCCATCGGTAACTTTACTTGGAGCTATATTTTTATTCACCACATGATATGTGTTTTGCTTGGAGCGTCGTGTATGATTTGAGTCTTTGCTTTTTAGTTCACCACAATTATCCTTGCTGCACACACCTTTTGGGAGAGACACACATTAATCGGGATTTATTAGAATACTCTATATGCTTCACTTATATCTTTTGAGCTAAACAATTTTGTTCTAGTGCTTCACTTATATCTTTTAGAGCACGGTGGTGGTTTTATTTTATAGAAATTGTTGATCTCTCATGCTTCACTTATATTATTTTGAGAGTCCTTTAGAACAGCATGGTAATTTGCTTTGGCTATAAAATTAGTCCTAATATGATAGGCATCCAAGTTGGATATAATAAAAACTTTCATATAAGTGCATTGAATAGTATGAGAAGTTTGATACTTGATGATTGTTTTGAGATATGGAGATAGTGATATTAAAGTTGTGCTAGTTGAGTAGTTGTGAATTTGAGAAATACTTATGTTAAAGTTTGCAAGTCCCGTAGCATGCACGTATGGTAAATGTTGTGTAACAAATTTGAAACATGAGGTGTTCTTTGATTGTCATCCTTATGAGTGTCGGTCGGGGACGAGAGATGGTCCTTTCCTACCAATCTATCCCCCTAGGAGCATGCGCGCAGTACTTGGTTTTTGATGACTTGTAGATTTTTGCAATAAGTATGTGAGTTCTTTATGACTAATGTTGAGTCCATGGATTATACACACTCTCAACCTTCCATCATCGCTAGCCTCTTCAGTACCGTGCATTGCCCTTTCTCACCTTGAGAGTTGGTGCAAACTTCGCCGGTGCATCCAAACCCCATGATACGATACGCTCTATCACACATAAACCTCCTCATATCTTCCTCAAAACAGCCACCATACTTACCTATTATGGCATTTCCATAGCCATTCCGAGATATAATGCCATGCAACTTTCCACCGTTCCGTTTATTATGACACGCTTCATCATTGTCATATTGCCTTGCATGATCATGTAGTTGACATCATATTTGTGGCAAAGCCACCATGCATATTATTTCATACATGTCACTCTTGGTTCATTGCCCATCCCGGTACACCGCCGGAGGCATTCATATAGAGTCATATTTTGTTCTAGTATCGAGTTGTAATCATCGAGTCGTAAATAAATAGAAGTGTGATGATCATCATTAATAGAGCATTGTCCCAAATAAAAAAAGAGAAAGGCCAAAAAATGAAGGCCCAAAAAAAGAAAAAAAAAGAAGAGAAATAAAAAGGGACAATGCTACTATCCTTTTTCCACACTTGTGCTTCAAAGTAGCACCATGATCTTTATGATAGAGAGTCTCTTGTTTTGTCACTTTCATATACTAGTGGGAATTTTTCATTATTTAACTTGGCTTGTATATTCCAACAATGGGCTTCCTTAAATGCCCTAGGTCTTCGTAAGCAAGCAAGTTGGATGCACACCCACTTAGTTTCTTTTGTTGAGCTTTCATATATTTATAGCTCTAGTGCATCTGTTGCATAGCAATCCCTACTCCTTGCATTGACATCAATTGATGGGCATCTCCCTAGCCCGTTGATTAGCCGCGTCAATGTGAGACTTTCTCTTTTTTTGTCTTCTCCACACAACCCCCATCATCATATTCTATTTCACCCATTGTGAGGGAGTCCTGGACTAAGGGGTCCTCGGGCGTCCGGCCTGTTATTCATTGGGCCGGACTGATGGTCTGTGAAGATATGAAGGCCGAAGACTATACCCGTGTCCGGATTGGACTTTCCTTGGTGTGGAAGGCAAGCTTGGCGACCAACTATGAAGATTCCCTCTGATGTAACCGACTCCATGTAACCCTAGATCTCTCCGGTGTCTAGATAAACCGGAGAGCGTAGTCCGGATAGAAGGAGACTCATTACCATATTCACATAGGCTAGACTTCTAGGGTTTAGCCATTACGATCTCCTGGTAGATCAAATCTTGTAACACTCATATTTGTCAAGATCAATCAAGCAGGAAGTAGGGTATTACCTCCATAGAGAGGGCCCGGACCTGGGTAAACATCGTGTCCCCCGTCTCCTATTTCCATCGATCCTAGACGCACAGTTCGGGACCCCCTACCCGAGATCTGCCGGTTTTGACATCGACATTGGTGCTTTCGTTGAGAGTTCCTCTATACCGTCATCAAAGGATTCGATGGCCCCTTTGATCGTCAGTAATGGCGTCGTCCAGGGAGAAACCTTCCTCCCCAGACAAATCTTTGTGTTCGGCGAGTTCGTACTGCGGGCCAACTCGCTTGGCCATCTGGAGCAGGTCGATAGCTACGCCCCTGGCCATCAGGTCAGATTTGGAAGATTGAACTACGTTGCGGACATCCGTGGAGACTTGATCTTCAATGGATTCGAGACCATGGCAATCGCTCCCCCTCGCTCCGATGAACATGACTTAAAGCTGTCATCGGATCACATCCAGGAGATGGTTCCTGTCGTTGCGACGGCCTCAGAACTGAAGCAGATCGTGCCCTCTGAGGCCACAAAGTCCGCGGCGTTGGAGCCGCACACAGACTCTACATCCTGCAATGTTTGCGTCAATGGAACTCCGGACTCGTCTCCGGCTATACATTCCGGACTAGGTACGCCTGCGGACACCGAGCTGGATCGGTTATCGATTTTCGAATTCAGCCCCGCAGACATCTTCCAGCATTCACCTTTTGGTGATGTGCTAAACTCTTTGAAGAACTTGTCCTTGGAGGAAGACTCACAGCCGAACTATGTTCGGTTCGAGCTAGAGGCGGATGACGAGGAACTTTGCTTCCCACCCGCCACCCACTTCATAGCCAATGTCGATGACTTAACCGACGTGCTTGACTATGGCTCCGAAGACATCGACGGCATGGACGATGATGCCGACAAGGAGCAAGGCCAAGACCCGCCATTTACTGGACGTTGGACGGCCACCTCTTCGTACGACGTGTACATGGTTGATACACCTAAAGGATTTGGCGACGACAAAGAAGAGCCAGATGTGAATAAAACCTCCGAGACGCAGTCCAAGCGCCGGCGGCCCAAACGCCGCTCTAAGCCCCGTCGCTCAAAGGATGGCAACACTGGCACTGGGGAAAATAGTACTCCGGGCGACGCCAAAAATAATGAAGACCATGTCGGAGCTGCATCCGAACAGGAGGAACACGACAACAGGCACGATAACCCTGATGAACAGGCCATAGAAGATGACTCGGAGGACGATAGTTACCGTCCACCCTCCGAGGAGGAGACAAGCCTCGGGAACAAAGACTTCATCATGCCTGAGGATCCTCTGGAGCAAGAGTGCTTTAAGCTTCAGCTCATAGCCACTACAAGGAGCCTCAAAAAGAAACAGCAGCAGCTTCAAGCTGAACAAGATCTCCTCGTCGACAGATGGACTGACGTCCTGACAGCCGAAGAATACGGTCTCAAGCGCCCAGCCAAGAGCTACCTGAAACGCAGACTGCTACCTCAATTTGATGAGGAGGCACCGGAGCACACATCTCCCTTCCTAAATGCGGAACGACCACCACGTGGTCGAGACAGGGCGGCCAACCGGCCACCCCGCGGTCGGGATAAAGCGGCAACTCAGGCCGAACAGCAGCCTGCCCCATTGCCCCGTAAAAATAGAGTCGGAAGAGTTCGGGGTCATACGTACGACCTCCGGCAGACCCTGGGCAGTAGAGCAGGACATACAAGATCGATCTACGGATCGCGAGGACGTGCCTCGAGGCACGACGACGGCTACCTATTCGTACGTGACAAACCAAACCACGCCCAGGCTGAATGCCGCAGGCGGACTCCATCAAAGCTACGCCGCGATGCGGCCCGCTATAGAGGCGCCGCACACCCTCTCTGCTTCACAGGCGAGGAGCTGGATCATGAATTCCCCGAGGGGTTCAAGCCTGTCAACATTGAATCATACGACGGAACAACCGATCCCGCAGTATGGATCGAAGATTTTATCCTCCACATCCACATGGCCCGAGGAGACGACCTCTACGCTATCAAATACCTCCCATTAAAGCTCAAAGGATCAGCTCAACACTGGTTAAATAGCCTGCCTGAGAATTCCATCGATAGCTGGGAGGACTTGGAAGACACTTTCCTTGATAACTTCCAAGGAACTTATGTCCAGCCACCAGATGCCGGTGACCTAAGCCACATAGTTCAACAACCTGGAGAATCAGCCAGAAAATTCTGGACTAGATTCCTAACCAAAAAGAACCAGATCGTTGACTGTCCGGATGCCGAAGCCCTAGCGGCCTTTAAGCATAGCATCCGGGACGAATGGCTCACCCGCCACCTCGGCCAGCAAAAACCGAGGTCCATGACAGCCCTCTCGACACTTATGACCCACTTTTGCGCGGGAGAGGATAGTTGGCTGGCTCGCAGTACAAACACAGCCAACGACACAGGCCCCTCCGAGGCCAAAAACAGCACCGGCAAGCTCCGGCGCAACAGACACAAACGCCGAAGCAATGGCGATAACACCGATGACACAACAGTTCATGCCGGATTCAGTGGCTCCAAGTCCGGCCAGCGCAAGTAGCCCTATAAAAGGAGCAGTGGAGGACCATCCAACTTGGACCGCATACTCGATCGTCCTTGCCAGATACATGGCACCCCAGACAAACCGGCAAACCATACTAACAGAGATTGCCGGGTCTTTAAACAAGCCAGGAAGGTAAACAGCAAAAACAAGAAAGGGGAATCACGGAGCGAGGACGATGACGAGGAGCCCCGGCAGCCGAGCACTGGGGGGCGAAAGAAATTTCCCCCTCAAGTCAAAACGGTGAACATGATATACGCTACACACATCCCCAAAAGGGAGCGTAAGCGAGCACTTAGGGACGTCTACGCAGTAGAGCCAGTCGCCCCAAAATTCAATCCGTGGTCGTCGTTCCTGATCACCTTCGATCGCCGAGATCATCCAACCAGCATTCGCCATGGCGGTTCAGCCGCACTGGTCCTCGACCCAATCATCGGCGGATTTCACCTGACACGAGTCCTAATGGACGGTGGGAGCAGCCTCAACCTGCTCTATCAGGACACAATGCGGAAGATGGGCATTAACCCCTCACGAATCAAACCAACAAAGACTACCTTTAAAGGAGTCATACCAGGCGTAGAGGCCCGTTGTATGGGCTCAATAACGCTGGAGGTAGTATTCGGTTCCCAGGATAACTTCCGAAGCGAAGAATTAACCTTCGATATCGTCCCATTTCGCAGCGGTTATCACGCACTGCTAGGACGAACCGCATTCGCTCAATTCAATGCGGTGCCACATTATGCTTATCTCAAGCTCAAGATGCCTGGTCTACGTGGTGTCATTACAGTAAATGGAAACACGAAACGCTCCCTCCGTACAGAGGAGCACACCGCCACCCTAGCAGCAGAAGTACAGAGTGGCCTTCTCAAGCGGCACTATAATCCGGCTGCCGAGCCCCTGGACACCATTAAGAGGGTCTGGACTACACTGCAGGAGGACAACTCGGCTCGTCACGAGCCAAATTAGCAATTTGGTCTCCGTCCCAGCCCCGATGAGGCAATGGTATTAGTACCGCGCACATACAAACTACGCACTCAAAACCCCATGGCTACTGACGGAGGCATAACTCGGTCGCGATCCACAGTACGGCTTGATAGACCCTGGGAATCACACGTTTGTGCTTTTCCTTTTTACAGGTTTTCTTCTCTTTTCGAGGTCTACACGGACGACCCGCTTGCAGAACACACCAAGGAGGCAAGGAGCTTTGGCGTACAAGGGAACCCCCAGGTGATCTCTAATAAACGGTTACCATACTTGTTTTACATACCCACATGCAGCTCGCCCTTGGTGACGGCATGTTAAATAGCCTTACTCGCTTATCACATTACTTGTACAAAGTATGCCTCGACGTACTAGTTCAATCACAATGGTGAATAAATGGTGGCGTGAGCTCATTACTTCATTTTTTCCGTTTCCTCACCTTAGTATCTATTACTCATTGCACACGTACACCATGGTACGTACTGCTACGCCAGGGGCTTCATTACACCCTGCATCACGGCAATAAAAGTCCGAACACTTCTACAGTATAGTTCGGCACCCCGAACTTATAGCATTATATGCATCGGCTCCGAATCATGTCTTTGGTCAATAGTTGGGTTGCCCGGCTCCTGTGTTTACTACCTTACGTTCCGCTATATCGGCTAGGGTAGTAAAGGGAGAACTACTGCGATTGTGTCCCGGTTCTTCCGGACGAGCACCTCAGTAGAGAAAGCCGAAAACTGGCTGTCATGATGCGGCGAGAGCCAGTCAGCTGTTCAAGAGGTTCCAAATCGTTGGAGATTTTTTCCGCTTCTTGCGAAGAATCGGTTCTTCCGATTAGGCATGTAGAACGCCCCTAATTCGGCCTTCCGAACACCAGGGGCTTCGTCAACTTTCTTAATTGTCAAACTCCTATGGCTAAGTGAGGGCGGTAAAGGCCGCATAGTCTGATTGCCTTGTTCGTTGCGCTAAACACCTCCTTTAAGGACCAGAATGTAAACAGTGTTTAGATTTATCCCGAACACCGCCGTACTATCTACGTGGGGGCAGAAGCCGACGATTGGTCAACCCTCAGATTTAATAAATGGCCGCACAGGAGGTAAAATTTAAATCATAAGCATTATACTACATAACATCATTGTTCCATATTACAGGGCAAGGTAATATACATGTTCTCATGGGAATATAACATCCTTCGAACATTGCTCCGCCACAAGGAGGGACCCCTCCAGAACACCATCAAAATAGTGCTCGGGTCGACGATGCTCCTTGCCCTCCGGCGGTCCCTCGGTCATTAGCTTCTTGGCATCCAGCTTCGCCCAATGCGTCTTGACACGGGCAAAGGCCATACGCGCACCTTCAATACAGACCGACCGCTTCACGGCTTCGAGCCGCGGACAGGCACTCACAAGCCGCTGCACAAGTCCAAAGTAGCTGCTAGGTATAGGATCGGTAGGCCACAACCGGACTATTAGGTCCTTCATGGCTAGCTCTGCCAACCTGTGCAGCTCGACCAACTGCTTTAGCTGGTCGCTGAAGGGCACCGGATGTTTGGATCCCAGATGTTGGGACCAGAATAGCTTCTCCGTAGACATCCCTTCTTCGGCTCTATAATGCTCGGCAGCATCTGATACACTATGCGGCAGATCCGTAAACGCCCCTGGAAAACCCAAATTCAGGATAAGTACAAGGAACGTTTCTTCTACATACTTGCTATGCAAGGTGAAAGAGTTACCCGCTGTAATCTTCTTGGCCGCCTGAATTTCCTGGAGGGTGCTCTGGGCTTCGGCTCGTGCATCCTGCGCGCTCTGGCGGGCCTTCGCCAATTCGGACTCTTGCGCCTTACAATCGCGCTCCAGGGACTCAAATCTCTCTATCGCGCCCTGGAGCTGTTGCTGCGCCTCGCCAACCCGGGCCTCATGCTTCTCGCGCGAGGCGTGTTCCTTGGCCGCTTTGTCCTCAGCCTCGGCTAGCGCCTTCTTAAGGTTGCCACCTCGGTCGTGGCCCCTAATAAAGTTTATGACACTTTAGTCCGGTTGGAATATTCATTTTTTTTAAATACACCCACAGGGTGCTGCATACCTTGGCTATCCTCAAGCTGCTTCTTCACGAGGTCGAGCTCCTCCTCGGCCCGCTCCAGTTTCTGCTTCAGTCCGGAGATCTCCGCATCATGAGTAGTGGCAGCCTACAGCGATACCTGCTTATTCACATAGACAACTCATGTTAGACTCCTGTGATATTTATTCTTGATCCTCTGTTCGGCTTTTCTTCCTGAACACCAAATAGAGCATCAGGAGCTACTGTCTATACTGTGATATTTTTCCTACAATCACAGTACTTACCTCAAAGCCTGTTAGAAGGCTATTGCAGGCTTCGGTCATTCCGCTTTTGACGAACTGAACCTTCTCTATCACCATGTCCATAAGGACACGATGTTCATCCACAATAGAGGCGCCTCGTAGCGCCTCCAGCAGATTATCCGGTGCCTCTGGTCGGACAGAGGTCACCGGTGGAACAGGCACACTCCCTCCTTGTAGGGAATGCTGTTCGCTGGACCCTGGAGCCGTGCCAGTCAGCTGTTCAAGAGGTCCAAAGGGAACTCGGGCTCCGTCACCAGTCCCCATGGGGACTTTTTTCCCGTATGTCCGGCAGCCGAAGAGTCATCCTGGGGCGTCACCCGATGATCTGCGGAATCTCCCCCCAGCCTGGGAAAGTCTTTTTGGACACCACCTCGTCATCACCCTTGGGTGAGACGGAATGAGCAGGTGGCGGAGACATGCTAGCCATCTCCTTCGAGTCTAGCGAATCCTCTGTCGAGGATCGCGGGGAGCCATCGTGTGCCGGACTGCAGTGACAAAGCTTACAATATGTCAATATTACAAACCAGGAAAGCCATACGTTTGCGGATTCTGGTACTTACGAGGCGGCCCGAGGCTTGGTCCGGCGAGGTCGCTCTGGACTGCTGTCAACATCCCACGCGGAGTTATCCGCGAGGGAGCCTTTAACCCTCTTAGGCGCTTTCGCCTCTGGACTTGTGGGGGCCGCTCTCTTCTTCCTCCCCACTTCAGGTGGGGAGTCATTTTTTTCTTCCTCTTCATCATCGTCGTCAGCGGAGGAAGAGGAAGTCTCGCTTCCGGACGTCACGTCCGGAGTGCCTTTACGGCGAAGGCCCCTTTTGGCCCCTTTGGCTGCCTTCTTAGCCGCCTTCTCCGGCACCTCATAAAGGTGCAGGGAACAGCATCTTCTCCAGTAATGGAAATCCTTGGTCTTCGGGCAGCGGAGCCGGACAGTTAATCTCCTCAGCCACCGTGATCCAGGACTGAAAACATGGATAGGAAAGCTTAGGCTTTACCTCAAAATATGCGAGTAAAAGGTATGCTTTGAAAACATGGAATAACCTACCAAATTAGCTTGGCGCTTTAAGCTAAGCTCGCGATCCTCGGTCATAGGCGTCGGCGTCTCGCCGGCCTTAAAAAGCACTCTCCAGATGTCTTCGTGCGTCATGCCGAAGAGCTCTTGCAGCGTCTGGTGCTTGGCCGGATCATACTCCCACAGATAGCAAGTCCGACGTTGGCACGAAAGGACCCGACGAATGAGTATGACCTGGACCACGTTGACAAGCTTGATTTTCCTATCTATCATGTTCTGGACGCACGTCTGGAGCCCAATCAGCTCATCCGAAGGACCCCAGGTTAGGCCCTTCTCTTGCCAGGAGGTGAGCCGCATCGGGATTCCAGATCAGAATTCGGGGGCCACCGCCCAGTTGGCGTCGCGCGGCTCGGTGATGTAGAACCACCCCGATTGCCACCCCTTCACCGTCTCCGCAAATGAGCCTTCGGGCCAGGTGACATTGGGCATCTTGCCCACCATAGCGCCTCCGCACTCTGCCTGTTGACCGCTCACTACTTACGGCCTCACATTGAAGGTCCTCAGCCACAGGCCGAAGTGAGGTGGGATGCAGAGAAAAGCCTCACAAACGACGATAAATGCCAGAATTTTGAGGATGAAGTTGGGGGCTAGGTCATGAAAATCCAGCCCGTAGTAAAACATCAACCCACGGACGAATGGGTGAAGAGGGAACCCCAGCCCGCGGACGAAATGTGTAAGAAACACAACCCTCTCATGGGGCTCAGGAGTAGGGACGATCTGTCCCTTGGCCGGGAGTCGATGAGTGATCTCCTTGGCCAGATATCCGGCCTCCCAGAGCTCCTTGATATCCTTCTTCTTAACGGAAGAAGCCATCCACTTACCACCAGCTCCGGATCCAGACATCTTTGGAGTGCTTTCTCGAAGAAGGGAAAAGGTAAATCTTGGGCGCTGGAGCTCAGGGACGAAAGGGCTAAGGAGGAACCAAGGTGTGGGTAAAGAAAGGAATCCTTATCCCCATATAAAGGCCATGAATGTCAAGCGCCTCCCCACTCGCCTTAAACTCGCCTATTCCCAAGGGCCTGGCAAACGGCACGGTTGGGTAGCCCACGCCCGCATTGATGAGAATCCCACAATAAGGAAGCACGATCTCTGCTTCGACAAGACATGCCAATAGCAACCGCGTCTCGAAACGTGGGATGGCAGATGAAAAACGGTTCGAAATTATGACCGGACATATGTGATGTCGTGTTGCAAAAAAGCTATCAACAGATTAGATTCATGCAAATATATATTCTCTCTGCGGTTGTGTACGGTGTGTGTAACAGGTCCGGATACAATCATAGCATCCGAAGACTATCTTGGAGTTCGAAAAAGGGGAACCCGCCTTGCAATGCCGAAGACAATCTGCGCGCCGGACTCCTCGTCATTGAAGCCAGGGTCAGGGGCTACTGAGAGAGTCCTGGACTAAGGGGTCCTCGGGCGTCCGTCCTGTTATTCATTGGGCCGGACTGATGGGCTGTGAAGATATGAAGGCCGAAGACTATACCCGTGTCCGGATTGGACTTTCCTTGGCGTGGAACGCAAGCTTGGCGACCAACTATGAAGATTCCCTCTGATGTAACCGACTCCATGTAACCCTAGATCTCTCCGGTATCTGTATAAACCGGAGAGCGTAGTCCGGATAGAAGGGGACTCATTACCATATTCACATAGGCTAGACTTCTAGGGTTTAGCCATTACGATCTTGTGGTAGATCAACTCTTGTAACACTCATATTCGTCAAGATCAATCAAGCAGGAAGTAGGGTATTACCTCCATAGAGAGGGCCCAAACCTGGGTAAACATTGTGTCCCCCGTCTCCTATTACCATCGATCCTAGACGCACAGTTCAGGACCCACTACCCGAGATCCGCCGGTTTTGACACCGACACATAGTGCTATATGCATGGCTCACGCTCATGTATTGCGTGAAATTTGAAAAAAGTTTGAGATTACTAAAGTATGAAACAATTGCTTGGCTTGTCATCGGGGTTGTGCAAGATGAGAGCATCTTGTTTGACGAAAATGAAGCATGGCCAAACTATATGATTTTTTAGGGATGAGCTTTCTTTGGCTATGTTATTTTGAGAAGACATAATTGCTTGGTTAGTATGCTTGAAGTATTATTATTTTTATGTCAATATTAAACTTTTATCTTGAATCTTTCGGATCTGAACGTTCATACCACAATAAAGAAGATTACATTGAGAAATATGTTAGGAAGCATTCCACATCAAAAATTCTGTTTTTATCATTTACCTACTCGAGGACGAGCAGGAATTAAGCTTGGGGATGCTTGATACGTCTCCAACGTATCTATAGTTTTTGATTGTTCCATGCTATTATATATTCTGTTTTGGATGTTTAATGGGCTTTATTATACACTTTTATATTATTTTTGGGACTAACCTATTAACCCAGGGCCCAGTGCAAATTGCTGTTTTTTTGCCTATTTCAGTGTTTCGCAAAAAAGGAATATCAAACGGAGTCCAAACGGAATGGAACCTTTGGGAGTGTGATTTTTGGAACAAACATGATCTAGAGGACTTGGAGTGGACGTCAAGAAATGAACGAGGAGGCCACGAGGCAGGGAGGCGCACCCCCACCCTCGTGGGCCCCTCGTGGCTCCACCGACCTACTTCTTCCTCCTATATATATCTACGTACCCCGAAAACATCCAGGAGCACCACGAAACCCTATTTCCACCGCCGCAACCTTCTGTACCCGTGAGATCCCATCTTGGGGCCTTTTCCGGCGCTCCGCCGGAGGGGGAATCAATCACGGAGGGCTTATACATCAACACCATAGCCTCTTCGATGATGTGTGAGTAGTTTACCTCAGACCTTTGGGTCTATTGTTATTAGCTAGATGGCTTCTTCTCTCTCTTTGGATCTCAATACAAAGTTCTCCTCGATCTTCTTGGAGATCTATTCAATGCAACTCTTTTTGCGGTGTGTTTGTCGAGATCCGATGAATTGTGGGTTTATGATCAAGATTAACTATGAACAATATTTGAATCTTCTCTGAATTCTTTTATGTATGATTGGTTATCTTTGCAAGTCTCTTCGAATTATCAGTTTGGTTTGGCCTACTAGATTGATCTTTCTTGCAATGGGAGAAGTGCTTAGCTTTGGGTTCAATCTTGCGTTGCTCGATCCCAGTGACAGCAGGGGAAACGACACGTATTGTATTGTTGCCATTGAGGATAAAAAGATGGGGTTTATATCATATTGCTTGAGTTTATCCCTCTACATCATGTCATCTTGCCTAATGTGTTACTCTGTTTTTATGAACTTAATACTCTAGATGCATGCTGGATAGCGGTCGATGTGTGGAGTAATAGTAGTAGATGCAGGCAGGAGTCGGTCTACTTGTTGCGGACGTGATGCCTATATACATGGTCATGCCTAGATATTCTCATAATTATGCACTTTTCTATCAATTGCTCGACAGTAATTTGTTCACCCACCGTAATACTTATGCTATCTTGAGAGAAGCCACTAGTGAAACCTATGGCCCCCGGGTCTATTTTCCATCATATTAATCTCCCGTCAACTAGCTATTTCTGGTGCCGTTTATTTTGCAATCTTTACTTTTAATCTTTATCATAAAAATACCAAAAAATATTATCTTATCATCTCTATCAGATCTCACTTTTGCAAGTGGCCGTGAAGGGATTGACAACCCGTTTATCGCGTTGGTTGCAAGGTTCTTATTTATTTGTGTAGGTACGAGGGACTTGCGTGTGGCCTCCTACTGGATTGATACCAAGGTTCTCTAAAACTGAGGGAAATACTTACGCAACTTTGCTCCATCACCCTTTCCTCTTCATGGGAAAAACCAACACATGCTCAAGAGGTAGCATCAATATGCTAAGCTAACGGATGGGTCTTGTCCATCACATCATTCTCCTAATGATGTGATCCCGTTCCTCAAATGACAACACATGTCTATGGTTAGGAAATTTAACCATCTTTGATTAACGAGCTAGTCTAGTAGATGCTTACTAGGGACATGGTGTTTTGTCTATGTATCCACACATGTATCAAGTTTCCGATTAATACAATTCTAGCATGAACAATAAACATTTATCATGATATAAGGAAATATAAAATGACAACTTTATTATTGCCTCTAGAGCATATTTCCTTCAGTCTCCCACTTGCACTAGAGTCAATAATCTAGTTCACATCGCCATGTGATTTAATACCAATAGTTCACATCTTTATGTGATTAACACCCATAGTTCACATCGCCATGTGACTAACACCCAAACGGTTTACTAGAGTCAATAATCCAGTTCACATCGCTATGCGATTAACACCCAAAGAGTACTAAGGTGTGATCATGTTTTGCTTGTGAGAGAGGTTTAGTCAACGGGTCTGCCATATTCTGATCCGTATGTATTTAGCAAATTTCTATGTCTACAATGCTCTACATGGAGCTACTCTAGCTAATTGCTCCCACTTTCAATACATATCCAGATTGAGACTCAGAGTCATCTGGATCGGTGTAAAAAGCTTGCATCGACGTAACTCTTTACAACAAACTCTTTATCACCTCCATAACCGAGAAATATTTCCTTAGTCCTCTAAGTATAATTTTGACCGATGTCTAGTTATCTACTCCTGGATCACTATTGTACCCCCTTGCCAAACTCATTGGCAAGGCACACAACAGGTCTGGTACACAGCATGGCATAGTTTATAGAACCTATGGCTGAGGCATAGGGAATGACTTTCATTCTCTCTCTATCTTCTGCCGTGGTCGGGCTTTGAGCCTTACTCAACTTCACACCTTACAACACAGACAAGAACCCTTTCTTTGACTGACCCATTTTGAACTCCTTCAAAATCTTATCAAGGTATGTACTCATAGAAAGTCTTATCAAGCATCTTGATCTATCTCTATAGATCTTGATGCCCAATATGTAAGCAGCTTCACCGAGGTCTTTCTTTGAAAAACTCCTTTCAAACACTCCTTTATGCTTTCCAGAAAATTCTACATCATTTTCGATCAACAATATGTCATTCACATATACTTATTAGAAAGGTTGTAGTGCTCCCACTCACTTTCTTGTAAATACAGGCTTCACCGCAAGTCTGTATAAAACTATATGCTTTGATCAATCCATCAAAGCGTATATTCCAACTCCGAGATGCTTGCACCAGTCCATAGATGGATCGCTGGAGCTTGCACATTTTGTTAGCACCTTTAGGATTGACAAAAACTTCTGGTTGCATCATATACAACTCTTCTTTAATAAATCCATTAAGGAATGCATTTTTTATATCCATTTGCCAGATTTCATAAAATGCGGCAATTGCTAACATGAATCGGATAGACTTAAGCATCGATACGAGTGAGAAAATCACATTGTAGTCAACCCCTTGAACTTGTCGAAAATCCTTTTTGCGACAATTCGAGCTTTGTAGATAGTAACACTACCATCAGTGTCTGTCTTCCTCTTGAAGATCCATTTATTCTCAATGGCTTGCTAATCATCAGGCAAGTCCACCTCCATGCTTTGTTCTCATACATGGATCCTATCTCAGATTTCATGGCCACAAGCCATTTTGCGGAATCTGGGCTCATCATCGCTTCTTCATAGTTCGTAGGTTCGTCATGGTCTAGTCATGACTTCCATAGCAGGATTACCGTACCACTCTGGTGCGGAACGTGCTCTGGTTGACCTACGAGGTTCGGTAGTAACTTGATCTGAAGTTTCATGATCATCATCATTAGCTTCCTCTCTAGTTGGTGTAGGCATCACGGGAACGATTTTCTGTGATGAGCTACTTTCCAATTCGAGAGAAGGTACAATTACCTCATCAAGTTCTACTTTCCTCCCACTCACTTCTTTCGAGAGAAACTCCTTCTCTAGAAAGGATCCATTCTTAGCAACAAAGATCTTGCCTTTGGATCTGTGGTAGAAGGTGTACCCAACAGTTTCTTTTGGCTATCCTATGCAGATGCACTTCTCTGATTTGGGTTCGAGCTTATCAGGCTGAAGCCTTTTGACATAAGTGTCGCATCCCCAAACTTTAAGAAACGACAGTTAGGTTTCTTGCCAAACCACAGTTCTTACGGTGTCGTCTCAACGGATTTAGACGGTGCCCTATTTTAACATGAATGCAGCTGTTTCTAATGCATAACCCCAAAACGATAGTGGTAAATCGGTAAGAGACATCATAGATCGCACCATATCTAGCAAAGTACGGTTACGACATTCGGACACACCATTACGCTGTGGTGTTCCAGGTGGCGTGAGTTGTGAAACTATTCCACATTGTTTTTAAATGAAGGCCAAACTCGTAACTGAAATAATCGCCTCCGCGATCAGATCGTAGAAACTTTATTTCCTTGTTACGATGATTCTCCACTTCACTCTGAAATTCTATGAACTTTTCAAATGTTTCAAACTTGTGTTTCATTAAGTAGATATACCCATATCTGATCAAATCATCTATGAAGGTCAGAAAATAATGATACCTATTGCGAGCCTGAATACTCATCAGACCGCATACATCGGTATGTATTATTTCCAATAAGTCATTGGCTCGTTCCATTGTTCCAGAGAATGGAATTTTAGTCATCATGCCCATGAGGCATGGTTCGCAAGTATCAAATGATTCATGATCTAGTGATTCCAAAAGTCCATCCGCATGGAGTTTCTTCATGCGCTTTACACCAATATGACCTAAACGGTAGTGCCACAAGTATGTTGCACTATCATTATCAACTTTGCATCTTTTGGCATCAATATTATGAATATGTGTATCACTACGATCGAGATTCAGTAAACCATTCACATTGGGTGTATGACCATAGAAGGTTTTATTCATCCAAACACCAAATAACATGTATTTAGGTCCAACACTAATCCCGAAGGTAGAGGGAGTGTGCGATGGTGATCATATCAACCTTGGAATCATTTCCAACACACATCATCACCTCACTTTTAATTAGTCTCCGTTCATTTTGCAACTCCTGTTTCGAGTTACTAATCTTAGCAACTGAACCAGTATCAAATACCTTGGGGTTACTATGAACACTAGTAAAGTACACATCAATATCATGTATATCAAATATACCTTTGTTCACTTTGCCATCCTTCTTATCCGCCAAGTATTTGGGGTAGTTCCGCTTCCAGTGACCATTCCCTTTGTAGTAGAAGCACTCAGTTTCAGGCTTAGGTCCAGCTTTGGGCTTCTTCACGGGAGTGGCAATTTGCTTGCCATTCTTCTTGAAGTTCCCTTTCTTTTCCTTTGCCCCTTTTCTTGAAACTAGTGGTCTTGTTAGCCATGAACACTTGATGCTCTTTCTTGATTTCTACCTTCGCCGATGTCAGCATTGCGAAGAGCTCGGGAATATTTCCATTATCCCTTGCACATTATAGTTCATCACGAAGTTCTAGTATCTTGGTGATAGTGACTAGAGAACTTTGTCAATCACTATCTTATCTGGAAGATTAACTCCCACTTGATTCAAGCGATTGTAGTACCCAGACATTCTGAGCACATGCTCACTGGCTGAGATATTCTCCTCCGTCTTGTAGGCAAAGTCCTTGTCAGAGGTCTCATACCTCTTAACACGGGCATGAGTCTGAAATACCAATTTCAGCTCTTGGAACATCTCATATGCTTCGTGATGTTTCAAAAACGTCTTTGAAGCCCCGACTCTAAGTCGTAAAGCATGGTGCATTAAACTATCAAGTAGTCAGCATATCGAGCTTGCCAAACATTCATAACGTCTGCATCTACTCCTGCAATAGGTCTGTGTAATTGCATCTAGCGCCCCTTAGTGATTTTGGTATATTGAAGACTTATAGGTTAAGGGAATAATGCATTTGTGAGTGTACACAGGTCTATAAGTCTATGAGGAGTTTGATATTTACAATGAAAGTCGACCCCTAAAAATGAATGTCTTCAGCTGAAGACTTTGAAAGTGAAGAAATTGGTGTGACCTTGAAGACTTCATATTCATGCGAGGATTATGAAGCATGAAGACTTTTGTTTTCGTAGTTTCATTTTTTCTTTCTTGAGTCATAGGAAACACCGTACTGTTAAAGGGGGTCGAGGTAAAACTAAGCAAAAGTTTCCAAGTGAT
This sequence comes from Triticum aestivum, assembly GCF_018294505.1. Classification (NCBI taxonomy): domain Eukaryota; kingdom Viridiplantae; phylum Streptophyta; class Magnoliopsida; order Poales; family Poaceae; genus Triticum; species Triticum aestivum. The sequence continues at coordinate 541,663,607 of NC_057799.1, forward strand.
GCTCATCTCAAAATCGTACACCTACCCAATCATTTGGAGTGAAGCCATTGGAAATCTCATACAGTTCAGTCAATTTCTTTAGTGACAGAGACAAAGATCTTCTGTTCTCTGAGGAATTTGTTCTGATTGAGGAGTTAGGAATTTGCCAATGCGGATTGCCTACAAGTGAGGAACATGATAGCCCTGAGGAATTTGATACTCAAATATCCGACCATTGCTGTGCTACGCGCCAGCTGTCCCAAAATATCTACCCACCTAACGGTCATATCATTGAAGGGCATTTATGTCTTATCATGTCGGGCTGCTCCCTAGGCTCTAAATAGCCGCCCCCTACAACCACTAGTTGGTTGGCTGCTCTGAGAGAAACTGACACTTGTCATTGAGAGCATCCCATCCTCCGAGGACTTTGAGAGAAACTCATCAAGTGAGGAAACCCAAACCCAAACACCTACAAATCCAAAGCGATTGAGCATCACTGAAGAGATTTTTCCTGTGTGGAACCGACGCTTTTTATCTTTGAGTACTGTGTATCCTCCAGACGGTTAGGCGTCATGGTCCAGAGCATCCAAGAGGAAATTGTGGATCACCGAGTGACCAAGTCTGTGAAGGTTTGGGAGTCACCTGAAGACAAACCACAAGTGATTGGGCGAGGTCTGTGTGATCTTAGCTCAAGGAGGATACGGTGAGGATTGTGTGTCCGGGACTGTGTGTCCTCAGGTTTAAATACCTAGGCGCTCCAACCAGATGTACAACTGTCACAGCAGTTGGAACTGGTCTACCAAATCATCATCTTCACCAAGCCACTAGTTCTATTTCCTCAGTCATGTGTTGATGAACTTGATCATTACTGTTTGAAGACTTTGACTGAAGACTTTCTCAATTTCCTCAATCCTAATTCTTCAGTCATTTTGTCTTCGGCCTGCTTATCCTGTGTTTTACGCTTCCTGTACTCTGTGCTCATTTCATTTCATTATGATGAATGTGGTTATGCTATGTTATGTTTGCACCTGAGTACTTATTTTGCTGCTAAGTAGTTCATTGCTTAGGAATTTCCTCACCTAGAAATTCCTTAGTGACGAATTTGTAAAAATCGCCTATTCACCCCCTTCTACTCGATATAATGCACTTTCAATTGGTATCAGAGCAAGGTACTCCCTTGTTCTATGTGATTTTGGTTTAACCACCTGGAGTTTTAGTTATGTCGACCGCAGGAATGAACAAAGTGACATGCTCCATCTTTGAAGGTCATGATTATCCCAAGTGGAAGGCCATGATGAAGAAGCGCCTCATGGCGATGAACAGCGAGCTATGGACCGTCACTGAAATTGGTGTTACCGATCTTTGCAAGATGGCGGAGGCTGATGATATTTGCAAGTACACTCGACTTGACATCATGGCGAAGGATATCATGGCGAAACAGTATGCATCTCTGCCATGTGAAGCTTATCTGGGACCGAGTCTCTGCCGTCTATGAAGGTCATCGAACTCGTCATGATCCCTGGTTTGAGGATTTCAAGGAATCACCCAAAATGATGACTTTCGATCCCGAACCATCATCCTCTGCACCATGCCTCATGGCTAAAGGTGCCAAGGTAACCGAATGTTCCTCATCTGAGTCTACTGATGATGAATCTGATGATGTATTTGGACCCAGCTATACCAAGCTTGCTTCTATTGCCACTAAACACAAAAAGCTTTGGAAAAGGTTTAAAACATGCTAGATGAAAGCGATGACATGTTGGGTGAAGAAATGGATCAAACTCAAACTCTGACTGAAAATCTTCAGAGACTTCAGTCTAAGTTTCATAACCTTCAGAGTCATCATAACACACTCTTATCTGATCATGAGAAGCTTTCTTATGAATTTCTTCAAAGGAAGCAAGATCTTGAAAAGCTAAGGGTGAGCTATGAAGATCTTCAAAAGGAGCATGATTCATTGCTTGCTCAACAGATCAGTTCTGCTCAGGATGAATTCACTACACCATGTTTGAAATTCATTGAACGTGAATCTGCTAATTCTTTGCCTGAATGTTCAAATGCTTCTATTGACAAATTCCTCATCTGAGGATACCATAAGTATCACTTACAATGCAGGGTTGAAGGAGTTGTATGTGACAGGCATGTACAAAAGCCTCAAAGGGCATCAGGCTCTTTGTGATGTGCTTAAAAAGCAGATCCTCAACAGGAACCCTAGGAAAGAGGGTATTGCCTTTGAGAGGAAACTCAATGCTGATGGGACCAACTGGAAACCTGAGCAGTACCCCAAAACCTCATGGGTTTCTGCGAAAGGACCTCCCGTAGATCCATCCACTTTATCTGGATTTACATGTGAATCTTCATATTCTTCTGATGAGTCATTTGACTCCAACTATAAACTGTTCAAAAATCAGAATGGTAAAGTATTTGCTAGATATGTTGGAACTAACTGTAGGAATGGACCCCCTATGAAGAAAATCTGGGTTCCCAGGAGGTGCCTTGAAAGTCGTTAGGTGAATGTCATCATGACACCACCTGTGAAGAATAGGACCCCCAGATCAAATTTTTCATATGGACCAAAGTCTTCATATGGATCCAAGTCCTCATATGGACCAAATTCCTCACGTGGATCAAATTCCTCATATTGATCCAAATCCTCATATGAATATCATTATGCTAACACTTCTATTTCGCAGGGAAAATCTAAGGGTTATGAATGTGTGCATTATTATTCAAATCATTATGTTCGTAAGTCCTCGAAAAATTTCTCTGCTTATTCATATGCTTACCCTAACCCCTCTTTTGTGAAACGAAGTGGACTGGCTTCTATGCCACCTTTTTCCTATGGAGCTCGTAGAATGATGAACTCTTTGCCACCCCTCCAGATGTGGGTGGTGAAGAAAAAGAAATAATCTCTTATGCAGGGTCAGGTCTCCAGACGAACTTGAACGTCTGATGAATTTGCTGGAGACCTGAATATGCTTGAAAGGACGCAAGCTAATCATGAATTTTTTTTCATTTCTCACGTCCTCATAGTGTTATATCTGTTGTATTGCTTGATGAAATTCAATCTGATGAATTTGATGTCATATTCTTCACTGATGAACTATATGAGTTCATAATATGCACTAATTCATCTGCAGGATGAACAAGCCAAACTACTGAGTGGGTCCTCGACAGTGGATGTACAAATCACATGACCGGTGACAGGAACTTATTGATGGACACTGCTTTATCTCCATCACATCTGAAGCATATCACCTATGATGACAAAGGCAAAAGCAAGGTATTGGGTCTAGGTAGGGTTGCGATCTCAAAGGATCGAAACATGGACAAAGTCATGCTTGTCGAGTCCTTAGGATTAAACCTCATGTTTATCTCAATGCTTTGTGATCTTGATATGGTTGCTGTCTTTGGCAAGTATCGTTGTGTTGTGATCATGGAAACTGACCATTCCATAGTCTTCAAAGGCTTTAGGAGAGGAGACTTGTATATTCTTGATTTCTCTACAGGACCACAACCTGCAACATGTATACTTGCAAAAGCTTCAGAAGGATGGTTCTGGCATCGTCGACTAGGTCATGCTGGCATGAGGAACTTGCACACACTCGCGAAGAAGAAGCACGTCATTGGCATCGAGGGTGTCAAATTCCTCAAGGACCACCAGTGTGGAGCTTGTGAAGCTGGAAAGATGACCAAGTCCAAGCATCCCTCAAAGACTATCATGACTACCACTCGTCCATTTGAATTGCTTCACATGGATCTCTTCGGCCCTACTCACTATGCCACATTCACTATTTCTGCATCTTTATATGGCTTTGTTATTGTTGATGACTATTCTCGTTACACATGGGTGCATATATCACTTACAAAACTGAAGTGCAGGAAGTCTTCAAACGATTTTCCTCGAGGGCTTCAACAAACTTCGGTGTGAAGATCAAGCACATTAGGAGTGACAATGGGACCGAGTTCAAGAATACTGGTCTTGATGACTATCTTGATGAACTTAGTATTAGGCACGAGTTATCTGCCCCTTATACTCCTCAGCAGGATGGCGTCGTGGGGCACAAGAATAGGACTCTTGTTGAGATGGCTCGCACCATGCTTGATGAATACAAGACGCCTCCCCGCTTCTGGCCTGAGGCAATTGATACTGTGTGCCACATCATCAACAGGGTATATCTTCACAAATTCTTCAAAAAGACTTCATATGAAATCCTCACTGACAAGAAACCCAATGTGAGTTATTTCAAAGTCTTCGGTGCTAAATGTTGGATTATAGATCCTCATCACAATTCTAAATTTGCACCGAAAGCACATGAAGGTTTTATGCTTGGTTATGGAAAGGACTCGCACACCTATAGAATCTTCAACACCTTTCACCACAAGGTTGTTAAAACTGTAGATGTGCAGTTCGATGAAACTAACGGCTCGCAAAAGGAGCACCTACCTCCTGTGCTAGATGAAATGTCACCTGAGGAATCCATTAAGTTCAAGGCTACTGATGATGTCATTCCTACCAAAAATCTGCTGAAAAAGTCATTCCAGAATGTGAAGAACATCATGCTGGTGCACCTGAGGAAAATGGCTCTGAAGAAAATGCTGAGCCCACTCAACGTCGTCAACCTGCTCATCCTCGCGTTGCAAATGAAGTGCAGATTGAGAAAATCATCAACGACATCAACGCACCATGTCCTCTCACACGCTCAGAAGCTTCACATTTGTCTAACTTTTGTGGGCACTTTGCTTTTGTCTCTATCACAGAGCCCACCAAAGTTGATGAGGCATTTCTGGAGCCTGAGTGGATTCAAGTGATGCAAGAGGAATTACATCAATTCGAGCTCAACAATGTCTGGGAACTTGTTAAGCGATCAGATCCACGCAAGCACAATATCATCGGTACCAAATGGATCTACCGCAACAAGCAAGATGAAAATGGCCTTGTGGTGAGGAATAAGGCTCGTCTTGTAGCTCAAGGCTACACACATGTTGAAGGAATTGATTTTGATGAAACTTTTGCACCTGTTGCTAGACTTGAGGCTATTCGCATATTGCTTGCTTATGCTAACTATCATAATATCATCTTATATCAAATGGATGTGAAAAGTGCATTCCTCAATGGTAAGCTTGAGGAAGAAGTATATGTTGCTCAACCCCCAGGTTTTGAAGATCCTAAGCATCCTGACAAAGTCTTCAGACTCAATAAGGCCCTCTATGGCCTCAAGCAGGCCCCTCTGGCGTGGTATGATACTTTGAAGGAATTCCTCATGAAGAAAGGCTTCAAACCCGGTTCACTTGACCCAACTCTTTTCACCAAAACCTATGATGATGAATTATTCGTGTGCCAAATATATGTTGATGATATTATCTTTGGCTGTACTAACCAATGTTACAGTGACGAATTTGCCTATATGATGAGTGAGGAATATCAAATGTCTATGATGGTAAAATTGAAATTCTTCTTAGGTCTTCAAAATCGTCAACAGCGCAACGGCATCTTCATATCTCAAGAGAAATACCTCAAGGATGTGTTGAGGAAATTCAGCATGCAAGATTGCAAAGGCGTCAAAATCCCTATGCCCACAAATGGCCATCTATGCACTGATGATAATGGTATAGACTTCGATCAAAAGGTATATCGCTCCATGATTGGCTCTTTATTGTATCTATGTGCATCTAGGCCAGATATTATGCTTAGTGTTTGCATGTGTGCCCGTTTTCAAGCTACACCGAAGGAATCACACCATAAGGCTGTGAAGCATATTCTTCGATATCTAGCTCACACTACAACACTTGGATTATGGTATCCCAAGGGCTCGGTTTTTGAACTCATTGGATATTCTGACTCTGACTATGCTGGTGATCGTGTGGATTGCAAGTCAACATCAGGCACATGCCATTTCCTCGGACGATCCTTGGTATGTTGGTCCTCGAAGAAGCAGAATTGCGTATCACTCTCTACTGCTGAAGCTGAGTACATTGCTGCTGGTTCATGCTGTGCTCAATTGCTATGGATGAAGCAAACCCTCAAGGACTATGGCATCAATGTGAAGAATGTGCCACTCTTCTATGACAATGAGAGTGCCATCAAGATTGCTCATAACCCAGTTCAGCACTCGAAGACAAAGCACATCCAGATTCGTCATCATTTACTTCGAGATCATGTGTTGAAGGGCGATATCTCTATTGAGCACGTGAAGACTGAAGAACAGCTAGCCGATATGTTCACAAAGCCCTTGGATGAGAAGAGATTTAGCAAGTTGCGGTGTGAGCTAAATATCTTAGAATCTTCGAATGTTGTTTGAAAAGGACATACATCCTAACACTTATGCAAAATTGATGACTTGGATGTGCAACACACGAAGTAACATTTTTCTTCAATCAATGAAGACTAACCCTCTAAGTGTGAAGAAATTAATGAAGAATTTGGTTCTCAGAGCCCTACGACAATTGTACGCGGCGTCTGAAATCATCATTCTTATATGGTGGGTCACGCCACCAACAAAATATGAAAATCTTCAATTTGAGTTTTTCTTCAGTTTTTGAAATTCTTCAGTTGTTCAAATTCTTCAACTTTGAAAATTCTTCACTCTTTCCGACCGTGTTCTTCATTGGCTATATATATATATATATATATATATATATATATATATATATATATATTTTTGAGTTTTCATGTCCTCTACAACATTCACTTGTTGCTAAGTCTTGAAGTTAGTTTTTTCTACTAAGTGAATGTGATCGGACCCGTCCCCCTCTTTGCTAAACTCAACCCAGTCTGTTCACAAATTCTTCATGTGCATTCTATTTGAATCCCATTCAAAATCTTCACTGTGTCCTTGTCAGTTGAAGAATTTGCGAATGAAATATTAAAATTTCATATCTCAATTTTCGGCTTTTGCCGCTCAAACCGTTCCACATCCCACAATGAGATTATTCTATTCACCCAGGATCTCCACTTCACAGTATGTGGGTGACACATGTTGCTAGGATGAGAAGAGTCAGGGGCACGTTCGTCAATTTTCCTCGGACGAGCGGTTTTTCATCTCGGCTAAAAATACCCCTCGCCCTCCTCAGACCTCATTTACTCCACTCGATCTCACTCCCCTCGCTCGAGCTTTCTGACCTAGCGTCGCCGCTACTCTCCATCATCGCCAGTGAGGAAGAGCTTCACTACCTCGACCTCGTCGCCGTCGTACTCGCGCTGGCCGTGGAAATCTTCACTCCGCCGCCGCCGTAGCTGTTTTCCACCGCCAAGTTAGGGCATGGAAGATCTGAACGGACGAGCTTCTCAACTTCTACTCTCAGCTCGTCGCGTTCTTTGTCAAGGGTAACTAAAATATATTTTCACTCCCTTGTTGATTCTAATGATTTCCACAAAACCGTCAAAAGGTGTTTATTGTTCAACTTCCACACTCCTAAACACCACACTTGCATCTGTTCTTGATCTGTTTCTCTAAGCAACGTTTTTCCTCAAGATTCCTCAATTGTGTGGATTTTTCAATCTATACAACTCTGGAACCTAAGTCAAAGACCGCTTAGCGAAATTCCTCAAGACACCACTGGTCAAATTCCTCAAACTTGACTCTTTTGAAAAACTTCTAAGAACGCATACGACCTCTCCAAATTCTTCGCACCTATATTCTGTTCACAGGTACACATGTCCGCTACTGAATCTCTAGGTTCTCATCAACTTAACTCATTTGCAGTGTTCCTTGAAGAAAAATTGCATACCTCATCAGAAGACTCAATTGTCCAAAATCCTCAAGTGAAGAAAATGGCTGATGGTAAAAGACCTCAGAAGGGAGGAAAGAGGCCAGAGTCAAATACTGCTTTTGAAATCCCTGAAGACATATATGATGAATATTGCACTCCTGATGAAGCCAAGCATGGTAAGGAGAACAAAAATCGGTGCAAAGTGCGCATTCAGCGGATTGAGAGGAGATGGGCCAGAGAATGGAGGGAGTATCGCTATGTTACTCCCAAGTACATGAAGAAATTCACAGTTAACCCTCCATGCCCAAGACCTCCTTTGGCTCCAGGCCAAGAAGCTGATCCCTCTAGCATCAGAAGAGGTGAGGAATTTCCCAAGGAATGGGCAAAGCGACAAGCTAAGTTGGTCAAAATGGCAAAAGAAGCAGTGAAGAAATTCAATGAAGATTCTGTTGCTGCCGCTGCTGAGGCCTTTGCTAGCAAGCCCAAGAAGGCCATGCCAAAGAAGCCTGCTCACAAGCCAGGTTCCTCAGCTGCAATGCCCTCACGGCCAAGCTCCTCAAAGCCCTCATGGCCTATTCCTCATGCCACTTCCTCAAAAGCAGCTCCAGTCCCCTCAGCTGCACAATCCTCAGCTGCTGCTGCAAAGTCCTCTGCACCAGTGCATCTTGCCACGTGCCAAAGGACCACTGGAATCTCAATAGCTTCAGGAGCATCTGCGAGTTCTTCAGCTCCTCCACAGTCTTCAACATGCCCAACCTTGCTGAAGAAAAAGGCCACTGCTGGACGAGGCATAAGGCCAAGTCCTCACAAGAAGCAGGTTGCCTTTCAAGTTCCGTCAAGTGAAGGCGAGGCTGATGATGAAGAATTGGCTGAGATCATCAGAGACCGGCAACAAAGGGCCGCTAGAGCCAAAGGCAATGAAGTGCCACTTATGCTGGACCCGAAGCAGATCCTTGATTTCATTGATCTGTGGCATAAGGACCCCAACACTCCTCTGCCTGATCTGAATCTCACACCTAGCCAAAGTCACATGCTCAATGCGTTCATTGGCGAAGAAAAATGGGAGTTTGGAAAGGCCAGGTAAGTGAAAAAGCTCAGTACAAAAAGGAGCGTTTTTTGAAGAAAAATGTTGTGAAAATGTCTCCTGAAGAACTTGTGACTATGCAGACTGAGATCAAAGCACTCAGTGATGAATTTGACGCATACCATGCAGATTGGCTGGGCGCCAAAGTCAGATCCGCCAGAATGGCAAAGGGATTCACTCCAAATGTTGCAGCTTCATCGAAACATGAAATTCCTCAGGCTGAGACATCTACTCAGCCTACTAAAGAACATGCAAGCATAGCTGATGAAAATTAGGTTGTTTAAGAGATGAAAGCACCAGGGCTTCTGAAGAAATTGCCAGGGCAACCACCAATGTTGCGCCTGAAGAACAAGCCAGGCCAGTTGAATCATCTGCTACTGTGCCTGAAGAAACTGAACATGCCAGGGCAACTGCATCAGTTGCACCTGAAGAAATTGAACCAATTTCCTCTCCTCCTCCTGCACAGATGACAAGTATCAACCTTCCTTCTGCATCAGAAGCAAAGAAGACCAAAGCTGCGGAGCGAGCAGCAGTGAAGAAAAGGAAAGCATCATCAACCTCAGAGTCTTCAGCTCCTAAGAAAGTGAAGACTTTGATGAGCTCTTATGCAAACCCAATTGATGATGTTCCAATAACAAGCATGCCATCAAAGGAGATTGTTCCCTTTGGTGAGGAATATGTCATACCTGATGACAGTGATGAGGAAAATCCTTCTGCTGCTTCTTCAGAGCAGTTGGATGAAGAAATTGAAGTGGATGATATCCCTTCAACCCCACTGGTATCATCGCCCATGCCTCAGTTTACAGCTGAAGAGGCAGGCGTCGAAGAAATTGATGAAGAAGATGAGGATGTGGATATTGGGTCAACAACTCCAATTCAAAATGATGACTGTTGGGAAAGTCATCACCCCAATTCTCCACTAACTACACCACTGCACCAACTTCCTCAGTCCCCGGTCCAAACATAAGAAATTCATACGGGCTCTGAAGAACATCAAGCTTCATTTATGTCTATTCCTGAAGAAGTTCGAGCCACTAGTGCTGAAGAAATGGAGGCCAAGGCTGCTGATGAAACTGCCACTGAAATTCCTCAGCCTATGGCTCCAGTGGTTGTGCGTCAAGAGGTCGTGAAGACTTCAACTGCAAATCTTCAGCCCAAGCCACAGAATCCTCACACCAAGAAGCAGAAATTCAAAGCTAATGATTTCTTTGCTGAGCATCATTTCTTCTCTCACTACAACCCATATGATTCTGCTCGACTTAGTCGCAAGTGTTTTTGGACTGCCAGCCAGATGAATTTCTATTCCTCACTACTGTTTGATAAGGACAAAGGTTTTGACCATGAGCAACTTCCTGATGTGGATATGGAGTCTCTACCATGCTTCACCCCAGTCCTTAGTGTTCTTCATGACGCTGGGCTGCTCAACTTCTGCACCGACATCTGTGATTGGAATGAAGAACTCATTCTTAAAATTTTCGCCACGCTGCACATCACTGGCAATGTTGAAGATGTCAATTCATGGGTGCTTGACTGGATGTCAATTCATGTCGTCCCAGTCAGTCCTCCCACTGAAGGTGCAAGGCTCATCTATGCTGAACCTGAACTTTCAAATCATCTGATGCAAGTACTGATGAAGCCATTGAAGCCTGGCCAAGCTCCAAGGACCACATTCCTCGTCAAGGAATTGATTTATGTGCCAAGGACCGTATATCGCATATTGACCAAAACCCTCAGTCCGATCAAGGGCCACAACTCTGATGAAGAAGAGGTTGTTGGCATCATGAAGAATCTGCTGTTCAATATCATCCATGGTATTCCTATCAACTATCACGATTTCTTCATGAGGACTTTGGCCAATGCTACTTTGTCACCTTTTGAGTTGAAGCCTTACACTCCCTGGATTATGAGATTCATCAGATCAAGGTCTTCAATTCAATACAAGGCTAACTTTCAAAATCATCTCAACTATTTGCCCCCGATTGAAGTCCTCAAAAGGACTATTTCCCTAGCTGATGAGAAGGGCAAGGCTACTGTTAATAGATGAAGGCACTCATCCATTGGATGGACAGTTTCGCAAAGCTGCTTCTTATTCCACCAATGATGACTCTGCCACACATGACACTGCCACAAATGCTTCAAAGCAATTTCCTCAAGCCACTGCTCCACGTGTGATGACTGACCGTGAGCTTCTCCTCAGCCTTCGTCAGAAAGTTGATAGAAATCACAAGTGGGTCAAGCGTTAGTTTGGTGCAATTCTTCAGAACATGACAGTCACTCAAAATTCTGTGAAGAAGAATCACTACTATTTGCATCAAGTCTTCGACCGCACTTGGGCCATTCTTTCACATCACTATAGTGCTAAAGATCTCAAGGAGATGGACTTTCAACAGGACTTTGACTGGTCTCACCCACCTTCGAAGAAATTCAAGAAGGTCAAAGTTCCTCAACTGGTCACCAGTTCATATTCTTCATCGCGCGAGACGGATGAAGCTGAAGACTTGGACGACACCACGGCAGGCCCTACTCCAACGGACGACCCCAACAACGCTGGCGCTCCTCCGTCGACATCATGATGATATTCTTCAGGGGCGTTAGTCCTCATTTTTCGTCCCTTTTGGTCATTCGATGACAAAGGGGGTGAAATTTGAGTTAGTCTTCAAGCGGGTCTCTATATATGGGCGTTTTTTTTGTTAATTTACAACTCTTGCTCTTCTGAAGTGTTTGTTGATCGAGTTGTAAACTTAAGTCCTATCGTGTTCTGATACTTTTTCTCTGTTTTCTACATGCTATTTCCTCAAGTTCGTTAATGCACGCATGCTGAATTTCATCAGACACCATATTTCCTCATGCATTTCAAATTCTTCATATCATATGTTAAATGCGTGTATGAATTACAAGATATAGGGGGAGATCTCCATGATTCTACTTAACAATGTGCATTTGCTATCCAAAGCAAATTCCTCAAATATGCACATCTTCAGGGGGAGTTCTTCTATATCTTGCAATCAAATTCCTCAATATCAGCATTTACACTTCATATGTTTATCCCCGTTGAAAACTTAACCTATATTGTCCTGAATCACCAAAAAGGGGGAGATTGTAAGTGCATCTAGTGCCCCTTAGTGATTTTGGTGTATTAAAGACTTATAGGTTAAGGGACTAATGCGTTTGTGAGTGTACACGGGTCTATAAGTCTATGAGGAATTTGATATTTACGATGAAAGTCGACCCCTAAAAATGAATGTCTTCAGCTGAAGACTTTGGTTTTCTTGAAGACTTTGAAAGTGAAGAATTGGTGTGACCTTGAAGACTTGATATTCATGCGAGGATTATGAAGCGTCAAGACTTTGTTTTCATAGTTTCATATTTTATTTCTTGAGTCATAGGAAACACCGTACTGTTAAAGGGGGTCGAGGTAAAACTAAGGAAAAGTTTCCAAGTGATGCTCATCTCAAAATCCTACAGCTACCCAATCCTTTCGAGTGAAGCCATTGGAAATCTCATACAGTTTATTCAATTTCTTCAGTGACAGAGACGAAGATCTTCCGTTCTTTGAGGAATTTGTTCTGACTAGGGAGTTAGGAATTCGCCAGTGCGGATTGCCTACAAGTGAGGAACACGATAGCCCTGAGGAATTAGATACTCAAATATCCAATTGTTGCTGTGCTACGCGCCAGCTATCCCAAAATATCTACCCACCTAACGGTCATATCATTGAAGGGCATTTATGTCTTGTCATGTCTGGCTGCTTCCTAGGCTTTAAATAGCCGCCCCCTACAACTACTAGTTGGTTGGCTGCTCTGAGACAAACTGACACTTCTCATTGAGAGCATCCCATCCTCCGAGGACTTTGAGCGAAAATCATCAAGTGAGGAAAACCCAAACCCAAACACCTACAAACCCAAAGTGATTGAGCATCACTGAAGAGATTGTTCTTGTGTGGAACCGACGCTTGTTACCTTCGAGGACTGTGTATCCTCCAGACAGTTAGGCATCATGGTCTAGAGCATCCAAGAGGAAATTGTGGATCGCCGAGTGACCAAGTCTGTGAAGGTTTGGAAGTCAGGGGTTTAAATACCTAGCCGCTCCAACCAGACGTACAACTGTCACAGCAGTTGGAACTGGTCTACCAAATCATCGTCTTCACCAAGCCACTGGTTCTATTTCCTCATTCATGTGTTGATGAACTTGATCGTTACTGTTTGAAGACTTTGACTGAAGACTTTCTCAATTTCCTCAATCCTAATTCTTCAGTCACTTTGTCTTCGGCCTGCTTATCCTGTGTTTTACACTTCCTGTACTATGTGCTTGTTTCATTTCATCATGATGACTGTGCTTATGCCATGTTATGTTTGCATCTGAGTACTTATTCCGCTGCTAAGTAGTTCGTAGCTTAGGAATTTCCTCACCTAGAAATTCCTCAGTGAAGAATTTGTAAAAATCTCCTATTCACCCCCCTCTAGTCGATATAACGCACTTTCAGTCTGTCACCTAGCATTGCATCAAGGACATAATTCTTCTGCGCAGCAATGAGGATAATCCTCAGATCACGGACCCAGTCCGCATCATTGCTACTATCATCTTTCAACTTAGTTTTCTCTAGGAACATATAAAAAACATAGGGGATCTATAATGCGAGCTATTGATCTACAACATATTTGCAAATACTATCAGGACTAAGTTCATGATAAATTAAGTTCAATTAATCAAATTACTTAAGAACTCCCACTTAGATAGACATCCATCAAGTCATCTAAATGATACGTGATCCAAATCAACTAAACCATGTCCGATCATCACGTGAGATGGAGTAGTCATCAATGGTGAACATCTCTATGTTGATCATATCTACTATATGATTCACGTTCGACCTTTCGGTCTCCAGTGTTCCGAGGCCATGTTTGTAAATGCTAGGCTTGTCAAGTTTAACCCGAGTATTCCGCATGTGCAAAACTGTCTTGCACCCGTTGTATGTGAACGTAGAGCCTATCACACCCGATCATCACGTGGTGTCTCAGCACGAAGAACTGTCACAACGGTGCATACTCAGTGAGAACACTTATACCTTGAAATTTTAGTTAAGCGATCATCTTATAATGCTACCGCCGTACTAAGCAAAATAAGATGCATAAAAGATAAACATCACATGCAATCAATATATGTGACATGATATGGCCATCATCATATTTGTGCCTTTGATCTCCATCTACAAAACACCATCATGATCTCCATCGTCACCGGCTTGACACCTTGATCTCCATCGTGGCGTCGTGGTCGTCTCGCCAACTATTGCTTCTACAACTATCGCTAACGCATAGTGATAAAGTAAAGCAATTACATGGCGTTTGCATTTCATACAATAAAGCGACAACATAAGGCTCCTGCCAGTTGCCGATAACTTTTAGAAAACATTATCATCTCATACAAACATATATCACATCATGTATTGACCATATCACATCACAACATGCCCTGCAAAAACAAGTTAGACGTCCTCTACTTTGTTGTTGCATGTTTTATGTTGCTGCTATGGGCTTCTAGTAAGAACCGTTCTTACCTACGCATCAAAACCACAACGGTGATTTATCAAGTTTGTTGTTTTAACCTTCAACAAGGACCGGCCGCAGTCAAATTCGATTCAACTAAAGTTGGAGAAACAGACACCCGCCAGCCACCTCTATGCAAAACTAGTTGCATGTCTGTCGGTGGAACCGGTATCATGAACATGGTCATGTATAAGGTTGGTCCGGGCCACTTCATCCAACAATACCGCCGAATCAAAATAAGACATTGGGGTAAGCAGTATGATGATCACCTCCCACAACTCTTTGTGTTCTACTCGTGCATATCATCTACGCATAGACCTGGCTCGGATACCACTGTTGGGAAACGTAGCATGCAATTTGAAAAAAAAATCCTGCACTCACTCAAGATCTATCTAGGAGATGCAGAGCAACGAGAGGGGAGAGTGTGTCTACGTACCCTCGTAGACCGAAAGCAGAAGCGTTTGACAACGCGGTTGATGTAGTCGAACTTCTTCTCGTTCCGACCGATCAAGCACCGAACGTACGGCACCTCCAAGTTCTGCACACGTTCAGCTCGATGACGTCCCTCGAACTCTTGATCCAGCAAAGTGTCGAGGGAGAGTTTCATCAGCATGACGGCATGGTGACGATGATGGTGAAGTGATCCGCGGAGGGCTTCGCCTAAGCACTACGTGAATATGACCGGAGGCGTAAACAGTGGAGGGGGGTGCCGCACACGACTAGGAATCAATGTTGTGTGTTCTAGCGGTGCCCCCCCTCATATATATAGGTTGGAGGGAAGGAGAGGCAGCCAAGGGGGGCGCCCCAAGTAGGAGGAATCCTACTTAGGCGCCTCCCAATTCGGCCTTCCCCCCTTCCATATTCATCCGGAGGGGGAAGGAAGGAGGAGGGAGGAGAGAAGGAAGGGGGAGGCCGAATCCCTCCCCTCCCTTTCCCTCTTCTCCTCTTTCCTTCCCCCTTATTTCGGCCTACATGGGCCACACGAGCCCCCTAGGGGCTGGTCTGTCCCCTTCTTGGCCCATCAGGCCAATGTAGTTGCTGGGGGGATGCCCGGAACCCCTTCTAGTGACCCGATACGTACCCGGTACCCCCAGAACACTTCCGGTGTCCGAATACTATCGTACTATATATTAATCTTTACCTCTCGACCATTTCGAGACTCCTCGTCACGTTTGTTATCTCATCCGGGACTCCGAACAACATTCAGTCACCAAATCACATAACTCATATAATAAAAAATCGCCATCGAACCTTAAGCGTGCGGACCCTACGGGTTCGAGAACTATGTAGACAGGACCGAGACACCTCTCCGGTCAATAACCAACAGCGGAACCTGGATGCTCATATTGCTTCCTACATATTCTACAAAGATCTTTATCGGTCCTACCACAATGACAACATACATTATTCCCTTTGTCATCGGTATGTTACTTGCCTGAGATTCGATCGTCGGTATCTTCATACCTAGTTCAATCTCGTTACCGGCAAGTCTCTTTACTCGTTCCATAATACATCATCCCGTAACTAACTCATTAGTCACATTGCTTGCAAGGCTTATTATGATGTGCATTACCGAGAGGCGTGGTGGCGGTGATGGTGAAGAGATCTGTGCAGGGCTTCGCCTAAGCACTACGTGAATATGACCGGAGGCGTCAACTGTGGAGGGGGCGCCGCACACGACTAACAATGTTTGTTGTGTGTTCTAGCGGTGCCCCCCCCCCCTCATATATATAGGTTGGAGGGGAGGAGAGACAGCCAAGGGGGTGCCCCAAGTAGGAGGAATCCTACTTGGGCACCTCCCAATTCGGCCTCCCCTTTTCCTATTCCTATTCGGAGTAGGAAGGGAAGAGGGGGAAGGGGGAATCCTATTCCCTTTTTCCTTTCCTCCTTCCCCTTTCCTTCTCCAATTTTGCCAGCTCATATGGGGGGCGCACCAGCCCCTTTGTTGCTGGTGTGTTCCCCCTCTTGGCCCATAAGGCCCATATCTTTTGCCGGGGGTGCCCCGAACGCCTTCCGGTGACCCGATAAGTACCCGGTACTCCCGGAACACTTCCGGTGTCCAAATACTAAGGTCCTATATATAAATCTTTACCTCGACCATTTCGAGGCTCCTCATTATGTCCGTGATCTCATCCGGGACTCCGAACAATATTCGGTCACCAAATCACATAACTCATATAATACAAAATCGTCATCGAACGCTATGCGTGCGGACCCTACGGGTTCGAGAACTATGTACACATGACCGAGACACCTCTCCGGTCAATAACCAATAGCGGAACCTAGATGCTCATATTGGTTCCCACATATTCTATGAAGATCTTTATCGGTCGTACCGTAATGACAACATACGTTATTCCCTTTGTCATCGGTATGTTACTTGCCCGAGATTCGATCATCGGTATCTTCATACCTACTTCAATCTCGTTACTGGCAAGTCTCTTTACTCATTATGTAATGCATCATCCCATAACTAACTCATTAGTCACATTGCTTGCAAGGCTTATTATGATGTGCATTACCGAGAGGGCCCAGAGATACCTCTCCGATACTTGGAGGGACAAATCCTAATCTCGATCTATGCCAACCCATCAAACACCTTCGGAGATACCTATAGAGCATCTTTATAATCACCTAGTTATGTTGTGACATTTGATAG
Organism: Triticum aestivum; assembly: GCF_018294505.1. Taxonomy (NCBI): domain Eukaryota; kingdom Viridiplantae; phylum Streptophyta; class Magnoliopsida; order Poales; family Poaceae; genus Triticum; species Triticum aestivum. The sequence continues at coordinate 541,680,588 of NC_057799.1, forward strand.
AACACAAGGCATTCCTCCGGTATACGGGAGTTGCATAATCTCATAGTCGAAGGAATATGTATTTGACATGAAGAAAGCAATAGCAATAAAACTGAACGATCAATATGCTAAGCTAACGGATGGGTCTTTTACATCACATCATTCTCCTAATGATGTGATCCCGTTCATCAAATGACAACACATGTCTATGGTTATGAAACTTAACCATCTTTGATTAACAAGCTAGTCTAGTAGAGGCTTACTAGGGACACGGTGTTTTGTCTATGTATCCACACATGTATCAAGTTTCCGATTAATACAATTCTAGCATGAATAATAAACTTTTATCATGATATAAGGAAATATAAAATAACAACTTTATTATTGCCTCTAGGGCATATTTCCTTCAATGCCGGCCTCCCTCCGCTGCCTCCGCCACCAAGAAGGAACGACAACCACCGCCAAGATGATGGGGCTGGGGGCTTCCAAGAGCCTCGTGCGATAGCCTGCATCCTGGGTGGCGCTCAGGCTCCCGCATCTCATCGCATCTTCAAGCAGTTCGCTCATGAGGTGACCGTGGCCCTCCCAAAGCTCGAGGCATCGCGTCCCCTCAGATGGTCCAAGTAAGCCATCACCTTCCACTCTATAGATCAGCTCAAGTGTTCAGCCACCATTGGTGCGCTCCCGATGCTCTGCTCGCTGACCATCAGCAACGTCCTCGTCACCAAGACACTCATCGACAGTGGTGCGGGGCTCAACGTTCTCTCTATCGAGACATTCAAGACGCTCCAGGTGCCATACGACCAGCTCCTCCCCACCAAGCCTTTCTCACGGGTGACCAATGGTTCCACGGTTCCCATAGGGAAGATTCGTCTCCCTGTCACCTTCGGCAAGCGCGACAACTACCACACCGAGCTCATCGACTTCGACGTCGCCCACATTTGCCTCCTGTACAATGCCATCCTCGGGTATCCAACCCTCGCCAAGTTGATGGCAGCGACTCACCACGGGTACAATGTCCTCAAGATGCCAGGAAGTGGCGGCATCATCACGGTCGCCTGCGACGAGAAGGATGCGGTGTGCTCCCTCGAGCGCGCCTACCAGGCCGCAACGGTCGAGGACTCCGATGGCGAGGGTGCCACCCTGCCTCCTGAGGCCACCCCCAAGAAGTAGCAGCTCCTTCCCAAGAGACGCCAGGGGGCTGGGGCGTCCGACGATCATGCCTTAGGCCCCGCGCCCACCGCTGGGGCGCCTTTCCCTCTCACATAGGAAGGAGCGCCCGACGCCCCTCTTAGGACGGCCTCTGGGGCTCTCATCTGGAGGGCCTCTGACCTGGCCAGCATCACGAGGGAGGCGTTCGGGCACCAGGTGGAGGCATGCTTCAACACGTGTTTCCGTGAACAAGGCACAGGGCGCGAGGCGCCACGTGCTCAGTAGTTCATCACCAAGGCGATCGAGGTGCTTCAGGAGGCGCGAGCCATGCGTGGCGAGCGTCGCCCCGCATCACCCAGCGCAGCTGCCGCCCCTCACATGGGTGGCGAGCTACGCATCTACGTCAACATCCCAGGCCTCAACCGGGCTGATTCTCAGGAGCTCTTCTGGTTTGCTGCGTCGGCCGGAGTGGGGGCTCCCCCTGCAGCTACGTTCGCATGCCATTCGACCTGCTGCACGCGGCTACCTCACACCAGTGCTACCTGCAGGGCCTCCTGGCGGCTCATGAGGCCAGGTGCCAGGCGATCCAGATGGAGGAGGTGCCGGAACCTCGCGAGCCCCCCGGACCTCCGGAGCCTCCCGGGACTCAGGAGTGAGCTGGATAGTAAGGAACGACTTCTGCAGCACGCATCCCCAACTACTCCAACACTCCTACATCGACGGTGCTAGGTGACTTTTTGTTTTGTTCAGTTGAGGGCGCCCCTTGGGCTGCATTATCCTCAAGTTGTACGGGTCCGCCCCTGCAGCATGTATCATTTTACGCATGTATCAGAACTGGCCTCACCCTTTCATGAGTTGTTTTATATTTCCACGTGCATGACCGGTGCTTCGCCACCACGACTGTCGTGCGCCCTCACAAACCCGCCCACGACCGCCTCATAATTAAGGACTGGCACAGCATCTGTGCTCGGGTCCGTCCCTGCAGCGTCGCTAAACCCAAGTGGCCGAGCTCTATCTCGCGGGCCAGCTCCCGTGTACGTCACCTCCCGTGGTCCTTGGTGCCTTGTTCTCGCATGAGCTAATCGAGAGTGGATGAGTCAGGGTGCGTGACCCGGTGCCTCGCCGCCGTGGGAGCCGTGCGTCGGTTGTCTTTCTTTAGGATTGTTGCATGACAAGACCAGGCACGGTGTCTGTGCTCGGGTCCGTCCCTGCAGCGTTGATAAACCCAACGCCTAAGCTCTATCTGGCGGGCCAGCCCCGTTCACGTCACCTCCTGGGGTCATTGGTGCTTGGCCTTCTCATGCAATGTCCTCCGGAGATTCACTCGGCGCAGGCCACCTAAACATCTCGCAGGGTCCTTACAAATGTTCCGAACCAAAAATTCAGGCGCAACCCACCTTGAGGTAGGGCCCCGTAAGTCCCGCGCTGGCTCACGGGTGCCCATATACACCTCCTCTAGTCCTGCTGTGCTAGCCACACGTACGGACGGGGCTGTACATGCCCCGGAGTCTCCCCCAGAGGGAACTCCCACCCACACACTAGTGGAAGCCCCATGCTCCGCGCTGGCGGACGACACTGTCGGGGAGCGACTACGCCCACACACCAGTGGAAGCCCCATGCTCCGCGCTGGCAGACGACACGGTCGAGGAGCGGCTATGCCCATGCTAAAGTGGAAGTGCCATGCTCCGCGCAGGTGAATAAACAACTAAGTGCGCCCTAGCGGCTGTGAAAGCACAAGTGCTCCCTGGGTGATTTTGGTAATTAATGTCAACATATCTCTTGTTGGACTAATGCTTCTACCTAGTATGTTTTAGATAAGTTCAACAATGGAGTGGCATGGACTAGAGGATGTGGAACCCCTTCAATATGCTAAGGACAAAGGATTGGCTCAAGCTTAAAGCTCAGGACTCTACATTTTCTATTTTAGTGATCCAAGATCACATTGAGTCGATAGGAAAGCCAATACTATTAAGAGGGGATGAGGTGTTGCTTAATGGCTTGCTTGCTCAAAGTTCTTAGTTGTCGGCGTTCTGGGAACGGGCGTCCCCAGACTTGCCTGCCTGCGGCCCATGGCATGGCTGTGCTGCAGGCCTGTATAGCCCATCTTCATCAACAAGGCAGTCAAGACCCTCGCGAGGGGACAAGCCTCGCGAGGCGGACGAGGCAAGACCTCTTTAGGAGCGGCCTCACCAGGCTGCCTTGCGAGGAGCGGAGAAATCAAGGTAGGGCGAACCTCGCGAGGCTCTCGTGTCGTGAGCCATGACGATCAAGATCAAGCGGGCGCCAGCACGCGCAGCGTCCTTGTTTATTCTTTGGTGCTAAGGAGGCAAGCGCAGGCGCAGAGTACCGAGGCATCAGGCAAAGGTTTCCATATGGGTGCAACGAGACCAAGACCAGCCAGACGGCAGGACGGAGGTCACCATGGAGCCCAAGACGGCGTCATCACCAGAGCCTTTTGCAGGCGAAGACCGCTTTTGTCAGGATAAGCTGTACTAGCTGTCCCCTTTCAAATTGGCCGTTGTTGGCTCCCTTCCCGCTCAATATTTGGGAAGAGGACCAGGGCCTATATAAGTAGAACTAGCCACCACAATAGGGGCATCTGATTGAGAGGCAATCCTTAGCCACACACCGAACACAAGAACACCCCAACCTCAGGAGGTTGTTCTTCCCCTTGTACAGTTCATCATCAGCCCAAGAGGCAATCCACCACCACACTGGAGTAGGGCATTAGACCACAACGGTGGCCCGAACCAGTATAAATCTTGTGTCTTTGTGTTGCGAGTTCGTCGAGTTCGTCCGCGAGATCTTAGCGAGCTAGGGCGAAGATTGGTAGGGAGGAAATCTCCGTGCGCACCCCAGTGTTCGAACCTTGAGGGTTTTGCCGGAACCCGAGATCTGACATTTGGCGCGCCAGGTAGGGTGCACCGTAGCTCCTCTTCGCCGACATATGCTCCGCTGCCACCGCACTTCACCCTCATGGCAGGCACCCCACTACCGGCTCCAACGGCCGCTGCTGACGACGGGGCCAGGGGCTCCAAGCCCTGGCCCCCGCCCTGCGGCAGGTGCGATGGCCACCCAAGTTCAGGCCGGAAATGTTGCCGTGGTACGACGGCGTGGTGGACCCGTCGGCTTTCCTGCTGGCATACGAGGAGGTCGTCCTTGTGGCCGGGGGCGACGACAAGATCATGGCCAACTGGCTCCCCATGGCCCTCGCCGACGAGCCGCACGCATGGTTGCTCAACCTCCCAGGATCCACGGTGGCATCCTGGGAGGAACTGCGTGACCTCTTCACTGCGCACTACGCGGTACCGGCGCACCACGCAGTCGCGGCGCTGCTGGGCGGCTCTCAAGCACCGCCTTCAGATCGCCACGTCAAGTCGTTCCTCCACCAGATTGGCGCCGCTTCCAAGCGCTCGGGGGCTCCGCCGGGTTGGGCTGCGCGAGAGGCCGACCTCACCTTCGGCTCAGAAGACCACCCCGACTCCACCGTCGGCTCGGGAATGCTCCCAATGCTTTGCATGCCCACCATCTGCAACATGGCTATTACCAAGACCCTCATCGACGGTGGCGTTGGCCTCAACTTGCTCTCTGTGGAGGCCTTCAGCCTTCTTCATGTGCCACTCTAGCGGGTCAGCCTCAACAAGCCTTTCTCAGGAGTTGGTGGTGGCACTGCCCGATCCCTGGGGCAGATCCACCTTCCCGTCACCTTCGGCACGCGCAACAACTACCGCACCGAGCTGGTCGACTTTGACATTGCCCACATCGGCCTCCCGTACAACGCCATTCTCGGGTACCCAGCTCTGGCCCAGTTCATGGCGGCGACTCATCCGGCCTACAACCTCATGAAGATGCCCGAAAGCAAGGGCGTCCTCCCTGTCAAGGGGGACGCCAAGGAGGCCCTGGCGGTGCTCAAGCTCACCCTCAAGTCCGTTGCGGCAGCACAGCCTGTCGATGCGGGCGCCTCCGAGCCCAAGGGAGCCGCACCGGCCAAGAAGAAGCAGTTGTTCACACAAGACAAGGCGGAAACCAAGCAGGTGCCAGTCGACGAGGACGGGCCCTCAGGAGCCACGTTTACCATAGGTGCCAGCCTCGACCCAAGCCAAGAGGAAGCGTTGGTGAAGTTCTTGCGAGCAAACAAGGATATATTCGCGTGGAAGCCCGATCAGCTGGTGGGAGTCCCGAGAGAGGTGATTTAGCATCATTTAAGGGTATGCCCCAATGTACGCCCTGTGAAGCAGCGGGCGAGACGGCGGTCCACTGAAAAGCCTATGCCTTCATCGTCCAAGAGACCCGCAAGCTGGAGGCGGCGGGTGCCATTCGCAAGGTTCGGTATCCCGAATGGCTGGCGAGCCCCGTCGTGGTGCCAAAGAAAGGCGGGAAGGAGCGAATGTGTGTCGACTTCACCAACCTTAACAAGGCCTGCCCCCAAGATCTGTTCCCGCTCCCACGCATCGATCAGATAGTCGACTCCACCGCTGAGTGCGACCTGCTGTGCTTCCTGGATGCATTCTCAGGGTATCACCAGATCAAGACGGCGGTAGAAGATGTTGAGAAGACAGCCTTCCTGACCCCGTGTGGGGTGTACTGCTACACATGCATGCCCTTTGGACTGCGCAACACAGGCGCAACCTTTCAGCAACTGATGCATATCGCCTTGGGGCGGCAGCTCGGGAGAAACACGGAGGCCTACGTCGACGACATTGTGGTGAAGCCTCGGGAGGCAAGGACCTTGATTCAAGACCTGGAGGAGACCTTCGCGAGCCTGCGCCAGGTGAACTTGCGGCTTAACCTGGAGAAGTGCGTGTTCGGTGTCCCTTCCGGCAAGCTGCTGGGTTTCCTCGTGTCCCACAGAGGGATCAAAGCGAACCCAGAGAAGATCAAGGCCATTGAGGACATGAGCCCACCGCAGACCCTTAAGGAAATGCAGAAGCTGGCTGGTCGGGTAACTATGTTGGGGCGCTTCATCTCCAAGCTAGGAGAGGGCGCGCTACCCTTCTTCAAGTTGATGAAGAAGAAGGGCCCATTTGAGTGGACCCAGGAGGCCAACCGAGCTTTTCAAGACCTCAAGAGATACATGACCAGCCCTCCGGTGATGGTAGCACCGCGACCTCTCGAGCCTCTAGTACTCTACCTTGCCGCTACCCCATACTCCGCCAGCGCAGCTCTGGTGGCGGTTCAGGAGGAGCACCAAGCCAAGGGCGCATCGCGCCAAGCTACAGCTGAAGCAATGCAAGATCAGGAAGGCGCCGCAAGAGCCTTAGCAGCGTCAACGGAAGACCAAGCTCAGTAGGACAACGTCACCGAGATTCCCGCAAGCAATCAGGCGTCAGGAGTCCCTCCACCTCAGGAGGCGTCCCAACCTCCGCAAGACACGAGCCTCAACAGCGCACGAGTCCTCATCGAACACCCGGTGTATTTTGTCAGCACAGTGTTGCGGGACGCGAGGGCGCGATATCCCATGCCCCAGAAGCTCCTGCTCGCGCTCTTGGTGGCCTCGCACAAGCTGCGGCACTACTTCCAGGGCCACCGCATCAAGGTCGTCTCAGCCTACCCATTGGAGAGGGTGCTCAGGAGCCCCAATTCTGGCGAAAGGGTCGCTGAGTGGAACATCGAGCTGCAAGCATTCCAGTTGGAATTTAGCACTACCAAGGTCATCAAGGGAGCCGCGCTCGCTGATTTTGTGGCGGAATGGACGGAAGCCCCGACACTTGAAGTAGGCGAAGACCGGTCCACTTCACCAGGAAGCGAGGCGCCAGACGGTTGGGTCATGTATTTCGATGGCGCCTTTGCGCATTAGGGCGCGGGGGCTGGAGCAGTACTCATCTCGCCCACTTAGTACAAGCTCTACTACGCCGTGCAGCTCTGCTTTCAGCAGGGCGAGAAGGTCTCCAACAACATCGCGGAATACGAGGGCCTCATAGCTGGCCTGAAGGTCGCGGTAGCTCTGGGGGTGAAGCGCCTTACCGTTAAGGGCGACTCGCAGCTCCTTGTCAACTTCTCCAACAAAGTATACGAGCCGAGGGACGAGCATATGGAGGCATACCTCGCGGAGGTGCAAGATGGAGAAGTAGTTCTTGGGCCTGGAGTTACAGCATGTGCCCCGGGGCACCAACAAGGAAGCTCACGACATCGCCAAGAGGGCATCCAAGCGGCAGCCACAAGAGCCCGGTGAGGGAGTCCTGGACTAAGGGGTCCTCGGGCGTCCGGCCTGTTCTCATTGGGCCGGACTGATGGGCTGTGAAGACACGAAGACCAAAGACTATGCCCGTGTCTGGAGTGGACTCTCCTTGGCGTGGAAGGCAAGCTAGGTGACCGACTATGAAGATTCCCTCTTATGTAACCGACCTCATGTAACCCTAGATCTCTCTGGTGTCTATATAAACCGGAGAGAATAGTCCGGATAGGACAGATTCATTACCATATACTCATAGGCTAGACTTCTAGGGTTTAGCCATTACGATCTCGTGGTAGATCAACTCTTGTAACACTCATATTCATCAAGATCAATCAAGCAGGAAGTAGGGTATTACCTCCATAGAGAGGGCCCAAACCTGGGTAAACATCATGTCCCATGTCTCCTGTTACCATCGATCCTAGACGCACAGTTCGAGACACCCTACCCGAGATCCGCCGGTTTTGACACTGACATTGGTGCTTTCATTGAGAGTTCCTCTGTGCCATCTCCAAGGGGGTTGATGGCTGGCCTTGTCGTCAAGGATAATATCATCTCCGGAGGAGCCCTAGCCCCGGGTCGGACCCTCCATTTCGGCAGCTTCGTTATGACCGCTAGCTCGGCCCTTAAGCTGACGATGACCTCTCAAGTCATCAAAAGTCACCTCCGCATTGATCCCGAATACTCCGACCGCATGGATCCAGTGGAGTTGTCGTCGTTGAACGAACTCCTGGATCGCATGGCCGCCATGGGGGTCGCTACAGACTACGATCGGGTCGGGCTTAAACCCGACCAGAGAGAAATTAAAACTCCACCGATCACCCACCAAATAGTGGTAGTCGAGGAGCAGAGCAACTCTTCCACTATATTGAAGACGAACTATGTTCGAATCGCCGATCTTGAAGAGCCGGATACTTTCCGGCAGAAGGTCATGTCTCTTCCTCCGAACATAAAGTCGGATGACGAGCCTAAAAAATCAGTCGATATCCCGGAGCCCGAACTATCCGGCCCGGTAGATCTCCAAACTCCGGATCCAAAATCAGGTCGGGGCTCGGATTCAATTCCACCCACCCACCCGAACATATATGCTCTCAGGAGCATCAAACAACAACCTCAAGAAACGGTCCACCACTTCTGGGCCAGATTCCTCCTTGTTAAAAACAAGGTAAAGGACTGCCACGACGAAGACGCGATAGCAGCATTCTGCAACAATTGCGCGGACAAAGGCATCCTTAATGCCAACAATCGCCGCCGCATACTAAAGTTCGCCGACCTAGCAACTATCGTGCAAAAGCACAGCCCGACGGAAAGCGCCTGGAAAACTCAGGCAGCTTGCTGGGAACCGTCCCGGCTCCCTTTACAAGCGAAAAGGACGCGCCCCCGTGGCACACCCAGACGAACAGTCAAAAAACATAAGCCTATTACGTTGCACGGCACCGTTCTGGAGGGATGGCTCAATGGCCCATGCAAAATACACACGACGCCGGATACCGTGGCAGCCCACAGCCTTAGAACATGTTGGATACTCTGGCAGGTAGCCAAGAGCGGCGAGGATATCCTTACCAAAGACACCCCAGAACAACACCCTCCAACAAACGACGACAATAGAGTGTTGGCGGTCTTCGAGACATTCGCTTCAAACAACAAGCGTAAAAGAGCCCTGCGCGATCTCGCCGAAGTTTGCCAGGTCGCTGCAATTGACCCCTGGAACGACACAGCCATAACCTTCAACGCCAGTGACGAACCTAAATACAGAACAGTCCGAGCGCCAGCTGCCCTAGTCCTCAGTCCCATCATGGACGGCTTTCGACTTACAAAAGTCCTCATGGACGGCGGCAGCGGACTAAACCTCATTTACGAGGACACACTCCACAAGATGAAAATAGACAGGAGCCGTATCGAGAAAAGCAACACAACCTTTCGAGGTATCGTTCCCAGCCGGGAAGCTCGGTGTGCAGGAAAAATTACACTTCATGTGGTGTTCGGCACGCCGGAGAATTATCGGTCCGAAGAAATAACCTTCCAGGTGGCCCCTTTCAACAGTGGGTACCACGCCCTCTTAGGGCGGGAGGCCTTCATGCGCTTTCAAGACATATCTCACTATGGGTATATGAAGCTAAAAATGCCCGGGCCTAATGGAGTAATCACCCTCGTCAGCGATCCGGACATAGCCCTCCGCGCCGAGAACAAACCCGCATCCTTGGCTCTCGAGGCATTGTCTGAGGCCCTGGCGGCTGAAGAACTAACCGCACTACGCTCCACCATGGATAAGGACGATGTGATCCTGGACAAACGACCCAAATCCACTTCCTTCAAGCCAGCAGAAGAAATAGTCAAATTTTAGGTCCATCCAACAGACCCGAAGAAGACAGCGTCCATCGGAGCACAACTCAGTCCTGCAGTCGACGCCGCACTATGAGACTTCCTACGCGAAAACTAGGATATATTCGCCTGGCATCCTTCCGATATGCCAGGAATCCCACGCGAGTTGGCCGAACACAGCCTCAACATACTAAAGGGATATAAGCCGGTCAAGCAAACTCTGCGCACTTTTCCGAACCCAAACGACAAGCTATGGGGGAGGAGCTAGCCAAACTCATCGAGGCACCCTTCCCTCTTCCCCGCATTGATCAAATTATTGACGCCACCGCAGGTCACGACTCGCTATGCTTCCTTGATGCATATTCCGGATACCATCAAATCAAAATGAAGGAGTCCGATCAAGCCGCAACAGCATTCATTACACCATACGGGCCGTTTTGCTTCAACACCATGCCTATCGGGCTCAAGAATGCCGGCGCCACCTACCAGCGCATGATCCAAACATGCCTCGAGAAACAGATCGGCAAAACAGTTGAGGCCTACGTGGACAACGTCTTCATCAAAACCAGACACGTCGAAACACTAATAGATGACTTGTGTCTCACATTTGACAACCTCCGCACGTACGACATCAAGCTTAACCCGGAAAAGTGCGTCTTCGGTGTCCCCGCCAGTAAAATATTGGGCTTCATCGTCTCCAATAGAGGAATTGAAGCAAATCCAGCCAAAATCCGAGCTCTGTCACAACTGGCCATGCCAACCGAACTCAAACAGGCCCAAAAACTCGCTGGGTTCATGGCAGCTTTAAGCCGCTTCATCTCCAGGTTGGGAGAAAAGGCGTTGCCGCTCTATCGCCTTCTACGACGCACCGACAACTTCGAGTGGACCGACGCGGCGACGACCGGACTGGAAGAAATAAAAGCCCTTCTGGCAAGCAACCCAATCCTGGCCACGCCAAACGCCGGCGAACCAATGCTCTTATACATATTGGTAACACACCAGGTGGTGAGCGTCGTACTCGTCGTCGAACGAGAACAGGACGGACACAAATTCCCGCTCCAGAAGCCGGTATATTACGTATCCACCGTCCTCACACCATGCAAATCCTGATACCCTAATTATCAAAAAATAGCATATGCAGTCTTCATGGCATCCCAAAAATTGCAACACTACTTTCAGGAGTGCTCTATCACGGTGGCCTCCAAAGTGCCCCTCAATGATATAATTAACAACCGGGATGCAACGGGCCGGATTGCCAAATGGGCCATTGAGCTCCTGCCATTCGACATCACGTACAAACCACGTAGAGCCATCAAATCCCAGGTACTGGCCGACTTCGTCGCTGGATGGACAGAAGCCGAACTCCCTAAAGAGTACGGCATGTACTCCAACTGGGTGATGCATTTTGACGGCTCCAAGATGTTGGCAGGGCTAGGGGCGGGCGTCGTATTAACGTCCCCCACAGGAGACATCATCTAGTACGTACTCCAAATATTATACACAGATTCCAACAACACAGCCGGATACGAGGCCTTGCTACATGGCCTTCGGATGGCCGTATCAATGGGCATACAACGCCTGGAGGTGCGCGGGGACTCAAACCTCGCAATATCCCAAATTAATGGAGACTTTGACGCCAAAGATCCAAATATGGCAGCTTACCGCAACGCCGTCTTAAAGATGTCGTCTCGGTTCGAGGGGCTCGAATTTCATCACATCGCCAGAGAAAGTAACCAGGCGGCAGACGTCCTTCCTCGCATCAGCGCTAAGCGCGACCCCGTCCCACCTAACATTTTCCTCGAACGGCTCTTTAAGCCATCCGTGGTGTGGCAAGGGGGAGACGGCAACGACAGTCCCGTTCCGAATACAAACATAGATAGCGAACACAACGATATCATCGTCGGCTCAGCCACCGAAATAACACCATCGGCCCACCTCATCATGGCAGTCATTGCCCCGTGGACCGAACCATTCTTGGCCTACTTAAATAGTAAGGAGCTCCCGGAAGATCAGAACGAGGCTCGCCGCATCATCCAGCGCTCAAAGGCCTACAAAGTTCACGAAGGAGGGCTCTACAAGAAAAGCACTACCGGAGTCCTTCATAGGTGTATCTCCGAGGAGGAGGGCGGCAACTTTTGGCGGAAATTCACACCGGTCTCGGTGGGCACCACGCCGCAGCCCGCGCACTTGTCAGCAAGGCCTTCCGGACAGAATTTTATTGGCCTACGGCCCGGGCAGACGCACAGGACCTCGTCCAGCGCTGCATCGGATGCCAACTCTTCGCCAACCAAAGCCATATGCCCCCAACCGCCCTCCAAACAATCCCCATTACATGGCCCTTTGCGGTCTGGGGCTTGGACATGGTCAGACCCCTCAAAGGGGGAAGCCATAAGGAAAAAATATCTGTTGGTCATGGTGGACAAATTTGCCAAGTGGATAGAGGCTAGACCAGTTAAAACGGCCGAGTCCGGACCGGTGATTGCATTTATATCCGATGTGGTACACCGTTACGGTGTACCGCACAGCATCATCACCGATAACGGTTAGAATTTCACAGCCGATGAGGTGAAAACCTGGTGCGCTAATCTGGGCAGTAAGCTCGATTACGCCTCTGTCTACCACCCGCAAACAAACGGTCAAGTCGAGCAAGCTAATGGTCTTATTATGAGCGGCATCAAACCCAGACTAGTGCGTTCTTTGAAAGAATCAGACAAGCACTGGGTCGAGGAGCTCGACTCCATACTCTGGGGGCTGCGGACCACGCCTAACCGCACTACCGGATACACACCTTTCTTCATGGTGTATGGTGCAGAGGCTGTATTGCCCTGCGATATTATACACGACTCACCTCGAGTGCGTATGTACGAGGAGAAAGAGGCCGAGTTGGATCGGCAGGACAGCCTAGATGCCCTGGAGGAGGAGCGCGACGTCGCCAAAGCCCGTTCAGCATTTTATCAACAGCAGGCTCGAAGATACCAAAGCAGAGAAGTACGGGCCAAGACGTACAATGTTGGCGAACTCATTCGATGCTTACCGAAGAAGAAAAAGGACAAACTCAAGCCCAAATGGGAGGATCCCTTCATAATCGACGAAGTTCTCATCGGAGGAGCGTACCATCTTCGTGACGCATCAGACAACCGCCTCGAGCCGAACCCCTGGAACGCGGCCAGACTCCAAAGGTTCTATGCCTAGCGCCGAACTCTTTGTTAGTCTCCTTCTCCCCTATAGTTTCCATTAATCTCCCTTTCACACAATTTTTTCTTTCGCTTTAAAGCACTTATTCGGCTTGACCGAACACTACTGACGTACACATCTTTACATATGTACGCCCATTGTACCTGGGGGCTTCCTTAACAGAAGCTTGTTAATATTATTTTCCGAGCATCACGCTCATCACACATGAGTGCTTTCCCGCATGTCCTTTTTCTTCGCCATTATATGCATCGATATGACTTAATTTTTGGCCAAGCTGGGTTGCCTGGCTCCTATGCTTACCCCTACATTCCCGATTGTTCGGCTAGGTGGTAAAGGGAGCACCTCTGCGATTGTTACTGCCGGGTCATCCGGATGTGTACCTCAGACTGGGTGAAGCCTAAAGCTAGCGTTCTTAAGGGAATATTCGGTCGGTGGATGAAAAATCTCTTCTGCACTCACTCTATTGTGAACCCCCAGAAGCTATACATACTGTGATTTTCACATCACAATTCGGACATGTCTACTAATGCATGCGCACCCAGGGAAAGGAACCCTTAATGGACTATTCTCTCTGGAAGATGTTTCTTACGATTCAAATGTAATATAACATAACTAGCAGAATACAACTTTTCTGTTAAAGCAATTATGACCCATACGCCTAGTTTTCCAGGCATGCCCCGGCCTATTCGGCCGTGAGGGTATCCGGAAACACTCCGTGCCCTTGAGTCCGGAGGTTGAAGCGAAAAGGTCTGCCATGACAAATGATATACGATTCAGCTAGAATTCCTCACAGAGAGGAAAGTACATAGTCACTTGGACTCAAACACTTCCTCCTCTATACCGTTCAACAGGCGATCTAACTTACAATCCTGTTGGGAATATTTAGCGGCCACCTCTACTTGGTCATACACTAAACTAACGAGAATTTGTTCCCCATTCGGCCCTAACGGTCCGACACGGGCCATGTCATTAGGATCAAGCTTGGTATACCGAGTCTTCACCATGGCCCAAGCCTCTCGCGCACCCTCTCGATAAGCCGATATCTTCCATAGCCGGATATGCCCCCGTGCTCCTTTGAACCGCTCTACAAGCTCCTCCATACTTTCTGGAGGGCAGGCGGAGGGCCATAGAGCCTTGGCAACACTCCACATCGCTAGCCTCGCCTGTTCGTGCAGTTGTGACAGCTTACGCAGCATATCACTCGATGATCCGGACACCTCCTCTTCAGGACGGCCCGTCGATATACATGGAAGCATAGCTATATCAGTTCCATTTATCTCCGAACTATTAAAAACAACAAGTTCAGAAACATACTGAACATGCCGCCCCGCAGCTTCTTGTTCTCCTTTACGGAGTCGGCTAGCTGGGCCCGCACATCTTTCAACTCTTCACCCAACTTAGTGTTGGAATCCTGTAGCTTGTTTTCCTCGTCCCTGACGCGGGTCAGCACACGCTCGCCTGCGGTGTGTTGTCTCTTTGCCTCTCTTTCTCCCTCTTGGGCGATCTCCAACTTCTTCTCAAGTTGATCAGGCGACCCTATTATGCGATTAGTGGCAGTATTAGCACAGTGGGTATACATTTACTGTTCCTCGATGGAGGGGAACGTTACCAGTGGACAGCTTCTTCAAATTTTCCAGTTCGGCGGTAGCAGCATTTAGCTGCGCCCAACACTGTTCCAGCTCTTGGGTTAGCAGGTCGTTCTTGTCGGTAAGAACCTAGTAATATATCGGTCCTCAAATCAGTTGTACCAACTACTTCCAGTCCCGGGGGCTACTGGCACATGGCTATCCTATTTCGGAAAAAGAAAACTTACCCGCACATCTGTTAAGTACTGCTTCGTGGCTCTACTAAGCCCGTTTCGAGCAGTTCGGATGTACACATCGGCCGAGCTGAAGGCATTGAATGCCTCTTCCGAAAACTCAGGGTCCCGTAAAACAGCCCTACATCGCCGATGATTCATGGCGCTCTCCACTTCCGAGTTGGTAACGGACATGTTCTCCGAACCCTCGGCTGAAGGACAGTCCGGCACTGTTCCTATGTTGGCTCCCGCCTTTCCAACGGGGTCTAAATCCCGGCACGGGGGGTACGGCTGGCCGGACCCTCGGATTTAATCCGGTGAACCTTTTTCCTGGTGTCAAACAAGCGTACAAGTTACAGTTGGATGTGATTGTTGACGTATACTTTTAAATCCTTACCTATTTGACGAGGGACCGGTCGTGACTTCACCGACCTTCCTTTTAGAAGCCTTGCTCGATGCCGGAGCCGCTCTCTTGAGGATCGCCTCTGGAGTAGTATGACGCGCCGAACGTCTCCCCTGTGGAGCACGACACAATGCGATGGGCGAGGCAATGCAAGGAAGCTCTTTCGAGAGAGGTTTTTTCTCAACAACTTACGTGGGAAGCAGGAAGAAGACCAGGGTAATCGGCGATAATGGCCACTTCCGTGCCATCATAGCTCGCTTGGTAAAACACCCCTTCCGCGAGTACCACGGATATATCCGGATCCTCTTCGAACCCGGGATCCAGTTCCCGGTTGTGGTCCTCAGGCTGTGGGGCAAGGCTGTAAAACCCCTCGGTGATTCTTCGCCAATGCTGTTATAGGCGGATTAGAAACTTGTCAAAGATAATCCGAGAAGTGAAATGAGCAAAGCAGAAGGATTGGGGCTTACCCAACTGGGAGGATTATACATAGAATATCCGTCTCTGTGATTGATTCAAAGAAATTCCACTTCCTCCCCTTTGAACAGCTCGGCCAGTATTTTGGCCAGAGCGGCGGGGGTGCCCGGACCTTTTCGACCATAGCGGGAGGCGTCGTCCTCCCCGTTGTAGTGCCACATTGGGAGCCCTCTGTATTGAAACAGCTGAACCCCTCGCGTTATGGAGGTCGCCATCACCTCAATCATTGTTAATCCTCCTCAAGAGTTGACGAACCTCCGTGCTGTCATCCTCCTCAAGGCTCCGGGGGCGCCAACTGTGGTGTTTCTTTAGCGGAATGCTTACAAATTCAGGGTGACCCTTTTGAACTGGGTCGGGAAGTGCAACGTCCTCAATACAGAACCACTCGGAAGCCATTCTTTAGATGCCTTCCTTGGTGTGCCGGACGGGTATCCGATATCGGCGATGCGCCACACTTCGGCTCCACCAACTTCAAATATAGACCCCTCATGGTTACGCGGGACAAGACAAAACAATTTTCTCCACAGTTCGAAATGGGCTTCAATGCCCAGGAACAGCTCGCACAAAGCGACATAACCGGCGATGTGCAGGATGGAGGCGGGAGTGAAGTTGTGCAGCTGGAGACCGTAATATTCCAAAAGCCCTCGGAGGAATGGATGGACTGGAAATCCAACGCCCCTCAGCAGATAGGGGACGAAGCACACTCACTCCCTTCCGGATGGATTGGGGAAGTCCTCCGTCTGGGTCACGCCATTAAAAGAGACCGACCCTGCTCGGACAGGGACCAGATCTGCGGGAGGAAGAAATCCCTGTGTTTGCAGCTTTGCTAGCTGACTACTAGTCACGGAACACTTCCCCCACTCGCTTCTCTTTGGGCTGGTGCGGGAGGAAGAACTGGGAATGCTAGCCATGTTGGAATGGCTTCTCCTGGCAGTTTTTGGGGATTTCTTGGCACGGTATCGCCTGGATCTAAGATCCCATTTCATTAAATAGGCATTCTGCCTTGTGTGGACGGGGTGTTATTTGCAAAAATGCCCTGACTTTCCGCATCCGCTCGACACGTGGAAGACGAGGTTATTAGCGCGCAGAAGCCAAGGGGAACGATATTGAGTCAACAACCGAACACATTACTCGAAGAGGGGAACCCGCCTTGCAATGCCGAAGACAATCCGGACGCCAAACACATCGTCATTGAAGCCTGGTTCGGGGGCTACTGAGGGAGTCCTGGACTAAGGGGTCCTTGGGCGTCCGGCCTGTTACTCATTGGGCCGGACTGATGGGCTGTGAAGACACGAAGACCGAAGACTATGCCCGTGTCCAAAGTGGACTCTCCTTGGCGTGGAAGGCAAGCTAGGTGACCGACTATGAAGATTCCCTCTTATGTAACCAACCTCATGTAACCCTAGATCTCTCCGGTGTCTATATAAACCGGAGAGAATAGTCCGGATAGGACAGATTCATTACCATATACTCATATGCTAGACTTCTAGGGTTTAGCCATTACGATCTCGTGGTAGATCAACTCTTGTAACACTCATATTCATCAAGATCAATCAAGCAGGAAGTAGGGTATTACCTCCATAGAGAGGGCCCGAACCTGGGTAAACATCGTGTCCCCTGTCTCCTTACTATCGATCCTAGACGCATAGTTCGGGACCCCCTGCCCGAGATCCGCCGGTTTTGACACCGACACCCGGGATCTTTGAAGAACGGCTCTTCAAGCCATCGGCGACACCACCACTTTCAAGCGCAGCTCAGCCTCGGGAGGAGCTCCCGCAGCCGCCTGCCACGGGAGCCCCACCATGTGGCCCAACCTCAGGAGCTCGCCTACTCTTGGCGCTCGAGCCCCAGGAGGAATGCTGGACCAAGGAATTCAAGGAGTATCTGATTCAAGGGGCCCTGCCAGAGAAGGACGAGGACGCAGAACGCGTGGCCCGGCAAGCCACGGCGTACTGCATCCAGGACGGTGAGTTGTACAGGAAGCGGCCAAATGACGTTGCTCTGCGCTGCATTTCCAAGGACCAGGGGAAGGAGCTGCTAATTGACATACACAGTGGGGACTGCGGGCACCACTCGTCATCGTGGACCCTCGTCGGGAAGGTATTTCGCAGTGGTTTCTACTGGCCCACTGCGCTCAACGACGCAGCTGAGCTGGTGAAGTCCTGCGAAGCCTTCCAGTTCCACGCCAAGCAGATTCATCAGCCGGCTCAGGGCCTCCAGACCATTCCACTCACGTGGCCGTTTGCGGTCTGGGGGCTAGACATCTTGGGCCCGTTCCCTCGAGTGCCTGGGGGCTACCGCTACCTCTACGTTGCCATCAACAAGTTCACCAAGTGGGCGGAAGTGGAAGTCGTCCGCACCATCCCAGCCGGCTCCGCTGTCAAGTTCATCAAGGGCCTCGTGAGCCGTTTTGGGGTCCCCAACCGCATCATCACAGATAATGGCTCGCAGATCACTAGTAACCACTTCAAAACTTACTGCGCTAACCTTGGAACGCAGATTTGCTACGCTTCGGTGGCACACCCCAGGAGCACCGGTCAGGCCGAACGCGCCAACGCGGAGGTCTGGAGGGGCCTCAAGACCAGGACCTTCAAGAAGAAGCTCGAGGCCTGCGGCAGGGGCTGGCACGACGAGCTCCAGTCGGTGCTGTGGTCCATCCGCACCACCGCCACCAAGCCAACGGGCGAGACCCCGTTCTTCCTTGTCTACGGGGCCAAGGCGGTCCTTCCTCACGAGGTCAAGCATCGCTCCGCACGGGTCCTGGCGTTTGATGAAGCGCGGCAGGACGCCACGCGGGGGATGGACCTCGTGCTGGGGGAGGAACATTGTCGCGAAGCCGCACTAAGGGTGGCAAGGTACCAGCAGGCGCTGCGGTGATATCACTGCCGCAACATCCGCTCCAGGACGCTCGAGACGGGCGACCTTATCCTGAGGCGGGTCCTCTCCAGGGAAGGGCTGCACAAGCTCTCACCTATGTGGGAGGGCCCGTTCAGGGTCGTCCATGTCTCCAGGCCTGGTGCCGCGCGCCTGGAGACGCAGGACGGGGTATCCATCCAGAACGCCTGGAACATCCAGCACCTCCGAAAGTTCTACCCATAAAGCAAGGCCCAGTGCCTGTGAAGCAAGGCCCAGTGCCTGTGAAGCAAGGCCCAGTGCCCATGAAGAAGGCCTAGTGCCTGTGAAGATCGCTGCCTGTGACACTCACGTAATAATGAGTGGGGCTGTACATGCCCCGGAGTCTCAGGGGTGCCGGCCTCAGGCCCTGGGGCTCCCTCCCATGCCTAGTGGCAGCACTTAGCTCCGCGCTGGTGAGAAGACTTGAAGACTAGACTAGGTGCCGGACACGGATTTTCATTTGCTTTCCATAGTTGGCTCGTCCTTTTTTAATCAAAGTTTGCTTCTGGCGTCCATCGCTGATTTGCTTCTGTCACCTTTTGTCGCTATTTCCGGCTCTAGTTGGCCTGTGTTCTCTCTCGCACACCTCGCGAGGGGGCTAGGCAGGTGCCCTCGTGAGCTTTCTTCCTTCTCTCTGCCTTCCGTCTGCTTTCTCGCGTCTGCCTTCTCGCGAGGCGCCCTCGTTCGAGCCCACAATTTGGTGCATCTCTCTTAATCTGTGCCCCTCGGGTACCATGATACGGAGCGCTGGGTCAAAGCTTGGGCGAACGATAAGTTTCCTAGCGAGCTTCCTAACGAATTTTTGCAGTTCCAGAGTGACCCCTGAGTCGAGACGGGCACGAGGAAACAAGTGCCTCGTGAAGGGGAGGTTGCCCCAGACACGCCAAGCTAAGTTATCTCTGCACAGAATGACGACACAACGCGAGAGCAACAAACATAGCATAATAGTTAAGGAGCCATGGTTCGATACACGCCCCTTCGGGCCCATGCTTGTTTCATTTTGATGCAGGAAGGAAAAGAGGAACAAAACAAAAGCGGCGCTCGCCCCTACAGCAGTCCGCGGGGGCAAGCCCTTGGCGACGTCCCGGGCTTAGTCGGACCTCTCCTCGTGCTTCACGGATGCACGGCGATGAAACGACCTGCTACCACCTTCGAGATGGGCGCGGCGACGCGGCGGCTGATCGTAGCCGCCACTGCTGGAGCTGTCGCCGAGGGAGGAGCCACCGTAGCCGGACGAGGCGCGGCCGGCGGGTTCACCCTCCTCCTCACCACGGCCGTCGCCAAGGCCGAGCACCTCCTCGCTGTCGTTCACCTCGGGGCAGCATCCGGCGCGGCGACCGTCTTCCCCAAACACCCTCGCGTAGAGGGTCACGTCGCCGTCAAACTTGAAGTGGAGGGTGCACCGCCTGCCGAGGCCGCGCGCGGGGGCGAACGTCTACCAACCGCGGGCCAGGGCTATGTTGCCCGCGACGGAGACCTTGACCGCGACCCAAGAAGCCCAGCTGCAGCAACCGTCTGCCTGCAGCCAGAGCCCGCCTGGACCGGAGGCCGGTAGCTCGTCGGCAAAGAAGTGAGGAAGCTGGAGCCAGCTGCCAGCCGGATCCTCCAACCAGACAACGAACTCCGGCAGCACCTCTGACGCGTGGAACCGCGGCCGGGGAGGCCGCGCGACCACGGCGCGTCTCCTCTCATCGGCGGGGCTACCACGACCAGAGCGACTCCTGCCACGCGCAGCAGCGCCACCCCGGGAGCCGAGGGCCACGGCTGCAGTCGCGGCGTGCTTGCGGGAACGGCCACGTCCACGCTTGGGCGCCGGGGATCTGGGCCCCTCCCGAGGGGCCTTGCCCTCCTCCGCGGTGGAGAACTTCTTCGATGGTGCCATTGCTGCTAGCAGAGGAGCAAGGAGGGAGAAGCAGGCGAATTGCGGAGATGGGCGACGGGGGCTCTGGCCCCCCTCCCCATTTATACCAGGGGAAGGCCAATCGACGCCACCCACGATCACAGGTAATGATGATTTTCCTTGCATGTCGCAGGGACTTGTCAAGTCGAGCAGTTGCTGAGGCCGCGTGGGGAAGCGGAGACGCCCACGTCCAATCAACCGCCACGCGTCGACCAAGGTCGCAGGCTTTTGGGGCCCACGGCACTCCGCGCTTGACCTTTGGCTTTGCCGCGAAGCCAAGCCCGAGCGCACCTTCGGCCCAGCGGCTAATGTCGGCATTCTGGGAATGGGGGTCCCCAGACTTGCCTGCCTGCGGCCCATGGCGTGGCTGTGCTGCAGGCCTGTACGGCCCATCTTCACCAACAAGGCAGTCAAGACCCTCGCGAGGGGACAAGCCTCACGAGGTGGACGATGCAAGACCTCCTTAGGAGCGGCCTCACCAGGCTGCCTCGCGAGGAGCGGAGAAATCAAGGCAGGCGAACCTCGCGAGGCTCTCGTGACGTGAGCCATGACGATCAAGACCAGGCGGGTGCCAGGCGGGCGCCAGCACGCGCAGCGTCCTTGTTTCTTCTTTGGTGCTAAGGAGGCAAGCGCAGGCGCAGAGTACTGAGGCATCAGGCAAAGGTTTCCTTATCGGTGCAACGAGACCAAGACCAGCCAGACGGCAGGACGGAGGTCACCATGGAGCCCAAGACGGAGTCATCACCAGAGCCTTTTGCAGGCGAAGACCGCTTTTGTCAGGATAAGCTGTACTAGCTGTCCCCTTTCAAATTGGCCGTTGTTGGCTCCCTTCCCTCTCAATATTTGGGAAGAGGACCAGGGCCTATATAAGTAGAACTAGCCACCACAATAGGGGCATCTGATCAAGAGCCAATCCTTAGCCACACACCGAACACAAGAACACCCCAACCTCAGGAGGCTGTTCTTCCCCTTGTACTGTTCATCATCAGCCCAAGAGACAATCCACCACCACGCTGGAGTAGGGTATTACACCACAACAGTGGCCCGAACCAGTATAAATCTTGTGTCTTTGTGTTGCAAGTTCGTCGAGTTCGTCTTGCGAGATCTTAGCGAGCTAGGGCGAAGATCGGTAGGGAGGAAATCTCCGCGCGCACCCCAGTGTTCGAACTTTGAGGGTTTTGCTGGAACCTGAGATCCGACATTAGTGATATGCTCCAAAGCCCTCAACCACTTTCTCACATCCACATATGTCCCAAACCAAAAGTCAAACTCGGCCCCATCGAAACTTTCTATCCGGCGCCACCGAGTTCACTTGACATAACCACTGCCAGAAACCCTAATCAATTCGGTCTCACCGATGGGATCTCGGTCTCACTGCGATGGGCTTGTAAACTCTCTGTTGCCTATTGCAATAATTTCGGTCCCACCGAGGTATGCAATCGGTCCCACCGAGTTTGCTTGGCCAACTCTCTGTTTCGCTAATTACCCAAATCGGTCCCACCGAGTTTGTGTAATCGGTCGAACCGAGTTGAGCCTTTACCCTAACCCTAGCACATCGGTCCTACCGAGTTGATCATATCGGTCCCACCGAAAATTCTAACTTTCACATTTTGAACTAAATCGGTCCGACCAAGTTTCATGATTCGGTCCCACCGAGTTTGGTAAATTGTGTGTAACGGTTAGATTTTGTGTGGAGGCTATATATACCCCTCCACCCACTCTTCATTCGTGGAGAGAGTCATCAGAACATGCCTACACTTCCAACATACATTTTCTGAGAGAGAACCACCTACACTTGTGTTGAGGTCAAGATATTCCATTCCAACCACATAAATCTTGATCTCTAGCCTTTCCCAAGTTGCTTTCAACTCAAATCTTCTTTCCACCAAATCCAAATCCTGTGAGAGAGAGTTGAGTGTTGGGGAGACTATCATTTGAAGCACAAGAGCAAGGAGTTCATCATCAACACACCATTTTTTACCTCTTGGAGAGTGGTGTCTCCTAGATTGGCTAGGTGTCACTTGGAAGCCTCCGTCAAGATTGTGGAGTTGAACCAAGGAGTTTGTAAGGGCAAGGAGATCGCCTACTTCATGAAGATCTACCCGAGTGAGGCAAGTCCTTCGTGGGCGACGACCATGGTGGGATAGACAAGGTTGCTTCTTCGTGGACCCTTCATGGGTGGAGCCCTCCGTGGACTCGCGCAACCGTTACACTTCGTGGGTTGAAGTCTCCATCAACGTGGATGTACGATAGCACCACCTCTCGGAACCACGGATATAAAATCTTCGTGTCTCCAAATTGCGTTTGCACACTCCAATCCCATCCCTTTACATTCTTGCAACTTGCATGCTTTACTTTCTGTTGCTCATATACTCTTGTCATGCTTGCTTGATATGTATTGTAAATGTTTAATCTTGTGCCAAAACTCCACTTCAACTTAAAGAAATTAAAAACTATAACTTTTCTTACTTAGAGTGTATTCACCCCCCTCTAGACACCTCTTCTCGATCCTTTCAATTGGTATCAGAGATTTGGTCTCCATTGCTTTGGTTTAATCACCATTGGAGGAAGATGGATGAGTCTACGTTGGGGAGTCTTAGACATAGAGTGCCTATTCTTGATGGAGAGTTCTTTCATGAGTGGAAAAATGAGATGCTCGAGATTTTCAATGAATATCATTTGAACAAGTACATTACTAGCCCTTGTGCACCTCATGTTGATCCTTTGCATCCTACCCTCGAAGAGTCTATTGACATGATCCGCAACCTTAGAACTGTTAATCTTATCACTAGAGGCTTGCCTAGAAACTTGATTGGATGTTTGCCTACTCTTGATTGTGCCTACACTATATGGAGATTTCTTGAGGAAAGATTTCCAAACTATTCCTTGCAAAACTTAGATGAAATTCTTCATAAGTCTATTGCCTTGAGTAAGATTAGTGATCCTAAGTTTGGTGATTGTCTATTTGAGCTTACCAATCTCATGCGTGCCAAAGGAGATGTTGGAATCATTAGCAATATCATATCCGAAGCTATTAGAATTCATAAAGGTGACCATTGTGATGATCATTTATCTAATGAATTACCCTCTCTAGGAATTGATCAAATACAAGATGATGTTGAACATGGATACTATGTTGAGGATGATGATAGTGACTATGATCTTGACGATGCGATGAGACACTTTGGTCTTATGGCTAATCTTCGCGGCTACATGGCTGGAGGAAAGGAGTGGGTCCTTGATAGTGGATGTACTGATCATATGACCGGAGACAAAGATATGTTTCGTGAGCTTGCTGAAAACGATGACCCTCGAAAGTATGTCACTTTTGGTGATAACTCAAAGGGTAAGGTGGTTGGCCTTGGTAAGGTGGCCATCTCACATGATAGCTCCATACAAAACGTCATGCTCGTTGAATCTCTCGGGTACAATTTACTTTCAGTATCTAGACTTGCTGATTTCGGTTTCAATGTCCTATTTACTGAAGTAGATTGCCAAGTGTTTCGAAGAGACAATCATAAAATGGTCTTTACCGGTATACGTAGAGGTGATCTTTACATTGTTGATTTCACCAAAAAGGCTCAACCTAGAACTTGCTTAATTGCTAAATCTTCTAAAGGCTGGTTGTGGCATAGAAGGCTAGGTCATGTGGGCATGCGAAATCTTGATAAGCTTATTAAAGGTGATCATATCCTTGGAGTAAAAGATGTTATATTTGACAAGGATAGACTTTGTAGTGCTTGTCAAGCAGGAAAACAAGTTGGAGGGAGTCACCCCGTGAATAACATCATGACCACAAGAAGACCGCTCGACCTACTTCACATGGATCTCTTTCGTCCCAATGACTACAAGAGTCTCGGTGGTAACTCATTTGGTCTAGTCATAGTCGATGATTTTTCAAGATTTACGTGGTTGTTCTTTCTTGATGATAAATCGCAGGTCCAAAAGATCTTCAAAAACTTTGCTAGGAAGGCCAAAATCAATTTGAAGTGAAGATCAAGAAGGTTCAGAGCGACAACGGAATGGAGTTCAAGAACGCAAATGTGGACACCTTTCTTGACGAAGAGGGGATTTCACACAAGTTCTCGGCTACGTACACACCTCAACAAAATGGAGTTGTTGAGAGGAAGAACCCGACTCTTATTGAGATGGCAAGAACGATGCTTGATGAGTACAAGACTCCAAAACACTTTTGGGCGAAAGCGGTTGAGACAGCTTGTCATGCAACAAATCGCTTGTATCTTCACAAGCTACTCGGCAAGACGGCATACGAGCTCCTCACCGGTAACAAACCCCAAGTTGGATACTTTCGAGTATTCGGTTCAAAGTGCTACATTCTTGATAAGCATCGTCGTTCTAAATTTGCTCCTAAATCTCATGAAGGTTTCCTACTTGGTTATGGCTCAAACTCTCACACTTACCGTGTCTACAACAATTTCACCGAAAGGTTGAAGAGACGGTAGATGTGAAGTTTGATGAATCTAACGGCTCGCAAGTAGAGAAATTGCCAATTGATGTAGGAGACAAAGACCCTTCGGAAGCGATCCCAGACTTGTCTATTGGCAAGATTCGTCCAACGGAGGTGAAGGAGAGTACCTCGTCCGTCCAAGTGGAAGCTTCCACCTCACCACAAAGTGAACCAAGAGTTGATACGGGAGCATCCACAAGTGGGACACACCAAGACGAAGAAAACGAGGAAGTACACCAAGATGAACATCAACAACCTCCTCCACCACGGAAAGAGAACGACAACGTCAACAATGAAGAAGGCCAAGAAGAAGAACAAGATGAAGAGGATGTTCCACCCCGAGCCAAGCAAAAGCTCCCACGAGTTCGAGCAAGAGTCACCAAAGACCATCCCGTCGAGCAAATCTACAATGATATCCAAACCGGGAGAATCACTCGCTCTAAAACTTGTTTGGCTAACTTTTGTGAACATTATTCATTCATCTCTAGCATTGAACCTATGAAGGTTGAAGAAGCATTAGAAGATCCGGATTGGATAAACGCCATGCATGAAGAGATACACAACTTTGAGAGAAATCAAGTGTGGACATTGGTCGAGAAGCCCAACAACAACCACAACATCATTGGTACCAAATGGGTGTTTCGCAACAAGCAAGATGAAGATGGACAAGTATTTCGCAACAAAGCACGTCTCGTCACCCAAGGCTACACTCAAGTTGAAGGTATGGACTATGGTGAGACATATGCCCACGTTGCTAGACTTGAGTCCATTCGCATCTTACTTGCTTATGCTAATCGCCATGATATCACCTTGTACCAAATGGACATTAAAAGTGCTTTTCTAAATGGTGAAATAGAGGAGGAAGTTTATGTTAAGCAACCTCCCGGCTTTGTCAATCCTAGGAAACCTGGTCATGTTTACAAACTTCACAAAGCTCTTTATGGTCTTAAACAAGCTCCTAGAGCGTGGTATAAATGCTTGACCAAGTTCCTTATTGAAAAAGGCTTTGAAATTGGAAAAATAGATTCTACTCTTTTTACTAAAAGGGTTAATGGAGAACTATTTGTGTGCCAAATCTATGTTGATGATATTATATTTGGTTCGACTAACCCTCATTTTAGTGAGAAGTTTGGAAAGCTAATGTCGGAGAAGTTTGAGATGTCTATGATGAGTGAACTCAAATTCTTTCTCGGTTTGCAAATCAAGCAAACTAAGGAAGGTACCTTTGTCTCTCAAACAAAGTACACCAAGGACTTATTCAAGAAGTTTAATATGCAAGAATGCAAAGGTATGACTACACCCATGCCTACTAGTGGACATCTTGATTTGACCAAAGATGGTGAACCGGTTGATCAAAAGGTTTACCGCTCCATGATTGGTTCATTGTTATATCTATGTGCCTCTCGTCCCGATATTATGCTAAGTGTGTGCATGTGTGCACGATATCAAGCGGCCCCTAAAGAATGTCATCTTAAGGCTGTGAAAAGGATAGTGAGATACTTAATACACACACCAAATTTTGGCATTTGGTATCCTAAGAGGTCTTCTTTCGATCTTGTTGGTTACTCCGATTCGGACTATGCCGGAGACAAGGTTGATAGAAAGTCCACTTCAGGTACTTGTCAATTTCTTGGTAGATCTCTTGTGTCTTGGTCCTCCAAGAAACAAAACTCGGTATCCTTATCCACCGCCGAAGCGGAATACATTGCCGCTGGTTCATGTTGTGCTCAATTACTTTGGATGACCCAAACTCTCAAGGACTATGGAAACATGTTCCATTGCTTCATGACAATGAAAGTGCTATCAAGATTGCTCACAATCCCGTGCAACATTCTCGAACTAAGCATATTGAAGTTCGTCATCATTTCATTCGAGATCACGTCGCCAAAGGGGACATTGATCTTAAGCATGTTCGCACTGATAAGCAATTGGCGGATATATTCACCAAACCGCTTGATGAGAAAGTCTTTTGCCGTTTGAGAGGTGAACTGAACATCATTGATGCTTCAAACTTGGAGTAGGAACTCCATTTGGATACATGCAAGGCATGAGCCTTTGACTAATCCTTGATATTTCCTTCATGTTGCTATTTATATGTCTTGGATATATTTGCACCCTTGCATGCTATCTAACCCTTGTAGGTACTTGGATGAATCTAAATCTATGAGATTGCAACCCACTCACATCTTGAGCAATTTCTACATCACCAAGTCTCTACACAATGGTGATTGAAGACAAGGAAGCACGAAACCCTTCAAACATATCCTTTGACAAAGCCTATATTAAGTTTTATGATTGTCATTTTGGATACACAAGTGCTCTTCCTTGCAAGACTAACCCATGTAGGTAGATGAACTCAAATTCCAAGTGATGCTCCCAACTCTTGATGAGCTACATCAACCTAGAGCAACCCACACAAGTTCAACTACATGATCAAGATCAACACCACCACCCAAGGTATGTTATTCCATCTTAGAGAAGCTTTACTCCAAGTCATGGGTCAAAGCAACTCAACAAGATGTGAATACATCAAGATGCTTAAACGAAAAATGGTAACCTCATTTTGAGCTTAAAACTATGAGTATGACCTATGATCAAGTGATCTCACTTGACTCCTAAGTCAATATACTCTAACATAGGTGACATTGTCGCCGACCAATTCTAGATGAAGTTCTGTGTTTTTCTATGCTCTTGCATTTGTCTCACGCATATTTGTTTCCCCTTTCAAAAAAACTTCATCTAGATTTCTTTTCTGGTTAATTCTGTTCTGCATTCCCCGCATCCAATTCATTGCAAATCTTTCAGCTAATTCCTTGCAAATCCTTGTGAGATCTTACTTGCCTAGTGAGCTGAGGTGACAAGTGTTTTCACTGTGATGAACTCGGTCACACCGATTTGTTTCTTTCGGTCCAACTGAATCCTTTCGGTGCAACCGAAGCACACAACTCGGTGCTACCGATTTCACTGCAGAAAAGACAACTTGCCACTTGTTCCTGCATTCCTTTTGCTCGAGCTCCACTCAATGATTCTTGTCCTCTACCAGCATCACATTCGACTTGCTGCTTTGTTCTGTGACTCAAGGACCAAACCCATTTGTAACAAAAATCCATAAGAACCCTTCTTGGAAATTGATGTCAAAGGGGGGAGAGAGATCACATCAAAGCTTAATCATTTCTATAGGGGGAGAGAATACTCAGGGGGAGAGTGTTCTTGAACAAGGAGAAAGAAACCCCAGATGCTTGGTGTTCAAGAGGAGAGAAGTCACATGTCTTTAAGAGGGGAAAGACATGTTCATATTTGATTGTTTTCTTTAGCTCTGTCTCTTTTCTTTGCTCTGATTTTCTGTTCCCTATCTTCTCCTAGTATCCCATGCTAGATTCAGGGGGAGCAAGACATCTAAGGGAAGGAAATCCTTGAATTCATTGCACATCTTTACCTTTGGGGACATGTCTATATCCAATGGGGTACTCAGTACTCACTCTCTACATGTCATCCCAGTCTTGGTACTCTTGTGGTTTCTTTTGTTTGCTCTGGATAGTAGGTGTATCTGTGTTATCTAACCTTGTTTACTCAGGTTCATTCCTTCCTAAGCCAACTCAAGACCACAAGGTAAGTATATGCATCACAGTCATGTGTATGAGGATTTCTTGCTGATGTACATACTGTTTGTAAGAAGGACTCATGAGCATGAAGGTCTCACCACTTTCTCACATCCACATATGTCCCAAACCAAAAGTCAAACTCGGCCCCACCGAAGCTTTCTATCCGGCGCCACAGAGTTCACTTGACATAGCCACTGCCAGAAACCCTAATCAATTCAGTCTCACCGATGGGATCTCGGTCTCACCGAGATGGGCTTGTAAACTCTCTGTTGCCTATTGCAATAATTTCGGTCCCACCAAGGTATGCAATCGGTCCCACCGAGTTTGCTTGGCCAACTCTCTGTTTCGCTTATTACCCAAATCGGTCCCACCGAGTTTGTGTAATCGGTCGAACGGAGTTGAGGCTTTACCCCAACCCTAGCACATCGGTCCTACCGAGTTGATCATATCGGTCCCACCAAAAATCCTAACGATCACATTTTGAACTAAATCGGTCCGACCGAGTTTCATGATTCGGTCCCACCGAGTTTGGTAAATTGTGTGTAACGGTTAGATTTTGTGTGGAAGCTATATATACCCCTCCACCCACTCTTCATTCATGGAGAGAGCCATCAGAACATGCCTACACTTCCAACATACATTTTCTGGGAGAGAACCACCTACACTTGTGTTGAGGTCAAGATATTCCATTCCAACCACATAAATCTTGATCTCTAGCCTTTCCCCAAGTTGCTTTCCACTCAAATCTTCTTTCCACCAAATCCAAATCCTGTGAGAGAGAGTTTGGTGTTGGGGAGACTATCATTTGAAGCACAAGAGCAAGGAGTTCATCATCAACACACCATTTGTGTAACACCCCGCATGTAACTTGCCATATTTGTAACTCCGACTCTTGCCATTTTCGGCTATGTGTTATGATATTCCCTTCGTGGTCGGGTTTTGTCTTTCGTTTTGTATTTTGTTCATGTCATGCATTTCATATCATGTCATCATGTGCATTGCATTTGCATACGTGTTCGTCTCATGCATCCGAGCATTTTCCCCGTTGTCCGTTTTGCAATCCGGCGCTCCTATCTCCTCCGGTGCACCCCTCTTGTTTTCTTTCGTGTGCGGGTGTCAAACTTTCTCGGAATGGACCGAGGCTTGTCAAGTGGCCTTAATATACCACCCGGAGACTACCGGTCAAGTTTCGTTCCATTTGGAGGTCGTTTGGTACTCCAACGGTTAACCGGGCATCCGCAATGTCCATTTGAGTGTCCAGCAAAACCCCCCTCAAAATCAGCCCAAAACCCACCAAACTCTCTTCTATGCTCTAGGTCGTTCGATCACGATCGTGTGGGCGAAAACCGAACCTAATTTGTCCATGCATTAATAACATGGAGACATCTCTTGTTGGGAAGACAAGTGGACATTTTCACTGATCACAAGAGTCTCAAGTACATCTTCACTCAGCCCAACCTCAACCTCAGGCAGACTCAATGGGTCGAAATGATTCAAGAGTACAATCCGAGTATTGAATATACTCCAGGCAAGGCCAATGTCATTGCAGATGCTTTAAGCAGGAACGCTTATTGCAACAGCTTAATTCTCAAGCCTTTCCAACCGGATCTTTGTGAAGCTTTCCGCAAGCTGAATCTCCAAGTTGTTCCTCAAGGCTTTCTTGCCAACCTCATAGTCTCTCCTACTTTGGAAGATCAAATTCGTGAGGCACAACTCCTTGATGCCATGGTGAAGAAGGTGAAACGTGGTATCGACAAGGGTCTTTCCAAATACAAGTGCTATCGCATTGATGACAGAGACACTTTATTCTTCGAGGACCGGATTGTGGTTCCTAAAGGTGATCTAAGGAAAGTCATAATGAACGAGGCACACAATTCTCTTCTGTCCATTCATCCTGGAAGTACGAAGATGTACCATGACCTCAAGCAGTCGTATTGGTGGACTCGAATGAAGCGAGAAATTGCTCAATTCGTGAATGAATGTGATGTCTGTCGAAGAGTGAAAGCAGAACACCAACGACCAGCTGGTCTCCCCCAACCTCTTGCTATCCCAGAATGGAAGTTTGATCATATCGAAATGGACTTCGTGACTAGTTTTCCAAAGTCCAAGCGTGGAAATGATGCTATCTTCGTTGTCATTGACAAGCTTTCTAAAGTGGCTCATTTCCTTCCAATCAAAGAATCTATCACAGCAGCTCAGCTGGCAGAGCTTTACACCTCTAGAATTGTCTCCTTGCACGGCATTCCACAATTGATTTCTTCAGATCGTGGAAGCATCTTCACCTCCAAGTTCTGGGACTCCTTCCAGAAGGCCATGGGCACAAACATTCGCTTCAGCACAGCTTTCCATCCTCAAACTAGTGGCCAAGTCGAGCAAGTCAATCAAATTCTTGAAGATATGCTCGGGGCTTGTGTCATTTCTTTTGGCATGAAATGGGAAGATTGTCTTCCATATGCTGAATTCTCCTACAACAACAGCTTCCAAGCGAGTTCGGGCAAGGCCCCATTCGAGATTCTCTATGGCAGAAAGTGCCGTACTCCTCTCAATTGGTCAGAGACTGGTGAACGCCAACTTCTTGGCAATGACCTAATCACTGAAGCCGAAGAAATGTGTAAAGTCATCCGTGATAATCTCAAAGCCGCGCAATCGCGCCAGAAGAGTTACTATGATAGTAAGCACCGTGATTTGGCTTTCGAGATCGGAGACCATGTCTACCTCCGCGTCTCTCCAATGAAAGGCACTCGTCGCTTCGGTATCAAAGGGAAGCTTGCCCCTAGATACGTGGGTCCTTTCAAGATCATTGGCAAAAGAGGCGACCTCGCCTATCAACTTGAGCTTCCTTCCAACTTCGCGAACGTGCACGATGTGTTCCACATGTCACAGCTCCGCAAGTGCTTCAAGATGCCTGAGCGCACTATCAACTTCGAAGAGATTGACCTCCAAGAATATTTGTCTTATCATGAGCACCTCGTTGCTATTCTTGAAGAAACTGAGCGCAAGACTCGCAACAAGTCAATCAAATTCCTGAAAGTGAAGTGGTCGCACCATTCCGACCGGGAAGCCACCTGGGAACGCGAGGACCATCTCCGTTCCGAATATCCGGAGTTCTTTCAGTCCTAGATCTCGGGACGAGATCCTCTCGTAGTGGTGGAGTGTTGTAACACCCCGCATGTAACTTGCCATATTTGTAACTCCGACTCTTGCCATTTTCGGCTATGTGTTATGATATTCCCTCCGTGGTTGGGTTTTGTCTTTCGTTTTGTATTTTGTTCATGTCATGCATTTCATATCATGTCATGATGTGCATTGCATTTGCATACGTGTTCGTCTCATGCATCCGAGCATTTTCCCCGTTGTCCGTTTTGCAATCCGGCGCTCCTATCTCCTCCGGTGCACCCCTCTTGTTTTCTTTTGTGTGCGGGTGTCAAACTTTCTCGGAATGGACCGAGGCTTGTCAAGTGGCCTTAATATACCACCCGGAGACTACCGGTCAAGTTTCGTTCCATTTAGAGGTCGTTTGGTACTCCAACGGTTAACCGGGCATCCGCAATGTCCATTTGAGTGTCCAGCAAAACCCCCCTCAAAACTAGCCCAAAACCCACCAAACTCTCTTTCATGCTCTAGGACGTTCGATCATGATCGTGTGGGCGAAAACCGCACCTAATTTGGAGCCTCCTAGCTCCCTCTACCTATAAATATGTGAGTATCCCGAAATAACATTCGCAGTCCCCGAAACCCTAAAAATCCCCTCGCGCCGCGCCGGACGCGTCCAGCGCCGCCGGACGAAATCGCCACCGCGCCCGCAGCCAATCCGGGGCCGACACGTGTCGCCCGGCCAGCCGCCGTACGCCGCGCCGCCCGCGGCCCGGGGAGCCCGCAGCCGGCCCCCGCGGGCCCGCGCTCTCCTCCGCGCCGGCGCCTCTCCCCGCCGCCTGCCGGCCGGCGCCGCCTCGTCGCCCCGCCGCCCTGCTCGCCCGCCGCGCCGTCGGTGCGCCGCCGCCTTCACGCCGCCGCGCCGCCGCCTCCCGGGAGCCCGAGGCCGCCGCCTCCTCCTCCCTCCGGCTCCTCCTCCGGCCTCCCTCCGTCGCCCTCCCGCCGCCTCCTCTCGCCATCGCCGGCGAGCACCCGAACCGAGCCCGAGCTCCTGTTCCCTCGATCCAGATCTGGTCAACGGAGGTTGACCCCGAGCCCCCTCTTTTTCTCCAAGTTTTTTCCTGTTACAGCATATTGCCCTGTTCATCGTTAAGTAACTTCTTGCATGTAGCTCCGATTCGCGCATGTAATATGTCAAATTGTTCGTCTCGTGACGCTCTACATTTTGTTCAATTGCACCATGTTTATTAGAGGTCATGTTGATGCCCAAATCTCTATTGGAAGAGGGCTAGTTGCTGTTATCCTCTGGTTCTTATCAGAACTTGGAGATTTGTCATTTTTGTATCTTTAAATCTGTGCATCTTATGGGCATGAGCTCTACATGTGTTTTGAATTATGCCATGCCATCTTTCCAAGGGTGTCTGCCATGTATTTTTGTGATCCCTTTGGTGACTATCACAAGCACGCAAACTAGGCCCCATAATGTTTCTGATTTCAGGGACTTGGTGATTTCTCCAAGTCTTTGTCTACTGTTATTTTGTTGCCATGTAAACTTGATGCTACAGAGTGATCCATGCATATTTTGGAGATGTTCAGTAAGGATGTTTTGTAGATATAGTTGTAATTGATCCATTCCTGCACTTGTTTCCAATTATGGAGTGCCATAGCATGACTCAATCTTGCTCTACTTTTGCTATAAAATATTTCTGGCAGATTCTTAACATGATGTGCAATTTTGCCAAGCTTATTGTAGTTGATCCATACATTCTATGCTCTTGTTCTTGCCATGGATAGCTTCATAAATATGCCATCTTGCTATAGGTATGCTTGTTTTGTCATTCATTGCTCTGTAGTGAGTGCATCAAGCTCACAAACATGCCTACATATTATTATTTCTGCCATGCTCTGTTTTCTGCTAAGTCTGAAACCTGATAACGAAACTTGCTATGTTTACATGCTTGCCATCATATCTTTTGGTACTTTTTGGCTTATGGTAAGTAAGGAACTTTTGTCATGTGCTTTTAGTAGAACACTTCCATTCCTTGTTTTGCCATGTTAAGTTCCTGTAGCATGTTGATTTCGTGCTCTCAACATTGCTACCTGATGCTGTTTTCTGCCATATCCAGTTTTTCACTAAGTCTGTGAACCTGTTATCTTTTGCACTTTTGCCATGCTTGTTTGAGCTTGATATGTTGTGAACTAGCCGTAGCTCAGTGTTCATCTTTTGTTAAGAATCTACTGTAGATTACTTTCATATGCTTTGTTGCTATGTTGGAGTGTTGTAGCATTGTTGGTTGTTGCATTTTAAGTGCTATCATGCTGTTAATCGCAGATTCGTGTCATTCTTGTTTTGCTTGCCATTTGCAAACCGTGCATCCGTTTCCGGTGATCTTTATATCGATTTCGACCGAAATCATCTCATCTTTCCAGTGGCATGCTTGGTTTGCCAAGTTACTTCCATGTTCATCTTTTTCCTCCTGGAGCACGCATATGCATTGCATATCATATGTTGCATATCATACATGTTTTGCATCATGTTGCTTGTGCATTTCTCGTGGTTGATTGTGGTTCCGTTTGTTTGTGTTCTTGTCTTGGGTAGAGCCGGGAGACGAGTTCGTGAACGAGGAACCTGTTGAGTACGCTTACGAGGATCAAGCTTTCGACAACTCTGAGAACCTTGCAGGCAAGATGACCACCCCTCGAAATCACTTCTATCTTTGCTTTGCTAGTTGTTCGCTCTATTGCCATGCTGCGCTACCTATCACTTGCTATATCATGTCTCCCATTTTGCCATGTCAGCCTCTAACCATCCTTTCCTAGCAAACCGTTGTTTGGCTAAGTTACCGCTTTTGCTCAGCCCTTCTTATAGCGTTGCTAGTTGCAGGTGAAGTTGAAGTTTGTCCCATGTTGGAACATGGATATGTTGGGATATCACAATATCTCTTATTTAATTAATGCATCTATATATATTTGGTAAAGGGTGGAAGGCTCGGCCTTATGCCTGGTGTTTTGTTCCACTCTTGCCGCCCTAGTTTCTAATATACCGGGATTATGTTCCTTGAGTTTGCGTTCCTTACGCGGTCGGGTGATTTATGGGACCCCCTTGACAGTTCGCGTTGAATAAAACTCCTCCAGCAAGGCCCAACTTTGGTTTTACCATTTGCCGCCTAAGCCTTTTCCCCCGGGTTTTCGCGAGCCCGAGGGTCATCTTTATTTTACACCCCCGGACCAGTGCTCCTTCGAGTGCTGGCCCAAACCGAGCGATGTCCGGCGCCCCTGGGCAACCAGGGTCTATGCCAACCCGACGTCTGGCTCATCCGTTGTGCCCTGAGAACGAGATATGTGCAGCTCCTATCGGGATTTGTCGGCACATTCGGGGGCTTTGCTGGTCTTGTTTTACCATTGTCGAAATGTCTTGTAAACCGGGATTCCGAGACTGATCGGGTCTTTCCGGGAGATGGTTTATCCTTCGTTGACCGTGAGAGCTTATGATGGGCTAAGTTGGGACACCCCTGCAGGGTATTATCTTTCGAAAGCCGTGCCCGCGGTTATGAGGCAGATGGGAATTTGTTAATGTCCGGTTGTAGAGAACTTGTCACTTGACCCATTTAAAATACATCAACTGCGTGTGTAGCCGTGATGGTCTCTTCTCGGCGGAGCCCGGGAAGTGAACACGGTCTGTGTTATGTATGACGTAAGTAGGAGTTCAGGATCACTTCTTGGTCATTGCTAGATGACGACCGCTCCGTTGCTTCTCTTCTCGCTCTCTCTTGCGTATGTTAGCCACCATATATGCTTATTGCCGCTGCAGCTCCACCTCATTACACCTTCCTTTCCTATAAGCTTAAATAGTTTTGATCTCGCGGGTGTGAGATTGCTGAGTCCTCGTGACTCACAGATTCTACCAAAACAGTTGCAGGTGCCGACGATGCCAGTGCAGATGATGGGGTCGATCTCAAGTGGGAGTTCGACGAGGAACGTGGTCGTTACTATGTGTCTTTTCCTGATGATCAGTAGTGGAGCCCAGTTGGGACGATCGGGGATCTAGCATTTGGGGTTGTCTTATTTTCATCTGGATCTTGACCGTAGCCGGTCTATATGTTTGTATTTTGGATGATGTATGGATTATATTTATGTATTGTGTGAAGTGGCGATTGTAAGCCAACTCTTTATCCCATTCTTGTTCATTACATGGGATTGTGTGAAGATGACCCTTCTTGCGACAAAACCACTATGCGGTTATGCCTCTAAGTCGTGCCTCGACACGTGGGAGATATAGCCGCATCGTGGGCGTTACAATTTGTTACCTCTTGGAGAGTGGTGTCTCCTAGATTGGCTAGGTGTCACTTGGGAGCCTCCGTCAAGATTGTGGAGTTGAACCAAGGAGTTTGTAAGGGCAAGGAGATCGCCTACTTCATGAAGATCTACCCGAGTGAGGAAAGTCCTTCATGGGCGACGGCCATGGTGGGATAGACAAGGTTGCTTCTTCGTGGACCCTTCGTGGGTGGAGCCCTCCGTGGACTCGCGCAACCGTTACACTTCGTGGGTTGAAGTCTCCATCAACGTGGATGTGCGATAGCACCACCTATCGAAACCACGGATAAAAAATCTTCGTGTCTCCAAATTGCGTTTGCACACTCCAATCCCATCCCTTTACATTCTTGCAACTTGCATGCTTTACTTTTTGCTGCTCATATACTCTTGTCATGCTTGCTTGATATGTATTGTAAATGTTTAATCTTGTGCCAAAACTCCACTTCAACTTAAAGAAATTAAAAACTGCAACTTTTCTTACTTAGAGTCTATTCACCCCCCTCTAGACACCTATTCTCGATCCTTTCAGGCTGCAATAACCTCAGGATGGGCCAACTGGCCCAATGTCCAGCCTCGCCACGCTGCTTTCCCCACGGGAGGGCCGCGTGAGGGGGCTGGGCACGGGGGCTACGCTCAGGCCACGCCTGACGCACCCACCTCACCGGGTCTCTCGCACCTGGTCTTCTCGCATCCCTCCCAAGCAAAAGCTGGCGAGGAAAGGTATGGAGGGCTCTGGATTAACTCAGACGTTGCTCACGTTTACTTCATGAGGGTTGTTCGTATGTTAAGGGGGACCCCTGAGCATCGCGACTCAGGGGCCTCACTGGTCACGTAGCCCCTCACCCCTTGGTCTCGTCCTGGTGATTGATGTCTACTACACAACCTTCTTCTTGTAGACGTTGTTGGGCCTCCAAGTGTAGAGGTTTGTAGGACAGTAGCAAATTTCCCTCAAGTGGATGACCTAAGGTTTATCAACCTGTGGGAGGCATAGGTTGAAGATGGTCTCTCTCAAGCAACCCTGCAACCAAATAACAAAGAGTCTCTTGTGTCCCCAACACACCCAATACAATGGTAAATTGTATAGGTGCACTAGTCCGGCGAAGAGATGGTGATACAAGTGCAATATGGATGGTAGATATAGATTTTGTAATCTGAAAATATAAAAACAGCAAGATAACTAATGATAAAAGTGAGCGAAAACGGTATTGCAATGCGTTGAAACAAGGCCTAGGGTTCATACTTTCACTAGTGCAAGTTCTCTCAACAATAATAACATAATTGGATCATATAACTATCCCTCAACATGCAACAAAGAGTCACTCCAAAGTCACTAATAGCGGAGAACAAACGAAGAGATTATGGTAGGGTACGAAACCACCTCAAAGTTATCCTTTCTGATCGATCTATTCAAGAGTCCGTAGTAGAATAATACGAAGCTATTCTTTCCGTTCGATCTATCATAGAGTTCGTACTAGAATAACACCTTAAGACACAAATCAACCAAAAGCCTAATGTCACCTAGATACTCCAATGTCACCTCAAGTATCCGTGGGTATGATTATACGATATGCATCACACAATCTCAGATTCATCTATTCAACCAACACAAAGAACTTCAAAGAGTGCCCCAAAGTTTCTACCAGAGAGTCAAGATGAAAACGTGTGCCAACCCCTATGCATAGGTTCATGGGCGGAACCCGCAAGTTGATCACCAAAACATACATCAAGTGGATCACGTGATATCCCATTGTCACCAAAGATACGCACATGCAAGACATACATAAGTGTTCTCAAATCCTTAAAGACTCAATCCGATAAGATAACTTCAAAGGGAAAACTCAATCCATTACAATAGAGTAGAGGGGGAGAAACATCATAAGATCCAACTATAATAGCAAAGCTCGCAATACATCAAGATCGTATCACCTCAAGAACACGAGAGAGAGAGAGATCAAACACATAGCTACTGGTACATAACCTCAGCCCCGAGGGTGAACTACTCCCTCCTCGTCATGGAGAGCGTCGGGATGATGAAGATGGCCACCAGTGAGGGATCCCCCCTCCGGCAGGGTGCCGGCACAAGGTCTCGATTGGTTTTGGGTGGCTACAGAGGCTTGCGGCGGCGGAACTCCCGATCTATTCTGTTCCCCGAAGTTTTTAGGGTATATGGATATATATATAGGCTAAAGAAGTCGGTCAGGGGAGCCACGTGGGGCCCACGAGGGTGGAGGGCGCGCCTAGGGGGTAGGCATGCCCCCCTGCCTCGTGCTCTCCTCATTGATTCCCTGACGTGCACTCCAAGTCTCCTGGATTGCTTCCATTCCAAAAATAACTCTCCTGAAGGTTTCATTCCGTTTGGACTCCGTTTGATACTCCTTTTCTTCGAGACACTGAAATAGGCAAGAAAACAGCAATTTGGGTTGGGCCTCCGGTTAATAGGTTAGTCCCAAAAATAATATAAAAGTGTATAATAAAGCCCATAAGCATCCAAAACAGATAATATAATAGCATGGAACAATCAAAAATTATAGATACGTTGGAGACGTATCAGCATCCCCCAAGCTTAATTCCTGCTCGTCCTCGAGTAGGTAAATGATAAAAACAGAATTTTTGATGTGGAATGCTACCTAACATATTTATCAATGATATCTTCTTTATTGTGGCAAGAATATTCAGATCCATAAGATTCAAAACAAAATTTTAATATTGACATGAAAACAATAATACTTCAAGCATACTAACAAAGCAATCATGTCTTCTCAAAATAACATGTCCAAAGCAAGCTATCCCTACAAAATCATATAGTCTGGCTATGCTCTATCTTCATCACACAAAATATTTAAATCATGCACAACCCCGATGACAAGCCAAGCAATTGTTTCATACTCTTGATGTTCCCAAACTTTTTCAATCTTCACGCAATACATGAGCGTGAGCCATGGACATAGCACTATAGGTGGAATAGAATGGTGGTTGTGGAGAAGACAAAAAGGAGAAGATAGTCTCACATCAACTAGGCGTATCAATGGGCTATGGAGATGCCCATCAATAGATATCAATGTGAGTGAGTAGGGATTGCCATGCAATGGATGCACTAGAGCTATAAGTGTATGAAAGCTCAACAAAAGAAACTAAGTGGGTGTGCATCCAACTCGCTTGCTCGAAGACCTAGGGCATTTTGAGGAAGCCCATCATTGGAATATACAAGCCAAGTTCTATAATGAAAATTCCCACTAGTATATGAAAGTGACAACATAGGAGACTCTCTATGATGAAGATCATGGTGCTACTTTGAAGCACAAGTGTGGTAAAAGGAGAGTAGCATTGTCCCTTCTCTCTTTTTCTCTCATTTTTTTCTTTTTTTAGGCCTTCTCTTTTTTTGGCCTCTCTCTCACTTTTTTTAGTCCGGAGCCTCATCCTGACTTATGGGGGAATCATAGTCTCCATCATCCTTTCCTCACTTGGGACAATGCTCTAATAATGATGACCATCACACTTTTATTTACTTACAACTCAAGAATTACAACTCGATACTTAGAACAAAATATGACTCAATATGAATGCCTCCGGCGGTGTACCGGGATGTGCAATGACTCATGAGTGACATGTATGAAAGAATTATGAACGGTGGCTTTGCCACAAATACAATGTCAACTACATGATCATGCAAAGCAATATGACAATGATGGAGCGTGTCATAATAAACGGAACGGTGGAAAGTTGCATGGCAATATATCTCGGAATGGCTATGGAAATGCCATAATAGGTAGGTATGGTGGCTGTTTTGAGGAAGGTATATGGTGGGTGTATGATACCGGCGAAAGGTGCGCGGTATTAGAGAGGCTAGCAATGGTGGAAGGGTGAGAGTGCGTATAATCCATGGACTCAACATTAGTCATAAAGAACTCATATACTTATTGCAAAAATCTATTAGTTATCGAAACGAAGTACTACGCA
Organism: Triticum aestivum; assembly: GCF_018294505.1. Taxonomy (NCBI): domain Eukaryota; kingdom Viridiplantae; phylum Streptophyta; class Magnoliopsida; order Poales; family Poaceae; genus Triticum; species Triticum aestivum. The sequence continues at coordinate 541,720,312 of NC_057799.1, forward strand.
CATGCTCCTAGGGGGATAGATTGGTAGGAAAAGACCATCGCTCGTCCCCGACCACCACTCATAAGGAGGACAATCAATAAATAAATCATGCTCCGACTTCATCACATAACGGTTCACCATACGTGCATGCTACGGGAATCACAAACTTTAACACAAGTATTTCTCAAATTCACAACTACTCAACTAGCATGACTCTAATATCACCATCTTCATATCTCAAAACAATCATAAGGAATCAAACTTCTCATAATATTCAATACACTTTATATGAAAGTATTTATTATATCCCTCTAGGATGCCCATCATATTAGGACTAAAATCATAACCAAAGCAAATTACCATGCTGTTTAGGACTCTCAAAATAATATAAGTGAAGCATGAGAGTTCATATATTTCTTCAAAATAAAACTACCGCCGTGCTCTAAAAGATATAAGTGAAGCACTAGAGCAAACAACAAACTACTCCGAAAGATATAAGTGAAGATCAATGAGTAGTCGAATAATTATGCAACTATGTGAAGACTCTCTAACATTTAAGGATTTCAGATCTTGGTATTTTATTCGAACAGCAAGCAAAAGAAAAGAAAATAAAATGACGCTCCAAGCAAAACACATATCATGTGGTGAATAAAAATATAGCTCCAAGTAAATTTACCGATGGATGAGGACGAAAGAGGGGATGCCTTCCGGGGCATCTCCAAGCTTTGGCTTTTGGTTATCCTTGAATATTACCTTGGGGTGCCTTGGGCATCCCCAAGCTTAGGCTCTTTCCACTCCTTATTCCATAGTCCATCGAATCTTTACCCAAAACTTGAAAACTTCACAACACAAAACTCAACAGAAAACTCGTGAGCTCCGTTAGCGAAAGAAAACAAAACACCACTTCAGGGTACTGTATTGAACTCATTCTTTATTTATAGGCCAGTGCTAGGCGTCGGCGCGCCGGCCCAAATTTGGGCCGGTCAATGCGCACCTGCATGATACGTGCTTTCACAACCGCCCGATTAAGTCGCTACCCCCCGCGTACATGATTCTTATTCTTCCCTGCGGTAGTTCCATCCTACCCCTGCTTGCTCGACGCCACGCGCAGCCTCCCCACTTGCAGCTTCCGTCGTGCCGCTCATCGGCTCGCCGCCGCCGCACGTCGGCGCAGCTCGCCAGGCCCCACCGCCGGCTGCAGCCTGCGGACGAGGTTGCAGCTTCCCATAGCCGGTTGTAGCTTTCACCTATAACCATTGCAGCACCGACTTTGGTCCGGTTCCAGCACCTTGCAAGCAAAAAAAAAGTCGCCGTCGTCGTCGCCATCGAGGAAACATAACAGACAGATGCAGCTTCCCATCGTAGCAAAAAAATTATGGCTCGAAGCTTTTATGGTGGTCGGTTGAAACAAAAATCAAGGCTTACTGTCGCCGCCGTAGAAACTCTTGAGCCAATGTAGCAAAATTGGTGCTGGTCCCAGCTCGAGGCTTCAGCGGTTGTAGCAAAAAATTTTGTTGGTTCTAACTCGGGCCTTCACCGGTTGTAGCAGAACGTATGTGCTGGTATAAGCTCCGGCGTCGGCCTGTGGTAGCAAAAATTCTCGCTGGTTCCAGAAAAAGCAGCAGTGTTTGTTCCAGCATCAGTCGTGTTGTGAATTGCTTCCGGCACCGGGAACTCTTGGTTCTGGCAAATCGCATGGCTGGTTCGAGTAAAACAGGTGGGTGGTTGTAGCATCGAGCGGTGGCATGTATGCGCACGGGTGCCGGCCATAGCAGCACCGCGACCGTTGTAGCAAAAAGCAGCAGCCCATCGTGGCGTCGTCGCAGAAGGAGCAACCCTGTCGTGGGCGTCTCCACGGCTGCACAACCACCGCAGCAGCAGGAGCACGCGGTCCCGTCGCTGACGTCCCCTGCAGCTCCTTGATGTCGTGACGCAGGGGAGGAAGGAGAGGTGAGGAGAAAATTAGATTGCGTGGGCAACAAATTTAATTCAGGCGCGGGGGCTTGCTTGACGGAGTGAAGGCAAAAGCAACGGGGGAGAGAGATGAAGGTGGAGATGCAGTGTTGGGGAGAGAGAGATGAAGGTTGAAGACGAGGGAAGGGATTGTGATAAGGTTGATTAAGTGGTATTAGGCCCCACAACCAAGTGGTGCGGAACCGAACGATTAGCCTGTCGCGGGCTGAATCGAACGAGCAGCCAGCGACCGGCCGAAACGTTAGCCGGTCCGCCGGCCACAAACGTTTACCTTATTTATATTGGTGTTAAATATACTGTATTCCAACTTATCTATGGTTTATAAACTATTTTACTAGCCATAGATTCATCAAAATAAGCAAACAACACACGAAAAACAGAATCTGTCAAAAACAGAACAGTCTGTAGTAATCTGTATCTAACGCAAACTTCTGGAACTCAGAAAAATCTACCAAAATAGGAAGACCTAGATAATTTATTTATTGATCTACTGAAATTGAAATCAATATTTTATCACGTTCTGGTGATTTTAAACAATTGTTTTCGTGAACAGAAAGTTTCTGGAATTTTCAGCAAGATCAAATAACTATCATCCAAGAAGATCCTATAGGTTTAACTTGGCACAAACACTAATTAAAACATAAAACCACATCTAACCAGAGGCTAGATGATTTATTTATTACTAAACAGAACCAAAAAGCAAGAAACAAAAAAAACTGGGTTGCCTCCCAACAAGCGCTATCGTTTAACGCTCTTAGCTAGGCATAATGATTTCAATGATGCTCACAAAAAAGATAAGAATTGAAACATAAAGAGAGCATCATGAAGAATATGACTAGCACATTTAAGTCTAACCCACTTCCTATGCATAGGGATTTTGTGAGCAAACAACTTATGGGAACAATAATCAACTAGCATAGGAAGGCAAAACAAGCATAACTTCAAAACTTTAAGCACATAGAGAGGAAACTTGATATTATTGCAATTCCTACAAGTATATATTCCTCCCTCATAATAATTTTCAGTAGCATCATGAATGAATTCAACCATATAACCAGCACATAAAGCATTCTTTTCATGATCTACTTGCATAGAAATTTTACTACTCTCCACATAAGCAAATTTGTTCTCATCAATAGTAGTGGGAGCATACTCAACAAAATAACTATCATGTGAAGCATAATCCAATTGAAAATTAAAATCATGATGACAAGTTTCATGGTTATCTTTATTCTTTAGAGCATACGTGTCATCACAATAATCATCATAGATAGGAAGCATGCTTTCATCATAATAAATATTCTCATCAAAACTTGGGGGACTAAACATATCATCTTCATCAAACATAGCATCCCCAAGCTTGTGGCTTTGCATATCATTAGCATCATGGATATTCAAGGAATTCATACTAACAACATTGCAATCATGCTCATCATACAAAGATTTAGTGCCAAACATTTTATAGATTTCTTCTTCTAGCACTTGAGCACAATTTTCCTTTCCATCATACTCACGAAAGATATTAAAAAGATGAAGCGTATGAGACAAACTCAATTCCATTTTTTTGGTAGTTTTCTTTTATAAACTAAACTAGTGATAAAAAAGAAACTAAAAGATTCGATTGCAAGATCTAAAGATATACCTTCAAGCACTCACCTCCCCGGCAACGGCGCCAGAAAAGAGCTTGATGTCTACTACACAACCTTCTTCTTGTAGACGTTGTTGGGCCTCCAAGTGCAGAGGTTTGTAGGATAGTAGCAAATTTCCCTCAAGTGGATGACCTAAGGTTTATCAATCCATGGGAGGCATAGGTTGAAGATGGTCTCTCTCAAGCAACCCTGCAACCAAATAACAAAGAGTCTCTTGTGTCCCCAACACACCCAATCCAATGGTAAATTGTATAGGTGCACTAGTTCGGCGAAGAGATGGTGATACAAGTGAAATATGGATGGTAGATATAGGTTTTTGTAATCTGAAAATATAAAAACAGCAAGGTAACTAATGATAAAAGTGAGCGAAAACGGTATTGCAATGCGTTGAAACAAGGCCTAGGGTTCATACTTTCACTAGTGCAAGTTCTCTCAACAATAATAACATAATTGGATCATATAACTATCCCTCAACATGCAACAAAGAGTCACTCCAAAGTCACTAATAGCGGAGAACAAACGAAGAGATTATGGTAGGGTACGAAACCACCTCAAAGTTATTCTTTCTGATCGATCTATTCAAGAGTCCGTAGTAAAATAACACGAAGCTATTCTTTCCATTCGATCTATCATAGAGTTCGTACTAGAATAACACCTTAAGACACAAATCAACCAAAACCCTAATGTCACCTAGATACTCCAATGTCACCTCAAGTATCCTTGGGTATGATTATACGATATGCATCACACAATCTCAGATTCATCTATTCAACCAACACAAAGAACTTCAAAGAGTGCCCCAAAGTTTCTACCGGAGAGTCAAGACGAAAACGTGTGCCAACCCCTATGCATAGGTTCATGGGCGGAACCCGCAAGTTGATCACCAAAACATACATCAAGTGGATCACGTGATATCCCATTGTCACCAAAGATACGCACATGCAAGACATACATCAAGTATTCTCAAATCCTTAAAGACTCAATCCGATAAGATAACTTCAAAGGGAAAACTCAATCCATTACAAGAGAGTAGAGGGGGAGAAACATCATAAGATCCAACTATAATAGCAAAGCTCGCGATACATCAAGATCGTATCACCTCAAGAACACGAGAGAGAGAGAGAGAGAGAGAGAGAGAGAGAGATCAAGCACATAGTTACTGGTACATACCCTCAGCCTCGAGGGTGAACTACTCCCTCCTCTTCATGGACAGCGCCGGGATGATGAAGATGGCCACTGGTGAGGGATCCCCCCTCCGGCAGGGTGCCTGAATATGGTCCCGATTGGTTTTTGGTGGCTACAGAGGCTTGCGGCGGCGGAACTCCCAATCTATTCTGTTCCCCGAAGTTTTTAGGGCATATGGATATATATAGGCGAAAGAAGTCGGTCAGGGGAGCCACGAGGGTGGAGGGCGCGCCCAGGGGGTAGGCCCGCCACCCTGCCTCGTGCTCTCCTTGTTGATTCCCTGACGTGCACTCCAAGTCTCCTGGATTGCTTCCGTTCCAAAAATAACTGTCCCGAAGGTTTCATTCTGTTTGGACTCCGTTTGATATTCCTTTTCTTCGAAACACTGAAATAGGCAAGAAAACAGCAATTTGGGCTGGGCCTCCGGTTAATAGGTTAGTCCCAAAAATAATATAGAAGTGCATAATAAAGCCCATAGACATCCAAAACAGATAATATAATAGCATGGAACAATCAAAAATTATAGATACGTTGGAGACGTATCAGTGATCCATACGCCCCAACAGCGGTTGAGGTATGCGCGGGGCCTGGCCCTGCCGACGAAGAACACTACGGCAAACAAAAAGGAAATCAAGCACGGAAAGGAAATTGCGAAGTCCTAGCAAGTTATTATAAAACATAATGTCCCATAAGTTCAAAGAGAAGTTCTCACGCCTCCGAGCGGCACGGTGAATGTTGCAGGGTCAAACTAGGAGGAAGCACTGCCATCGCCTTGGTTGCCACTGCCGCCCGCCTTGGGAAGCCCGTCGTTGATGACGCTGCCACCATCTTCGCTGCCGGCTTCTGCCGCTGCAGCCACGGGGTCGGGAATGCAGAGGAACTTTTCCAGCAGGGCCTCCGCCTGCTTCTTCACGGCCTCGGCAGCAGCGTTGCGGGACTCGGGGGCCACCTGGTCGATGAGTGCACTGAAGTCGAAGCCTGGGTCCCGGAGGTGGAGGTGGCTGAAGATGCGTGTTGCGCCTGACGTGAAGAGCGCCCGACACTCCTCCTCCACCGCAGCGTCCACCCCAACGGCGACGCCCTCAAGCGGCTCAGCAAGCTTGGGGAGAAGCACAGCAGGGCCATCCTCCGGAGTCGCTAGCGGCTTCTTGTACCCTCCTCCATAAAGGGAGCGCAGCGCCTTGCGAGACCTGAGGTCGAGGGAGACCAAGGCTTCGCGTTCCACGACCGTCGTCTTCTCGGCGGCGGCAAGGGTGTTCTCCCTGGCCTCCATCTGGGTCGTCGTCTCGGAGACGAACTAGGCATGGGACGCCTGCGCCTTGTCCACCTCCTCCTTTAGTTTGCCCGGGCGGTCCCGCTCCATGGCTTGGTCCTTGGCTGCCTAGGCCAGCTTGGCGTCACGGTCTGCGAGCGCCGCTTCGCGGGTCCTGAGCTCCTCTTCCTGCTGATGAAGCCTTTGGGTGTGGGCAGCCTACGCCTCGCGGAGAGCTTTCAACTCAGTCTCTGTCGTGCTGCAGCGCTCCTTGGCGGTCAACGCGTCGGCTAGTGCTGCGTCACAAGCCCTCGCGGCTTCATTGGCCTTCATCCTGCTCTCTGCGGAGGCGGCCTCAGCTCAGCTCCAGGCCGACCTACCGGACGTGTCGGCCTAGAGCCACCCCGAGATCAGCCCCATGCGCTCCCTCACCATGCACCTGTTGGCGTCCTGGAGATCGGTCCGGAGGTGGTCCAGCGTGGTGCAGGCTTCCTCCAGGGCCCCGGGCCTGACAAGGCGGCCGCGGTCCGCCAGCACAAGGGCCTGGGGAGGAGGCGGCACCAGCGCGTGGGCTAGTGTCGCCGCAGTAGCAAGGGCAGCT